>NC_137626.1:32609711-33216371 GCF_963280865.1 Gymnoscopelus braueri
AGGAACAGCCCCGGGACATTCCTTGATGCTAGACCCCCTCCCCACCCCCCCCCCCCTCCTCTGACCCACCAAACACAACACACACACACACACCTCCCCACTGTCCAGGAAGAGAGATAATGGGATTCCGCTGGGTTCCCACCACAGACCAGCGATTCTCTCTCTCTCTCTCTCTCTCTCTCTCTCTCTCTCTCTCTCTCTCTCTCTCTCTCTCTCTCTCTCTCTCTCTCTCTCTCTCTCTCTCTCTCTCTCTCTCTCTCTCTCTCTCTCCTCTCTTCTCCTTCGTACCTCCTCCGCCTCATCCTTCGTTCTCCTCCTCCGTCTCCGTCTAGCAGGTCTTCCTCAGCGTTGTCGACACCGCTGAGGAAGAACCTGTTAGGTTGAAACACGTCCGTTGAGCGGTACATAAAACAAAAAAGGACACTTATTGTGTGCTGGCTGTTGGCTCACTTTAATGACATCATTGAGCCGCGCACCTTGAGACTGTTATTTAATAAAGTGTTGCGTGCATTCTGCTTTGCAGTGCTTTCTCTAAACCCATTAAGACCGGGAACGCATCTGTGTAACCACTTTAACCATTATTTTATACTCTGGCTATTCAAAAAATATTTTGGGAAAAATCGTGACATTTTGTGCAAATCATTGAATAAATATATATTTTTTAAAGCGAACATTTTTAACTCAAATTTTTGCTTCGGAAGGGGGGGGGGGCATCCCTGGAACAACATATTTTGAGATGGGGTTCCGCGGCCAATTTATACAAATAATTTTGGGGGTCCTTGACATGAAAAAAGTTTGAGAACCACTGATTATAGCAACATAAGTAAGAAGCAAAGATTTGAGTTACAAAAAAAATATGTTTTCAAAGATTTGCACGAATTTTCACGAAAAAATTGCAGATCTACAAGCACGTAGCGCTGCACTCGGTGCCGCGCTACGTGCTTGTATATCTGCTATTTTTTAATAGCCATAGAAATCTTAAAATGGCACACAGATGCGTTCCCGGTCTTAATGGGTTAAGAAAAGAAGGGGACCTACTGTACTATAGGCCCCTGAGGGACCCCAGTCAACAAAGTATATGGGTTATATATAGTTATATATAGGGTATATAAGTGGTTAAAGCACATCATGGACGCAGCCTTGTCACACAGTAGTGGGGACTTTTAATCGACAGATATCCATGCTCTCTCTGTTTCAATTCAGAGGAGCTTCATTGGCATGAGAAAAAACATACATTTACTTAGACGAAGCAAGTTGTCAAATAAAAACTGTACAAAAACTAAGACATGTTTGTACAATTATAATAAAGACATGTGTAAACAGAGCTATGTTACATTGCAACTTGGGAAAGCTAGCTTACAAAACCACAACAATGTTCATTTGCTTTTATAAACAGCTATATAAATGTAGGCAAAGGTAGCTTGGTATAATGCTTTTTTGAATCAAATAGCAGTAATATGACTCTCTCTCTCCCTCCCTCCCTCCCTCTCTCCCCCTCTCTCCCTCTCCATTTCTTTATTAGCCCACTTTCCCAGTTCTCTTCCTTTCTCTTTCTGTCTCCTGCTGTGTGAGTGTATTACGGCCCTTTTTCCCAGCCACTGGTTTGGCTTACTCACTCACGCGAGCGCACACACACACACACACACACACGCACACACACACACTGGGGCCATTTGCAGGAGAGGAGGCACCAGCGTGTGCGAGTCGCTCTTCTGTCTCCTTCTCCATTTCCTGGGACCGACCCCCTACCCTCCTACCCTCACATCCACCCCCTGGGGGGAGTGTTGTCTTTTGGTTTCGGGAGCCAGGATGGGGGGGGGGGGTGGGTAGGTATCTAACAGGGGGAACAGCTCAATATCTCCGTCCAGCCTCCGCTACCTCTAACCCCCCCCGGGCCCATCCCAGTTCCTCTCCGCTCCATGAAAAGCCCCCCCTAAAACCTCCGCTAATCCCAGGCCAGGCTGAATGGCCGCTGTTTACATGGAAGGGATTAGGCAGGAGATTAGCGCTATCATAGCACTGGATTAGCCCGGATCAGCAGTAAATGACACTGGATTGTCCAACAATGTGTCCCCGTGACTTTTAGCCCCCTGGGCGATGAGACCCGCTACGCCGAGAGAGTGTGTGTGTGTCTTTATTTCAGCAGGCGATGGGGATCGTGGGACATGAGGCCTTCAGTGAAGGCCTTAGAGGCAGGGTTAGATCTGTAAAAGAAACAAAAGCAGGGACGTTAATCTTAACCACTTAAACCCTCAGCATCCATATTGTGGGGAAAGCTTTAGCAGAAAATAGCGGATCGACAAGCTCACAACGCGTGCTTGTTGACGCGTTGTGACACTGCTGCCGTTTGTCCATTTTCCTTTTTTTGATGACATGTATTATATGTATTCATATTCTATGCTCTGTTGATTGATTTAACACATAGGACTACAATGGAAACGAGTCCAAAGGACTTTTTTGTGTTATACTTTTAGACAAGGTGTTTTATTGTACCTCCGTACTGTTTACATTCTTGACTAATAAAGTATTCAATCAATCGATCAATTTGGTCCCGCAGATATTTACTAAACTATCAATACCACAATATAAAAATTCTCTGTTACAAGTAAAAAGGCCTGTGTTAAAAATGTTACTTGAGTAAAAGCACAAAAGTATTGGCATCAAATATACTTCAAGTACCAAAAGTAAAAGTACTAAAATGTTTGAAAATAGCAGATCTACAAGTTCACAATGCGTTGCGATGCGACACGTTGTGAGCTTGTAGATCGGCTATTTTCAAATATCCTAGGTATAAAATAGGTCTGAAGTGGTTAATGTATGTTTTATAATGTAATAATCTATATCTGCAAAGTATAACTAGTAACTAAAGTTTTCAAATAATTGTAGTGGAGTAAAAAGTACAATATTTGCCTCTGAGATGTAGCAGAGTAGAAGTAAAAGTATTGAAAATTGTAAATACTCCAGTAAAGTAAAAAATACCTCAAAATCTTGCTCAAGTACAGCACTTGAGTGAATGTACTCAGTTACTTTACACCACTGCTTCTACCTACAACCGGCTGAAGCGCGTTTGGACCCCTTCTCTTTGTGGTTTGTTAAGTAACGTTCCCTCTCTCTCTCTCTATCTCTCTCCCTCTCTCTGTCTTGTGTCGTTTTCCCCCACAGGGAGGAGAGAGAGCGCTGGATCCGGGCCAAGTACGAGCAGCGTCTGTTCCTGGCCTCGCTGCCGGGCACGGACCTGTCGCTGGGCCAGCAGCTGCTCCGCGCGGCCGCCGAGGAGGACCTGCGCGCCGTGGTGCTCCTGGCGGCGCACGGCTCCCGCCAGCAGGTCAACGAGACGTGCGGCGAGGGCGACGGGCGCACCGCGCTGCACCTGGCCAGCCGCAAGGGCAACGTGGTGATCACGCAACTCCTCATCTGGGTAAGTCCCATCTCTTGTATCCCATTAAGACCTGGAACGCAGCTGTGTCACTTTTTGATTTGAGCTAAAAAAAAGCATTATTTTACACTTTGGCTATTCAAAAATAGCAGATATACAAGCTCGTAGCGCGGCACCGAGTGCCGCGCTACGAGCTTGTAGATCTGCTATTTATGGAAAATCGAGAAAATGTGTGCAAATTAATATATTAATATTCTTTTAAAGCGAACATTTTTAACTCAAATCTTTGCTTCTGGGGGGTCCCTGGAACAGCATATTATGAGATGGGGGTCCGCGGCTGATATAGAAACATAGGTTTTTCAGAAAACAGTTAGGATTTAGAAGACATTTGTAGAATCGGCCTCAGGTCTTAATGGGTTAGATAACCACCCTAAAGTTTAGGTCGAATGGGTTAGTAGTCCAAATAAGACACTTGATTCCGGGCTCAAGAAATTGAGGTTAGAATCCTCAATTACCTACTTTTCCCCCAAACAGGTGCCGCTTTTTCCACTTAGGTGGTATTTGAACATTGGTCCGTACCCACGTTTGGGTCGTGGACCAATTGTTACGGGTCGCAAGTAAATATCCCCCTTTTTTTTGTTTCCTACATTAACTCTCTCACTGCCAGACTTATTTCTGGCCGCGTCTCAGGTCGCGAGGTCATCGCGACCTCGTTGACATTAATTGTCTGCCTTTGAAAATAACATGTCTGGGCCAAAAATACGTCGTAAAAAAAAAAAGTGCACAGGATACAGCCTTTTTAAGTGATAAGTTAACCAAGAAGTGAATGGAGCAGCAAATCTTCGGATCACGATATCTTGGGTTCTGAAAGTTGTTTCCAAAAAGTCGTCATAAGTCGTTCTTGGCAGTAAGAGAGTTAAAAAATATGTATTTCAAAAGATTTAAAAAGTTTAAACAGAAAAAAAGTATTTCATAAATAAAATCGAATAATTTCCATAAATGAAAAAAAAAAAAAAAAAACGCGACGCTTTGTGAGCTTGTAGATCTGCTATTTTCACTAGTTTTAGGTTTAGGGTCTCGAGCTAAAAGGTTTTGGAACCACTGCCCTAAACCCTGTATTGTCGTCGCTGTTGGGAAACGCTCGTGTGTCCAGAACCGTAACTTTCTTTCAGGGAATGTGAAAGAAAATGTTCGGAAGGGTTAGATTTTAGCTGAATATGCAGAATGGAGCATTCCAGGATTCTAGAAGAGATAGGCTACCTTGAGAGACTAGTTTATTACTAGCTATATGTAGCTAAATGTATTTTAACAGTTTTTTTATGATCACATTTTATTGGAGACACGTTGTATTAACACTTTATTCATGTTCTCTCTCCTCCCCTCTCCCCCTACTTCCTATTTCCTACCCCCAACTCCTTTCCTGCCTCCTTCCCTAATTACTCCCTAACTCCATTCTTCTCTAACTCACTCCTTTCTTCCCTCATTCTTTCACTCACTCACTCACTCACTCACTCACTCACTCACTCACTCACTCACTCACTCACTCACTCACTCACTCAATACTTAATCTTTCAACTCCTTTCCTACCTCCTTCCTTCCCTCACTTACTTCAAATCCTTCCCTACCTTTCTAACTGACTCCCTCCTTCCCTCACAACCTTTCCTACCACCTTCTCTAACTCATTTCTTCTCATACTTTTCTACACAGACCTTTCCTGCCTCCTTCTCTAACTCACTCCCTCCTTCACTCCTTCACTCACTCACTACCTAACCTTTCCTAACTCCCTCCTTTCCTACCTCTTCTTCCCCCCGTCGTCCCCACCTCCCCACCGTAACCAATTAAAAAGTAGATTTTTGCGTTGGCTATTCAAAAATAGCAGATGTACAAGCTCTTGAATCTTGAAAGTGTGAGAACTACTGACTTAGAAGGCATTTGTATAATCGGCCTCAGATCTATTAACTCCCTTCCTTCCTTTCCTTTGCTTGCCCAACAGTACGGCGTCGACCTCATGGCGAGAGACGCCCACGGCAACAGCGCCATGGCGTACGCCCGCCAGGCGTGCAGCCAGGAGTGCATCGACACGCTGGCCCAGTACGGCTGCCCCGACGAACGCTACCCGCTGATGGCCACGCCCAACCTGTCGCGGCGCAACACCAACCGCAACAACAGCTGCAGCAGCTCCGGCAGCGCGGCGCTCATATGACCCCCACACACGCCGTCGTCGCCCCCTAGCTGAAGGCCTCCAGTACTGCAACAACCTGGTGGGGGTTTGTGTCATGCACTCGATAAAACGATGGGAAAGAAGAAAAAAAACAGACTTGACTCTTTGGAACTTTTAATTTGAAATAAAAGTCCCCCCCTTCTTTGGGAGAAACTGGGAGGAACTTTTTGTTTTGTTTTAGTTTTGTTTTTTGGGAACCACTACATAACGCACTCGATGGGAGCCCGGGTGGGAAAGGACGGACAGGCGGGCGTTCGTCGGGGAGAAAGGACGAGTTGTCGCGAGTTTTCACGCCAGACTCTTTTGAGAACAACGGTGCATGTTGCTAGCGCTCAAAACATCACCAAACGTCGAACGAAAAGCCGCAAGTTAAGACGACAACCGAAGAAGCAAACCCCAGGCGACTGTTTTAGCCCTCCTAGCTAATAAAAAAAGAGGTACCCAATGGACACGTTAGCCCCGCCCCTCCCCTGAACAACCTCCATTTGCCACTAGTTGCTCGTGAATTTGCTTATAGGACGCCGTTTCTCAACGTGGGGTCTGGGGACCCCCGGAGGGTCCCAAAGGGATCCCTTACGGGTCTGTAACTCTGAGAGCGTGAAAATGGAGCATTTGCACGCTCTCCGAGTTAAATTGACAGTGAGGATTGTACATTGGGGGTCCCAGAGATAAAAATAAACTATCAAATGGGGGTCCGGTGACCTAATGCATATCAAATTGAGGGTCCTTGAAATAAAATAAAAAGGAACCACTGAACGAAGCCATACTGGAACCCCCAATCTACACTATAAAATCCCCAGTGTTCATTTAACTGTGAGAGTGAATGTACGAATGGAAGCATTCGTATATTCTCGGGAGTTAACAGTACAGACCCCGTAAAGGGTCCATTTGGATCCGCATGGTGTTCCCCTGAACCTGATGTTGAGAACTAGTGCTTTCATGAGATGAGCTCCTCTCTTCATATCATGGGAACAGAGTGTCTCCTGGGAGATGCTGTCCCGCCACCGTTTGGTCCCTCGCAAAAGACTGTAACCTCCCCTCCCTCCCTCCCCAAATGCATGATGGGAAATCACCTGACCGCCTGTTGGAAAACCAATCACCAGACAGTCTCAGAGTTTGCAGTTGTGCATCAAGAGCCGAATTCCAAAACCCCACATTTCTGCCGCCTCGCCCTGTTCCGTCCTACAGCATGGCTGTGTTATGGTGAAATTGGTGACCGGCTGAAATACGTGGCCGTCTTTGTGGACTTCACCTCAACGTCAACGTAAATGACTGGTGTTTGTTTACCAACAGGGGTAAAACCTAGTGGTATTTTAGTCCGCGTATTGCAAGACCTCAATGTGCGTTATGTCATGTGTAGCCCACGAGACCATCACATATTTCAGCAGGTCACCAATTTGACCGTAACACCGGCACGCCAGAGGGGCGATTGAGGAGGAGGTAGAAATGTGGAATTTGGCTTCGGGAGTTTGCAATCTGCATCAAGGTCTAAAAAAACAAAACACTGTACCTCATCTCACAACTGACCTCCACCCCTCTGGAACAACCCCAAAGAATCATGGGAAACACCGACCCGTGTGCCATCGTCATCACCTGACTCGTTTGTGACAGCCAATCAACAAGCCGACAGACGGCGTACCTCACCGACCCCGTGACCCTCTGAAGAAGAAGAAGCCCCAAAGCATGATGGGGGAAAAGCTGGTGTACGTATAATCAACCTGACCTGGCTGCGGCCAATCGCGGTGCAGCGGCCGTCCGGGTCTGCAATCAAGCTCACTGTACCTCACCCCCCCCCCCCCCCTCGGAGAGTGGTTCTCAAAGTGGGGTCAACCCCCCCAGTGGTCCTTGAGGGGGTTCCATGGGGTCCTCAGATAAATGACTGATAGTTAGGACTATGGACGAAATGGAACAAATTGACCTGTTCCATGTATATGTTACAGTATGATTGGAGAACCAGTACGATTGAAGAAGGCTCGCTCGTTTTTACCACCCACCCAGCAATTCTGTAGAAGCAACACTAGAGGGAGCCACAAGCCAGGCTTGTGCACAAGCATATATTGCCGCGACCACACACACACGTGCGCGCGTGTGTGACCGGCTTCGAGTGCTATCAATGCATTGAATGGGGAAATAGGCGAGTTTATTAGACCTTTCAATGGGCGAAATAGGCTACTACCTACCCGCGATTTATCAGACCATTCATTCAGGAGCTACTGACCTACTTGGAGGCGGAGCAGTCCGCACAACAATATTTACGATTCTGTGCCTATCGGTACATAACTCAAACGGCGCTGAGTAGGCACAGGCGAACGTCACACCGTTCAGGACGGCAACTCGGTCGCCTTAGCTCCCTCTGTGGTCCTTCACGGGGTTCCAGTTCGCCTGTGACTGCGCGCCTCCGTCAGGGTCCAAAACCAAAAGCGAAACCTAAACTGAACTATTAAGTCATGTCAGTTGGTAGGTTAGTATGTCTTGATAACACCCAATGAATGGTCTGATAAAACGTGGGTAGGTAAGTAGGTCGCCTATTTCGCCCATTCAAAGGTCTAATAAACTCGCCTATTTCCCCATTCAATGCAGATAGCATTCGAATCAGGTGGACTGTTAAGATACTTTTATTGTGTTCTGCTGGCTTTTGTTTTAGTTTCTCCCTGACACACACACACACACACACACACACACACACACACACACACACACACACACACACGGAGGAGGAGAAGGAGAAGGAGGAGGAGCTCCTCCTCCTCGCGAGCCTCGCTAATAAACCCTGTCTCGAAAAGCCCCGCATCGCCCCGAAGCCCCGTGCCTAAAAACGAGCGCTCTGTCTTCAATCGTACTGGTTCTCCAAACGTACTGTGACATATACACTCTTATGGGGGTCCTTGACATTAAAAAGGTTTGAGAATCACTGCCCCTAGGAACCTGTGACCCCCCCCCCCCCCCTCGAGAAAAGTCATGAACCCCTCCTAGAAACGTAACATTACACGGTCTCTGCTCGCACCGAAGAGGAACTGTGGAGTCACAGACTGGATGGCAAGCATTAACTGAACAAAGTCATACGGGGGGGGGGGGTTTCTCTTTTAATACAGCTTTTCTTTTTTTGCGCCCTGCGATCTGCACTAAGCTGGAAATCTAGCCTGACTCCAATCTCTATCTATCGCTAACGAGCTACACGCTTTAGCACGAGGACGAGCAAAAACATGACGAGGAATTACTCAACGTCAACAAGGGGTGGGGGGGGAGTCGGAGCAACACGCAAGCTGCTTTTTTCGAGGAAGCCATGTGAACTAAACCGCAATCTTCATCGCCAACGCTGCATTCGTCACAAACTAAGAACACTGCTAGCGGACTAAAGCCTGGTTTATACTTAGTCGTGTGACAGTGTCATCCGCGGAACATAGCCAGTCTAGCTAGCTATCTAGATAGATTGGCAATTTTCGGGGTGTCGCCGTCGTACGATGGATTATAAATGAAGCCTAAGTGTTCTCCACCCCAGTGAATTTATTTAGTAAATGACAGCAGCATCTGTTCACCCTTCTCTCTCTCTTTCCCTCCTATCATCTCTCTACTTCCTCCCTCGCCTTTATTCTTTTTTGTCAAATAAACGACATGAACTGCCCCCATCCTGTACAACTTTCATTTCATTGTTTTTTGGAAATTGTGAAAACGGTATGTAAAAAGAAGAAAAAAACATTTTTAAGTGGATGAAAACAAAAATAAGTTCCAAGATATCAGGATTATTTCTTAGCAGTGAAAACAGTGTGATAGATCGCATGTCCTAGACACCTTTTTTTTCTCTCTCTCTCTCTTTGTTGTTTTCTTTTTTATTTAAAGCAGCATCTGTCCTCCAATTGTGTATAGTGTACTATGTTATTGTGCATTGCTGGACCAATGGTTAAAACATTTGAGAGATTTTGTTTTTTTAGTTTTTTCGGTGTATAAAGTCACTTAGTAAAACTTGTATAGAAGCTATTTACCAGGCTCAGGGACTGGAGACTGTCTGTTCTGTATTCTGTATTATTACACTAAGCCCCGTTTAATTTAACACTATTCACTAAAAGGTTGGCGTTAATTCACTTGCAAGTCACTCAAGTTCAAAATGTCAGCGGCTGGCGACTGTTCATGTAACTAAAAGAGCCTCCGTTCTCTTCTGAAAGAAGAAGCTGCAATCCTTATTTCAATATGTATGGTAGAGCATGTTAACGCAATACAACTACAACATGTGCAGTGGTTGGAGGTGCATGGTCTCCCTACTCTCCCGTTGAGACATTTAGACCCTGTTGTTGGGTGGACAAATAAGTAGTACTGCCTTAAGCCCATGTGCCCAAGATTCCATCTTGGAAGAGCGTTAGGTAGGTAGGTCGGAAATGTTTGGTTTCCCACACGGGAGACCTGCGTTCAAATCCCCGGGAAGGACATAGAACGTACAGATCTAAATAAAAGAGAGTACATTTCGTCACTGACTTGGAAGTGAATTGAACCCCATCCCGGTCAAACGATGCAATATACATTGTGCACTTGAGTGGAAGTTGATTTTATTTTTTTGGCTTTCATAAAATATCCACAACAACCCAAATAACTCAGCTAAGAGGCAGATGCACTGTAAAAAGGCCCGAGTATGACCCTGGAAAGACCCATACTGGTCCACTTCTACACTGAATTTGACTGTGTACATACTAAAGTAAAAAACAAACAAAAAAGGGAATTAATATGGTCCTTTACCAGGAGCTGTTTTGTATTCATCACTGAGATTTGCCTGCCTTTTTGTTATGTTGCTGAGCCAATCCACATAATAATCTGTGAGCAGAGATTGGGAGGGAAGCATCCAGAATGCTAATACCATTGGAAAGAATTCCTGTCTATAGCTACTGTACCAATTGGAACTGCCTGATTGATTATTGGATTTGATCAAGTCGTGGAGTTTGAACACTGCAAGCATATCGGTTTTCTAGTAGCCTATAGCAGTTGCACTGATCCAGGAACAGTTCTTAATTTATTTTATAAGTTAAAATAATTTAAAAAGTAGGGCATTCAGTTGAAAAAATATAAAAATATTAAATATACAAGGTTTCTGCCAGACACAGGCCCACGATATCTTTGGCGTTTCATAATCCAGACATATCACGTGATCAGTCTTCTGGACTTCCCTCCTAATGTCTCTCCGCCAACATCTATTCTAGCCAATCAGACGGTCTCCCTTTAAATCTTGCTCAGCGAATCAAAACGGAAGGGGCTGCTCTGGGTCTGGAATAATCCTCCCACCTTTTGTGTAAATTGGTGGTTCTCAAAGTGTGGTCCACGGACCCTCAGGGGGTTCCAAATGGACCCTCGTAGTAAGGTCTGTAACTCTGAGAGTGTACAAATGGAACCAAATGGACCCTCCACTTGGTTCCATTTGTACACTCTCAGAGTGATGGGGGGTCCTTGAAATTTTAAAGTCTGAGAACCACTGGTGTAAATAATAATAATTCCCCTTATCTATCCTCTATCTCGTTCTCTATCTCACTTTATCTTATGGAAGGTCTAGATGGTGATGTCATGTACATTAGAGGACAAAGGAAGTTGTGTGTTTGTTGTTACTCAAGAGATGTGGTATTAACCCGTGATGCGGGGGATGGGAGGGGTTGGTTTTAAGAGTGGAAACGTAGTCGTTTTGTTTCTGTTCCGTTTTTTGTTTGTTTTTAAATGCATGTGTGGTTGTCTTTCATACGGTAACGTTGGGTCGCAGTGTCAAATGAAGATGAGCTGAATGTTAATGATGATGTGTTGGATTGATATCGTAACCAGGTTGTGAATTAACACCAGCCACTTGATGAATGTCATGAAGTTGAGTGGTGAATCAGGTCTGCTGGACACTTGGCAGGTATAGGTAAAACCTTCATTTGGACATCCTAGTAACTTATTAACTAAAAAATAGCCTGTCCACAAGCTCACAAAGCGCCGCTGTGCGACGCGTTGTGAGCTTGTATCAGGCAATTTCTTTCAAATCTATCGTTATATCGAATAAGCCATGCCCAAAATAGGGATGGCAGGTTGAAATTGCTTAATAAAAACAACAAATATCAGCTTTGTAAAATGGCACAAAGAGCCTATTCTATTTCAAAACAACAGCCCTTCTATCTGGCTCTAATAATATGCCAACGTGATGAGGTTTCACCTGCCAGGGTGGTCTGTAGCTAGTACTTCTATTCCTGCCCTGGTGAGGGCAGTGCTGAGTGGATGTGATTTCAAAGTTATGTTGACTGAACTGCATCAGGGCCTGTCTGGTAAACACCCTCCTTAACCTTGTCTTCTTGCCAATATTTATCTGTCAAGAGACACCGCCTCACCTTGCCTTTACCTCCGCGTGTGTGTGTGTGATGTCTATAACCTTTTGACTCTATGCCGAGCATCAAATGCTCGTCACTTGCCCCTACTATTACCTCCCTGTGTGTGTGTGTACGCGTGTGCGTGTGAGGTTAAGGAATGACTGACCTGACTGTGTATCCAAGCAATACTCATAAATGCGTCGACGCTCCCACGTCAGTGTGTCCAGACTCGTGCCAACGTTGCTGCAATAGACCGACCGTCCATGTTTGACCGCCCGCCCCACCCCACCCCCCCCAACTGTAGAAATGTAAAGAACGAACAAAAAAAATAAAGTTAGTGTTTTGATGAGCGACCGATGTGAGTGATCGGTGAAGAGGGTATTTTTTTCTCCGACCTTTCTCCCCCCCCCCCCCCCCCCCGCCTTCCTTCCTCCTTTTAACCTTAACGTTGTTTTAAAAAAAACGACCTTATCCTGTTGTCACGTGCCACATGACCCTCCCTGAAATCCCGGCCCTAAGTCGGGTCACCTTAAAGATGACGTACGTATATTAGCATCCGCGGGATGGCTGTAAAAAACGAAATATTTAAAAGAGAGTATCCTATCCCCCTTTTCAGTCTCTTATGGGTTGTTGTGTGGTGTTTTTTTTTTTATGGCTTTTGTTTTTAATTCCGACTCGTCTTGAGAGACTTTGAACCCGGAATAGAACAAGACGTTTTCCTTTTTTTTATTTATGATTACGTTCGCTTCGGTGTGTCCGTCTTACATTTGCCCTTTTCTCTCCTCGACATTCACGTCTCCAGGGATGCACGCTGTAAAGATCCTGGCATCAAATTTGACACGTAGGACTTTACAGCGCACTGCAGATTTTATTTTTGAATTTGATGTGACGTGTGCCTCTTTCTCTCAGCGGGTGATGTTAACTTGTGTCCTTTTTTTTGTTTTTAACTGTGATTGTTGTTCCTAAAAGTTAATCAAAAATCTGTTCACTAGAAATCCATTGACATTGGTTTGGCCACAAATGGTATCGCCCATCAGAATATGCTAGTAACACTTTGTCCTATACCTTTTAAAGCAGTACGGTTTGTGCTACAGGTAGCAGTCAGCTAGCATGCTCAAATCGGTCTTGGGGCAGTACATTAGGTCTTGGGTCAGCATTCAGGGCTGCTATTCTTACCAGCAGACTGAATGCAGTGTCACTGATCAGTGAATCCAACACAGTATTACAAAAATCCCTTAGTTGGGTCAAGCTCTTCTCTTAACCACTTTAACCCTCTATACTTTGTAAACTTGACCTGAGTTGGCTCTGTACATGCGCTGCTTTTTCCCCCTCTCTATACCAAATTGCTGATCTACACGCTCACAACGCATCACACCGCAACCCGTTGTGAGCTTGTAGCTTGGCTATTTTCGGCTAATGTCCCCACCACCAGAACAGGGACGCTTCCTTGGCAATGTTAACTGTAGCCTGTGGAATGCTGTAAAAAATAATACTGTTTAATATCTCTGTTAAATAATGCAGGAGCTCTTGTAAACATTTCTGTTACAGACGTGAATACAGATTCATACAAATCAAGTGTTTTGACCCTCTGCCTGTCTGCCTGTACAGAAACCTGAGAGAAAGGGGTTCACCGCACCGCGTCAGAGATCGTCTTTTAAACACGGATATTCATCGCGCCGCTATAGTCGCTTAATGCCAACCGCACCGTTTTGGCCATCGCATGTACATAAGACTTGTGAAAGGAACAAAAAATACAATTATTAAACGATCATAATGGCTTGGTTTTTTTTGTTTGTTGTTTTTGGGTTTCGACGTGACTTGCATTACCTCATGGTTCTCCCCGTAAATGTAGCTTCTAATGATGACCCTGCCACACTATTTATAACGCATCCGAAGGATGCACCCTCGCCTGGGAGAAAGAGCCTTCTCCCCTTTGTTCACTTAACCCAGTCCATCCATGTTTATTGTTATTATTATGAATTATCATCAAGACACACTATTGTTCTTATTGTCATTGTTATTCTAATTATTGTTATTCTATTTTTTATTTTTTTTGGCTGTACAGTTACCGTTGTTGAAAAATGATACCTAATACAGATTCTTACACTGTACCGTGTCTCTTTTCAATAAAGAAAAAAAACAAGTAATGCTTCATAATATAACCTGCCTGCTGTGATGTTCTGTTCAGTGTTACTCGGTTGTCATTTAATGCATGAAATTATATATATAATAATAATACTAGAAAGTGCTGTTCCTGAAAGTATGAAGGACTGTTCCTGAAGAAACAGTGTGGGATCGCTAAGAATGTAGGCCGAACGTTGTAGAGTTGGAACAGAGTTTCTAGCTAGGCGTAGTTTAGCTTATTTTTAAAATACAAAATAAATATAAATGTAAGTGTACTTTCCGCAGACTATTTAGACTAGTCTACCTTTGTAATCGATTCAGCATTTAAATTGGGGAACCAAAACAAAGCGGCTCCGCAAACCGGAAGCTATTTCTTTTCTCTTTGACTGGATCACACGGGCCATTTAATAACGAATACCAGGCTTTCCTCCGAGGTGGAAAGACTGGTGATGCGAGGTTAATGTATATATACTGTACTGCACATATGTGTCCTCTGCACTTCAACAAGCAGCCTCAAATCATTCTTAGGCACAGACATTGACACATTGTTGACCTGCCCTGAAATCGTACCCAGGACATCCAGGGCCTCTGGTTTACCAGGCAGACCCACTAACCACTCAGCTATGGCACTCTGACTAAAATATTAATGTCAAACAATCAAAGGAAACAAAAGGCAGTATAAGTCAGAGTCAAGCTTTACAATCAAAGGAAACAAAAGGCAGACTATACTAGGTCAAAGTCAAGCTTTACAAAATGTAAGTTGTAAAAGTCTGACTATATACTAAGTTGTTAAAACATTAAAAAAGTCAGACTACTAAGTTATTATTAGGGGGGTTTTTTTAAGTCAGACTATACTACTCAGAGTCATACATTTACAAAATGTACTAAAGTACAGTGAATGTCTGAAAACAGACATAAAACTGCAGTTAGGGTGAAAAAACACACCCAGTGTGAAGTGGGCGGTGTGGTCACAGTGGTCATCACAGTGATGGAAGTTCACTTAAAGAAAAGTAATATTGTGGACCAACCATTGTACACCCCTAACAAAAAAAAAACATAAATGTGTTTTTTTTATATAATCAATCACAGCACAGGGTTGGGGGGGTGCAATGGGTGTCGATGTCCAAACCTCACATATAGGGGCGGTTTCACCGCCCAAAAACAACCATTTCACTCCTAAGCTCTTTATTACACAGATTTTTTTTTTTCCACACAGGTTCTTCCTGGGTTCGGGGGGGGGGGGGGGGTTTGTCCATGCATCAAAATTCAGGTAAGTTATCACGTTCCATAGGTTGCCTATAAAGTAAAAGAAACGTCTTTTAAAATAGTGGAGTTTATCGCTTACACGCCTGAGCACCCGTCCATTCACCAGGAGAGCCAGTGGGGACTGGGACAGAGTGGCCGAGTGTTTGTAGGCTGGGCTGCTTGCCACACCTAGCCGGTCATCGCAGGTGTGCTGAGTTGGGGCTGATTCATGATGAAGATTGGTAGGTACCGCGGCGCCCCTCGATGCCGCGGCCAAATATTGTTAATATAGGAAGATTGGAGCCACTAGAGGCGAAATAGTACACAAATCCTACAAATGGTCTCCTAAGTAGGCGTGGTTTGCTTCTCCCCCTACCATCCCACCACCCTCCCCCTCCCCTCTCCCTGGCTGACAACGTCATGTGGATGTGCATTTGTGTATTTTCTTCATTAAAGAAAATAAATGCTTTACATGTTTGAAAGTGCACTGTTATTGGCAAAGATGCTTTTAAAGAAACCCATACAACTCCCGCCACATACTCTTGTTTCTGCTCAACATTATAACAGGTCCTTTTATTTATAATCTATATATTTTACCACTATAGACTATAATGTGTTTAGCATGAATGTTTAGCAAAATGTCATGATTCCCAAATCATATCCCATCAACCAAGACAGTTAATAATGGAAAATGATATTATTGAGCATTGGAACACACATTTTATTCACTTTTTGAAATGTCCATAATGATTTCACGTAGGCCTACTACATTCACATATAGAATCTCAGTTTATCAGTTTTTAGAACATCTTATGGGGACAAAGCATAGAGTTAAAATCTAATATAATAATACAATATAATATAAGGGACAGACAGAGCCCTATGTCTCGTCCGTCAGACTGCAGATGGACTTCAGATATCTTCCCAAATCTCGCGAGAGTGTGTTGCTGGGATAGAGAAAAGTCGATAACAAAGTAGATTTTCTCCTAATTTGTGTCTCTAAAAAAAAGCCATTTTAGTATGAAAATCTTGTACATATTGTGTGGCTTGTGATGATTGGGTCCAATATTTAATATTTAATATATAAGGAATGGTTCAGAAGCTGTGTTCACGTTCACTCTCCCATTGGAATCAATAGACTCCAACCTGCTTCCTGTCTCCTAAAAAGGCATCCACCTACGTCACGCAGAAACGGGAAGTAAACCTGAGATTGCGACTCTTGCTATTTCCCTCTTGGACGCGGCCGCTGGTGCGCTGTCGCTGTCTCTCTCCCACTGCTTCTCCATGGTGAGGTGCATACCTGGCAGGAGGTCCCCTAGCGAGACTCCACACTTTATTGTCTGGAAATCGGCTATTTTTAAATGGCCGAATTGTATATAGGACTGAAGTGGTTAATGTACGTTTTGTAATAATAATCAAAATCTATAGTAACTAATGTTTTCATTTAATGGTAGTGGAGCAAAAGTACAATATTTGTAGAAGTGTAGTGGAGTAGAAGTAAAAGTAGTAAATACTGAAGAAAGAAAGAAAAAAATACCTCAAAATTGTACTTAAGTACAGTGCTTGAGTAAATGTACTTAGTTACTTTACACCACTGCTACTGGGCCCCGGGAATACTTTGTGCGTGACATCTTAAACATTACAGCCATATGTTATTATACTCCCTAAAAATAGCTACTACAACATGACACCATATAATGCGATCATACATAGCATGGGCTCAATGAACCTTCCCTTGAAGCAGAGATTATTTGCACTATGAAATTAAAGTCGGACATTTATGAAAACAATATGGACTCCTTATACATCTTCTGGCAGACTGAACTGATGGTGGGACCCTAGAATGTCCAATACTTTCTTCTTCCATTTTGGTATTGTCCTGTATTTGAAAATGTTTGAGACCCCCCAGGGGGGCTGTGGTAACTTCATATTTTATTCAGTCAGACAGACAATTAGGTGGCACTACTATTGATGTGGTATTGATTCAGTTAATACTAATAATACAAATAAATACACTTGTGACCCACAAAATATTTTACACACCCTAAAAGTTGCCAAGTAGGCCTACACTCCTTGAGTAAATGTACTTTGTTACTTTACAGCTTGTAGATCGGCTATTTCCGAATGGTCGAAATAGTGCTGAAGTGGGTAATGTACGTTTTGTAATACAAATCTAAATCTACAAAGTAACTAAAGCTTTCAGAAAATTGCAGTGGAGTAAAAGTACAGAAAATTGGAAATACTCCAGTAAAGTAAAAAATACCTCAAAATTGTACTCAAGTGCAGTACTTGAGTAAATGTACTTAGTTTAATTTCTTTTTCCCTTTTTATATTTATTTTCTCAATTTCACATATTATGGATATACAATTTTAAAACTAAACAATTGGCAATATATAACAATACAATAACATCAATTATCTTTTCAGAAAAAGCATAATAGTCACCCCATGGAGACTTGAATTCATGGATATTTCTTAGTTTTTGTCGAATTTCCTAAGCCAATAATTTGATGACCACAAAAAAATTCAAGTCTCCATGGGGTGACCATGATCTCGCTAATGATTGACTGTAGCTTTGAGAGTTAATCGCTGCTGAAAACAATGCTACTGAATCCCATTTCTACACATACATCCTGACATCGGGTCTTCTTTGTTAGAGTCACTGATATATCGTTGTTGTCGGGCAGAAACCTCTTATCTCCATATTTTAACTTGTTGTGTTTTTTCGTAAATTAACTCCCTACTTGATCATCCTACAGCGTCACACAAAAGCATTAAAGTAGCAGATCCACAAGCAACAGTTTTGGACATATGAGGTTTCCACCTGGCAAAGACGATATGCATCATTTATTTATTTAACATAAACGAAAATATGTGTAAACAATCAAACAAATCTTAATTTACACAACAATGAATATAGTGCTGTCAAACAAGTCTATGAAGCTATGTATTAAAAAGTTTAATCTGCAAGTTTTAACAATAAGTAGGGGGGTCCCTGCTTCATCTCTCTCTCAGCTAAGGGGTCCTTGGCCTGAAAAGCGTTGAAGCTCTAGGCAGTGTTTCCCAAACAATGGGTTGAGAACAATGTACTCTGTTAGAAGTAGAAGTCCTGTATTCAAAGTATCAAGCATCAGCATCAAAATGTACTTAAAGTACCAAAAGTAAAGGTACTCATTGTGCAGTTCACAAGTTCAAAATGTATAAAACAAGAAATAGCCGTTCTACAAGCTCACAATGCGTCACATCGCGATGCATTGTGAGCTAGTAGATCGGCTATTTTCACATGGCCGAAATATGTATATATGGCTGAAGTGTTAGTGTTTTGTAATAATAATCAAAATCTACAAAGTAACTCAAGTTTTCATTTAATTGTAGTGGAGAAAACGTACATTGGGTATGTAGTTGGGTAGAAGTAATAGTATTGCAAATTGTAAGTACTGAAGAAAGTAATAAATACCTCGAAATGTACTTAAGTGCAGTATTTGAGTACATGTACTTGGTTACCTTACACCACTGACTACAATAGGAGATCACGTGATCCTAAAGAAATAGCCGATCCTGTAGATCTGATTTCTGGCAAACAGATTTGGTGTATAGACGGAAAAAAGCGATCCAAGTACAGTTGAAACTCATGTCTGTTTTACTAAGAATAAAGGGTTCAAGTAGTTAACTGAACCGTATCTACTTAACTCACAAACAAGCCTCACATGAGGCGCGCAGCGTGACCCAAGTAAAACGCCCTTAAGGCTAAGTGTGAATTTTCTGGTGTTGACTCAGACTGGACCTTGAGTTGAAGCTTTTCCCACAGTAACCACAGATGTAAGGCTTCTCTCCAGTATGCGTGCGCTGATGATCTTTTAATTCTTCTAATTTACGAAAACTCTTCCCACATTGTATACAGCAGTGAGGCTTCTCTCCAGTGTGAATTCTCTGGTGTTCTCCAAGATAAGACTCCAATCGGAATCTTTTCCCACAGTAGCCACAGATGTAAAGCTTCCCTCCAGTGTGAATGCTCAGATGGTTTTTGAGTGAACTTGAGTGAGTGAACTTTTTCCCACACTGGTCACAGTCAAAAGGCTTCTCTCCAGTATGTATGCGTTGATGGCTTTTGAGACGAGACATGTAAGTGAACTTTTTCCCACACTGGTCACAGTCAAAAGGCTTCTCTCCAGTATGTATGTTCTGATGGCTTTTGAGATGAGACATGTAAGTGAACTTTTTCCCACAATAACCACAGATGTAACGCTTCTCTCCAGTGTGAATTCTCAGGTGGCGTTTGAGGCTAGACATGTGACTGAACATTTTCCCACACTGGTCACAGTCAAAAGGCTTCTCTCCAGTATGTATGCGCTGATGACTCTTTAATTCTCTTGATGTTAGAAAACCTCTCCCACATTGTTCACAATAGTGATGCTTCTCTCCAGTGTGAATTCTCTGGTGTTTTCTCAGATAAGACTCCAATCGGAAGCTTTTCCCACAATAACCACAGATGTAAAGCTTCCCCCCAGTGTGAATGCTCAGGTGTTGTTTGAGATTGGACATTTTACTGAACTTTTTCCCACACTGGTCACAGTCAAAAGGCTTCTCTCCAGTGTGAATACTCAGGTGTATTGCAAGATCAGACTTTCGAGTAAACCTTTTCCCACACTGGTCACAGCAGTAAGGCTTCTCTCCATTATGTACTGAGTACTCATGAACCTTTAAAGCTGGTGATCTATGAAAACTCATCTCACATTTGTCACAGCAGTAAGGCTTCAGGCTTCCAGGGTGTATTTTACGCTGGTGTTTTTTTAGGCCAGTCTTTGTGGTTTGTGATTTCACTGTAGACAGGGCAGAACAGGTACCTGAGATAGACAACAATAACAGATTATTCACAAATGTAAACAGCTTGTATCGATACATTTAATTTAAAATCATGGCTGGGTACCAAAATGTGCACCCATGAAAATAACAGAATTTGGCTCCGCTATCCGGTTCCTAGATGGGCTAATAAACATTAACAAAGAGTACATATCTGGAAGTATGAATGCAGCTGTAAGGACCTGTCAGTGGTTATATCAACACAACAGAGAGAGTGTCTGTCTGCAGTGGTGGAAAGTAACTAAGTACATTTAAGTACTGTACAATTTTGAAGTATTTGTACTTTACTTGAGTATTTCCAATTTCCAATACTTTTACTTCTACTCCACTACATCTCAGAGGCAAATATTGCACTTTTACTCCACAACAATGATTTGAAAACTTTAGTTACTAATTACTTTGTAGATTTTGATTATTATTACAAAACATACAGTGACCACTTCCGCCCTATATGCATTTCGGCCATTTGAAAATAGCCGATCTACAAGCTCAATGCGTGAGCTTGTGATACTACGGTATAGACAGTTGTACTAATTCTTATCCAACAACAAATCGTATGGGGTGTCAAGGACAATTTGGGTGTCCTTGACATACTGTAATTTATTTATTTTTTATAATAATTTCCATTAAATCAGAAGTGAGGAACCTGTGGTTCCCGGATTGATTTGTTCTATTAGATGAATACAAGCCTATAAACAGTAGGTGTTACACTGGGCAAACCACTGGTGCATTGTGGTAATGTTACTCATACACTGGCCAGCTCGCTTACTGCTACAGAAAAGTACTGCTGCCACAGTACAAACTTATCTTGCTATAACAATCTACTATTTATCTATAGTTATGTTATAACTATAACATAAAATGTTTCCTGTTTTTTTATTATCAAAATGTGTTAATATAGCAAAATATTGCAAGATCAGTTTAACCACTTTAACCCCTATTTGAAAATAACCGATCTACTAGCTCACAATGCATCTGGCAGCTTGTAGATCTGCTATTTACAACATTTTTGAAACATTTGGATCTTATTTTTACATTTTAAAAAGGTCGGGTAAGTGATATTTTTTGGTTAAAACAAAAACCTTTTTGTTAAAGGGTTAAAGCACTATATATATCTTATCTTATATCTTATAGATCATTGCTATAGAGTGTTTGTTCAGTAGCATGCGTCTCCCTGCCTCTCAGGCTCTGACACTCCTGTTACTGAATAAACACTCTATAGAAATGAGTACTATCAGAATATAGAGCTATTTAACACTTAGTTTAACCAAAGAAAATCATTTACATCACCTTTAACAACTCAAATCTTGTATGGGGGTTCCTGGCACAAAATCAAGAGAGAAATCAAAATGGAATGGACACACTCCAATGACTGGCTCACGCTAAAGATCCCCCAAGTAAAGACTGAACTGGGAAAAACAGCCTTTTGTTTTAGTGTCCCAACCACTTGGAATGATGATGAATTAAAGGAGTTTTTGTTTTGTTTTATCATTGATGTGAATATTCATGTGAAAATGAAATTGTATCTGGATTGTGATGTATCTGGACGACACTGCAAATGAGGGAAACCTCAATGTCTTTTCTAGAATAAATAAAGGTTTGAATGAATGAATGAAAGAAACAAAGTATAAAAGGAGTATTAAACTTACTGTGGTCAGGAGGGTGTTGGTCTGAGTCTGGAGAGTTCATCTGGATTCCACACACTGACCTACATACAAATACAAATAAACATTAATAATAATGATGTCATTATAATAATGATATTCAGATGAGTTTACTAGAGTTGGACCGATGGCAGATTTTTGGGTCCAATGCTGATGCAGATTTTAGAGAGTCATAGACCACCGTTTAGTAAAAAAAAAGTTTTTTCACCTTTTCTTTTTTCTTTTTCTCTCTCTAAATTTTTTATCCCGCGATTTTGTAACCCTATTTTTTACACCCAGTGCCAATTGTCTATGTAATCCTGGGCACTACCTTCCCTCTGCCAACCTAGGGAGGCCAGGGGCCTGTTCCTCGAAAGGTGAATTAAATAAGCCTGGCCTTAAGCTAAATCCAGGCTTGACAAAGTCGGGTCCGAAAAGCCTCGTTTATTCCGTTCCTCGAACGCCAAGCCAGGCTGAAAAGGAGCGACTTTGTCGAGCTAGGCTATGTCAAGCCAGGCTGTGTCCAGCCAGGATAATGAAGCCAGGCTGAATGGGCGGCGATTCGCCGGCGACGTATGAACTCGAGCGCAGATTCCTTGAACTTGACCAATCATGGCAGCGGGGAACAAAACTCGAGCAGCGTTTTTCACACACACACACACACACACACACACACACACACACACACACACACACACACACACACACACACACACACACACACACACACACACACACACACACACACACACACACACACACACACACACACACACACACACACACTGTGTGTGTGTGTGTGTGTGTGTGTGTGTGTGTGTGTTTGCGGACGGGGGGACGGGGGGGTTGACCGCGACGGGATGAACGGGGGACGGGACGAGACACGCAATAACCCCACATTTGCAAGACCACTTTGGTAGAGATTTGGGTTGTGTAGTTACCTTGCCATCATGATGTAACTCCAAAGTCAAGAAATACAAAATAATTTCTCCATTGACTAGAAATTGATAATTTAAACTAGAAAATGTGCTCCTCGGAGCACAAGTCTCCGCCAGCAGACCTGTGCTATTTTAATCAAATGAAATCACTTACCCTATCTTTAACCATAGTTCTCTAGGAATGTTCTAATTCTTACGTAAAATAGAATATGTTACTATATCATAGCAATTATATTATCATAACAATAAGTAATGAGATACAATAGGGTAAAAGATATATCTTTTAGCTAAACAAAAAGTTCTTTGTTAAAAGGTGAATGTTAAAGAAATATTTATTCTCAAACAAATTGATTCTCTGTAGAGCATTCGTTCACAGGAGAAACAGACATAATTGGGTCCACTTTCTGACATCTTCTTTAAGAATGCGGCAGCAGCTTCATCAACTTCTATTTCTTGTGATCTGTAGCGTCTCTTCTTACTGGTGTTATGTGCTTGTTGATGTTGTCTTTCATTACTTGAATACTGTGACCATTTCCTTCTTTTCCTTTCGATGTTCCTTACAGACTCTTGTACTTTTTCTTCCAGAGATTGTAGCAATCTTTGCTGTGTCATGTTGTCAGCATTTGTGGCTCGTCTGCGTTTTTTGTCATTTAGGGATTCTTTGTCTGTTTAATTTCATTCTTTCTCTCTGTTTCTTGGCTTTGGCCTTCTGCGCCTTTGCTTCTTCATCAGGTTTCAGATTCTCATTTGCTGCTTCTTCAGTTTGCATAATGGGAGTTAGTTTCATTGTGTGATCTCAGCCTCTCCTGTCTAGGTTATTTATATATTTATATTACATATTGTGATGTCACGTGAAACTGACCAATGTTAGGTGTTCTCAGAGGGACACACACACGCACGGACGGACGGACGGACGGGTGATTTGTACTGGAAGGTACTGTTCCAATCAAGACTGATTGATCCTGTCTTACCTCACTTCAAAAACATAAATGGCTTTTTGAAGTGACACACCTATTTATAGGATTTTATTTCGTCATGCGTCCCTCTAGCCAATCAAAGGCATTGGTGTCAACATATTGACACGTGTCACGTGGAGCTTGACCAATGTTAGCTTGGCTAGGAGGGAGGTGAACACACAGCGGGACGAAGCGAAAACATACTCTCCGCCTCCGGCGGAGACAAATATGCTCCTTATTGACTCACAAAGAGGCTCCTTTAAACCTGTAACTAATAATTTATATATATATTTAAATATATTTATTTATATATATATATATGTATATGTATGTGTTAGACATTTTTTATAATATTTTAAAAAAAAAGTAATATATTATCAAACATCTAACAACAATATGAACTATAGTGTTAACAGAATCAGAGTGACAGTGACATATCACATGAGTCATTGTGAAACAATTATGATTCATGGTCACACACTATTTCAGTAATATAATTAAATTGATTATATCTTATTGTATTTATTTCATTTTATTTGAATGCAAGGTCATTAAAATGAGTCCATATTCAAACAAATGTGTTGTAACTGTGGAAAAACTTGAAGAACAAGGCACTGGATAAATTACACGTAGAAATGTAATGCCTGTATCTGGTTATCAGACATTAAGTTGTCTCTCCATCTTGATTTTGAATTAATTAGTTGGTAAACTTTTAATTAAGCTGGCTCACAATAGATTCAATACATTTATTTTGCTCTTTCCTTGTAGCGTATTCATTTATTTACTTTTATTCTTGTAGTCTAGGCTTTTTCTCTTACATTTACTCTTACCTCTCCTCTTTATTCACACAGGTTGTCAGGCCCATCTGCTCTTGCCTTAAATATTATTGTGTTTATTTTGTCAAACCCTCTTATTC
This sequence comes from Gymnoscopelus braueri, assembly GCF_963280865.1. Classification (NCBI taxonomy): domain Eukaryota; kingdom Metazoa; phylum Chordata; class Actinopteri; order Myctophiformes; family Myctophidae; genus Gymnoscopelus; species Gymnoscopelus braueri. The sequence goes on from NC_137626.1 coordinate 32,634,302, forward strand.
ATAAAACACATTTTCTCCTCATAAGACACGTGTCTGTGACTCCTCTAGTCTGATTTAATTTAAATGTTTGAAATCCTAGGACGCTACATTAATAAAATAACTCCATGGTGGAAAAAGTACAAAAATGTTTTACTTACTGTAAGTAAAAGTGTCAATACTGCAATGTAGAAATACTCCATTACAAGTAAAAGGTAACAATTTACTTGAGTAAAAGTACAAAAGTATTGGCATCAAAATATATTTAAAGTACCAAGTACCAACTTAACACTAAAGTAAAAGTACTCATTGTGTAGAATGTCCCATTTCATGTTTTCAAATGTATAAATATATTTTGAAAATAGCAGATCTACAAGCTCACAATGCACATTGTGAGCTTGTAGATCGGCTATTTTCAAATAGCCGAAATGTATAGGCTGTATGTTTTGTAATAATAATCTAAATCTACTAAGTAACTAGTAACAAAAGTTTTCGAATTGTTGTAGTGGCGTAGAAGTAAAAGTATTGAAAATTGGAAATACTTAAGTAAAGTAAAAATACCTCAACATTGTACCTAAGTACAGTACTTGAGTAAATGTACTTAGTTACTTTACACCACTGGTTACATTAATAAATGAACTCTGTACCGTGTTACGGACTCAAAACATAGAATAGAGAGAACCGGCCAAGCATTACCTTGATTTTTGCAGCTGCTGTGGGCTCCTTCTCTCCTTCTCTCTGGATTAGGTATCCTGTTCCTCATGTCAATAACTGTGGAGGAATTCTCAACCAGATTCAGAGACGCTTCACGTTATGAGACATAAGTTTAATACACAAGTTCAATAAACATTGAAGGTGTTGGCGCAGTAGTTTTCTGGGGAAAGCAGAGAGAGAGAGAGAGCCTAGTTATATCCAAAGATAAGAGAGGAATGTGCTTGTGTCTCAGGACCAAGACTGTACCCAAAACAACAGATATCAGGCCTGTGCCATGTCATCTTGACTCTATGATATCCCCATGGTCAGAACCAGTGGTGTAAAGTAACCAAGTACATTTACTCAAGTACTGTACTTAAGTACAATTTTGAGGTACTTTTACTTTACTGGTGTATTTCCAATAGACCCCCAGGTTTGCGGAAGTAATTTCTCTATGGAGAATAACATTGGGTCATCTTAGAATCGTCTCATATAAGAATTGTGGTCCAAAAAGAAACAAACTGTCCCGGCGATATTGTCAGGGAGGAGGTTCTATATCGTTTATGATAGTCAGTCACTTATATTTGATACAGTCTGTTTCTGGCGAAAATGTAACTAATTCGGCGGAAGTAACATTAGCGTTTTCTCACCGTCAGTTGATGCTTCATATCCATATGAGTCAAACCGCCGGGGTCATTTGTTTATTTTTGGAACACAGTTCTTATTTGACGCGATATTAAATACGTCTATGGGATTCAGAATGGGGGTGGAAAACTGCGAACCAGGTAGACAAACAAAGGATGTGTAAATGACGTCAGACTTTGGTGGTCTATTGTCTATAGACCAATTATTTGTTTACCAACATTGAGACTGGACGCACAGGTGATTGTTTCATGCAATCAATTCCCAGCATATTGTTTCGGGTTGGGCTGGTTTCAGTACGTTCTACCTCTTCTTGTGTGTTGGCTAGTGAGGCGCGTCCTAGCGAGACATGAGAGAATGGGTTTCATTTGGTAACGGCCTGTGCGCACATACCGGTTCTTATCAGTGTGACGTTGTCTGTTAAGGGCTCTATACTTTTACTTCTACTCCACTACATCTCAGAGGAAAATTTTGAAACTTTAGTTACTTTGCAGGTAAATTATTACATTATAAAACATACATTAACCACATTAGACTTATTTTATATAGGCTATTTGAAAATAGCCAATCTACAAGCTCACAACGTGTCGCATCGCAACGAGCTGTGAGCTTGTAGATCTGTTATTTTCAAACATTTTAGTACTTTTGCTTTTGGTACATTTTGATACCGACACTTTTGTACTTTTACTCAAGTAAATTTTTTATTCTGGACTTTTCCTTGTAAAAGAGTACTTCTACATTGCAGTATTGAGTACTTTTTCCACCACTGGTCAGAACATAGTCAAATAGATACTCCTGGTCAAATAGTACTCAACTTCAGGTGAATGTTGGTCAGTCAAATTTGTACTTGAGTTAAAGCTCTCGAGTACCCTATAGTATAGTAACCCTATTTTCTAAACTCCATTTTCTAAAGTTGACCTTTGGGGCAACAGTCGGCCACCATTAACCCAAATATAAGATTATGACAGTGTGACTCTTGTAGGTGGTGTGTGTACAATATACAATGTTGTACAATGTTGTGTGATAACAAACAAACAAAACAAACACATTCATTGACACAACACTGATGATAGATAGTGCTGTCAAACAAGTCTATGAAATATATGAATAAGTTCAATCTGCAACACAATTTATACAACTAGACACCGGCCTACTCAGGAAGGATGCAAGTTGGGAACGATGCCCCACCCTGTTATGCAATACCTCAAATGTCCAAAACTGTTACTTTTCAACTTTTCAGGAGTAGCAAAACGCGGTAGTATGATCAAGTTAATTTACCAAAAAATACTAAAATATGGAGATAAGACAGCAATGTTATAATAAGCAGACTTGGCAACACTGCTCAGCAGTTCCCATTCCCATGTCAACACAATGCAGCAGGCCTCTTATCAGCTTTGTTAACATTCTCTGCTACGACACTCCATACAACCCCCCATTTACACATAACCATAACACATAACCACTTCATTCACACATAACCACTTCATTCACACATAACCATAACACATAACCATAACCACTCCATTCACACATAACCATAGGTACAAAAGGTACTGAAAGTCCTGTGACAGCAAATCTCTTTGCCAAAAAATAGCCCATCTACAAGCTCACACCGTGTTGCGTTGTTAGCTTGTAGATCGGCTATTTTTGGTAGCGGTGGAAAAAGTACTCTGGTGTACTTAATAAGTAAAAGTATCATTACTGATCAAGTAAATGTATTTCTACATTTAGAAATACTTTACTTGAGTAAAAGTACAAAAGTATTGGCATCAAAATGTACTTAAAGTCCCAAAAGTAGGAATACTGGGGTTCACATTGGTTAATATAACATACAAATATATATACACCTTGTTTTTCTTAGAAATAAGGGTGTATCTTATGTGAAATTCAGATAGTTGGCTGCTCTGGAGATCTCCTCCAGCCTGGAGGACACAAGCCTTCTTCTCTTCACTCAACCTTTCAGACACCTGGGATGATGCTTGGACGGCCAAACTCATGGCTTCAGCCAACCAACTAGATTCTAATTTTGTTCCACAATTGGACATAGGGTGACTATGACACACCTGAGGTGTAAAATGTGTCCTGCTGGCACAAATAAAATATTACTATATTTGCCCACTGTTCTCACCTACCCTAGCTGGTGCCCACTGTTCTCACTTAGCCTGGCTGGTGCCCACTGTTCTCACCTACCCTAGCTGGTGCCCACTGTTCTCACTTAGCCTGGCTGGTGCCCACTGTTCTCATTTAGCCTAGCTGGTGCCCACTGTTCTCACCTAGCTGGTGCCCACTGTTCTCACCTAGTCTAGCTAGTGTCCACTGTTCTCATTTAGCCTAGCTGGTGCCCACTGTTCTCACCTAGCTGGTGCCCACTGTTCTCACCTAGTCTAGCTAGTGTCCACTGTTCTCACTTAGCCTAGCTGGTGCCCACTGTTCTCACCTAGTCTAGCTGGTGCCAACTGTTTTCACCTAGCGGGCCGAGTGTTCCGCAACACGGAACTGCTGCCCAGCGTTCCAAGAAAAACTAGTGCCTAGAAATACCTGGTGCACACCTTTCCAGTTAACATTTTGAATAATCAATTTCTGATCTACAAAGATAGATATCTCACCACTTGGACTAGTCACAAGGTACAGTAACTAACCCAAACCCCTCAGTGGTGGAACAAGTAGGCTTCTCACATTTTGCGCTTAAGTCAAAGTACCAATACTGAAATGTAGAAACATTCTGTTACAAGTAAAAGTCCAGAATTAAAAATGTTCTTGAGTAAAAGTACAAAAGCATCGGCATCAAAATGTACTTAAAGTACCAAAAGTAGAAAGTGATCATTATGCAGAATGTCCCACTTCACAAGTTTTCAAATGTATACAAATCTTCCTAAAATAGCAGATCTACAAGTTCACAATGCGTCGCATCGTGACGCATTGTGAGCTTGTAGCTCTGCTATTTTCAAATGGCCGAAATAGGGCTGAAGTGTGTAATGTATGTTTTGTAATAAAAATCCAAATCTATAAAGTAACTAAAGCTTTCAAATAATTGCAGTGGAGTAAAAGTAAAAGTACTGATTTGTTTTAATACTCCAGTAAAAAATAGGTAGCACTTGCTATGCATCCTATGTGTATAACGCATCATAAGTATGTTCATGATGCGTTATACACATAGGATGCATAGCAAGTGCTACCAAAAAGTACATTTACCAAGGTATCATTGCGCTATAAACAGCTGCAGTCTTTCATGTATTACCTTCTAATAGAATACACCTACATACTCAGGGGAGAAACTGAGCAGGGAGGCCAAATACAACCACCATAGTTGTGTTAGTTATTATTGTTTTAACATACTCTACCAGAAATATTGGTTGAATTATCATTTTATTCACTAACAAAAAGTTACATGATGGAGCTTAAATGTCTGCTTTACTACATTTTTTTAATTTTTATTTTTTGGATATACAATTTTAAAACTAAACAAATGGCAATATATAACAATAAAATAACATCAATTATATATATTTTTTAAGTACAGAAAAGGCATAATAGACAACATGTCCAAAAATTGTATTCTTAACTAAAATGCTTTAAAATAAGCCTTCACAAACAGAAATCACACGCCACAGTCTTCATAACTCACCAGATGTTTTACCATGATCTCACTAATGATTGACTGTAGCTTTGAGAGTCATCTGGCTTTGAAGGTCGTAAGGTTAATCGCTGCTGAAATCAATGCTACTGAATCCCATTTCTACACATACATCCTGGCATCTGGTCTTCTTTGTTGTTCTTTGAGTCAGACTGATATATCGTTGCTGTCGGGCAGAAACCTCTTATCTCCATATTTTAACTTTATATTTTGTAAATTAACGCCCTACTTGATCATCCTACACCGTCACACAAAAGCATCAAAAGTAGCAGATCCACAAGCAACAGTTGTGGACATATGAGGTTTCCACCCGGCAAAGACGATGTTCACTAACGTATATTCATTCTTAACATAATAGAAAATATGTGTAAACAATCAAACAAAAACCTTAATTCACACAACAATGATGATAGTGCTGTCAAAGTCTAAACTCTATGTATGAAATCTATCAAAAAGTTTAATCTGCAACACAATTATACAATATATAGTGGGGGTCCCTGCTTCATCTCTTTCTCTCAGCTAAGGGGTCCTTGGCCTGAAAAACGTTAAAGATCAAACAATGGGTTGAGAACAATGTACTCTGTTAGAAGTAGAAGTATTCAAAGTATCAAGCATCAAGTATCTGCATCAAAATGTACTTAAAGTACCAAAAGTAAAAGTACTCATTGTGCAGAATGTCCCATTTCACAAGTTCAATGTATAAAACAATCTTTTGAAAATAGCCGTTCTACAGCTCACAATGCGTCGCATCGCGATGCATTGTGAGCTAGTAGATCGTCTATTTTCACATGGCCAAAATATGTATATATGGCTGAAGTGGTTAGTGTTTTGTAATAATAATCAAAATCTACAAAGTAACTAAAGTTTTCATATAATTGTAGTGGAGAAAAAGTACAATATTTTCCTCTGAGATGTAGTGGGGTAGAAGTAAAAGTATTGCAAATTGTAAATATAAGTAAAAAATACCTTGCAATACTTGAGTACATGTACTTAGTTACTTTACACCACTGCCTACAGTAGGAGATCACGTGACTCACCGCCCCCCACTGAAGCACATCACGCTCCGTCAAATAACATTTTTAATTTTTGGGGGGGATTTTGTGACATTAGTTACATCAGGGTGTGTTATTATGTAATTAGTTTGATGAAACAACAACTGAGTAGTGAGAAGAACACTACTCTCACTACACTACTCTCCTACAGAAAGAACTCTACTCTCACTACACTACTCTCCTACAGAAAGAAAACCATCCAGTGCAACGCAACGTGATGCTGATTATGTGCAACGGTAGTGCCGTGATCCGGACCCTGCAGGTAATAATGGGAGATGTAGTCTTCAAGTACATTTTTTAAGCCTCCGAATTTTTGTCATTTTGTAGGTGGCATTTTATTTTCTTACTCTTTGGATAAATTAGATACGAGGGGGTTGGGGGGGGTTTCAACACCCCTATTCTGGAGGGAATATTTGCCAGAAATAGACGATCTACAGGCTCACAATGTGTCACAACGTGACATGTTGGGAGCCTGTAGATTCGCTATTTCTGGCAAACTGTATAGACGGGAAAAAAACGATCCAATCCAGTTGAAACTCATGTCTGTTTTACTAAGAATAAAGGGTTCAAGTAGTTAACTTAACCCTATTTACTCAACTCACAAACAAGCCTCACATGAGGCGCGCAGTGTGACCCAAGTAAAAAGCCCTTAAGGCTTAGTGTGAATTTTCTGGTGTTGTCTCAGATTGGACCTTGAGTTGAAGCGTTTCCCACACTGTTCACAGTTAAAAGGCTTCTCTCCAGTATGCGTGCGCTGATGATTCTTTAATACTTCTAACGTACGAAAACTCTTCCCACATTGTATACAGCAGTAAGGCTTCTCTCTGTGAATTTTCAGGTGTTTTCCCAGATAAGACTCAGAGGTGAAGCTTTTCCCACAATAACCACAAACGTAAGGCTTCTCTCCAGTGTGAATCATCTGGTGTTGTTTGAGGCTAGACATGCGACTGAACTTTTTCCCACACTGGTCACAGTCAAAAGGCTTCTCTCCAGTATGTATGCGCTGATGATTCTTTAATGCTCCTGAGTTTAGAAAACCGCTCCCACATTGTTCACAACAGTGAAGCTTCTCTCCAGTGTGAAGTCTCTGGTGTTTTCCCAGATATGACTCAGAGGCGAAGTCTTTCCCACAATAACCACAGATGTAAAGCTTCCCTCCAGTGTGAATTCTCAGGTGGCGTTTGAGATTAGACATTTGACGGAACTTTTTCCCACACTGGTCACAGTCAAAAGGCTTCTCTCCAGTATGTGTGCGCTGATGATTCTTTAATACTTTTAATGTACGAAAACTCTTCCTACATTGTTTACAGCAGTGAGGCTTCTCTCCAGTGTGAATTCTCAGGTGGCGTTTGAGATTAGACATTTGACGGAACTTTTTCCCACACTGGTCACAGTCAAAAGGCTTCTCTCCAGTATGTATGCGCTGATGATCCTTTAATGCTCCTGGTTTTAGAAAACCTCTCCCACATTGTTCACAACAGTGAAGCTTCTCTCCCTGGTCACTGGTCACAGCAGACATGTTGTGATTTCACTGGAGACAGGGCATAACAGGAACCTGAGATAGAAACCAATAACAGATTATTCACAAATGTAAACAGCTTGTATCGATACTTTTACCAAATGTGGTTCCCAAGTTGAAAAATGCCAAGTACCGGGCACCGACGAAAATACAATAATCACCGCTATCCGGTTCCTAGATGGGCTAATAAACATTTATTAACAAAGCGTACATATCTGGAAGTATGAATACAGCTATCTGTAAGGACCTGTCAGTGGTCACGTCACACATCAACACAACAGAGACTGTGTCTGTCTGCAGTGGTGGAAATTAACTAAGTACATTCAAGTACTGTATGTTAACTGTATGTTAACTTCCTGTTGATTTTGCTATTTTTATTTAGAAGACAAACCCGGACTGGATCCGGATCTTCAAATAGTAAAATCAACAGGAAGTTGACATTTTTATTAACACATTGGGTGCCAGAGGTTTATTCAAATATTATACGTTCAGTGCCGGCTATTCTTCCATCCACTTACGTTGATACGTTTCGTGCTGTAGAAGCCCCGATGTGGAAGTGCATGTAAACAAAGCGTGCGTGCGAGACGGCGGAGGGTCCCGACTAATGCCTGGAACAATAATATTTCTAACGCGATCCTCCATTGCAGAGTGATCACCGATCGAAAACGGCTCGCTTCCACCACGTTAAAAAGAAATGGAGATATTAAGCTTTTAGTCAAGGAGATAACATTGGAAAGGCCGACGGAAGGATTTTTGACATGGATCCACATCCGGCCTCTCCTTCTCAGAAACTCCTTGGATGATCCCAAAGTTTCGTTGGAGCGCCCCACGTGGGCCCAACGTATAAAAATAAAATTGGGTCACAAACGGTCCGGACTGTTTTGGGCACTCCTCGTTTGGATTCTCAAAAACGGTCCGGACCGTTTTTGTCACCCGATGTGTTAAAAAAAATAAACAGTACTGGGTTTGGTGATGTTCTATATTCTCTGAATCAGCTTTGTTTGTGTTAGTTTATGTGCTAAAAGAGTGACTTTGAGAGCTGTTTCACCGTACAATGTAAGTCAATGAGTAGCATATTTTGAATTATACATTTTTAATCAATGGAGCAATTATTTTTGATTTGTTGGATGGTTGGAGTTACACCATGGCAAGGTAAATACACAACCCAAACCTCTACACTTGTCCATTAAGTACAATTTTGAGGTATTTTATTTTTTGTACTTTTACTTTGTACTTTTTACACTACAATTATTTGAAAACTTTAGTTACTAGTTACTTTGCAATTATTATATTATAAAACATACATTAACCACTTCAGCCCTATTTTATACCTAGGCTATTTGAAAATAGTACCTCTACAAGCAAGTACAATACGTCGCGATGCGACGCATTGTGAGCTTGTAGATCTGCTATTTTCAAAAAAATTAATACTTTTACTTTACAATACATTTTGATACCAGTACTTTTGTACTTTACTCAAGTAAATTTTGAATTCCGGACTTTTACTTGTAACAGAGTATTTCTATATTGCAGTATTGATACTTTTACTTAAGTAAAACATTTGAGTACTTTTTCCACCACTGAAGGTTTGAATGAATGAATGAATGAATGAATGAATGAATGAATGAATGAATTCAATTCAATCTTTATTTCAGACTCAGGGTCCATATAGCAAAACATGACAATCACACAGTAAAAGCAATAAAATAATAAAAAGAAATAAAAAAACACATAAAAACAGTCCAACTACAGCTTTTCAAAGTCCGTAGAGGCTGTTACGCCAATGTCTCCATATCGTGGAAGAGTACCGAGTAGAACTTTTGACAGGGTTAATTAAAATCTTAATAACATGATTGTCAGACTTTTCAAGACGACATATGAATTTGTACATTAAATTTCTTAACAGGGCTTGACAGGTAGGTACCCCCAGGTTTACAAACAGCTGGCTGGCACTGTGCCATCTTGGTACCCTCACCAGCAACCGTAGAGCATCATTATATGCTACTTTTAGTTTTCGCATGCTGCTAGCTTTGTAGTTACTCCATAAGTGAGCCGTATACAATGGTGTACAGAATGCTTTAAAGAGTGATACCTTGACATGTACAGAGCATTTGTGAAATTTCCGCATTAGTATGTTTGCCTGGGCATACAATTTGCATCTTTGTCTATGGATGTCTTTGTCATCAGAGAGATCATCGGATATACAGTGTCCTAGGTACTTAATCTCACTGCACACAAGTAGTATGTTGCTACTGAGAATAAAATTAGGAAATACTGCCTTTTTATCATCTTTACTTCGCACAATCATGATGCTACTCTTCTTGGCATTATATTTAATATTAAAGTCAATGCCATACTGGGAGCAAACCCTGAGAAGCTGTTGTAAGCCTGCACTGTACGGGGAAAAGATAATTAAATCATCTGCATACATAAGGTGGTTGACTACAGAGTCACCTATGACACATCCAGTTTTACACTGGTTCAGTTTCCTAGACAGCCCATCCATGTATAAATTAAATAATAGAGGAGATAAAATCCCCCCTTGCTTAACACCATTACCAACATAGAAATGTTCGGACACAGTATTTCCCCACTTCACCTGCATAGTCTGATGTGCATACCAAAAGGCTAGTATCCTTATAATGTACTTGGGTACCCCTCTTTGGCACATTTTGTCAAATAACTTGAAATGATTCAACCGGTCAAATGCCCTAGAAGCATCAATAAAACACAGAAACATGGTGGAATTCTGGCTTCTATATTTTGCAATAATGTCCTTTAAAGCAAAAATACACATATCAGTGCCATGTTTCCTTTTAAATCCAAACTGGTTGTCAGCTGTGGTAATATACCTATCCAGTCTGTCCAACAGGATTTTCTCCAATACTTTGGAGAGTATACTAGCTAAAGCAATGGGTCTGTAATTATCAATGCTATTTATTTTCCCAGCTTTGTCCTTAATAACTGGCACAAGTAGTACCGCTAACATGGAATCTGGTAAGATACCATGGTTAAGGAAACCAGTAATACATAGAGCAATCATAGGAGCAAGCTTCAGACTGGCATATTTTAAGTGTTCAGCTGAGATGTGATCCGGGCCACAAGCTTTGTTATTTTCTAGCTTCATTATAGTGTTATAGACTTCCTCATGAATGAAAAGAATAAAATATGAAAGGAGTATTAAACTTACTGTGGTCAGGAGGGTGTTGGTCTGAGTCTGGAGAGTTCATCTGGATTTCACACAATGACCTACATACAAATACAGATAAACATTAATAATAATTATGGCATAATGATTTTGGGTACTAGAGTTGGGTACTAGAGGTTGGGTACTAGAGTTGGCCAGATTTTTGGGTACTAGAGTTGGCCAGATTTTTGGGTCCAATGCTGATGTAGATTTTAAAGAGTCGTAGACCAACGTTTCCTAAACAGTGGGTCAGGATAATACTTCATATTTGCTGTGTTTATTTTGTCAAACCCTCTTATTCATAAAACAACACACATTTTCTCTTCATAAGACAAGTGTCTGTGACTCCTCTAGTCTAATTTAATTCCTGGGACGTTACATTAATACAAATAATTCTGTACCGTGTTACAGACTCAAAATAGAGAATAGAGAGAACCGGCCAAGCATTACCTTGATTTCTGCAGCTGTTGTGGGCTCCTTCTCTACTTCTCTCTGGGTTAGGTATCCTGTTTCTCACGTCAATAACTGAGGAATTCTCAACCAGATTCAGAGACGCTTCACGTTATGAGACATAAGTTTAATACACAGGTTCAATAAACATTCAGGGTGTTGGTGCAGTAGTTCTCTGAGGAAAGCAGAGAGAGAGAGAGCCTAGTTATAGCCAAAGATAGGAATGTGCTTGTGTCTCAAGACCAAGACTGTACCCAAAACAACAGATAGCAGGCCTGTGCCATGTCATCTTGACTATGATATCCCCATGGTCAGAACATAGTCAAAGTGTAGATACTCCTGGTCAAATATTACTCAACTTCAGGTGAAAGTTGGTCTGTCAAATTGTACTCGAGTTAAAGCACTCGAGTACCCTATATAGTATAGTAACCCTATAGTTCGTCAATTCTATAAAGTTGACCTTTGGGGCAACAGTCAGACACCATTAACCCAAATAAAACATTATGACACAACCTGCAGTGTGACTCTTGGTGTTGGTGTGTGTACAATGTACAATGTACAATGTTGTACAATGTTGTGTGATAACAAACAAACAAAACACATAAATTGACACAACACTGATGATAGTGCTGTCAAACAAACTGAATATATGAAATCTATGAATAAGTTCAATCCGCAACACAATTTTATATAACTAGACAGGCACCGCCGCACCGGCCTACTCAGGAACGATGCAATTAGGGAACGCATGCCCTAATTATACCCGTTGTTGGAACGGCGGTTCTGGAGAGTCCTTGTGCAGTGGTAAACGTGTGTGGAAAGTAGACTGACTAAGTCAAGGGTAGGCAACCTTTATTATCAAAAGAGCCATTTATGGCCCAAAAAATGTATTAAAAAGCTGCCTGGAGCCGCAAAATATGTTTGCTTTATTTATTTATTATGCATGTGTGGTTTTTCTGGTCTTTCAATATTGCTTTTTTATTGTTTGCTAATTTCTCAAAGCAGATCAAGTGTACCAGTAAGCCAGCAGCGTTGGTGGTGAAAGCAAGCGAACATGTCAAGCATTAACACAGTCTGTATTGTCCTTCAATAATTGGTTTCTTATCTTTATCTGGTGTATAGGCGACACTTTCTTCTTTACAATAGGAGAATGTAAGAATAATGTTATGCCTACTACAATAATACATTATTATTAAAATGCAAAAAAAAAAGAGGGAAAATTATTCCTTTATATACGTTTTGCCCAAGCAACTGGGAGCCACGGGAGAGGGCCCAATGGTGCGTTCACACGGGCAGATTAAAAGATACAAAGACACAAAAATACACAGCATCTTTGTCGTTGTGTTGCTTTGTATCTGTGTTGCTCAATGCGGTCGTTGATGTCATCAAACATGCGGACATCGGAGCGACAGTTGTAGCTGGAAGTTGAACCCAGCTCAACTTGAATTTGTAGCTTTGTATCTTTGTCGCTAGAGCTACAGCTAGAAACGTCGGATGTATCTTTGTAGCTTCATGTCGCTGGTTTCCATTGAAAATGAATGATTCCATGTTGATTTTCTATTTACACATTTTCAAATATTAAAAAAGCAGAAATAGCAGATCAGCTATTTCTGCTATTTTTAAAATGATACTGTATGTAAATAATTTCTTTGTATATTTAAGTTATTTGTTATATCTGCCCTGTGCCACTTTTTTATTACGAAGCCCAAAAGGCAAACAGAAATTAAAATTGTATTCATATGTTCCAATGTTCAATGCAGCCAAACACAATTAAATTGCGTTAATCGCAATTATTTGAGTGACAATTAATCGTCAACTTAAATTTGAAACCGTGACAGCCCTACCCAGAGGATACACACATACATACAATCAAACAGCCCTGGCCCCTGATAATAGCATTTTGGCTCAGAAGCAGTGTTGCCAGATTTTGCAGCGTTTTTTGATTGATTGATTGAATATTTTATTAGGCACATTTTTTTAAAACAGCACAGTTACATTTAAAAAACTTTGTCTAACAGGTCCGTTCATAAAAGTCCTTGCGGACTTGTTTCCAATGAGGGCCTTGGTATTTAATTCATAGGCATATATAGTGGCACCACAGTTCAAATATGTACAAGAACAGGGGGGGGAGGGTCTGCTGTCTAACGGGAAAATGGTACTACCTCCTCCTTTGGCCTCCTGAAAGGTGATTTTTTAAGGCTCTTTTAAATGAGCCCAGCGAACTGCTTTTTTTGAGGGATGGAGTTAGACTATTCCAATCCTGGGTGGCAGTGCTGTAGAAGGAGAATTTGCCCATGTTTGTTTTATGGGTGGGTGGTACCAAATTGTTGTTAACGCTCCCTCTGGTATTGTGACTGTGGGTGTCGCTAACCTTTTGGAGGTATTTACTCAGATATGCGGGAATAGGGGGCATATCGGGCAAATTTGCATTTACAATTTTGAAGGCCAGTCCCATTTTTAGTTGTTTAACCCTGTCTTCCACCCTGAGCCAGCCTAGGCTGGCAAAATGGGTGGGAGAAAGGTGGGTCATGGGCCCCAATCCGAGGAGTAGCCGAATCAGTTTGTTTTGGGAGGTTTGAAGCTTAGTCTTCAGTGACACTGAGGTGTTGGAGTACCAGGAGGTGCAAGCATAGTCAAAAAGTGGTTGAATCAGGGCCCCAGAGAGGGTCCTGAGGGCCTGAGGGTTGACAAAAGAGGAAACTCTGCCCATAAATTTGGTTCTCTGGTTTACTCTTTTGACCACCTTTGTAGCCATGCTTTCACCTGTCAGGTATTTGTCAAGAACACAACCCAAATAGGTAATCTCTTCTTTGCTAGCGACAATTGTGTCATCGACTTTGACCTTGAAATCATTTACATCCATCTGTCTGAGGGAATGTTTGGTCCCAAAGAGAATGGATTCAGTTTTCCCAAGGTGTAGTGACAGTTTGTTATCGGTAAGCCAAGTACGGATTTTTGAGAGTTCGGAGCTGAGCGCCACCTCAACTTGCAACTTGTCCTCTCCCGAGATCAGGAGTGCCGAGTCATCAGCGAACAGGAACAATTTGCAGTTACAGGCAGCACTCATGTCGTTAATGTATAGAAGAAACAAAAACAAAAACAAGCCCAAAAGAAGCAACTAGGCCGCATGATCTCACACACACATTGCAAATTGATCAGCTATATTTGAAAATATGACAAAGCAACGTAGATCTGCTATTTTTAAATAGCTTGCGTAGAATAGATCTTGTACAGTAGATCTGATCTATTTTCAACGACAACAAAAATTAAACATTTGAACTAGGCCTACACAAATCTTGTATGGGAGAAAATATTTTCAGATGGGGGTCTGATTGATTGATTGATTGATTGAATACTTGATAAGTCAGAAATGTAAACAGCATGTGGTACAGTAAGACATTAAAGCTAAAAGGATAACACAAAAAAGTCCTGAGGACATTGTGGTCCTATATGTCTGTGTCCAAATATATAATAATGTGGGGCTCCTTGACATGAAAACGTTTGAGAACCACTGGTTCAAACAACATTAGGAAGGAAGCCCAAATAAGCAACGAACCCACAATCCGCAACTACCAATATTTACAAGCAACTTAACAGAAAAAACAAAGTCGCTCATCGTCTCTGTCAGGTGGAAACCTCATACTGTATGTCCAAAACGGTTACTTTTCAGGATTCAAATAAAAAAATAGCAAAAATAGCAGATCTACAAGCTGGTTTGCTACTTTTTATGCTTTTGTGTGACGCGGTAGTATGATCAAGTAGGGCATTAATTTACGAAAAAACACAAACATTTAAAATATGGAGATAAGACAGCAACGTTATAATAAGCAGACTTGGCAACACTGCTCAGCAGTTCCCATTCCCATGTCAACACAATGCAGCAGGCCTCTTATCAGCTTTGTTAACATTCTCTGCTACACACTCCATTCGCACATAACCATAACACATAGCCACTCCATTCACACATGTAACCATAACACATAACTACTCCATTCACACATATAACCATAACACATACATAGCCACTCCATTCACACATATAACCATAACACATAACTACTCCATTCACACATATAACCATAACAATATGCACCGGTACTGAAAGTCCTGTGACAGCGAATCTCTTTGCCAAAAAATAGTCGATCTACAAGCTCACAACGTGTTGCGTTGTTAGCGTGTAGATGGGCTATTTTTGGCAGTGGTGGAAAAAGTACTAACATTTTGTACTTAAGTAAAAGTATCAATACTGCAATGTAGAGATACTTCATTACAAGTAAAAGTTTACTTGAGTAAAAGTACAAAAGTATTGGCATAAAAATGTACTTTAAGTACCAAAAGTAGAAAGTACTCATTATGCAGAATGTCCCATTTCAAAGGTGTCAAATGTATTAAAATATTTTGAAATCCAAAACTACAAAGTAACTAAAGTTGTCAAAATTGGACATACTCAAGTACAGTAAAAAATATCAAAAAATTGTACTAGTATGTATGTAGTACAGTATGAGTAAATGTGCTTGGTTACTTAGTTTCCACCACAGATTTTTGGCCATATGGATAATGGGGTTCAAGTGGTTAATATAACACACACACACACACACACACACACACACACACACACACACACACACACACACACACACACACACACACACACACACACACACACACACACACACACACACACACACACCTTGCTTTTCTTAGAAATAAGGGTGTGAATTTCAGGTTGTTAGCAACTCTACTGAGGACCAGCTGGCTGCTCTGGAGATCTCCTCCAGCCTGGAGGACTCTTCACTCAACCTTTCAGACACCTGGGATGATGCTTGGACGGCCAAACTCGTGGCTTCAGCCCACCAAGTCCAACTAAAGTCTAATTTAGTTCCAGAATTGGACAGAGGGTGACTCTGACACACCTACGGTATAAAATGTGGCACAAATACAATTTTAATATTACAATTTTTGCCCACTGTTCTCACCAAGCCTAGCTGGTGCCCAGTTTTCACCTAGCATAGCTGGTGCCCACTGTTCTCACCTAGCCTAGCTGGTGCCCACTGTTCCAGTTAACATTTATAATAATCAATTTATGATCTACAAAGAAAGATATCTCACCACTTGGACTAGTCTCATCATGGCAAGGTACAGTAACTACACAACCCACACCTCTCAGGATTGTGAGCTTGTAGATCTGCTATTTTCAAATGGCCGAAATAGGGCTGAAGTGGGTAATAAATATCTAAATCCACAAAGTAACTAGTAACTAAAGCGTTCAAATAATTGCAGTGGAGTTAAAAAGTACTGATAATTGGAAATACTCAAGTAGAGTAAAAAAATACCTAAAGATTGATTAAGTACAGTACTTGAGTAAATGTACTTAGATACTTTACACCTCTGAAACCTCTACTAAGGTGTCATTGCACTTTAACAGCTGCAGTCTTTCATGTATTACCCGAGATTCAAACTAGGGTCGCCTGCAAGAGCTGATTGATTCTTTCTTTTGATTGTCTCTTCCTTTTACCACGGAGCTACAGTAATAGAATACACCTACTTACTCAGGGGAGAAACAGAGCAGGGAGACCAAATACAACCACCAAAATTGTGTTAGGTATTATTGTTTTAACATACTCTACCACAAAGATTGGTTGAATTATCATTTTATTCACAAACAAAAAGTTACATGAGTTACATGTCTGCTTTACTACATTTATTTTTTATATTCATTTTCTCAATTTCACGTTATGGATATACAATTTTAAAACTAAACAAATAACATGAATTATCTTTGAAAAAATATAGAAAAAGCATAATAGTCAACAAATGTCCAAGAATTATATTCTTAAAGGGATAGTTCACCCCCCAATTTTTTTCCCTACCGATTAGTCACCCCATGGAGACTTGAATTCATGGATATTTTTTAATTTTTTGTCGCATTCCTAAGCCAATAATGTAATGACTAGCCGACGGCGGTTCCGGTAGGAGACACAAAGGAGAGTCTTTGCGTCTCCTACCGGAACTAAAATGCTGTTATTTAAGCCATCACAAACAGAAATCACACACCACATTCTTCACAATTAACCAGATGTTTTCCCATGATCTCACTAATGATTGACTGCTGCTTTGAGTCATCTGGCTTTGAAAGCCATAAGGTTAATCGCTGCTGAAATCAATGCTACTGAATCCCATTTCTACACATACATCCTGACATCTGGTCTTCTTTGTTAGAGTCAGACTGATATATCGTTGTTGTCGGGAAGTGCTGTCAAACAAGTCTATGAAGCTATGTATTAAAAGGTTTAATTTGCAACACAATTTTATACAATATGCATCATCTCTTTCTCTCTCAGCTAAGGGGTCCATGGCCAGAAGACCACTGCTCTAGGCAGTGTTTCCCAAACAGTGGGTCTAGACCCATTTTTTATGGAGATTAACATTGATTTTACAATATAAATTGGGGTCCCAGATATAGACATGTCCGTAGCCCTAATGCATGTCAAACTCGGGGCCCTTGAAATTAAAATGGTTGAGAATCACCGCTAGAGCCGTAACAATCTTCTCTTATGGGCGGCCTTGGCATATCTTTTCAAACGGGGGTCCGCGGGCTTATAAGTGTCAATTTGGGGTCCTTGACTAAATTCAGCATCCAGACATTGATTTGTCACGCTCATAGAGTAGCAAAGTCCTGACGTCACTTACGCGAAAGTGTCACAGAAGTATATTCTCTATTGAAAATACCGTCGAGTCTTCTTAGCATGTTCAAAATGTATAAAACAATCTCTTGAAAATAGCCAATCTACAAGCTAAAACATTTATTTTCTTACTCTTTGGATCAACACCCCTATTCTGTAGGGAACATTCGCCAGATATAGATGATCTACAGGCTCACAATGTGTCACAACGTGAGAAGTTGTGAGCCTGTAGATCGGCAATTTCGGGCAAAGAGATTTGGTGTATAGACGGAAAGAAGCGATCCAAGTAAAGTTGAAACTCATGTCTGTTTTACTAAGAATAAAAGGGTTCAAGTAGTTAACTGAACTGTATTTACTTAATTCACAAACAAGCCTCACATGCGTGACAAAAGTAAAAAACCCTTAAGGTTTAGTGTGAATTTTCTGGTGTCGATTCAGATTGGACCTTGAGTTAAAGCTTTTCTCACACTGTTCACAGTTAAACTTCTCTCCAGTATGTATGCGCTGATGATTCTGTAATACTTCTGATGTACGAAAACTCTTCCCACATTGTATACAGCAGTAAGGCTTCTGTCCAGTGTGAATTCTCTGGTGGCGTTTGAGATAACACATATAACGGAACGTTTTCCCACACTGGTCACAGTTAAAAGGCTTCAAGTTCTCTCCAGTGTGAATTATCTTGTGTATTCTCAGATAAGACTCCGATAAGAAGCTTTTCCCACAATAACCACAGATGTGAGGCTTCCCTACAGTGTGAATCATCTGGTGTTTTGTGAGATTAGAAATTTGACTGAACTTTTTCCCACACTGGTCACAATCAAAAGGCTTCTCTCCAGTATGTATGCGCTGATGATCCTTTAATGCTCCTGGGTGTAGAAAACCTCTCCCACATTGTTCACAACAGTGAGGCTTCTCTCCATTGTGAATTCTCTGGTGTTTTCTTAGATAAGACTCAGAGGTGAAACTTTTCCCACAGTAGCCACAGATGTAAGGCTTCCCTCCAGCATGAATCATCTGGTGTTGTTTGAGGATAGACTTTTGACTGAACTTTTTCCCACACTGGTCACAGTCAAAAGGTTTCTCTCCAGTATGTGTGCGCTGATGATTCTTTAATGATCCTGAATTTAGAAAACTGCTCCCACATTGTTCACAGCAGTGAAGCTTCTCTCCAGTGTGAAGTCTCTGGTGTACGCCCAGATAAGACTCAGAGGTGAAGCTTTTACCACAATCACCACAGATGTAAGACCTCTCTCCAGAGTGAATTATCAGGTGGCGTTTGAGATGAGACATTTGACGGAACTTTTTCCCACACTGGTCACAGACAAAAGGCTTCTCTCCAGTATGTATGCGCTGATGAGTCTTTAATGCTCCTGATCCTAGAAAACTGCTCCCACATTGTTCACAACAGTGAGGCTTCTCTCCAGTGTGAATTGTCTGGTGTTGTTTGAGATTAGACATGTGACTGAACATTTTCCCACACTGGTCACTGTTAAAAGGTTTCTCTTCAGTGTGAATTCTCTGGTGTACTCCCAGATAAGACTTTCGAGTCAACTTTTTCCCACATTGGACCCATTAAACGTTCATGGGTTACCCATGAACCTTTAAAGCTGGTGATCTATAAAAACTCATCTCACATTTGTCACAGCAGTAAGGCTTCAGGCTTCCAGGGTGTATTTTACGCTGATGTATTTTTAGGCCAGTCTTTGTGGTGACGCTTTTCTCACACTGGTCACTGTGGTTTCACCGGAGACAGGGCAGAACAGGTACCTGAGATAGAAAACAATAACAAATTATTCACAAATGTAAACAGCTTGTATCGATACTTTTCATTTACAATAATGGCTGGGTACCAAAATGTGGTTCCAAAGTAGAACCTAGATGGGCTAATAAACATTTATTAACAAAGCGTACATATCTGGAAGTACGTGTGTCTGTCTGGAGTGGTGGAAAGTAAATAAGTAAATTTACTCAAGTACTGTACTTAAGTACAATTTTGAGGTATTTTACTTTACTCGAGTACTTCCAATTTTCTGTACTTTAACTTCTACTCCACTACATCTCAGAGGCAAATATTGAACTTTTACTCCACTACAATTATTTGAAAACTTTATAGTTACTAGTTACTTTGTAGATTTTGATTATTACTACACAACATACATTAACCCCCTCGAAATGTGTAAATATAGCAAAATATTGCAAAATCAGTTTAACCACTTTAACCCCTGTATACATAGGCTATTTGAAAATAACCGATCTACAAGCTCACAATGCATTGTCAGCTTGTAGATCTGCTATTTTCAACATTTTTAAACATTTGGATTTTTTTTTTTACATTTTAAAAAGGTAGGGTAAGTGATATTTGACATAACGAAAAGATTTTTGTTAAAAGGTTACAGCACTATTACATATCTGATAGTAATCATTGCTATAGAGAAATTGTTCAGTAGCATGGGTCTCCCATCTCTTAATGCAGGCATGCAAACAGCCCCGAGGTGAAAAAGGTGACAACATGTTGTTTTCTTTCGGGTCAGGTGTCCCAACCTGAAAATGCATTTTCGGTTTACTAAAGAGCTGGAGAGACATGGAGACTCCTGTTACTGAACACACACTTTATAGAAATGAGTACTATCAAAATATAGAGCTATTTAACACTTATTTCAACCAATGAAATCCGTTTTATTTTTTTCCCAATTCCGTTTTATTTTTACCCAAATTCTGTTTTTTTCCATTTTAATATTTCTGAATTCTGTATTTTGCTTTTTATGCTAATTTTTACCATAAAAAAAGTGTCTGGTAAGTGGAAATGAATAAATGTCCACAATTTAATAAGATATAACAGTCCATACATGTCTCTAAAAGAAATCTACACAATTCCAAATCTGATAACTTTAAAATTTGCAAATTGTATGCAAACATAGAACAGTGCAAAGTATATGCAAACATAGAACAGTATATAAGTAAATTAAATAGCACCAATATAGGCTTGCTATTTTAATATAGCAAAATATAAATATAAAAACGGCTATATAAATAGTATATTTTTATTGTTTTATATACATGTAAAAATTTGCTATATAAAATAGCAAAATAGGCTTGCTATTTTCTGTTGCCCTGCAGCAGGCTTCAGTATCTTTTTTGGTGGCATTTTACACCACTAACAACATTAATCAGAGTTTATTTTTAATTCACGTGTGTTAAATGTGTTACCAATACAATCAGGTCTGCTCAGGTCACGTTTCAACTGCGCGGACGCTAACAGCCCTTGTTGTGTTATACGCAAAAATGTTACCCAAAAGAATTCGGTCTGAGCATGCGCAAAATGGCGTCGCCCATGTATTATTATCATTTCTATCGTCTTTCTAAGACGATTTCTACGTGGATTTTATTGTTATAAAGTAGGATGTGGCCATGCAAAATGGTGGTGTCCCATGGATTTGTAAAAATTCGCGGTAAAAAAATATTTTACCGCGAATATTTTTTATATTCCAAATTCTGCAATATTCCGTGTTTTATTCCAATTCCATTTTTATTGGTCATTTCCGCGATTCCGTCCGCGATTCCGTTAGTGTCCCAACCACTTGGAATGACCTACAGCTTAAACAGTAGATCTGATCTCCCATAACATACGGTCAATTTAAATCTTTGACTGCAGACCTACCCACACATGTCTGCAACATTGTGGGTAGGTTAATGTTAACCCATTAAAGGTATCATGACATTCATTTTCACTTTTTTTATTTTCAATGTTTTATTTGGGGTTTTATGACCTCAATTACACCCAAAAAACCTGAACTTAGAACATTCAGTGGATTTTCTGTGGTCTGGGGTTTTCTGAATAATTAGGCTGAAAAGTAATCTGAGCTTGGCCCTTCGACAGTGAGGTCACAGTCGATTAATCCCGCCCACTCTCCTCCTCGCCCCTCCGCTCCCCTATCCTTTCCTTTGAGGGGGGCGGAGCAGATGCGATGATTGACAGGCAAAATCCCTCACCAGCGACACCCGCACACAAAGATTTCTTTTTTCATTGCAGTTGAAAAGGCTTTAGAAATGTGAGAGAAAAACACCTGCCATGGATCACTGGAATGGAATTTTCACTTAAAACTTTTTGTACACTTTTGAAGGACCAGGACAAAGACTTTGAATGTGGTGTAAAAGTGAATGTCATTAAACCTTTAAGACCGGGAAATTCCGTGTAATTTTGTTTATTTCTTTGGCTATTGAAAAATTGCAGATCTACAAGCTCATAGCGCGGCACTGAGTGCACAGCTATGAGCTTGTAGATCTGCTATTTTTTGGAAAAAAAACATTTGTAACTCAAATCTTTGCTTCTGAGGATTCTACAAATGTCTTCTAAATCCTAACAGTTTTTTTAAATGTATTTGGCCCTGGACCCCCCATCTAAAAAAAAATGTTCCAGGGACCCCCAGAAGTTGTAACAGAGTTAAAAATATTTGCTTTAAAAAATACATATTCAAAGATTTGCACAAATGTTAACGATTAAAACAAAATCACACCCAGTGTGAAGTGGGCGGTGTGGTCACAGTGGTCATCACAGTGATGGAAGTTCACTTAAAGAAAAGTAATATTGTGGACCAACCATTATACACCCCTAACTTAAAAAAAAACATAAATGTGTTTTTTTCCCTCCTATTTCCTCACATTTGTTATGGGTCACATTAAAAAAAAAACATAAATATGTTTTTTTTAAGTGCATAGTCCTATTTATAGGGCTATGCACATGTGTCATGTTTCACTAGCCAATCACAGTCCTGAATAGACTGTGATTGGCCAGTGGTGTAAAGTAACTAAGTACATTTACTCAAGTACTGTACTTAAGTACAATTTTTAGGTATTTTTTACTTTACTAGAGTATTTCCAATTGTCTATACTTTTACTTTTACTCCACTACATTTCAGAGGCAAATTTTGTTATTATTTGAAAACTTTAGTTACTAGTTACATTATAAAACACATATTAACCAATTTAGCCCTATTTTATACCTAGGCTATTTGAAAATAGTAGATCTACAAGCTCACAACGCGTCGCATTGTGAGCTTGCATATCTGCTATTTTCAAACATTTTAGTACATTTACTTTTGGAACTTTAAGTATATTTTGATACCAATACTTTTGTACTTTTGCTCAAGTAAATGTTGAATTCCAGACTTTGACTTGTAACAGAGTACTACTACATTGCAGTATTGATACTTTTACTTAAGTAAAACATTTGAGTACTTTTTCTACCACTGGTCAGAACCCATTTGTGTATTTTGTGTATTTTTATGGGTCACGAGTAAATAACCTTTTTTCCCTTTTCTTTCACTATAAGAAATGTAAGATACGTTGTGAGCTTGTAGAGCTGCTATTTTCACTAGTTTGGGTCCGGGGCCAGGGTTTGGGAACCACGGTCATAGACCACCTGATGATTCAACTCTCCTAGTCTCCTACATCATGATAAATTAGATGAGATTAAATGTATAATGCCACAAAATATGCATATGGTTATCAGACATTAATTTCTCTCCATCTTGATTTTGAATTAATTTGTTGGTAAACTTTTAATTAAGCAGGCTCACAATAGATTAAATACATTCCGCTCTTTCCTTGTAGCTTATTCATTTATTTTCTTTTATTCTTGTAGCCTAGGCTTTTTCTCTTACATTTACCCATACATTTATTCTTACCTCTCCTCTTTATTCTCACAGGTTAACAATAAATTAGCTCTTGCCTCAAATATTATTGTCCATTTTGTCAAACCCTCTTATTCATAAAACAAGGCACATTTTCTTCTCATAAGAGAAGTGTCTGTGACTCCTCTAGTCTATTTTAATGTATTTCATAGGACGTTACATTATTAAAAATAACTCTGTACTGTATTACGGACACCAACCAAAACAGAGAATAGAGAGAACCGGACAAAAATTACCTTGATTTTTGCAGCTGCTGTGGGCTCCTTCTCTCCTCCTCTCTGGGTTAGGAATTCTGTTCCTCGCGTCAATAACTGTCGAGAAATTCCCAACCAGATTCAGAGACGCTTCACGTTATGAGACATAAGTTTAATACACGGGTTCAACAAAGATTCAGGGTGTTGGTGCAGTAGTTTTCTGGGGAAAGCAGAGAGAGAGAGAGAGAGCCTAGTTATATCCAAAGATAAGAGAGGAATGTGCTTGTGTCTCAGGACCAAGACTGCACCCAAAACAACAGAGAGCAGGCCTGTAGTTACTTTGCAGGTATAAATTGTTACATTATAAAACATACATTAACCACTTAGCCTTATTTTATATAGGCTAGCTAGACAAACTGCTTGTATATATAAAAACATTATGACACAACCTGCAGTGCGACTCTTGTAGGTGGTGTGTTTACAATGTTGTACAATGTTGTGTGATAACAAACAAACAAAACACATTCATTGACACAACACTGATGATAGATAGTGCTGTCAAACAAGTCTATGAAGCTGTATCTATGAAATCTATGAATAAGTTCAATCTGCAACACAATGTTATACAACTAGCCACCGGCCTACTCAGGAAGGATGCAATTAGGAAACGCATGCCCCACCCTGTTATGCGATACCCATCAGTGGTGGAAAGTAACTAAGTACATTTACTCAAGTACTGTACTTAAGTACAATTTTGAGGTATTTTTTACTTTAATGGAGTATTTCCAGTTTTCAGTACTTTTACTTCTACTCCATTACATCGCATAGGCAAATATTGTACTTTTACTCCACAAAAATGATTTGAAAACTTTAGTTGCTAGTTACTTTGTAGGTTTTGATTATCATTACAAAACATACATACAGCCCAGTGGTTTACAACCAGTGGTCCTTGAGAGAGTACCAGGGGGTCCCCAGCAAAATTAGTTAATAGCGTCACAATCATTTTTAACCACTTAGCTTTGGCTATTCAAAAATAGCAGATCTACAAGCTCATAGCGCTGCACTCGGTGCCGCGCTATGAGCTTGTAGATCTGCTATTTTTGAAAAACCTTGAAAAACTGTGCATATCTTTGAACATTTATATTTTTTAAAGCGAAAATTAACTGCCATCTTTGCTCCTGGGGGTCCCTGGCACAAAACATTTTCAATTGGGGGTCCGCGGCCAAATGTATATCAATTTAGGGGTCCTTGGCATGAAAAATTGAATCTACCGATCTACATCTCTCCTCAGCCGGTTCCATAATATTATGCATTAGAAGATGCAATTCAACATTTGACCAGTAGGGGAATCAGTAATGTAATGTTATCTCTACGGGCGCAACTTCCGGGTATGTCTTTTTGACATTTAGGAGAGAAGCTATTTAAACTTTTTTTCAACTCGTTGGATAGATGTTATTGCACGCTAGAAGTTAAAACATCTGAGTGCATTTCAGAAAACCTTTACTTTTTACCTTTAAATGTGCTGAAAAGTTTCGCTAAAACGGCCACGTAGGACCTCATCTCGGAGCTACAAAGCGGAAGGAGAGGTTCTAAAATGGGGCTAGTCTCCCGGCTATAAACGTTGCAAAAGTGGATTTACAGACTTTATATTAAACATAAGACACCTCTGCATATTCACAAGCATACTAGCACAATTTCTAGTTGCATGCTGTTGTGTAACACTGCTTACTAAACGAAATAAAAACGTCAACTCTGACGGAGCAAACAACGCATACCTTCTCTCAGTGACACCAGCATCAACCATAGAGTTAAAAAATAATAGAGAGGGCACTGGATATCGCCTCCCATCCACTTACATTGAGTTGCTCACCCAGCGCATGGGCCGAAATCACCCCTTCTTCCGGGTTGGAAACGTATTGGAAAATGTGATGGGCGCGGCCTATTGGCTAGTTCATATACAGTGGCCCCACCTGCAATACCTCAAATGGCCAGCATGTCCATTTGGCTTCAATGAAACCACTGGGTTCTGGGGGCTTGCTTGGGGCATCAACTCATAGACCGCCGAAGTCTGACGTCATTTACACATCCTTTGTTTGTCTACCTGGTTCGCAGTTTTCCACCCCCGTTCTGAATGCCATACACGTATTTAATATCGCGTCAAATAAGAACTTTGTTCCAAAAATAAACAAATGACCCCGGCGGGGTGACTCTTATGGATATGAAGCATCAACTGATGGTGAGAAAACGCTAATGTTACTTCCGCCGAATTAGTTACATTTTCGCCAGAAACAGACTGTATCAAATATAAGTGACTGACTATCATAAACGATACAGAACCTCCTCCCTGACAATAACGCCGACACGCGGTGTTTATTTTTGGACCACAATTCTTATATGAGACGATTCTAAGATGACCCAATGTTATTCTCCATAGAGAAATTACTTCCGCAAACCTGGGGATGAACGAGTGACGTCAGGACTTCGGTGCTCTATAGAGGTATAATATAACTAGAGGGCGGATTGCCCCGCCCCCAGCTATCATTTAAATGAATGTGCTCAGTGGCGTTTTGAACAAGCCCCCAGAGTTGCTGAGAAACATTGAAGCTGCCACCCCAGTGGCCAAAGCTGGAACTGCAGGCGGGGAGAAATACATGCACGCGCAAAACATGCTGAGAGATATTTATATATATAGATATAAATATGTAAACATATTATACATAAACACATATGCATTTAGTTATACATAGGCATCTCGAGTGTATTTAATAAATATATCGCGTTCAATCCTTGACACACGGGCTGCCGTAGAACGCAAAAAGGACACTAGTGCGCATGCTCATAACTCTATGGAGGTACAAAATCAAACCAATAATTCTACTTCCGGCAGGTTTCCGGGTGCTTCAAAACGCCACTGAGCACATTCATTGAAATGATAGCTGGGGGCGGGGCAATCCGCCCTCTAGTTATATTATACCTCTATGATTATACCTCTATGGTTTTGAAGCACCCGGAAACCTGCCGGAAGTAGAATTATTGGTTTGATTTTGTACCTCCATAGAGTTATGAGCATGCGCACTAGTGTCCTTTTAGCGTTCTACGGCAGCCCGTGTGTCAAGGATTGAACGCGATATATTTATTAAATACACTCGAGATGCCTATGTATAACTAAATGCATATGTGTTTATGTATAATATGTTTACATATTTATATCTATATATATAAATATCTCTCAGCATGTTTTGCGCGTGCATGTATTTCTCCCCGCCTGCAGTTCCAGCTTTGGCCACTGGGGTGGCAGCTTCAATGTTTCTCAGCAACTCTGGGGGCTTGCATCAACTGAATTGAGAGGGGCGCGCAGCTTTGCCGTCATTAACTCTCGACTTTAGGGAAGTCTTAAAGACACAGTACTACAGGTATCAACAGTTGTAATGAAAAATAAACATTGACTAAATGTCGTAAAATACCATGAGAATAAAACTATAATTGTTACCTTGTTACATATGGGAGAAGATATTTTCAGATGGTGGTCTAATTGACTGATTGATTGATTGATTGAATACTTGATTAGTCAGAAATGTAAACAGCATGTGGTACAGTAAGACATTAAAGCTAAAGGGATAACATTTCCCCCCAAAAAAATGCAAAAGTAGCAGATCTACAAGCTGATCTGCTACTTTTGATGCTTGTGTGTGACACGTGGTATGATCAAGTAGGGTGTTATTTTACCATAAACACAAAAAGTTAAAATATGGAGATAAGACAGCAACGTTATAATAAGCAGAATTGGCAACCCTGCTCAGCAGTTCCCATTTCCATGTCAACACAATGCAGCAGGCATCACTCCATTCACACATAACCATAACACATAACCACTCCATTCACACATAACCATATGCACAGGTACTGAAAGTCCTGTGATACCAGATCTCTTTGCCAAAAAAATAGTCGATCTACAAGCTCACAACGTGTTGCGTTGTTAGCCTGTAGATGGGCTATTTTGTGTCAGTGGTGGAAAAAGTATTAACACATTCCCTGCCAGAGGGCTTTCTAGAACAGGTTGCTGTCAGTGCCAGGAATTTTGACCATTCTGACTTATCTTCGAGGACCCACAGAATATTTTGTGCTATGACTATGAACACATGGAATACTCAAAACAAAGATTAGAATCTCTTCTTTCATCTGGAAAAAAAAGCGAGTTGATAGCATGTTCCGTTACTACCTCTGTTAGCTAGAGGTAGGTAGTTGAATACAGCTTGTTTTCACCAAAAACGGTCATATTTCTTTAGAATCTGAGTTATGCGCATCTTAGTGAAAGGAACATGTTAGAGGCATAACAATGATTTCAAAAGTGTTTGACATTTATTTTGCGCCTTCATTGACATCAGTCATGTAAACAATACTCGTTTACAGGACTGATACTACTGAAGGGGGTATCAGGGGTGCTAGGGGGGTCGGCGACCCCTTCTTCTGACACTATGGGGGCTGGGGGCTCGCGAGTCGCGCGTGCTCCACGCAAAAAAAAACTACAAAAAAAAAATGCTTTTGAGTGTACATTTATGGCTTTGTTTCACTCCAAAGTGCAAGCTTATTTCAGCTCATTTCAAACTAAAATGTTCAACTCAAGTTATATACATCAAATAATAAATAATAATAATAATTTCAAAGTTCAAAGTGCAACATCAATAAATTGGTCATCAAGAGCTTCATGAGAACACTTATTTTCCAGTCCAATATTCTATACTGCAGTGGTTTTCAAACCTTTTGTGCCCAAGCCACACCAATGGGCAAGTCAAAATCTCAAGCCACACCTGTATTCATAGCAACAAATAGCAGATCTACAAGCTATTACTGAGCTTGTAGATCAGCTTTTTTTTTCTTTTTTGTCTGTCTGTCTGTCTCTCTCTCACACAGTGAGATGTCTCTAATCCAAATAGACCTGATTTGATAATCTATGCAGTGGTTGTTCTCAAACTTTTCAGGCTGTGACCCCCCAAAATAATCATATTTGAACTGGGGACCCACATTTTGTTTGACTCGGTTCCACAGATAAGTATTGTGAAAATAGCAGATCTACAAGCTAGGCCTCTCTTCTTCTTCTTCCTCCCCTCTGTCTGTCTGTCTGTCTGTCTCTCTCTCACACAGTGAGATGTCTGTAACATTTGCAACCAAATAGTCCTGATTTGATTATCTATGCAGTGGTTCTCAACCTTTTCAGGTTGTGACCCCCCAAAATAATCATAATTGAACTGGACCCGTGAGCTCCGTTGTGGTCCAGATCCACAGGTTGAGAACCACTGAAGTAGTGACGTCAAAACCTGCAGATCCCAAAGGGTGCCAGGTATTTTGCGAGAGAAAACTCAACCAGGTCTATGAAAACAAAGTAAGATATGTGTACTACGACTATGTCGATCTAAAATGTACTAATAATCCACACAGCAGTTCATCCCGCACTCGTGTGCATGTACGAGTGTGAGAATTTCACGGGCACATGCACGCTTGCCCCGCCTGCTTTCACTGCTCACAGCCTAGTCTTGCAATGTGCTCGCCTGCCCGGATCAAACTTGATCAAAGTTTGATCCGAGCGGAGTGGCGGACCCCTTATCGCGGCTTTAGTGTTTTGTAATAACGTGTTTTGTGTGACCACGTGACCGAAACACGTGATTTTTCAACTTCTCCGTCATCTAGATGAATGATATTAACGTACAAGCTGCATGTGCAACAGTGTAATATACAGTAAATCAATGAAAAGACCCATCCACGGTTATAACCGGTTATAGCCAAACGGCAGATAAAGGGGTAGATTTTGATTCACGAGTATAACCGTGGATGGCAGGTAATGTGTCAACATTTTGTACTTAAGTAAAAGTATCAATACTGCAATGTGGAGATACTTCATTACAAGTAAAAGTCCGGAATTCAAAATTGACTTAAGTAAAAGTACAAAAGTATTGGCATTAAAATGTACTTAAAGTACCAAAAGTAGAAAGTAAGAGTGTCCCATTTCACAGGTGTCAAATGTAGTAAAATATTTTGAAAATAGTAGATCTACAAGCTCACAACGTGTCATATCACAACGCATTGTTAGGTTGTAGATCGGCTATTTTCAAATAGCCAAAGTTTAAATAGGGCTGAAGTGGTCAATGTATGTTTTGTATAATTATCCAAATCTACAAAGTAACTAGTAACTAAAGTTGTCAAAATTGGACATACTCAAGTAAAGTAAAGATACCTCAAAATTGTACTTAAAGGGATACTTCACTTTAGGGCCGGGGACACATTTAAAAAAAATATAAAAAATAAATGAAAAAAGTTATGGAAAATTCATGGCCCCCTCACGCATTAGAGTGTCCTACTAATGTGTGAGGGGGCCATGAATTTTCCATAACTTTTTTCATTTATTTTTAATATTTTTTTTAAATGTGTCCCCGGCCCGAGAGTGAAGTATCCCTTTAAGTACAGTATTTGAGTAAATTTACTTATTCCACCACAGATTTTTGGCTATATGGAAAGTGAGGTTCACGTGGTTAATAAAACATACAAACATATATGTATATACCCTCTTATTTTCAAATGCCCGACATACGTCTGAAGTGGCGGGTAATGTAAGTTTTGTAATACAAATCTAAATCTACAAAGTAACTAAAGCTTTCAGAAAATTGCAGTGGAGTAAAATAAAAAATACTGATAATTGGAAATACTCCAGCTAAGTAAAAATACCTAAACATTTTACTTAAGTACAGTACTTGAGTAAATGTTCTTAGTTACTTTACATCACTATAACCTCTACCAAGGTGTCATTGCGCTTTAACAGCCTTCATGTATTACATGAGATTCAAACTAGGGTCGCCTATAAGTGCTGATTGATTGATTGATTCTTTCTTTCTTCTGATTCTCTCTTTATTTTACCACTGAGCTACAGTAACAGAAAACACCTACTTACTGAGGGGAGAAACTGAGCAGGGAGACCAAATAAAACCACCACTGTTGTGTTAATTATTATTGTTTTAACATACTCTACCGTCTACCACAAAGATTGGTTGAATTATTATTTTATTCACTAACAAAAAGATGGAGCTTAAATGTCTGCTTTACTACATTTATTTTTTTATATTTATTTTCTCAATTTCACATGTTATGCATATACAATTTTAAAACTAAACGAATGGCAATATATAACAATACAATAACATACATTATCTTAAAAAAAAATAGAGAAAGCATAATAGTCAACAAATGTCCAAGAATTATATTCTTAAATGGATAGTTCACTAGTTCACCCAAAAAAAAATCCAATTTTCTATTGATTAGTGATCCCGCTGCCCCTGCTTAGGAATGCGACAAAAACTAAAAAAGGCCAAAGGTGCAGCAGACTCTCCTCAAAGAATACTTCAACCCACCGGACCTCCACTGCACTCCCTGTTTGGACACATAGAACCTCCCAACCTGCAGGATATCTTCCAAACCCAGCAAACCTCGCTTCAGCAAGCGCACCAGCTCTGCAGTATGGCACAGTCCTCCTCACTAGCAAAAACCTTCAAACGGCCTGGCACAGTCCTCCTCACTATAGCAAACCCCTTTAAACGGCCTGGCACAGTCCTCCTCACTAGCAAACCCCTTTAAACGGCCTGGCACAGTCCTCCTCACTAGCAAAACCCTTTAAACGGCCTGGCACAGTCCTCCTCACTAGCAAAACCCTTTAAACGGCCTGGCACAGTCCTCCTCACTATAGCAAACCCCTTTAAACGGCCTGGCACAGTCCTCCTCACTAGCAAAACCCTTTAAACGGCCTGGCACAGTCCTCCTTTACTTTTATTTGTTTATTTAGACAGGACAGAGCATATTAATGAACGTCACATGAACGTAAATACACCGGATTTAGCAAAGATGCTAATTTTCATCCGCAGTCCTCACACAAAACAGAAAAACAGAAAAACAATAACATCAGAAAACAGACAAACGGTGAAATACAATTACATTACATCACATAGCCTAAAAAAAACTAAAATATGATCACAAATGGTTGCAGCTTTGTCACTAGCAAAACCCTTTAAACAGTATGACACTGGGTAATTTCTCCTTCTACAGCACTGCCACCCGCAGGTGTGGAATAGTCCAACCCCATCCCTCAAAAATGTTGGGGGTGAACTATCCCTTTAAGAACTAAAATGCTGTAAAATAAGCCATCACAGACATAAATCACATGCCACATTCTTCACAACTCACCAGATGTTTTTCCATGATCTCACTAATGATTGACTGTAGCTTTGAGAGTCATCTATGATCATGTTTGGATTTTACCCGAAAGCCGTGAGGTTAATCGCTGCTGAAATCAATGCTACTGAATCCCATTTCTACGCATACATCCTGACATCTGGTCTTCTTTGTTAGAGTCAGACTGATATATCATTGCTGTCAGGCAGAAACCTCTTATCTCCATATTTTAACTTTTTGTGTTTTTTCGTAAATTAATGCCCTACTTGATCATACTACAGCGTCACACAAAAGCATCAAAAGTAGCAGATCCACAAGCAACAGTTTTTTCCACCCGGCAAAGACGATATTCATCATCTTTTTTTTTTTTTAAACATAATATGCGTAAACAATCATTAATCATTAATTAACAAAAACGTTAATTTACACAACAATGATGATAGTGCTGTCAAACAAGTCTATGAAGCCACGTATGAAATCTATTAAAACGTTTAATCGGCAACACATTTTTATACAATATGTAGGGGGGGGGGGGGTCCCTGCTTCATCTCTCTCTCTCAGCTAAGGGGTCCTTGGCCTGAAAAACGTTGAAGACCACTGCCCTAGGCAGTGCTTCCCAAACAATGGGTCGAGACCCATTTTTATGGGTCGCGACTATATACAGTATGTTATATACACACTATACATAGTTGTGTGTGCGTGTCTGTGTGTGTTTCCTACATTTACTTATTTGTTCTTATTTTAAAGAGATTTAAACGACTACAAGCTCACAAAGTGCGATGAGATGTGTTGGTGAGTTTGTAGATCTACCATTTTCACTAGTTTGGGTCCCGGGGAGACATCAAATGTCTACTTTTGTCTCAAGCTAAAAGGTTTGGGAACCATTGCAGTAGATCAGTGGTTCTCAAAGTGGAGTCCGGGGACCCCAGGGGTCCTTGAGGGAGTTCCAGGGGGCCCCCAGCTAAATGATAGATAGTTGGGAACCATTTGTACACTCTGAGTTAAATTAACATTGAATATAAATTGCGGTCCCAGAGCGCGCGCGCGCGCACGCACGCACGCACGCACGCACGCACGCACGCACACACACACACACACACACACACACACACACACACACACACACACACACACACACACACACACACACACACACACACACACACACACACACACACACACACACACACACACACGAGAGATTATTGGGCAGGTATAAAGAAACCTTGACCATTACAAATATATAAATCTTTGGCCTACAAATATATACACTTGGGTCACTTCAAGTTCTTCTTTGGTAAATATATTTGGTACCCAATATACTTCTAATATCTGATAATAATATCTAATAATCTGATCCTGATAGCGTTATTGCGGACGCATGCGCTGTTGCCCACTACAGACGAACACAAAAACTCTCGCCCCAAAACAGTCACCCCCGGGGAAATCCGGTGATATTCACCTGGTATTCCTAAACGTAACCTCATTAAACTATGCCTAAACCTAACCTTATTCCTAAACGTAACCTCAGTAAAACTAATAATATGGCTAACCGTAAACTTATTTCTAACCTTATCCTCAGTAAAACAAATACAGGAATACAAGAACCGCTGGTCCGCGAAAAGAAATGGGGGCGAGCGTGTTTTGGGGCGAGTTTTCCGGTTATATCCACGGCACCACTGCTTGAGTTGCAAGAGATTCTCTCCGTGGCGTGGAGGAGTAATTAAACACTACAAACGTTGACACAAACACACTGGAGTGATTTAGAAGCACTTTATAAGAAAACTAACACTTATGTATTGTTTTATTGTTGGACATTCATCATGGCAGGTTATAACATGGGCTTTTGGGACAGGACAGCCCCTCTTAGCAGGTATGACGTCCAGGTCCGCCGTATCGACCCGTTCCGACCCACTTAGTAATACTGACTGAGTGCCAAAGCATGTACCCTGTGCCCTTATACAGTACCAGGTAGGACAACATATTTGCATTCCTATGGGTGATGGTCGCTACACTGAATGGACTCGGCCGTGGCTGTGTGTGAAACGGATGATGGCCGTATCGATTGACGGACGATCGGCGCTATTGTTCTCGAGGGTCTGGGTTCACACTTTCTTCAAACGGCGCGGAACACCTCAGCAGTACTCGCGGACCAAAATAGGGACGTTTGCCAGGGTTGATAAACACTGCCCTAATGCATGTCAAACTGGGGGTCCTTGAAATTAAAATGGTTGAGAATCACTGCTAGAACCGTGAAAATCTTCTCTTATTGGGGTCCCTCCCTGGCATATATTTTCAAATGGGGGTCCGTGGGCTAATAAGTGTCAATGTGGGGGTCCTTGACATGAAAAAGTTTGAGAACCACTGCAGTAGAGCAATACTAAATTCAACTTTCCAGACATTGATTTGTCACGCTCATAAGAGTAGCGAAGTCCTGACGTCACTTACGCGAAAGTGTCACGGAAGTATATTCTCTATTGAAAATACCGTCGGGTCTTCTCACTCATTCAGTGCCTGACTTATTTCTGGCAGTTTGGCTCTGAGTACCAGAGCCAAAAATACATTGTAAAAAAAAAGTGCTTAGGAAGCGAGATACAGCCTTTTTCAGTAAGATGTTAAGTGAATGGAGCAGCAAATCTTCAGATCATGATATCTTGGGTTCTGAAAAAAAAAATCAGGACGTCGGCGACGTCATTGGCACTCTGGGCTTATAAAAACGTGACGTCGTTACATTTGTTTGGAGAAAATGTACATGCGTCGTGTTGTGGGCTTGTTGATCTGCTATTTTCAACAAAGGCTTTCCCCACAATACCGATGCTGGGGTTTAAGTGGCTAATTCTGCGGCTGTATACTGGTAAGTAGCGTTGGAAACTACAGTCAGTGATGGAAGAAGTACTCACATGTTTTACTTAAGTAAAAGTATCAATACTGCGATGTAGATGTACTCCGTTACAAGTAGAAGTACCGTATTCAAAGTATCAAGCATCACTATCTGCAGCATTTATCATAAAAATGTACTTAGGAGATCACGTGACTCACGCCTCCCACTAAAGCACATCACGCTCCGTCAAAAAACATTTGCAAAATGTTTTAGATTTGTGACATTAGTTACATCAGGTTGTGTTATTATTTAATTAGTTTGGTGAAATAACTGAGTAGTGAGAACACTACTCTCCTACAGAAAGAAAACCATCCAGTGCAACACAACGTGATGCTGATTATATGCAACGGTAGTGCCGTGATCCGTACCCTGCAGGTAATAATGGGAGATGTAGAATTTTTCTAAGCCTGAGAATTATAGTCATTTTGTAAGCGGCAATTTATTTTCTTACTCTTTTGATAAATTTGATACGAGGGGGGTTTCAACACCCCTATTCTGGAGAGAACATTCGCCAGAAATAGACGATCTACAGGCTCACAATGTGAGCCTGTAGATTGGCTATTTCTGGCGAAGAGATTTGGTGTATAGACGGAAAGAAGCGATCATAGTACAGTTTAAACTCATGTCTGTTTTACTAAGAATAAAGGGTTCAAGTAGTTAACTGAACCCTATTTACTTAACTCACAAACAAGCCTCACATGAGGCACACAGCGTGACCCAAGTAAAAAGCCCTTAAGGCTTAGTGTGAAGTTTCTGGTGTTGTCTCAGATTGGACCTTGAGTTGAAGCTTTTCCCACAATAACCGCAGACGTAAGGCTTCTCTCCAGTGTGAATCATCTGGTGTTGTTTGAGGCTAGACATGAAACTGAACTTTTTCGCACATTGTTCACAACTGTGAAGCTTCTCTCGCTTCTCTCCAGTGTGAATTCTCTGGTGTTTTCCCAGATAAGACTCAGAGGCAAAGCTTTTCCCACAATAACCACAGATGTAAGGCTTCCCTCCAGTGTGAATTCTCTGGTGTTGTGTGAGATTATACATTTTATGGAACTTTTTCCCACACTGGTCACAGTCAAAAGGTTTCTCTCCAGTATGTATGCGCTGATGATCCTTTAATGCTCCTGAGTATAGAAAACTGCTCCCACATTGTTCACAGCAGTGAAGCTTCTCTCCAGTGTGAAGTCTCTGGTGTATTCCTAGATAAGACTCAGAGGTGAAGCTTTTCCCACAATAACCACAGACGTAGTAAGGCTTCTCTCCAGTGTGAATTCTCTGGTGTTGTTTGAGATGAGACATTCGATTGAACTTTTTCCCACACTGGTCACAGTCAAAAGGTTTCTCTCCAGTATGTATGCGCTGATGTCTCTTTAATGCTCCTGAAGTACTAAAACTGCTCCCACATTGTTCACAACAGTGAAGGTTCTCTCCAGTGTGAATTCTCTGGTGTAGTTTGAGGCTATACATGTGACTGAACATTTTCCCACACTGGTCACAGTTAAAAGGTTTCTCTTCCGTATGGATTCTCTGGTGTATTGTAAGATGACGCTTTTGAGTAAACTTTGTCCCACACTGGTCACAGCAGTAAGGCTTCTCTCCATTATGCACTGAGTACTCATGAACCTTTAAAGCTTGTGATCTATGAAAACCCATCTCACATTTGTCACAGCAGTAAGGCTTCAGGCTTCCAGGGTGTATTTTACGCTGGTGTTTTTTTAGGCCAGTCTTTGTGGTGAAGCTTTTCCCACACTGGTCACAGCAGACATGTTGTGGTTTCACTGGAGACAGGGCAGAACAGGTACCTGAGATAGACAACAATAACAGATTATTCACAAATGTAAACAGTTGTTTCAATACTTTTCATTTACAATCATGGCTGGGTAGCAAAATGTGGTTCCCAAGTAGGAACCAATTGAAAAATGGCAAGTACCGGGCACCCATGGAAATAAATGAATTTGGCTGCGCTATCCGGTTCCTAGATGGGCTAATTAACATCCCTGCCATTGACGGAGATCTCCGTCATTTAAAATCCACCCGTTTACCCCCATTGACGGAGATCTCCGTCATTAAAAAAAAAGATGACGTCATCCAAAGATATACTTCTCTATTCACTCCCTGGTTAACTTATAATTTAAAATCTTGTATCTCGGCTCCTGTATACTTATTTTTTTGGGTGAAACTGGGTATAACAAGAGAACGGGAGGTCACAATGATTTTTTTCCCCCCCACGTAAGCACAGTGATTTCCTCTGTAATTAGCAACCATCGGGGGATCGATCATACTGGAGATAAATATTCTGTGGTTCGTGAAAAATGTGTCAGAATGCTTAAAAATGCTGGCAGAAGCTACCTTCCAGTATTAGAAAGTCTCTGGAAGTGAATGTGTTAACAAAGCGTACATATCTGGAAGTATGAATGTATAATGTATTTATTTCCTTGTAACATTCCTAAGTACAAGTCACAAGTTCTTAGTAATACAATCAGTTCTTTGCATTGCTAATCAATTTAAGATCCATACAAGTCACACAGAAGTAGTAATTGCCGTTTGCATATCGATGTAGTTGGATCGTTGGAATTAAAATCATCAGTTATTGATTGGATTTAACACATCAATATACTTGTACCAACGCTTCATCCTCTAACGTAGGATGTGCATTGCCTTTGATGTGCCGAGGTGTGCTGATGAGTGACAGCGGAACTGCATTTAATCCGTTTTACTCTGCAACTCACATTGTAGGTGGGCTCTAGTGGAGAAAGTAGGTAGCTGATATATTGCACTTTTACCTTAGCGCTAGGTATACTCTTGGTTGCTTGTTTATGCAGGAAATGCACTTAAGACTTCTGGTGATTAGTAGTTTCGTTCCCTACCTATGTTGAATGCACTTATTGTAAGTCGCTTTGGATAAAAGCGTCTGCTAAATGACTGTAATGTAATGTAATGTAATGTAATGTAGTGGTTGGAAAGTAACTAAGTACATTTACTCAACTACTCTCCTTAAGTAGAACATTTTGCTACAAACACTTTTATTTGTAGCACAGTATTTCTACATTGCAGTATTAGTTACTTTTAATTAAGTAAAACATGCGAGTACTTCTTCCATCACTGACTCTCTCTAATAAGACAGCTGCTGGCTTCGCTACACAGAGGCTACTCATGACATAAAGCACTCCTATTATAAATATCTTAATGTAAGCCTGAACCCGACCCAAGTCCAAGTAAATATATGACAAATTGACCCGACCTTAACTGGGGCAGGCAGGCTCCCCCGGTGGGTATGGGCAGAGATCTTAAGCTCTACTGCCCTCTCTTCTGACAAGCTCCACTTTGCCAGTTGGCAGCTAAATAATCACCTACTTTTATTTATGCCTACAAAGCACATGTTAGTACTTGCATTCTCCCATTAAGTGATGTTGGTGTAGATGGGCCATTGTATTTAATCCAGAAGTATTCTATGTGACCTGTATGCAGAATTGATGCCGGGAGACATTTATTTTGTTGTGTCAATGCAATAGCACAGTAAAGATATAATATGATGTGTGCATTTTGTTTTATATATTGATCTAGCCTTTTAATTTTGCTCTCAAAGTGCACCATAATACAGCATTTTACTTTAAAATGAACATAATGCTTTCCATTGTGTTGTCATGGAATAAACGTATGAGAGGATATATTCGTCACAGTTCTTAAAGCTGACAATTATTGACGTAACATTAGTTGACAGTGTCAATGGGCAAACAATTGAACAAATGTTTTGATTATGGCCTAGTAGAGTTTTACTGTAGGACAGCATGTAAAGCCATAGTGTTTAGTTGCGTGGCGGTGTTGTGCTCACTAAATAGCAGATCTACAAGCTTACAACGTGTCACGAATGTGACACGTTGTGAGTTTGTAGATCTGCTTTCTACCGCAGGAAACACCAGGTATGCATCAGGTATGCATCAGGCTTTAAAGTTTGACACAGATTGATCCAGCAATGTGCGAGATTAGCTGTGCACAGCTATTTCAGCAGCTAAAGAGGAGTTAGCCCAATGAGTATGGTGTCCACTGGAAAAAAACAAAACTCAATTGCCGGTCCGCAGCCTAATATGTATCAATTTGGGTGTCCTTGATATACTGTAAAAATGAATGTCAGTGTTTCCATTAAATCAGAGGTGAGAAACCTGTGGTTCCTATGGTGATAGCGAGGAAAATCTTGAGTCTGAAATACTCAGATAAAGTTACCGTGACGCAGAACCAAATATGAGAAGAGAATACGGAGTAAAATAAATTGGTTTATTCAGAGAATGCATTCTGAAGAATACAGGAAATGCAACAGTTTACATTATAGTCAGAAAGTCACTCCGCTCAAGGGAGAGAGAGAGAGAGCTTGGTACATCATCATAGAGAAAAAGGGGCCCTGTGTTCTGACCTTATCTTACCGTACCAGGCACCTGGCCAGCACAGGGTTACAATAATATGATATCATCTTTTAGTAAGTTGATAAACACAGTTTCAGTTTAAGGTCATGCTGACACATGCAAGGTTACTGCTATGGAAAACTCAAATAAGATAATGAACTATATGAACTGTATCTTCAATGATTGACGAGACAATTCTTTAATAACACTCCAAACATACAAATGTTAAAAATAAAAGATGAAATTCTATTTATCATATGGACTGATGTGTTCTATTAGATTAATACAAGCCTATATACAGTAGGTGTAACAATGGGCAAACCACTGGTGCATTGTGGTAATGTTACTCATACACTTTTTTTTAAATTATTACAATTATTGCCATTATTTTTTTCCCCTCCCAATTAAAACCCCTAGGAGTCCTTGAGACCTCCAGGAGGTCCCCAGCGAAATGTGTTAATATAACAAAATCAGTTTAACCACTTTAACCCCTATATAGCCTACATAGGCTATTTGAAAATCACCGATCTACAAGCTCACAATGCATTGTCAGCTTGTAGATCTGCTATTTTCAACATTTTGAAACATTTGGATTTTTTGAAAAGGTCGGGTAAGTGATATTTTTTGGTTAAAACGAAAAGCTTTTTGTTAAAAGGTTAAAGCACTATATATATATATATCTGATAATAATCATTGCTATAGAGTGTTTGTTCAGTAGCATGGGTCTCCCCATCTCTTAATGAACAGAAAATACATTTTCAATTTTTTTACAATCAGGAGAGAGTAACCACTTATCAGCTTCATTTTTATATTGTTCCAGTTCCAATGTTGTCTGCTCATTTATTTGTGTCATCACTTCTAATGTCACTTGTTTAGTCTAGATATCCTGATTGGATACAATTGGTATCCCAACCTGAAAATGCATTTTCAGTTTACTAAAGAGCTGGGTAGACTCCTGTTACTCCTGTTACTCCTGTTACTGAACAAACACTCAATAGAAATGAGTACTATCAGAATATAGAACTATATAACACTTATTTTAACCAAAGAAAATCACTTACATCACCTTTAACAACTCACATCTTGTATGGGAGTTCCTGGCACAAAATCAACATAGAAATCTAATTGGAATCATGGAACATATAGGACACACTCCAATGAATGGCTCACGCTAAAGGTCCCCCAAGTAAAGACTGAACTGGGAAAAAACAGCCTTTTGTTTTAGTGCCCCAACCACC
Organism: Gymnoscopelus braueri; assembly: GCF_963280865.1. Lineage (NCBI taxonomy): Eukaryota > Metazoa > Chordata > Actinopteri > Myctophiformes > Myctophidae > Gymnoscopelus > Gymnoscopelus braueri. The sequence goes on from NC_137626.1 coordinate 32,674,743, forward strand.
TGGAATGACCTACAGCTTAAATGAAAGATCTGTTCTCCCATAACATACGTAGATCTGCTTGTAGATCTGCTGTTTTCAAACATTTTAGTACCTTTACTTTAGGTACTTTTAAGTACATGTTTGATAGAAATACCTTTGTACTTTTACTCAAGTAAATTTTTTATTCCGGACTTTTACTTGTAACAGAGTACTTCTACATTGCAGTATTGATACTTTTACTTAAGTAAAACATTCAAGTACTTTTTCCACCACTGTTACAGATAAATACATTCATACTTCCAGATATGATCGCATTGTGAGCTTGTAGATCGGCTATTTTCAAAAGATTTTTATACAATTGAAAACCTGAAATGGCACATTCTGCATATTAATACATTCTGGACTTTTACTTGTAACAGAGTATTTCTACATTGCAGTATCGATACTTTTACTTACGTTAAAAAAATATTACTTTTTCCACCACCGCACGTAAAGGGGACATTTTGTTTTTGTTTATCATTGATGTGAATATTGATGTGAAAATGAAATTGGATTGTGATGTATATGGACGACACGGCAAATGAGGGAAACCTCAATGTCTTTTCCAGAATAAATAAAGGTTTGAATGAATAAATGAAAGAAACAAAGTTAAAAGGAGTATTAAACTTACTGTGGTCAGGAGGGTGTTGGTCTGAGTCTGGAGAGTTCATCTGGATTCCACACACTGACCTACATACAAATACATATAAACATGAATAATAATGATGTCAATATAATAATGACATTCAGATGACTTTACTAGAGTTGGACCGATACCAGATTTTTGGGTCCAATGTCGTAGACCACCGTTTCCTAAACAGTGGGTCAGGACCCATTTATGGGTCACGAGTAAATGTATTTTTTCCCCTTATCTTTTTTCTTTTTAATTATTATTTCCAAACTTTTTCAAAAAGTAAGAGAAAAATTGAACATGTTCAGAAATTAAATAGAAAGTTCAAACATGTTTCCAGAGAATTTGTAGATCTGCTAGTTTGGTTCCCAGGCCAGGGTTTGGGAACCACCTGTCATAGACCACCTCTCCTATAGTCTCACATCATGATAAATTAGATGTAGAAATGTAATGCCACAACATATGCATCTGGTTATCAGACATTAAGCTGTCTCTATCTTGATTTTGAATTAATTAGTTGGTAAACTTTTAATTAAGCAGGCTCAAAATACATTCAATACATTTTGCTCCTTGTAGCTTATTTATTTACTTTTATTCTTGTAGCCTAGGCTTTTTCTCTTACCTCTCCTCTTTATTCACACAGACTCACAATACATTTGCTCTTGCCTTGAATATTATTCTGTTTATTTTGTCAAACCCTCTTATTCATAAAACAACACATTTTCTCCTCATAAGACAAGTGTCTGTGACTCCTCTAGTCTATTTGAATTCCTAGGACGTTACATGAATAAAATAACTCTGTACCGTGTTACGGACTCCAACCAAAACAGAGAATAGAGAGAACCGGCCAAGCATTACCTTGATTTTTGCAGCTGCTGTGGGCTCCTTCTCTCCTTCTCTCTGGGTTAGGTATCCTGTTTCTCACGTCAATAACTGTGGAGGAATTCTCAACCAGATTCAGAGACGCTTCACATTAATATGAGACATAAGTTTAATACACAAGTTCAATAAACATTCAGGGTGTTGGTGTTCTCTGGGGAAAGCACAGAGAGAGAGAGAAGGTGCAGTAGTTCTCTGGGGAAAGCAGAGAGAGAGAGAGAGAGAGAGAGAGAGAGAGAGAGAGAGACTAGTTATATCCAAAGATAAGAGAGGAATGTGCTTGTGTCTCAAGACTGGCTGTACCCAAAACAACAGAGAGCAGGCCTGTGCCATATCTTGACTATGACATCCCCATGGTCAGAACCAGAGGTGTAAAGTAACTAAGTACATTTACTCAAGTACTGTACTTAAGTACAATTTTGAGGTACTTATACTTTACTGGAGTATTTCCAATTGTCTATACTTTTACTTCTACTCCACTACATCTCAGAGGGAAATATTGTACTTTTCAGAACCAGAGGTGTAAAGTAACTAAGTACATTTACTCAAGTACTGTACTTAAGTACAATTTTGAGGTACTTATACTTTACTGGAGTATTTCCAATTGTCTATACTTTTACTTCTACTCCACTACATCTCAGAGGGAAATATTGTACTTTTACTCCACTACAATTATTTGAAAACTTTACTAACTAGTTACTTATACATTATTACATTATAGAACATACATTAACCACTTTAGCCTAATTTTATATATTATATATTATTTTATATTTCAGTACTTTTACCTTTGATACTTTGATAACAATACTTTTGTACTTTTACTCAAGTAAATTTTGAATTCCAGACTTTTACTTGTAACAGAGTACTTCTACATTGCAATATTGATTCTTTTACTTAACACTGATAGCCATTATACCAGTTTTGAGTACTTTTTCCACCACTGGTCAGAACATAGTCAAAGTGTAGATACTTCTGGTCAAATAGTACTCAACTTCAGGTGAAAGTTGGTTTGTCAAATTTGAACTCAGGTTAAAGCACTCGAGTACCCTACAGTATAGTAACCCTATAGTTCGTAAATTTTCTAAAGTTGACCTTTGGGGCAACAGTCAGCCACCATCAAACAAGTCCATGAAACTATCTATGGAATCTATGAATAAGTTCAATCTGCAACACAATGTTATACAACTAGACACCGGCCTACTCAGGAAGGATGCAAGTTGGGAACGATGCCAAGGTTGTGCCAAATTGGGAACGCATGCCCCACCCTGTTATGCAATACCCATCAGTGGAGGAAAGTAACTAAGTACAGTTACTCAAGTACTGTACTTAGTACAATTTTGAGGTATTTTTTACTTTACTGGAGTATTTCCAGTTTTCAGTACTTTTACTCCATTACATATCAGAGGCAAATATTGTACTTTTGCTCCATTACTATTATTTGAAAACTTTACTATAGTCACTTACAGTAGGTAGGTTTTGATTATTATTACAAAACATACATTAACCACTTCAGCCCTATATACATTTTGGCCATTTGAAAACAACCGATCTACAAGCGCACAATGTGTCGCGTTGCATTGCTTGTAGATCTGCTATTTTCAAAAGATTCTTATACACTTGAAAACTTGTGATATGGAACATTCTGCATTATGAGTACTTTCTACTACTTCAGTACTTTAAGTACATTTTGATACCAATACTTTTGTACTTTACTTTTTGTTGCCACTGAGCTACAGTAATAGAATACACCTACTTACTCAGGGGAGAAACTGAGCAGGTAGACCAAATACAACCACCACAGTTGTGTTAGTTATTATTGTTTTAAAATATACTTCCACAAAGATTGGTTGAATTATCATTTTATTCACTAACAAAAGGTTACATGAAATGTCTGCTTTACTACATTTATTTTTTTAATATTTATTTTCTCAATTTCACATAATATGGATATACAATTTTAAAACTAAACAAATGGCAATATATAACAACACAATAATATAAATTATTTTTAAAAAAAATACAGAGAAATCACAATAGTCAACAAATGTCCAAGAATTATATTCTTAAAGGGATAGTTCACCCCCCAAAAAAAATCTATCGATTAGTGACCCCATGTAGACTTGCATTCATGGATATTTTTAGTTTTTGTCCCATTCCTAAGCCAATAATTTGATGACCAGCGGACCGGTAGGCTGCGGTTCCGGAACCGCCGCTGGTCATCAAATTATTGGCTTAGGAATGCGACAAAAACTAAAAAAGGTCCAAAGCTCCAGCAGACTCTCCTCAAAGAATACTTCAACCAACCGGACCTGCACTCCCTGTTTGGACCCATAGAACCTCCCAACGTGCAGGATATCTTCCACACCAGCAAACCTCGCTTCAACAAGCGCACCAGCTCTGCAGTCTGGCACAGTCCTCCTCACTAGCAAACCCCTTTAAACCGTCTGGCACAGTCCTCCTCACTAGCAAAACCCTTTAAACAGTCTGACACTGGGTAATTTCTCCTTCTACAGCACTGCACCCAGGTGTGGAATAGTCTAACCCCATCCCTCAAAATAAATGGGGGTGAAATATCCCTTTAAGAACTAAAATACTGTAAAATCACAAAACAGTTTTGGACATATGAGGTTTCCACCCCACAAAGATGTTATTTTTTTTAACACAATAGAAAATATGCATAAACAATCATTAATCATTAATTAACAAAAACGTTTATTTACACAACAATGATGATAGTGCTGTCAAACAAGTCTATGAAGCCATGTATGAAATCTATTAAAAAGTTTAATCGGCAACACAATGTTATACAATATGTAGGGGGGGGGGGTCCCTGCTTCATCTCTCTCTCTATCAGCTAAGGGGTCCTTGGCCTGAAAAACGTTGAAGACCCTTGCCCTAGGCAGTGCTTCCCAAACAATGGGTCGAGACCCATTTTTATGGGTTGCGACTATATACAGTGCTGCGACTATATATATATATATATATATATATATATATATATATAGTTGTGTGTGCGTGTCTTTGTGTGTTTCCTATATTTACTTATTTGTTCTTATTTTAAAGAGATTTAAATGACTACAAGCTCACAAGGTGTGATGAGACGTGTTGTGAGCTTGTTGAGTGCTTTTCTCACTAGTTTGGGTCCCGGGAGACATCAAATGTCTCCTTTGGGTCTCGAGCTAAAAGGTTTGGGAACCATTGCAGTAGAGCAGTGGTTCTCACAGTGGGGTCCGGGGACCCGCAGGGGTCCTTGAGGGAGTTCCAGGGGGTCCTCACCTAAATGATAGATAGTTAGCAACCCTCTCTCAGAGTTAAATTAACATTGATTTTACAATATAAATTGGGGTCCCAGAGAAATGCCATTACATGGGAGTCCGTAGCCTAATGCATGTCAAACTGGGGGTCCTTGAAATTAAAATGGTTGAGAATCACTGCTAGAACCGTGAAAATCTTCTCTTATGGGGGTCCCTGGCATATCTTTTCAAATGGGGGTCAATGTGGGAGTCCATGAAAAAGTTTGAGAACCACTGCAGTACAACAATACTAAAGTCAACATTCCAGACATTGATTTGTCACGCTCATAGAGTAGCGACGTCCTGAAATCACTTACGCAAAAGTGTCACGAAAGTATATTCTCTATTGAAAATAACGTCGGGTCTTCTTAGCATCGTGTCGTATAAGAACTGTGTTCCAACAATAAACAAATCAGACCGACGATTCTGTCAGGTATGACTATGTGCCGTTTATGGTATCGAGTTACATTTGTTTGGAGAAAATGTACACGTGTCGTGGGCTTGTTGATCTGCTATTTTCAGCAAAGGCTTTCCCCACAATACCGATGCTGGGGTTTAAGTGGCTAATTGTGCGGCTGTATACCGGGAAGTAGCCTTAGAAACTACAGTCAGTAGTACAGAAGTACTCGCATGTTTTACTTCAGTAAAAGTATCAATACTGCGATGTAGATGTAGTCAATTACAAGTAGAAGTACCGTATTCAAAGTATCAAGCATCACTATCGGCATACAAATGTACTTAAAGCACCAAAAGTACTGCAGTAAATGTACTTAGTAGATCACGTGACTCACACCTCCCACTAAAGCACATCACGCTCCGTCAAAAAACATTTGCATTTCGTGATATTAGTTACATCAGGGTGTGTTATTATTTAATTAGTTTGGTGAAACAACTGAGAAGTGAGAACACTACTCTCCTACAGAAAGAACTGTGCTCTCACTACACTACACTACTCTCCTAGAGAAAGAAAACCATCTAGTGCAACACAACGTGATGCTGATTATGTGCAACGGTAGTGCCGTGATCCGGACCCTGCAGGTAATAATGGGAGATGTAGTCTTCAGGTAAATGTTTGAAGCCTGAGAATTATAGTCATTTTGTAGGGGCAATTTATTTTCTTAATTTTTGGATAAATTAAATAAGAGGGGGTTAAGGGGGGTTTCAACACACCTATTCTGGAGGGAACATTTGCCGGAAATAGACGATCTACAGGCTCACAACGTGACGTGTTGTGAGCCTGTAGATCGTCTATTTGTGGCGAAGAGATTTGGTGTATAGACAGAAAAAAGCGATCCAAGTACAGTTGAAACTCATTTCTGTTTTACTAAGAATAAAGGGTTCAAGTAGTTAACCCTATTTACCCAACTACCCAAAAACAAGCCTCACATGAGGCGCGCAGCGTGACCCAAGTAAAAAGCCCTTAAGGCTTACTGTGAATTTTCTGGTGTTGTCTCAGATTGGACCTTGAGTTGAAGCTTTTCCGACACTGTTCACAGTTAAAAGGTTCTCTCCAGTGTGAATTCTCTGGTGTACTCCCAGATAAGACTGCAATCGGAAGCTTTCCCCACAATTACCACAGATGTAAGGCTTTTCTCCAGTGTGTATGCGCTGATGATTCTTTAATGCTTGAGATGTTAGAAAACCTCTCCCACATTGTTCACAACAGTGAAGCTTCTCTCCAGTGTGAAGTCTCTGGTGTAGTCCTAGATAAGATTCAGAGGTGAAGCTTTCCCCACAATTACCACAGATGTAAGGCTTCTCTCCAGTGTGTATGCGCTGATGATTCTTTAATGCTTGATATGTTAGAAAACCTCTCCCACATTGTTCACAACAGTGAAGCTTCTCTCCAGTGTGAAGTCTCTGGTGTAGTCCTAGATAAGACTCAGAGGTGAAGCTTTTCCCACAATAACCACAGACGTAGTAAGGCTTCTCTCCAGTGTGAATTCTCTGGTGAAGTTTGAGGCTAGACATGTAACTGAACTTTTTACCACACTTGTCACAGTCAAAAGGCTTCTCTCCAGTATGTATGCGCTGATGAATCTTTAATGCTCCTTTAGTACTTAAACTGCTCCCACATTGTTCACAACAATGAGGCTTCTCTCCAGTGTGAATTGTCTGGTGTAGTTTGAGGCTAGACATGTAACTAAACTTTTTCCCACACTGGTCACAGTCAAAAGGCTTCTCTCCAGTATGTTTGCGCTGATGATTCTTTAATGCTCCTGAAGTACTAAAACTCCTCCCACATTGTTCACAACAGTGAAGCTTCTCTCCAGTGTGAATTCTCTGGTGTACTCCCAGATACGACTCAGAGGTGAAGCTTTTCCCACAATAACCACAGACGTAAGGCTTCTCTCCAGTGTGAATTGTCTGGTGCAGTTTGAGATGAGGCATTTGACGGAACTTTTTCCCACACTGGTCACAGTCAAAAGGCTTCTCTCCAGTGTGAATTCTCTGGTGTATTGCAAGATGACACTTTAGAGTAAACTTTTTCCCACATTGGTCACAGTCAAAAGGTTTCTCTCCAGTGTGAAGTCTCTGGTGTGTTGCAAGATTATACTTTTGATTAAACTTTTTCCCACACTGGTCACAGTCAAAAGGCTTCTCTCCAGTGTGAATTCTCTGGTGTATTGCAAGATGACACTTTCGAGTAAACTTTTTCCCACATTGGTCACAGTTAAAAGGTTTCTCTCCAGTGTGAAGTCTCTGATGTGTTGCAAGAGTATACTTTTGATTAAACTTTTTCCCACACTGGTCACAGTCAAAAGGCTTCTCTCCAGTATGTTTGCGCTGATGATTCTTTAATGCTCGTGAAGTACTAAAACTCCTCCCACATTGTTCACAACAGTGAAGCTTCTCTCCAGTGTGAATTCTCTGGTGTACTCCCAGATACGACTCAGAGGTGAAGCTTTTCCCACAATAACCACAGACGTAAGGCTTCTCTCCAGTGTGAATTGTCTGGTGCAGTTTGAGATGACACATTTGACGGAACTTTTTCCCACACTGGTCACAGTCAAAAGGCTTCTCTCCAGTGTGAATTGTCAGGTGACGTTTGAGATTAAACATGTGACGGAACTTTTTCCCACACTGGTGACAGTCAAAAGGCTTCTCTCCAGTGTGAATTCCCTGGTGTAGTTTGAGATTACGCATGTGACTGAACTTTTTCCCACACTGGTCACAGTCAAAAGGCTTCTCTCCAGTGTGAATTCTCTGGTGTATTGCAAGATTACACTTTCGAGTAAACTTTTTCCCACATTGGTCACAGCAGTATGGCTTCTCTCCAGTGTGAATTGTCAGGTGACGTTTGAGATTAAACATGTGACGGAACTTTTTCCCACACTGGTGACAGTCAAAAGGCTTCTCTCCAGTGTGAATTCCCTGGTGTAGTTTGAGATTACGCATGTGACTGAACTTTTTCCCACACTGGTCACAGTCAAAAGGCTTCTCTCCAGTGTGAATTCTCTGGTGTATTGCAAGATGACACTTTCGAGTAAACTTTTTCCCACATTGGTCACAGCAGTATGGCTTCTCTCCAGTGTGAATTATCAGGTGCAGTTTGAGACCAAGCTTTGTGGTGAAGCTATAGGCACACTGGTCACATTTAAAAGGCTTCTCTCCATTATGTACTGAGTACTCATGAACCTTTAAAGCTTGTGATCTATGAAAACTCATCTCACATTTGTCACAGCAGTAAGGCTTCAGGCTTCCAGGGTGTACTTTACGCTGGTGTATTTTTAGGCCAGTCTTTGTGGTGAAGCTTTTCCCACACTGGTCACAGCAGACATGTTGTGGTTTCACTGGAGACTGGGCAGAACAGGTACCTGAGATAGAAACCAATAACAGATTATTCACAAATTTAAACAGCTTGTATCGATACTTTTCATTTAAAATTATGGAGCTTGTATCGATACGTTTCATTTACAACTATAGCTGGGTACCAAAATGTGGTTCCCAAGTAGGAACCAATTGAAAAATGCCAAGTACCGGGCACCCACGGAAATACATGAAGTAATTTAAGTAATTAAACCACTCTTCCTTGTAACATGGCTAAGTACAAGACACTAGTTCTTAATAGTACACACTAGAGTCACACTAGAAGTAGTAATTACTGTTTGCATATCAATGTAGTTGGATTGTTGGAATTAAAATCATCAGTTATCGATTGGATTTAACCCATCGATATACTTCTACCAACGTTTCATCCTCTAACGTAGAATGTGCATTGCCTTTGATGTGTCGAGGTGTGCTGATGAGTGACAGCGGAACTGCATTTATTTTGTTTTACTCTGCAACTCACATTGTAGGTTGGCTCTCTCTAATAAGACAGCTGCTGGCTTCGCTACACAGAGGCTACTCATGATATAAAACGCTCCTATTATAAATATCTAAATGTAAAGCCTGATCCCGACCCAAGTCCAAAAAATATGCGAAACATTGACCCGATCCTAAGCGGGGCAGGCAGGCTCCCCCGACGGGTATGGGCAGAGATCTTAACCCATTTAGACCGGGAAAGTATCCGTGTCATTTTAGATTTATTCGGCTATTCAAAAAAAGCAGATATAATACAGATCTAGTGCCGCGCTATGAGCTTGTTTCTTTTTATTGTGAAAATGTGTGCAAATCTTTGAATTCAGATCTTTTCTTCTTCGTCCCTGGAACAAAACTTTTTCATGGACCCCCAAAATTATATGTATTTGGCTCCAACCCCCCCCCAGCAAAGATTTGAGTTTACACTCAAAGAGTGGCACACATTTTCACGATTTAAAAAGAAATTGCAGATCTACAAGCTCAAATGAACAAAATGAAAAACAAATTCAGATCTACAAGCTCATAGCTCGGTGCCGCGCTAAGAGCTTGTTGGCAGCTAAATAATCACCTACTTTTATTTATGCCTACAAAGCAAATGTTAGTATTTAATCCAGAAGTATTCTATGTGACCTGTATGCAGAATTAATGTGGGGAGACATTTATTTTGTTGTCAAAGCAATAGCACAGTAAAGATATTAATATAATATGATATGTGCATTTTGTTTTATATATAGATCTAGCCTCTTAATTTAGCTCTCAAAGTGCACCAAATTACAGCATTTTACTTTAAAATGAACTAAATGCTTTCCATTGTGTTGTCATTGAATAAACTTATGAGATGTTATATTCACCACAGTTCTTAAAGATGACAATTATTGACATAACATTAGTTGACAGTGACAATGGGCAAACAATTGAACAAATGTATTGATAGTATCGGCCTACAAGAGTTATAGGACAACATGTAAAGCTGTAATGTGTGATGTAATGTAATGTAATTAGTTGCGTGCCGGTGTCATGCTCACTAAATAGCAGATCTACAAGTTCACAACGTGTCATCACGAATGTGACACGTGAGCTTGTAGATCTGCTATTTACCGCAGGCAACACCAGCGTGCAACTAAGTATAAATCAGGCTTTAAAGTTTGACACAGATTGATCCAGCAATGTGCAAGATTAGCTGTGCACAGCTATTTCAGCAGCTTTGGAGGAGTTAGCCCAATGAGAGAATGTATAAGAAATCATAGGTTTCACTCACTCCACTGTTATCTCCCCACCCCCACTATGGTATAGACAGTTGTACTAATTTGAATCTAACAACAAACATAACGTATCCTTGACATACATCTTTTTTTTATTTTGTTCTTCAAAGATTTGCACAAGCTTTCAGGATTTTAAAGAAAATAGCAGATCTACAAGCTCGTAGAGCGGCACTCAGTGCCGCGCTATGAGCTTGCCAAATAAATCTAAATTGACACAGATGCGTTCCCAGTCTTGGGTTAATTCCAGCCTATACAGTAGGTGTAACACTGGGCATACCACTTCTATCTTCTATTTTCAACATTTGGATTTTTTTTTTACATTTTAAAAAGGTAGGGTAAGACAAGTGATATTTGACATTTAACAAAAAGGTTAAAGCACTATACATATCTTATAGTAAGCATTGCTATAGAGTGTTTGTTCAGTAGCATAGGTCTCCCTGTCTCTAAATGAACAGAAAATACATTTTCAGGTGGGTGACACATTTTCAGCCAATCAGGAAATGTATCAGCTTCATTTTTATAGTGTTCCAGTTCCAGTTTTGTCTGCTAATTTCTTTGTGTCATCACTTTTTTTCACTTGTTTCATCTGTATCCTGACTGAGTTCCCTATCCTAATTGGATACAATTGGTATCCTAACCTGAAAATGCATTGTCTGTTTAATAAAGAGCTGGAGAGACATGGAGATTCCTGTTACTGAACAAATACTCTATAGAAATGAGTACTATCAGAATATAGAGCTATTTAACACTTATTTTAACCAAATAAAATCACTTATACCACCTTTAACAACTCAAATCTTGTATGGGGGTTCCTGGCACAAAATCAACAGAGAAATCAAAATGGAATGGAATCTTGGAAGGAACATATAGAACACAAGGTCCCCCAAGTAAAGACTGAACTGGGGAAAACAGCCTTTTGTTTGTTTTAGTGCCCCAACCACGCTACAAGCTTGTAGATCTGCTATTTTTGGGGAAAATCGTGAAATGTTTTTTTTTTAAGCGAACATTTGTAACTCAAATCTTTGCTTCTGAGGATTCTACAAATGTCTTCTAAATCCCAATAGTTTTTTTTTAAAATGTATTTGGCCATAGAACCCCATCTCAAAGTATTTTTTTCCAGGGACCCCCAGAAGTTGTAACAGAGTAAAAAATGTTCGCTTAAAAACTTATATATTCAAAGATTTGCACAAATGTTCACGATAAAATAAAATAAAACAGATCTACAAGCTTGTGGTGCCGCACTATGAGCTTGTACATCTGCTATTTTTGCTTTCCTGGTATTAATGGGTTAATTTGTGTTAAATCACAAAAAAAGGGGGACGGTTTTGTTTTGTTTTATCATTGATGTGAAAATGAAATTGTATTTGGATTGTGATGTATCTGGACGACACTGCAAATGAGGGAAACCTCAATGTCTTTTCGAGAATAAATAAAGGTTGTAATGAATGAATGAATGAAAAGAATAAAGTATGAAAGGAGTATTAAACTTACTGTGGTCAGGAGGGTGTTGGTCTGAGTCTGGAGAGTTCATCTGGATTCCACACACTGACCTACATACAAATAGAAATAAAGATTAGATGGCTTTACTAGAGTTGGACCGATGCCAGATTTTTGGGTCCAATAATGATGTAGTTTTTAGAGAGTCGTAGACCACCGTTTCCTAAACAGTGGGTCAGGACAGAGCTGAAGGGGGTGCTAGGGGGGGTGACCCCTTAGTTCTTCTGACACTATGGGGGCTGGGGGCTCGCACGAGCTCCACATGCACGCGCGAGCACACACCGTCAGCCGCCCGCGAGCCGTCAATCATTAACACAACAATGGCCTCAACCTGGCTGCTTTGCATAACATTGCGTTCTCACTTACGTCCTCAGTTACACTGTATTAACAGCCACACCGGTCATGTATTTCACTTGTCTGATTATTTTAAGTACTTATGTGTGGGTGAGTCTATGTAAAGGAAAATAAAATAATTGATTAATTGAAACAAACATAAAAACAACAAATTAACAATGCAACAAAATAATAAGAAATATAAATACATTAATAATCACATGTTGAATACAGTATTTCAACTAGCACTGAGCTGAGTGGCTATGTGCACATGCCCGCGCACGTGCACGTGACGTCATAAAATATAGCCCCCATAGTTTAAAAATCCACAGCTCACCACTGGTCAGGACTCATTTGTGGGTCACAAGCCCATTTTTATGGGTAATTTATGATGATTCAACTCTCCTATAGTCTCACACCATGATAAATTAGATGTAGAAATGTAATGCCAAAAATTATGAATACCAGACATTAAGTTGTCTCTCCATCTTGATTTTGAATTAATTGGTTGGTAAACTTTTAATTAAGCAGGCTCACAACAGATTCAAGACATTTTGCTCTTTCCTTTTTCTCTTACCTCTCCTCTTTATTCACATAGGCTCACAATAAATTTGCTCTTGCCTTGAATATTATTGTTTATTTTGTCAACCCCTCTTATTCATAAAACACAAAATTTCTCCTCATAAGACAGGTGTCTGTGACTCCTCTAGTCTAATTTTATTTAGATGTTTGAATTCCTAGGACGTTACATTAATAAAAATAACTCTGTACCGCGTTACGGACTCCAAACAAAACAGAGAATAGAGAGAACCGGCCAAGCATTACCTTGATTTTTGCAGCTGCTGTGGGTTCCTTCTCTCCTTCTCTCTGGGTTAGGTATCGTGTTCCTCACGTCAATAACTGTCGAGGAATTCTCAACCAGATTCAAAGACGCTTCACGTTATGAGACATAAGTTTAATACACAAGTTCAATAAAGATTCAGGGTGTTGGAGCAGTAGTTCCCTGGGGAAAGCAGAGATAATCCTGTACCTGGCCTGTAGACCCGTTCGCAACTTGGTGTGAGGGGAGTTTCTCACTTGAACTGAGTCAATGGGTACCTAGACATGAAAAATCAAAGAGGTGCTCGTCCGCCATAGTGCCACGAATGGCGCAATGGCCAAATCAAATATGGCCGCCATCGGCTATGAATAAAATCCAACTTTTTTGTTTCTGAGTGTATATACACATGCAATACCTCCATTTGGACTAATTATGGGGTGGGGAATTCATTTCTGATATTGTTATGACCATTTTGGGTGATTTTGACCTTAATTGACCTAATGTGACCTAATAGGGTGTTGAAATGAGCAAATAAAAGTGATATAGACCTACAAAATGATATACAAATAAAATCATAACACAAAATCAGATAAATTCTCTCAAGGTGCACCATATGTGTGCATGCAGGTTAGTGTGATGGATTTTTACAGGAGGGATTTTAAATTTTTCCATGGCAGAATATGATGCACAGAACTCCAGCAGCACGGCACCCACATCGGCGAGTGTCACACTTGCCTGCACACTTGCATACTGTGAGCAGACTTGGTGGTAAGGCCTTCAGACACTTTGATGGCAGGAGTGTGCCAAAGTGCTCCTCCCACCCATGTTCCATTGGTGCTAGTCTTGCCTCGGGTTCCTTGGCTGTCGAAAGCAGGTGGCAAGCCCTATGCACCAGAAAGGCACCTCTTTGGATGTGTCCTCTGATCACACTACTTGTGGGAGGGAGAGCATCAATTCCAGCACTGGCACTAGTACAATTTTCTACCCTGAGGTCATCAAATGTCTTGGCTGTTGTACTTGACCTGGCCCCTGCCCAGACACGTACCAAGTACTTCTCTGCCAACGCTGCGTCTTGTTCGGTCAAGGTGTCTGCCTCTCCAAAATTTTACAGGTATTGCACTGGGTCAGAAGCCATAGCTGCATGTTTGGTCCCCACCTTGCTCATGCAGTCATCTCCAGTCAGGATATGTGCCTTGATCACTGTCTTGGCTAGTGGTGCTCCAAGACGAGAGACTGCTTGATGCAATGGAAGCATGCGCCGCTTTTCACCAGTGCCATACTGCTGCCAGATCTCCTTCATCCCCAGTGCTTGGAAGTATGGGGTGTAGTATAAAAGTAATGCAAAGGTGTCTGTGTCATTGGAGACTACGACAACTCTCTTGCACTTTTTCACACGAACAGCCCACTCCACATGCACCACCAGCCTGGTGTCAGCCTCCTCAATCCAGTTCAAGAGGTCAGGGATCTCTTTGCCACCAGCCGCCTTTGCTGGGAGCACCTCATCATCAGAGACAACAGAGCTGACAATGATGGTAGCATTGCCACAGGCTTGATTGCACACCATATCCCGAACTAACAGCTGGAGATTCCGTTTGTTCTGCTCAGATGCCCAGAACTTGTCAAGTTGCTGAGGGATGGGTGTGTCTCTGTTCATGCCAATGATGTTGATGCCTGTTGAGTCTGTACGCCGCATGCGCTCCCCTTCCTTTAGAGACCTCTCAATGTAGGAATCAAGCACGAGATGCATGAACTCTGGCTCTTGGCAGAGGGATAATGTTGAGCTGATGATAGCGTTGATGACAGCACCTAAAGTAGGGAATCGTCCTAGTGGCATCTGCCGCATCTTCGACATGAAGTCTACCACAACGTGAGTGGCAAGAGTAGACTTCGGACTCCATTGGGTGAGGTCAAGTCCAGGCTCAATCTCACTGACAAGTTTTGACTTGTTGACATGAGCCGGAAGGTCACCATCAAACAGGGGAGATGCTGGAAGCACATCATGGGTAAGTACCTGCCGGATGTTCATGCCCCGCTCCTTAGCAATGTCCTTGTCCACACTCCTATGTGCCTCAGCCATGTCTTTGGGTGAGACCAACTTCTGCTCTTTCATAATGGTTGTTGGTGTCTTCTGTGGTTGCTCGTTGAATTGAGGTAGCTTCCTCTTTGATATGGTTGTGCTAATTTTCTTGGTCTTCTCGACTAACCTCTCCTGCCTGTATGAACAGTAGACACGTTCCCCATTTCTGAGACAGTTGAGCAAGCGTGGAGCGACCCTTCTGTCAACAGCCTGCTTTGTGAGCAGATTGTGCAGTGGCACAGGCACATTGACCATTATTGAGTATGGGTTCTGCCCCTCTAGCACGAAGTCCAGCAGCTTCGCCACATTCTGGTTGAATGTAAGGCGGCGAGTGGTGCTCAGTGCATGCTGGAGATGGCATTCTGTCTGTTTCATGGTGTGGTTGTTGGTGAGAAGGTTGAGGACATTGGTGATCGACCCAATCTCGTGGAACAAGAGCTCGAACTCTGCCACAGCATTTGCATTGTGTGTGGCTCCTACTACATAGTGACCTCCAGGACCCTTCGACACTCGCTGAATGGTCTGCTCGACCTTCATGTCACCTCCTACAGCACAGAACCAGCCTTGGCGATCCTGAACAACCCACTGGCCTATAGAAAAGAGCCGGTAGAGCTCAGGATGTGTGAACTCTAGCACCTTGATTTGTTCAAGATACCATGAGCCATGACGCAGGTAGTTTATGGCGTCACATTCTGCAAAGATCGGCATAGAGTCCTCGACAGTAGCAGCATGTAGATTCCAGTTTCCTTCTCTTTCAGAGACTACAGCATTCTTGATGACGGCCACCAACTCCAGCCAAACTCCAAAAAATTGGCAGAGCTCTGACTTGGCCTCACACTCCTTCTCAAACTCCAGAAAGTCCTGATTCAACTTCTCTACTTGTCCAATTAGGGCCTCAAACTGCTCTGGGCAATGTTGATTTGTAGCCAGCGTAGAGTGCAGTGCCTCTACCTGTGCTAGCACTGGATATGCAGCTTTGTCCTTGTTGTGCCAGAACATCTCCCACTGGAGTGACCTGATCACATCCTCCACAATCAGCATCCCAGTGAGAGCCCGGACATAATGGCTGCCGTTTAACTGACTCTATCACACCAGGTCCAAACACGGCACACTCAACCAGTGTGTCATCCGGGCCAGAACCTCGAAGCAGTTTTCCCTGGCATCTGAGCAGAACACGAGTCCAATGGAAAGGGCCCATGCAGAGGAAGAGATCCTTGAACTGTTCTGTCTCGTGCAGGTAAATATCTACAGCTGGGGCGAACACACCTTCATCGCACCATATCGCCATTGATACCTGATTTAATTGTCTACGAACACTCTGGAAGTTGGTGAGGCAATGCCTGACGGTAGCACGCTCAGTGATGGGTCTTGGTATGACAGTGAGGAAGCCAACACGCATTATCGGCACCACAGTGGATGAGACAAGTTTGTGCACAGCGGCCCATATAAGAGGGTCTCCTGCTGGTGCACCACAGCGGATCAAACTGATCAAGAATTCTCTCTTTGCAGATACACTTCGGGCAGTTGGCATGTTGAGTAATGTTGCTTGCTTGTTTTCAGGATGCAGCAACATGTCTGGTGGCAGAGCAGGTCGAACTACTGGCTTGGCATGGGGAGGTACAACAGCCAAGACATTTGATGACCTCAGGGTAGAAAATTATACTAGTGCCAGTGCTGGAATTGATGCTCTCCCTCCCACGTACTACAAGTAGTGTGATCAGAGGACACATCCAAAGAGGTGCCTTTCTGGTGCATAGGGCTTGCCACCTGCTTTCGACAGCCAAGGAACCCGAGGCAAGACTAGCACCAATGGAACATGGGTGGGAGGAGCACTTTGGCACACTCCTGCCATCAAAGTGTCTGAAGGCCTTACCACCAAGTCTGCTCACAGTATGCAAGTGTGCAGGCAAGTGTGACACTCGCCGATGTGGGTGCCGTGCTGCTGGAGTTCCGTGCATCATATTCTGCCATGGAAAAATTTAAAATCCCTCCTGTAAAAATCCATCACAATAACCTGCATGCACACATATGGTGCACCTTGAGAGAATTTATCTGATTTTGTGTTATGATTTTATTTGTATATAATTTTGTAGGTCTATATCACTTTATTTGCTCATTTCAACACTCTATTAGGTCACATTAGGTCAATTAAGGTCAAAATCACCCAAAATGGTCATAACAATATCAGAAATGAATTCCCCACCCCATAATTAGTCCAAATGGAGGTATTGCATGTGTATATACACTCAGAAACAAAAAAGTTGGATTTTATTCATAGCCGATGGCGGCCATATTTGATTTGGCCATTGCGCCATTCGTGGCACTATGGCGGACGAGCACCTCTTTGATTTTTCATGTCTAGGTACCCATTGACTCAGTTCAAGTGAGAAACTCCCCTCACACCAAGTTGCGAACGGGTCTACAGGCCAGGTACTGGATTAAGAGAGAGAGAGAGAGCCTAGTTATATCCAAAGATAAGAGAGGAATGTGCTTGTGCATCAAGACCCAAGGCTGTACCCAAAACAACAGATAGCAGGCCTGTGCCATGTCATCTTGACTGTATGATATCCCCATGGTCAGAACATAGTCAAAGTATCAAATATTACTCAACTTCAGGTGAAAGTTGGTCTGTCAAATTTGTACTTGAGTTAAAGCACTAGAGTACCCTATAGCAGAGGTTTTCAACCTTTTTCATATCAAGGTGACAGGTCCATTATTTATTTGGCATTTGAGCCACAGACCACCATTTGATGAGATTTTGCCTTTCAGACCCAACACTAGTTAGTAGTTGGATCCGATTTTGTCCACAATTTCATGCTGTATTGATGTTGGTACCAATAGGAGAGACAACAGGCAAACGTTGATCAAAATAACAATTTTTTAATTAAGTAATACAGATGTTTAACAATAATTTAACTCTTGAGAGTGTAAAATGAAACCAAATGAACCTGTGAAAGGTCCATGTGGTTTCATTTTACACTCAAGAGTTACTCCATTTGGTTACCAACTCTTCAATCATTTAGCTGCATAAGGACCACCTGGAACCTCCTCAAGGACCACTGGTGGTCCCTGGACCACTGGTTGAGAACCACTGCCTGTATAGTAACCCTATAGTTTGTCAATTGTCTAAAGTTGACCTTTGGGGCAACAGTCAGCCACCATTAACCCAAATAAAAGAGGTGGTGTAGTAGGTGGTGTGTGTACAATGTACAATGTTGTACAATGTTGTGTGAAAACAAACAAACAAAACACATTCAAACAAGTCTACGAAATCTATGAATAATAATAATCTGCAACACAATTTAATACAACTAGACAGGCACCGACATTCTGCATAATTCTACTTTTGGTACTTTAAGTAAATTTTGAATTCCGGACTTTTACTTGTAACAGAGTACTTCAACATTGCAGTATTGATACTTTTACCAAAGTAAACCATTTGAATACTTTTTCCACCACTGATACCCATTATCGGAACGGTGGTTCTGGAGAGTCCTTGTGCAGTGGTAAACCTGTGTGGAGAATGTCTGAAGAGTGCAAACCGACTGTGGAAAGTAGACTGACTAAGTAATCAAATTGCAGGTGTGGGGAAATGGAGAGGCGTGGGGAATTTACCAAATCAAGTTTTAATTAGTCCCGACCCCCAGGTTGGTAACCACTGGTATACTGAACTCACAACACATATCTAACCCCAGAGGATATACACATACATACAATCACACAGCCCTGACCCCTGATAAAAAGCATTTTGGCTCGGCAGCAGTTTTGCCAGATTTTGCAGGAGAAACAAGCGGCCAGGTCTATGAAAACAAGCCCAAAAGCAGCAACTATCTCACACACACACATTGCAAATTGATCAGCAGTTTGAAAATAGCGCAAAGAGACACGTAGATCTGCTATTTGTAAATAGCTTGCGTAGAATAGATCTTGTACAGTAGATCTGCTATTTTCAACAAACAACAAAAATAAAACATTTGAACTAGGCCTACGCAAATCTTGTATGGAAGAAAATGTTTTTAGATGGGGGTCTGATTGATTGAGCGCATGTGCCTAAATCGCCCCTTCTTCCGGGTTGTGAAATGTGACGGGCGAGGCCTATTTGGGGCTTCTGTGACACGTTAAGCGTCACGGAGGCGACGCGTTTTGCGTCACCTCCATGCGCAACCCCGTGCGCAAGCTTGTGAGTCGAGCCCATTGGTCGAAACAGTTTTCGCTCGTTCGTGACCATGGCCCCAGGCCGTTTTAAGCTGCAGTGACTACGAATGGCCAGCATGTCTTTAATGCAAATCCAAATACATAATAATGTGGGGCTCCTTGACATGAAAAAGTTTGAGAACCACTTGTTTAACTAACATTAGGAAGGAATGAGAATAAGAAACTACAAACAAGCCCAAAAAAACACAATCCGCAACTACCAATATTTACAAGCAACTTTACAGAAAAAACAAAGTCGCGTATAGTCTTTGTCAGGTGGAAAAAACTGTTACTTTTCAGGATTCAAATTCAAAAATTGCAAAAGTAGCAGATCTACAAGCTGGTCTGCTACTTTTGATGCTTTTGTGTGACGCAGTAGTATGATCAAGTAGTATGACTTATTTTATGAAAAAACACAAAAGGTTAAAATATGGAGATGAGACAGCAATGTTATAATAAGCAGACTTGGCAACACTGCTCAACAGTTCCCATTCCCATGTCAACACAATGCAGCAGGCCTCTTATCAGCCTTGTTTACATTCTCTGCTACTACACTCCAGTCACTCCGTTCACACATAACCATAACAATGTACACCGGTACTGAAAGTCCTGTGACAGCAAATCTCTTTGCCAAAATTTGCCGATCTACAAGCACAAAATGTTGCGTCGTTAGCTTGTAGAACGGCTATATGGATGCTGGGGTTCACGTGGTTAATATACTATACATATATATTGTAGAGTGTCGCTGTCTAGAACGCCAGGTGAGCGCTTCCACCAGGTTAGCCAGAGCTCTGAGGGAGGAGTTCAGCACCAAGGCCAGGTCCGGCCCCTGGGCCAGCTCATTGAGGGGAGGTATGTACCTAGGTCTGTTCTTAATCAGTTTGATGTGATGACACCTGCCCTCCAACTAACAGGCTGGAGACAGCTGCACTGAGTTGGGTCTGATCAAGCTCTAGCTATAAAGGTGCTCACACTCCCTCAGTTCTGGCTGGCTCTCCTTGGTGGAAGGACTCTGCTGGGGCGGTAAGCGACATACTCCACTTCCTCCAATATTAGTTATGTAGATAAGACATGAAACTAATTTGATGTTTTCTATTTGTTTGTAGGCAACATAGGACGGTCATACCTAATTGGAACAATACCCCGATCCGGGAAGAAGTTGTGTTGGAATTGTTTGATTAATCCCCCCCCCCCCCCCACCCTGCTGTTGTAAGGAATCCCCCCAATAAATCTATTGTTTTGTGCACTCAAAACCCTCTGCCTCTGTCTTGGTTTGATCAGTCTTTACATTATGGTGGAGAATACGGGTAAAGACTGGTCGCCGCGACCCCAGACAGCATGGAACACGCACACGCCCTCACCGCTCTACTAAAAAGTCAGACTAAACTACAAAATGCGGTGCAGGAATTGTTAAAGAAAATAGAGCCAATAGAACCGAAAGAGCCCCTGGTGATGTGCTCACCAAGTTATCACCTGAGGACGATGTCGAGGCCTACTTAGAGGTGTTCGAGCGCACAGCTGCACGAGAGCGATGGCCAGCGGCCGACTGGGCCGGTATAATTGCCCCGTTCCTGACCGGGGACACCCAGCGCGTTTCCCATGACCTACCGGTGGCCGACGCAATGGACTACCCCAAGCTGAAAGCGGCCATCCTTGCCCGACACGGGTATAGTCTGCCGGCCCGGGCCCAACGCTACCATAGCTGGACCTACGACCCCGCTCAGGCCCCACGGGCCCAGGTAGCCGCCCTGGTGCGGCACACCCAAAGTTGGCTCACGCGAGTTTCCCCGCCTGGAGACGGCGGGCCCAACCCATGCTGGGGGCTTCGCCAGCGCCCAATGGGGCAACCCCAACTTGGAGACCGCGGGACAGAATGTGTCGGCAGTGGATGGCCGACTCGGCGAGGGGGTGAGTGAACTTGCCTCTCTTTATTTTATTGTGAAAAATGGCCTTTTATATCGGGGAGCGAAAGCTAAGGGGGGGGACATAATTGAACAGCTGTTGGTACCAAAGTCTTATGTCTCTCGAGTCCTCTACCTAGCCCACACTCACCAGCTGGGGGCCCACCTGGGAGTCCAAAAGACGTATGACCGCATCCTGGGCCGTTTCTATTGGCCAGGTGTGAAAAGAGCGGTGGAGGATTTCTGCAGGGGCTGTGCGGAATGCCAGAAGTCCGCACCACGGCCGAACCAGCGTAATCCACTCATACCACTGCCCATTATTGGGACCCCATTCACCCGACTGGCTATGGACATCGTCGGACCCCTCCCGAAGTCTGCCCGGGGCCACAGGTTCATCCTAGTCATATTGGATTACGCCACACGATACCCTGAGGCCATCCCCCTTCGCACTGCCACGGCCAAGAACGTGGCCAAAGAGATGTTCCTATTGTTTAGCCGGGTTGGGATAGCAGAGGAAGTTTTAACAGACCAGGGAAGCTGCTTCATGTCACGAATCATGGCCGCCCTGTGTAAGTGGTTAAAAGTGAGACAGGTGCGTACCTCCGTCTACCATCCCCAGACGGACGGATTAGTAGAGCGGTTCAACAAGACTTTAAAGCAGATGCTCACCAAGCTGACAGACGTAGACGGAAAGAACTGGGACCAGTTATTGCCGTATGTCCTCTTTGCTATCCGAGAAGTACCCCAGGCCTCCACAGGGTTTTCAGCCTTTGAACTGTTGTATGGTCGAAACCCCAGGGGTCTTCTGGACCTAGCTAAGGAAGCCTGGGCAAGCCAACCGTCTCCCCACCGAAGCATTATTGAGCACGTGGACCAGATGCAGACCAGGATGAAGAACGTCTGGCCAGTGGTGCGGGAGCATATGGAGAAGGCTCAAGCGGCCCAATGCCGAACCTACAACAGAGGTGCCCGCCTTCGTGAGTTCCAGGTGGACGAGAAGGTTCTGGTGCTTGTGCCGAGTAACGAATGTAAATTCCTTGCCAAGTGGCAGGGGCCTTATGAGGTGGTCAGAAAGGTGGGGCCAGTGAACTACCGGGTAAGCCAGCCGGGCCGGCGAAAGGGCCATCAAATATACCACATTAACATTCTAAATAAGTGGCATGCTGCAGAAGTTCCACCCAACCCGGCCTTGTTAACTACTGTGTCTCCTCAGACCCCACCTCCTCCTGTCACAGGCACTGACCTCTCGCCCCCTCAGCAGCAGGACCTGAGAGAACTCATAAGCCGAAGCCGAGATGTGTTCTCGGAACTGCCGGGACGAACGACTGTCATCAAGCATGACATAAAAAGCCCCCGGGGGACAGTGGTCCGACAGCGTCCATACCGGATACCTGAGGCCAGGCGAGAGGCAATACGAGAAGAGGTGAAAAAGATGTTGGAGCTGGGGGTGATTGAGGAGTCGTACAGCCCCTGGTCCAGCCCTATTGTAATTGTCCCGAAGCCGGATGGGACATTACGCTTCTGTAATGATTTTAGGAAGGTCAATGACGTCTCTCTTTTCGATGCCTATCCGATGCCACGCGTCGACGAGCTCATCGAACGACTGGGACCCGCTCGCTCTGTCAGCACGTCCATGGCGCCACCGCCACCTTTCAACGTCTGATGGACCGTGTCCTCCGGCCCCACCAACAATATGCTGCGGCCTACCTGGACGACATTGTGATCCACAGCTCCACCTGGACCGACCACCTGCAGCATCTGGAGGCCGTTCTGGGGGCGCTACGGCAGGCGGGGCTCACGGCGAACGCCAGGAAGTGTCGCCTAGGGCTGAATGAGACCGACTACCTTGGCTACACCATTGGGAGGGGGTGTGTGAAGCCACAGACGCAGAAAGTTGAGAGAATCCGGAACCAGTTACAAAAAAACAGGTAAAATCTTTTCTCGGCCTGGTGTCCTACTATCAGAAATTCATTGCAAATTTTGCTACTGTGGCAGCACCCCTCTATGACTTAACCCGAAACTGCCTGCCCCACCTTGTTAAGTGGACGGAAGAGACGGAGGCTGTCTTCCAGACACTGAGACGGGCCCTGTGTGAGGAGCCGGTCTTGGTGGCCCCCGACTTCACTAAACCCTTCGTTCTACTCACGGATGCATCGGGCACTGGCATAGGGGCGGTCTTGGCACAGGTCATTGAGGGAGAAGAACATCCCATAACATTCATCAGCCGGAAGCTGCTGAAACACGAGAAGAACTACTCGACTGTGGAAAAGGAGTGCCTGGCGGTAAAGTGGGCCATACACCACCTGAGGTACTACCTATGGGGCAGGGAGTTCACCCTCGTGACAGACCACGCACCACTGAGGTGGATGTCCACAAATAAAGATAAGAACGACAGAGTCACCCGCTGGTTCCTTGAGTTACAGGACTACAAGTTCAAAGTGGAGCATCGACCAGGAAAGGACATCCAGCATGCAGATGCCATGTCCCGGTTGTACGAAGAGGAAGGACTTGAAGCTCCCACCCCAGGCGGCAAGCTTAGGGGGAGGGTATGTGGAGTGTTGCTGTCTAGAACGCCAGGTGAGCGCTTCCACCAGGTTAGCCAGAGCTCTGAGGGAGGAGTTCAGCACCAAGGCCAGGTCCGGCCCCTGGGCCAGCTCATTGAGGGGAGGTATGTACCTAGGTCTGTTCTTAATCAGTTTGATGTGATGCCACCTGCCCTCCAACTAACAGGCTGGAGACAGCTGCACTGAGTTGGGTCTGATCAAGCTCCAGCTATAAAGGTGCTCACACTCCCTCAGTTCTGGCTGGCTCTCCTTGGTGGAAGGACTCTGCTGGGGCGGTAAGCGACATACTCCACTTCCTCCAATATTAGTTATGTAGATAAGACATGAAACTAATTTGATGTTTTCTATTTGTTTGTAGGCAACATAGGACGCTCGTACCTAATTGGAACAATACCCCGATCCGGGAAGAAGTTGTGTTGGAATTGATTGATTAATCCCCCCCCCCCCCCCCCACACCCTGCTGTTGTAAGGAATCCCCCCAATAAATCTTATTATTTTGTGCACTCAAAACCCTCTGCCTCTGTCTTGGTTCGATCAGTCTTTACAATATACAAATATATATATATATATATATATATATATATATATATATATATTACACACACAGAGTTTTTCTTAGAAATAAGGGTGTCCCTTATGTGAATTTCAGGTAGCTGGCTGCTCTGGAGATCTCCTCCAGCCTGGAGGACACAAGCCTTCTTCTCTTCACTCAACCTTTCAGACACCTGGGATGATGCTTGGACGGCCAAACTCATGGCTTCAGCCCACCAACTAAATTCTAATTTAGCTCCAGAATTGGACATAGCTCTGAGTCTGACACTGACATACCTACGGTATAAAATGTGTCCTGCTGGCACAAATAAAATAAAATATTGCAAAATAAACAAACACCCAGGGTTGGCAAACTTCTTGGAGCTCATTTTAAATCCTCAAGAAAAAGCCCTGTACTCACAGTTCCTTTGACAACTTTAGAAAGCTGCTGCCTGCAACCAGTTTCCCCAACAAGAAGAGTAGAGCGGTGTGCTGGAGAACCCATGTCCTCACCTGTCTGTCTGTCTGTGTGCACCTGGATCCTCTGGTATGCAGTGACAAGTCCTGAGCACCGCTACTGCAACCGCTTTGGTAGCAGGGTCCTGAAGCACACTATACAAAACACCACAACACTATTAAAAGTCCCATCCTTTAACTATGAGGGTCCATGTCATCACAGTTCTTCGATAGCATCAGTGGTGGAAAAAGTACATTTCTTACTTATGTAAAAGTATGCTGCAAAGTAGAAACACTCCGTTACAAGTAAAAGTCCGGTATCAAAATGTACTTGAGTAAAAGTACAGAAGTATTGACATATTTACTTAAAGTATCAAAAGTAAAAGTACTCATTATGCAGAATGTCCCGTTTCACAAGTTATCAGTATGTCTAAAATGTATAAAAATAGCCGATCTACAAGCCCACAACGCGTCACAAAGCGACAAAGTCAAAAGCCAAAGTTTAAATCGGGAGGTGGTTAATCAATGTATGTTCTACATGTTGTTTAATAATAATCAACATCAACAAAGTAACTAGTAACTAGTAAAGTTATCAAATAATTGTAGTGGAGTAAAAGTACAATATTTGTCTCTGAGTTGTAGTGGAGTAGAAGTAAAAGTATTGCAAATTGGAAATGCTAAAGTCAAAATACATCAAAATGGTACTTCGTTATTTTCCACCACTGCCTTTAACTATGAAGGTCCATGTCATCACAGTCTTCACTCAGATAGCATTCAACTCTATATTTACTCAGAAACATGGTGAAACGTCTCACACATACTGACACTCCACACACTCTCTTCTCCTCCAGGCTAGTAGCGTGGGTTTAGTAGTGGGAGTGTTAGATGACCAGCCACAGCCTTGTGTGGTCATTAACGTCAGCTGGTTATGGTGACTGCAAACCCAGCTCCAAACACACAGAAAACCACAATAAAAACACAAATGTTTGCTTCCTCTTTCCCATCTTCCCCCTTTTAACAGGGGTACATGCTATGTCAACACTGATATATTAATAATTCATCGGCTGTTCATTTGGTACCATATCATTGTTAATAACCAGCACTTGAACCCGTTTCTCTCTTCACTTCCTGCTTTTTTTGGTCCCACCCCCTCTGAGAGCCAACCCGGTTGGTTGACTAGAGTTGATTGACACCCATGGCTTGCTTCCTTGAGCTTGGTGTAAGTCAGTGGTTCTCAGCCTGTGGGCCGGGTCCCACTGGTGGGCCGTGAGGTCGGATACTGTGAGGGGGGCCCTCACTGCTCCTAATGATTATAGGATGGGTAAAATGCAGAGGACAATTTTCACATTGTGTGCAAATATACAGTGACAAATAATCGATTACACATCTTTATCCATATTTTGTACGTTGGCTAAAAATCTTCTCTTCTGGGGGTCCCACTCCCTGGCACAAAAGAAAATACAGATTGGGGTCCTCGGCCAAATTTGAAAATACATGTTCATTTGAAAATACATACATGTTTTAAATGTTTCAAAAAGAAAGAAAAAAATCCCACATAATGTTCATCATCTCTTCTTTAAAAAATTGTTCATTAATATATAATCGAGGCAAAAGTTTGAGATAATGGTGATATTGATTTGAAGTCATATGGTCCAGTGTGGTGTGGGGAGGAGGGTTGGGGTCTGGTGGTCCAGGCCCCCCTGGGTCTCATTTATCAGCAGACCGTGACGGGCCGACCTGATTACAATTTGCAAGAAAATTCATTAGAGTTATAGAGACCAATTGTCAGCTGTATCTCTCTCTCTCTCTCTCTCTCTCTCTCTCTCTCTCTCTCTCTCTCTCTCTCTCTCTCTCTCTCTCTCTCTCTCTCTCTCTCTCTCTCTCTCTCTCTCTGTCTCTCTCTCTCTCTCTGTCTCTCGGGTTGCACAGCCCTCTCTCTCTCTCTCTCTCTCTCTCTCTCTCTCTCTCTCTCTCTATCTCTCTCTCTCTCTGTTTGTCTCTCTCTCCCCTCCCTCTCTCTGTCCCCTACCTCTCTCCCTCTCTCTCTCACCCCCCCCCCCCTCTTCTCTCCCTTACGCCCCCTCTCCCTCCCTCCCATCTCTCCATCCCTCTCCTATCTCTCCTCGTCTCCTTTATGTCTCTCACTCATTTAGCCATGTTTTTCTGTCAGCTATCTGACTGTAATTCGATTATATCAATCCATAGAATTTACATTTATAGGCTGTTTCGTTTATTGGCACGCTCTGTATATCTATTTATTTTGTTGTCTTTTTTACTCAAAAGTTTTTAAGTGTGTGTGCGTGGGGGGAGAGAGAGAGCGAGAAAGAGAGAGAGAGAGAGAGAGAGAGAGAGAGAGAGAGAGAGAGAGAGAGAGAGAGAGAGAGAGAGAGAGAGAGAGAGCTCATCTCGCCATCAGGGATCATCTCGCCATCAGGCCGTAAATCTGCACTTTACAATAATTCATCTTTTCTGCTGGAGAGACGAGTTGGGATTTCAGATTAATAGCAAATGTGCTGGTAGAATTTCAAACCATGAATCACCACACACACACACACACACACACACACACACACACACACACACACACACACACACACACACACACACACACACACACACACACACACACACACACACACACTGTTATTTGAAAGTAATAGATCTACAAGCTCACAGTCGGCATTGAGCTTGTAGATCTGCTATTTTCAAAATATTTTTTATAATGATAACTTGTGAAACGGGACAACATGCATAATTAGAATATAGTAGGCTACTTTAACCTTTTTAACAAAAAAATATCACTTACCCTGCCTTTAAGTATATTTGACACACGCACACGCACGCACGCGCGCACACACACACACACACACACACACACACACACACACACACACACACACACACACACACACACACACACACACACACACACACACACACACACACACACACACACACACGGTAAAAAAAAATCTGACCATTTGTAAATCTTGATCTATATATCTAATTATCTATAGCCTATAGATACTCCAGGGTGTCGCTTGCTAAAAATGGCAGATGTAGGTCTAAAAACTGAATCAGCTATTTTAATTGACATTAATTATCGACTTTTGTTTTAGTTAAAACATTCTTGTTGTTTTATATGATAAACTATCCAATTCAAATGATGGGCTATTATGTTTAGTTGTTGGTCGTAAATTCCAAAACCATTTCCCCTTGAAATTAAGCAAGAATTTAGACCATTAAAAAATGTTTTAAATCAGAGGTTTTGTTGCAGAAATAAATGACCAATCTATAGGCCTATATTTACTCAAAAACATACCTCCATTTTCTATTATAAAATAAAGGCGGCTATAAGTAGCCTACCTACCATTCAGGCCGGGTCATACAAATATTACAAAACCCATCATAGTGAGTCGTGGATACAAATGATGAGAATAATTATTCATGACAAATACAAAGCAATTTCCCTTATAATAACGTAATAGAGGTTATAGGCCTTAACAATGCGATTGCATCAGAATGAAAGCATTAAAAATCATTACAAAGCATCAACAATGAACACAAACTCAAATTAGCTGGAGATGATCAGTCGACCATTATCATTTTTAATTATTTAGGGCTTGCTTTTGTCGAATAATTAGGCTACTATACCATAGGCCTATCATGAATTAGCCCAAATTATTATTAGTAGTATTATTATCTGAAATAAAACGCAACCAACAGCAACAACAGCAGAACAAGTCAAATCACACACAGGCTACATCATCATGTTTTTATGTCCTCTCAAATAATGTCATGGTCCCAATAAACTGTGTCATTTGTGTCACCATCCATGAGCCTCTAAACCACCTGTCAAATGACAAAGCAATTGACTCTGTGTGGGTGCACGTGTGCGTGCGTGCGTGCGTGTGTGCGGGGACCAAGGTGAGGCCAGGGCCGTGGGATCAAGGCTTCTTCGGGGACCAGTCATCACGACCTCCCTAAACACCCTTGGCCCGGGTGGGGTGGTGGCCCCTGTCCCCTGGGAGAGGAGAGGAGAGGAGAGGAGAGGAGAGGAGAGGAGAGGAGAGGAGAGGAGAGGAGAGGAGAGGAGAGGAGAGGTAGCTACAGTAGGAGGGGAGAGGAGAGAATAGGAGAGGAGAAGATAAGAGAGGAGGGGAGAGAAGAGATGTATACAGTAGGAGAGGAGAGTAGCAAAGAGGAGAAGATAAGAGAGGAGAGGATAACAGTGGAGAGGAGAGGAGAGGATAAGGGAGAAGTGAGGAGGAGAGGAGAGGTGATGTGAGGTAGAGGCTAGGAGAAGAGAAGATGAGAGAGGAGAGGAGAGGAGAGGAGAGGAGAGGAGAGGAGAGGAGAGGAGAGGAGAGGAGAGGAGAGGAGAGGAGAGGAGAGGATAAGAGAGGAGAGGAGAGGATAAGAGAGGAGAGGAGAGGAGAGGGGGGACTGTTGCCTCCTCCCACCCTGACCTTGGTTTTTCATTTCCTCCCTGGCTTGATGCGACATGTGACCCCGCCCCCTGTCATAACACCACATTATATACGTCGGAGAGCGACGACATATCTTCTTAAAAAAGCAACAACAAAAAAAACATCCCGACCCTACAAGCCTACAACATGGGGGGCTTGTAGGGTTGGGATTTTTCGGCGCGCGACACCGCAGTAAAAAGTACAGGGCTTGCTATTTTCGGCGCGCGACACCGTCGTGTGACGCAGTAAAAAATACAGGCCGGCTTTTAATTCCACAGAGAGAAGAGATGTAAACATGTCACCCACAGCACGTCCCGGCTCTAAACCCCATGTTATTGTGATATATATTGAACACAAACAGGTGCATATTATATAGGCCGCTTCTGGCCAGTAAATAATGCATGTGTCTGTGTCTGGCTTTATTAACCACTTATTAATAGTAATAGTGGTTGAAAGTGCTGGCGTCATATTGCCATGTCACCATAGGCGAAACAAGAAATTGTCACTTTTAGATGGTTTTAATTTTGCTATATTCGTAGTGGTGAGGTTATAAATATGTAAGGCTACAGCAGGCCTATTTATTCGACAGATATTGAACCGCCGCCTATTAAGTTAGGATGTTATGAAACTGTTATTACTCATAATTCTGGACATTATAGCAACTCTTGCAGGCTTTTTGTCGTTTCCAGGACACATGTAGGCCTACACAGAAATGTAATATTAATTTAACATTTGGTGAAATTCAAATGACAGCCTATATGCTACACGTCCAAATGAGTTCAGACTAAACTTAATTTAGGAATTACAGCATATCATATTAGCCTATAAGAGAAAATATTATAATTTTCACATTCTGTCAGTATAGGCCGTATTATAGAGACAAATAATGTTCTTCGAGACAAGCCGTTGTAATGGTAACATTTCAGCTTTAATTCACACCTATATCATTTACTCGATAAGTCATGGAATGTTAGTTACTTTTGCACAATTTAATTTTTATTATTTTATAAATAAATTAGCAGCATAAAGTTCTGTAAAAGAAAAAAATGTAAAAATAAATTCAAGCAACAATGTCTAAGGGCCGATTAACAATAATAATAACAACAACAAATAATATTAATTAATAAAAATCCAGTGGATGTGTTTTCTGTATTTGGCTTGAATTGTTGGTTGTCTTGTCTGCGTAAGAAAAGGAGGGACAACAATGTTAGAAACAAAGAGTATTTGTCAAACCGCTCCTTTTCGGGAAAAAGACTCATTTTCAAAGTTAAAAAAAAGAAGGAAAAAAAATCTCAGCAGAAGACACGCTTTTACACATATTTTTGTCTTTCCTTTAAAAAAAAAACGTGTATAATGCTACCATACTGAAATGTACACTTGACTTGAGGATCCTTTATATCAGTATTCTCAAAGTGGGGTCTCTGGGTTCTTTGAGTTTGAGGGGGTTCCAAATGGACCCTTTACAGGTCTGTAACTCTGAGGCTGTACAAATGGAACCAAATGGAACCATAAACCTTATGGTGGGTCCTTGAAATTAAAAGGTTTGAGAAGAACCACGTACTGCTTTATATCATTTCCAACGTCCTTAATTTTGGTCCCATGTGTTGATTCTTTCTGCATCAGACGGACGGACTGCATGGGGTTTGTTTATTATTTACATCAATGGTTCTCAACCTGTGGGGGGGGGGGGGTCCCCTGATGACAGTGAAGTGACAATACTTTTTTAATACCTCAACAAAAAAGAAAGAAAGAAAAAGACCATTACTGCATCAAAATTAATCAACAAACTATTGGCCTATCAAAACTGGTCAAACATTGTCCAAATAAAAAGATAAAAAAAATTGGTCTGTTATTTTCACATTATTTATCTGTGGAACCAAGTCAAAATAAATGTCTTGCCTCAACTCAACCCCAAATGTTTATCAGGGGTCCCCAGTTCAAACATGATTTATTTTGGGGGGTCACGGCCTGAACAGGTTGAGAACCACTGATTTACATGCGTGAACGGGTTGTGTGTGTGTGTGTGTGTGTGTGTGTGTGTGTGTGTGTGTGTGTGTGTGTGTGTGTGTGTGTGTGTGTGTGTGTGTGTGTGTGTGTGTGTGTGTGTGTGTGTGTGTGTGCGCGCGCGCGCGCGCGCCGGGTGATAAATGCGTTCCCCGCCGTGCATGGCTCGTCATTCAACAGGGGGCCATGTCGCGTCACTGTCGCGGATCGATTAATCTGTAGAGCAACACATGTCACCGTCAATAGCTCTCATCAGCTGTCATTCAAAACCACTCCTCCCAGTATATAAGGACGACAGTAGAGTAGAGTAGAGTGGGTGGGTTAGGTACCAGTGCTCCATGTTTTTACGCACAGTTTATTTGGCGTCTTAAAAAAAAAGAAAAAAGATTAATACTGCGTTTTTGAGGTCTCTTTTGGTCCAGTTTTTTTTTTTTTTACCACTTAAACCCGTAAAACGGACCTGAGTGAGTTGGCTCTGTTACTTGGACCGCTTTCTTCCTTCTACACCAAATCTCCACCCCACCCCCCAAAAAATAGCCGATCTACAAGCTCACAAGACATTGCGGTTGCAATGCTTTGTGAGTTTGTAGATCCACAATTCCTTTTGGGCAAATGTCCCCCATACCCCAGATTATGGATGCTGGGGTTCAAGTAGTTAGTGTTTATTCATAGAGCACCGAGGTCTGACGTCACTGCCACTAGAGGGCGCTATCCCCCAGGGGGATAGCACCCTCTAGCGGCAGTGACGTCAGGACTTCGGTGCTCTATTGTTTAAGTTTTTAACTGTTCTTTTTATTTTATGGTCTGGCCTGCTCCAACTGTTGGTGCTGGCTCCTGATCGCGAAGCGGCTGACGTGCACCGGGATGGGCACCACGATCTTGGGGTTCCGCGAGGGCTCCCCCGTCTTGTGGTTGACGTTGCCCGCCTTGACGCGCTTCCACTTGGCGCGGCGGTTCTGGAACCAGATCTTCACCTGCACCTCGCTCAGCTTGAGGGCGTGCGCGATCTGCGAGCGCTCCGTCAGCGACAGGTACTTCTTGCAGTGGAACTCCTTCTCCAGCTCCAGCAGCTGCTCGCTGGTGAAGGCCGTGCGCCGCCGCCGGTTCTTGCCCCCCGTGGACGTGGTGCCAGGGCCGGCCCTGGTGTCGTCCAGGCCTCCTCCGGACCCGGATCCTCCTCCCTCGCCGCCGTCCTCCTTGTTGTGACACATGGAGCCTCCGGTCAGGTTGTCGTCGGAGCTGTAGTCCAGGTCGCTGTCCATGGAGTAGCTCTGATCGTCTTTCCTGATGTTGCACTCGTCCAGGTCCTTCATGCTGTCGTCTTTGCTGCCACCGTGCGCTCCTCTGACTGTGACACAAAAATATGAAATACGATTTTAGACGGGTAGGCCTATAGTATAAAATGTGTTTACATTAGGTTAAAGAAAACATGTCTCTGTTTCTGAGGTCTGAACACTTGCTATGAGTTTGATTTTTTATAAATAATTTGGTTGGTTGTTCCAGTGTGCTCACCATTTTAAAGTGAAATTGTGGCGTTTATGTTTGAGATTTAATAAAAATAAAAACACAACCAACAGTTCACAGATATATCCAAGTTATTAACTTATTACAATAAGGTCACAATCTGATTGTATGTCTTTAATTGTCTCGATGAATTGAATACACAGGACCACAATGGAAACAAGCCTTTTTTTGAAGTTATCCTTTTAGCACCATTTGTATAATCGTATACCACTGTAAGCTACCTTTTTTTTGCAAACTATAGTGTTTCAAACTAAAGTATTCAATCAAACAATCAATCAATCAAAGACGTTAAATGTATTTGAATGTTTAAAATTGAAGCCGGAGAGTGTACAAATGTATTTTCGTACACTCTCGCTCGGAGTTATAAATGGAAATATTATTGTGTTGTGCTTTTCATTGTGATATGGATCTCCCTTGGGTCTGAAATAAAGATTGCATTGAATTTAATTGAATTGATATATGGCTAAATTACCCTCGCTCCTAATCCCCCCCCCCCCCCACCTCCAAAAAAAAGGGGGAAAAAACTGAGACAAGAGTTAAACATGACATCTGGATGTTTCTCACGTCATTGTCAATCAGCGTTGTGTTCTTGATGCTGACGGTGCGTGCAGATTGAGGGCCATTTCAAATCGGAACACATTATGAATTATGATGACAAAAAACAGCACTATAGCAATACATAGGGGAGCTTTTTATGCATAATTACGCACGGCGGCCAGCGCGTTCTTTTCTTTCTGTCCGTGATCGTCGGCCCTCTAGGCCAGTGGTTCTCAACCTGTGGGTCCGGACCCCAAGGGGCCAGGGCCAGTGGGGTCCCCACAGGAATTTTTTTCACTAGATGACATTGAAGTGACAATTAAAGGACTTTTAAGATCTTTTTAATACCCCCCCCCCCCCAAAAAAAAAGACCATTAAGGTCCTTGCACACTGGTGCGTCTTTTCGTTGCGTTTTTTTTTTTTTCATTGTTTTTTCAATTTTTTTCATTGTTGTAAAAAAAACGCAACGAAAAGACGCACCAGTGTGCAAGGACCTTTACTGCATCAAAAATTGTCAAATAATATAATTAATAGCTGATCACGATATAATACTTTCACAATATGTATCTATGGAACTGAGTCAAACTAAATGCAATGCCTCAACTCCTACAATTCCAAGTGCTTATCAGGGTGGGGGGTCCCCAGTTCAAATATGATTATTTTTTGGGGGGGGGGGGTCTCTCCCCAGTTCAAATATGATTATTTTGGGGGACACTCCCCAGTTCAAATATGATTATTTTGGGGGGACACTCCCTAGTTCAAATATGATTATTTTGGAGGGCCGCGGCCTGAAAAGGTTGAGACCCACTGCTCGAGGCTACATCTGGAGAGCAGTGCGCGTAATTCTCTCCCAGCAGACAGAGCATGAGCCCCCTCCCCCCCGTGATTTAGGACCTACGATTGAAATAATTGCCTTAAAATTCCAAGAAACCAGATCTAAAAATAAAATAAAATCCATCTGGCCAGCTTTAAATTTAAGTCACCTAATCCCCTTCTTAACAAATGGTTCTCTGTACAAATATCTAAGATGAGTGTATTTTTCAAAAAATCAGTTTTATATACATTTAAACACTGACGCAGATGTTGGTCGTTATTAAAATGATTACAGTGATTTGTGGAGGGATTACACAGACTGGCCGCCGGCGTCATTCCAAAAGCCCTGAACTCCTGTGGGATTTATTTGACATGGGATGTATTTACGGCTGGAATCCAAATGAGGCACTAATATAGGTCTGCTCTAGACAACCACGTGTCTCAGTAGGACATGTTATTTATAAATATGCTTTTTCAGCCACCAGTCATATATATATTCTTAAAACAAATTTCCTTAGTCGCTAGAGACTGACATT
Organism: Gymnoscopelus braueri; assembly: GCF_963280865.1. Taxonomy (NCBI): domain Eukaryota; kingdom Metazoa; phylum Chordata; class Actinopteri; order Myctophiformes; family Myctophidae; genus Gymnoscopelus; species Gymnoscopelus braueri. The sequence goes on from NC_137626.1 coordinate 32,709,390, forward strand.
ATTGAATTGTCATCATAATTGACATCGATTGCCTATTCTGTGTGGCTTATGTCTTTTAAAAATGCAGATTGCAACGCATTCAATGGAATAAAACATACCTAAAAACCTTAATTTTATTTTACACTCGGAGTGATTGTGACACATTTTGATTTAACACTGAGGAGTTTGTGTCACCACGGCTCTAGCTATTATCATTTTAAGGAAATTCAAACATTTAAACAAAAAACATTCAAATGTCATCCATTTATCCAATTGTAGCTGTTCTGACATTCTGACATTACACATAAAAAATAAATAATCAGGATTTCTGTTCCAAAACGAAAGCAAATCCATTTTTGTCTCCTTAACAAATTAAATATACAAGGATAAATATAATAGAGGATTAAAAAGAAAACCAGTTTTATATACATTTAAACACTTTGGCAGACCCTCAGGTCGGGGTTCGGGGGGGCTGGCTCGGCTACCTGTGGCTGACTCGGGGTCGTGAAAGCCCTGCAGAGCCGCGCTGTCCTTCCCGAGGAACGCCTTGCCCTCGTCGCCTCCTTCCAAGCGGCCGTGTAACAAACCGTCCTGAGCCTTCTCAAACACCGAGTGGAGGGAGGGAGGCTGCGATCCGAACTTCCTAACCGCCTCCTGGTGCTGATGCTGAGACGCGGAGGACGACGAGGACGAGGAGCAGGAGAACCCGCCGGGGAGAGACGCCATGAGCGTGGAGGTGAGCGCCATGCCTTGCGCCAGGCTGGAGCAGAAGCTGTTCTGGAGGGAAGGGGGGATCTGGTGGTGGATGGTGGCCGGGGGAGGCGGAGGAGGAGGCGGCGGCGGAGGGAGGACCACCGACCGGTAGGGCATGAACATCGGGTAGCCGGTGTAGACGAAGTGGCCCGGGCTCGGAGACATCGGCCCGGGCCCCGCGCCGATGAGCGAGTCGATGCTGAAGGCGGTGGTGGTGCTTCCCAGCGGCCGCTGCATCACCATAAAGGACGGGCTGAACGCGCCGCCCGCTGCACTCATATGAACCGCCGGGTGGAGCCTTGTAGAGAACTGGACTTTCTTTGCTTTTTTGGGGGGAAACTGTTAATAAAGTATTCAATCAATCAATCAATCAATCAATGCTTCGGAACAGCAGGACGAGAAGAGATGCTTGTAGCCTGATGAGCAAATAGTCTAATATTCCCCCCCTGATTATGGGAAATTGCCGTCAGTCTTAATAGAGATTAAGATGTTGGCTTTCCGCGCGGGAGACCCTGGTTAGAATCCCGGGCGTCGCACACGCACTAGTTAGGGTGTCCGCGAGACTCCGGAGCTGCGGGGAAGTGAGGAGGGTCCCCGCCGGGTAGGAGAAGAAGTTTCACACGCCGATCTATCCTTGTTTATTCATTCATTGAAGACCACCGACCACCTCAGAGAAACCGATCATCATCATCATCATCATCATCATAATAATAATCCCCTCGTTAAATGTCCGCTTCTTCTCGCCGGTAAATCGACGCATCCCATCGACATAGAGGCGCACAGTGTGCAACAGCTTGATTATATATTTTTTAGTTCATGTCAAGTAAAAACAAAAAATAAATAATGGCTAAAAAAATCGAAAATAATGAAAAAATAAATCACTTTGTCCAGTGCGTGCGGTCCTGTCGCTGTCAGAGTCACTGTGGTGGCGGATGATGTGACATTCACTTCAACTTGACGTGGCACGGTCTGTCTGTCTGTCTGTGTGTGTGTGTGTCACCGTGTCGTGGTGGAGTGTCTCTCCTGCCGTTTCAACAGCATCCAGATGTTTGGCATTGGATTTAAATTCCGCTCCCAAATGCTTCATCAACCCCCTCCTCGTTCTGCCCAGCGCGGGCCCGCCCCCTCCCCGTCGCGCCGCTGTCTCATTGGTCGTCCGGAGGACGGCCCCCCTTCCACCCCGAGCTCGTAGCCGATTGGTTGCAGGGAGGACGCGAGATTGCGATTTAGTTTTTAACCACTTAAACCCCATATGGGTAAACGGAGTCCCTCAGGGCTCAATACTGGTGTCTTTTCTGTTTTCTGTTGGTGTGGGGAAAGCTTTCGCTGAAAATAGCAGATCACAACACATCGGGTTGTGAGCTTGTCGATCTGCTTTTTTCAGCTTCAGAAAGCTTTCTCCACAATACCGATTCTGGAGTTTTAAGTGGTTAAGAGTCTTGTGGATGAATGCCAAATGCCAATTACACATAATTGGGACTACAGGCCATTTAGAAATGTGAAAACATATCATTGTAAATAATAAGCTATATATATTTGTGAATAATAACTCTAGACTGCCCTCCCTCTCTCTCTGTGTGTGCGTGTGCGCATGCGTGCGTGCGTGCGTGCGTGCCTGTGTGTTTTATTCTCCCCATTTGTCTTTATTATTCTCTATATTTGTCAGCCCTATTTCTTGTCTACTTGATGTATTTCAAAACCGTTACCAAATATTACATTAACACCATAGCTGAGAGGAAAATGTATAGCCTATACGTGCAAATGTGGAACATACTGTACAATCAACAGTAGACTATGTGCTCGTAGAACATCAAATCGCTTTATTCCATTTCAAGCTTCAAGATAACATTTGTCATTTTAAATGGTCATGGAATTGTTCAAGGAAGGGGGTCCCATTTGCGTTCCAGGGGGGGGGGGGCATCCCCCACCCAGAACTAGACGTTGGGAATATCTGCTGTGAGTTCAGGTTCATCTTGGAGACTTCCTTGGAGCACACATGGATCAGACACATTTTTGTATTCACTGCAGAGATAGAGATTTTAACCATTTAAACATGGTTGAGCGGAGTCCCTCAGGGTAGGCCTACTATACAATTTTTTTCTATTCTATGCTATTTTCGCTCTACGTTAAATATTGCCGAAAATAGCCGATCTGCAAGCTCACAAGTTTCGGCTATTTTCTGCGCAAGTTTTCAGTCAGAATATGGATCCTGGGGTTTAAGTGGTTAATGCCTATTTATACTTTTTATTCTTTAAACACCATGCCTAACCACTCAGGTTGAACCACTTGAACCCCAGCATCCCTATTCTGGGGGGGAACGTTCGCCAAAAATATCAGATCTACTGGCTCACAACCCTACATTGTGACACGTTGTGAGCTTGTAGAGCGGCTATTCTTGACAAAGACATTTGGTTTAGAGTGAAAAAAGAGCAAGTTCCATTTACTAAATATGGAGGGTTTAAGACAAGTAATTAACACAATCAGAGATTAGTAGGCCTATATTGTATTAAGAAAATAATATTACCTATATAGTTCCCAGCTGTGGATGTGTTTAGAAATAAAACTATTAGGCCTACACTAAGTCACAAAGTAAAGGGGGTACACAGGAAGGCCTAGCTTAATGGCACCTCAGGAATGGTACTTTCAAGCCAAACACATTAACGACTACACATTTACATTGACGTTGCTGTTAGTTTATCCAGAGAGAGCACAAATGTACACATTTAAAGTTACATTTGCACACTCCCAGAGTTACATAGACAAATAGACAAGATTCACTATAGATATCTCATCCGCCCACTCAACCACACACAAATCTCTGTTGAATAAGGCTCCTCATTTCCCAGAGTCAAAAGGATTTTACCGTGTAGTTTTCTATGACACCACATCAGAACACAAAACACAATGCAAAGAAGCGAGGGGTCGGTCGGATCGGTATATCCTTCCCCCGGAGACCTCCGGCCCCCGATCAGATCTCATGTGGGGGTCTCTTGGGCCAAATCAAGGGCACGCATGAACACCTCTCCTCCCTACCCCCCCCCCCCCCAAAGCCCCCTAACCCATCACCCCCCGACCACCCCCCCCCCGGTCTCCAGGGTCACTGGGACGGGATCTCATTAAAGGCTCTTGTCCTGCTCTGCAACTGCAATGCAGACATTAAATAGCAGTATTTTTCAATTAGGGCTGACAAATTCAATCAAAATTCCATAGATTAGGATGAAATGAGGCATGGGTCATTTACAAGGGGATTTAATTGCACGGCCATTAGACAAATAGTACAGCAGCCACCGAGTCATTATCAATCATGCGGGGGCATCAATAGTAAAAGGTTGTAGGTGTGTGTGCGTGTGTGTCTGTATCTGTGCGCGCGTGTGCACGAGTGTGCGCGCGCGAAATGTGTGTGTGCGTGCGCGCGTGTCCGCGTACCACCACCACACCGCGTTGGCCCCACCGCCGCGCACGGGGCACCGCCAACAGAAGCATAGCGGCTAATAAATACCCCTCTTTTGTACTTATAAATTATCCAGTTTAATTAACAACACGGATTATGATTGGACTATGATTTAATTAAACCTTTCCTGCGTGCAAGGCGAGCGCGCGATCATTCATTATAGCCGCGGAGAAGGGGTGTGGGTGTGTGTGGGGGGTGTGGGGGGCTATGGAGGGTATTAACTCCGCACTAAATGAAGCGGAGAGCTTTTGAGAGGAGCTGCTTACATGATGATAGTGCCTAATATCTGATCCTACCACCGCAACAAGCGCCGATTATAATAGACGCCAAATGACTCAATAGAGGTGGATGAAACAGTTCAAAAAGAAAAAGAATGGGGCCCCCCCCTCCCTCGGCCCCACAAAGCGCCCCTCCGCCCCTCCCTCTCTCCCTTCCTCCTAGCATTTAAATCAGCACGTAAATGGATAACATTCAGGACGAGTTTACCGATATTATTGTGTGTTGTAAGTACCGGGGATGTGGTTTGGCGTGCGTGGGGGGGGCATACGAAGCAATTACAGCGCAAAAAAGACGGCTACTGCTAGCTGCTGCGTCTTTTTTTTGCGCTGTAATTGCTTCTAGCAGCCACACACACACACACACACACACACACACACACATGTTCCCGCGCACACACAGCACAGCGACTGATGATGTTGGCTGTGGGTCGAGAGAGAGACGGGACGGCAAACGGAGAACGGGAAGAAAAATGGATTTGAGAAACGTTGCCCCGAGCGGAACACGGCAGCGCTGAACGGTGCTCCGTCAATGTGGAGCGATCAACCTTTTCATCAGCTCCCTCTAAATGCCAGCGCTGATTTATTCCGCTCGCTCCCGTTTTAGGAAAACACAGTAACACACACACACACACACACGGAGCGGAGGGGTTGTGCAGCGGATGCAGCAGGCTCTGAGAGAGTTGTGTAAAAACGTGCACAAAGTGGGGAAAAAAACTAACATATCTTCTCATTTCTAATATATATATATATATATATACAGCCTACACACACACACACACACACACGCACACGCACACGCACACGCACACGCACACAGTACATGAATACATAATGTACAGTAAAATCCTGTTAACCACATAAACCCTGTTGTCAGAAAATGTAAAAGAAAACAAAACATAAAATAAATCAGATTTACAGGTACAGACAAGAAGCCATATGTATTTTGACAATTTGTGACAATATTTTGACAATCTTCGGCTATAATTAGATGCTAGTGATAATGCCCATAAAACGGACGCCATGCGAAAGGGGCACGGTGGCGCAGTCGGTAGCGCTGTCGCCTCACAGCTAGAAGGTCCTGGGTTCGATTCCCGCCGGGGACGCTGTGGGCACTGGGGGCGTGTCTTCTCCTCCGCGTCATCAGCGCCCATACCCTAGGTGGGGTTGGCAAAAAGGGCCTACTCTGTGTGGAGTTTGCATGTTCTCCCCGTGTCTCCTAGGGTAGTTAATACCCTCACAAAAACATGTAGTAATCCTGGTCACTATACCGCCTCCCCCATGACAGCCGGGGCGCCTGATGGAGGGGAAGGGAACTGGTTGGAATAACGTGTTCCTTCCACGCGCTACGTCCAACCAGGGAAACTCCCCCCTGTCAGGTGACAAGAAGGTCAGTTGGCTCTCATGCCTGAAGGAAGCATGAGCTCGGCCCTGGCCTCCCTACTGTGGGGTGACAGGTGTAATACTGGTGTAGGGCTGGTGTAGTGCCCAGGATCACTTAGGAAATTGGCACCGGGTGAAAAAAATGGGTTACAAAAATCGCGGGATAAAAATTTAGAAAAAAAAAAAAAACGGACGCCATGCATGTTGAAAATTGTTCATTTTTAACTCTCAGAGTAGGCGAACACTAAAGGATAAAGCAACAATGAGGATTTTACACTACAGTATGTGTTTTTTTTTTTTTTTACCATTTTGAAAAACATTCTAAAATAGTGAAAATAGACGCTCTACATCGACAAGTTGTGAGCATGTAGATCGGCTATTTGAACCATTTAAAAATGTTTTTCAAAACAGTAAACACAATCGCATAAGGGTTAAGGCAGTGCGCAAGATAGGGCCCATTCTCTGCAGTTTACATGGTCTGGTACGGCCTTAATGTAAACGAAAAGAGGAATACTCTTTTTTCTTCTTCTACCCCCCCTTCCCCCCCGCCCCCCCCAGTCTAACCTGCTCAGACCAGATCAATGGACATTTAGGACTCAAATTGGATTTTTGATTATCGAAGCTGAAAGGAACCCGATTGATTGGTCGCTTAAGGTTGCCCCTGACGATGGGCTGATCCAATGAGGGGAGAGGAGGAGAGGGGCCTGATGTGATGTGGAATCGAGTCTCTGAAACTGGCAGCACCCACGGTTACTATTGATCGGTTCTCAACATTGGGTCCGGGGGCCTACCTAGGGGTCCGTCTGGATGGACACTTACACGTGTGTAACTCCGAGAGTGTACTAATGGAACCAAATGGACCCGTATACGGGTCCATTTGGTTACATTTACACTCTCAGAGTTACATTTTGCCATTTTGACCCCATGTTGAGAGCCAGTGGCTCTCAAAGTGGGGTCACTGGTTCTCACTGGTTCTAAAAGAGGGTTCCAGGGACCCCCGGGGGTCCTTGAGCAAGGTGTTCCTGGGCGTATCAAATATCGTAGGAACAGTTCAGTTCCTATTTTATTTTCCAGCTATTTTTGAAAATGTTTGAAAAAAATCTCTTTGTTGTTGTTGTGGAGTGAGTTTGTATCAGGGTCACCAGTGGTACAGTATGACTCACCTGAGCTGCTGAGTTCTTAGACAGACAGACAGACAGACAGACAGACAGACAGACATCTTGTATGTAGCAGTGCTTCAGGGTAGTAATAGTGTGGTGAACGTCTCGTACAGTCGCACCGTATTCCATGAAGGTAAATGTCCCACGCCACATTAACTCCCCTAGCAGCAGCACATTGATCAGGGCTGGCCGGAGCCGTCATGCCACTGAGGAATTCATTGATAGAAATATAAAGTTAGTGGGACCGCACGTATTAAAACTCATCCAGATTTATACCGAAGGCAGTCAGCTGATGATGCTCCGGATCGTGAGAGACTTAAACAATTAAGTGGACCGGTGGCATAAAAATAAAAGCGTGTAAATTCCTTTGATTGGCAAATATTACAAGCCTAAAGACGTCGAGGCAATGGATTAAAGATGAGCAGAAGTGCATGGTCAAAATCCAGAGCATTCGTTTAACTCTGGAAGTGTACAAAGTGACCAATGTCTACATTTTAAGAGTTAAATTAGCACTCAGGATTTCACTGCGCGTTGCAGTTCTGAGACGTAGACATTTATCTGTATTTAACGTGGTTTAAAACCTGGGGGTTGGGAGTTTTCTTACAACTACACGTGCCTGACAAAAAAAAGTGCATAGTGACTAAGGTTGGGATTCCGGAACAGGAGGAATCGGAGAAACCGGATCCAACTGGAATCGGTTCCAACTTCCATCCCATTTGGAAGCGTTTCCGGAAGCAGTTTTATCACACTGTGAGGGGTTCTCAAACTGTTTTAATGTCAAGGACCACCATAACTCTGAGAGTGTACAAATGGAACCAAATGGACCCTTACGGGTCCATTTGGTTCCATTTGCACACTCTCACAGTTACAGACCTGTAAGGGTCCACTTAGAACCCCCCCTCAAGTAACCCAGAGGATCCCTGTACCTCACTTTGAGAACCACTACAATATGCAATACTGTATGTATGATTGAAACTGTGTTCATCAACAAATTATAATGAAGGCCAAAATGATATAGATATATATGTTTTTAAATATAGGAATCGTTAGATATATATATATATATATATATATATATATATATAGAGAGAGAGAGAGAGAGAGAGAGAGAGAGAGAGAGAGAGAGAGAGAGAGAGAGAAATTTGTGTTGAATCCTGTGTCTACAGTAGGTGAGACATGACCTTTGACATGATCTAAATGTCTCAATAGAAGAGCAGGGAGACAACATACCACCCCAATTGTATAAGTTATATTGTATTAACATAATCTACCATGAAGATTGGACAACATTTAAATTTATTCATAAAAAAGAATTGTGCCGCTTTAATTGGCGTTATTTAGCCACTGTGTCTACGGCGAATTGCAAAAATAGCTATTCATCCATTTTAGCTATAATGACATGTCCAAAATAGGGAGCGAAAGTGATTAAAGACTGGAAGTGTAGGATGTGTCACTTTCCAGTGTGTAAATAACAGGCGACACAGAGTGACATGGTGTCATGCTCAGTACATAGTTGTAGGCCTACTGAGCAGCAGCCAGCAGCACCCAGGTGTTTGTGTGTGTGCGCGTGTGTGCGTGCCTGTGTGTGTGTGTGTGTGTGTGTGTGTGTGTGTGTGTGTGTATACAAACGTGCTTGTATGTGTACAGTATGAGTCTAGAAATGGGTCTGCGAGTCTGTCTGTGTGTGTGTGTGTGTGTGTGTGTGTGTGTGTGTGTGTGTGTGTGTGTGTGTGTGTGTGTATGTGCGCAGGCAGACATATGGATGTGAGAGAGCCAGAGGGAGAGTGACACACACACACACACACACACACACACACACACACACACACACACACACACACACACAGACACACAGACACACAGACAGACACACAGACAGACAGATAGACAACAAGTCACTGCAGTTAGTATGTTAAATTCAAAATGTCATTCAGCCAACAAGGGAGAATGCTGCTTTCCCCCCAAAGTCAAGACCTCATCACCAGAGTCTATAATTAACCCACAGCACCCTCTCCAGGTCTGCATAAGAACTTCAAGAAAACACTGAAGCATCTCGATGCCTCCTCAACTCTCCACGGTCCCCCCCCCCCCCTCTCTCATATAAAAACAATATGTTAAACAGACATCAGCCATAGTTTGAGGACATTTAGAGCCTATAATTGCTGAGGGATTTTGAGGGGATACCCCTTGGTCTCTAGAGGGGGGCGTATGACAGCTTTACAGAGCCTTAGGATGAACTGGTGTGTGCCAACTACTCTACACTTGGGGTGGGTGGGCTCCTAACATTTCTGACAGATTATAGATGAGACCCCGGGGCTAGCGGAGAGGTGAAAAAGCACCGGTCTAGAGGGGTGGGGAGGGCGGGCGTGAGGGTGGGTTTAAATACAGTTCTGGGATTTGCAGGAATTGGCTTTTCTTTTGTAAATATGCAGCGGAGGTCGTCGCTGTATGTTTGTCCTTGTGACTGGTGGCGTTTTTGAATGTTTAATTTAATGTATTCCATCTTGTCTGCTTTCCCAATTCTTCCACAAGTGAGAACAAAGGATTATTTGGACATGAATAATTCTTCGATATTCTGTTATATTCTTTAGAGCTCTATTCTATCATTTTTCCTGCTTTCACCACAATTTAGTCATCATGCCAATACCCCACTTTTACCCCCAATTTGCCGAGTCAAGGTACTGATATTGTGCATTGTGTCTCACTGGAAACACTCTGCTACACCTTTTTCATGTCAAGGACCCCCACAATGATATGGAATTGGCCGCGGAACCCCATCTCAAAATATATTATTCCAGGGACCCCCCAGAAGCAAGGATTTGAGTTACAAATGTTCGCTTTAAAAAATACATATATTCAGAGTTTTGCACACATTTTCAAGATTTTTCTACAATTGCAGATCTACAAACTCATAGCGCGGCACTCGGTGCCACGCTATGAGCTTGTATATCTGCTATCTTTGAATAGCCAAAGTATAAAAGGTTAAAGTGGTTAAAATGATTGTGATGCTATATTAACACATTTTGCATGGGGACCCCCTGGAACCTCCCCAAGGAACCCTGGGGGTCCCCGGACCCCACTTTGAGAAGCAATGAGCTATTCTTCTCAGTTCTGAATGGACACCCTGACCAGCCTGTAGCCAGGGCCCTCGCCCCGGCCTCACTCCCTTGAACACGACCAATTGTGTTCGTTGGAGCACCCGGCCAAGCCTATTCTACTCTATCTCGTCTGTGTCGTCTGGAAACCTCATATGTCCAAGACTATTACTTTTCAGGATTCAAATTCAGAAATAGCCGATCGACAAGCTCGAAACGCGGCGCTTCGCGCCACGTCCTGAACGGTCTGTCTCCAGACAGATTATATGATTCGGAAATGGGCATTTTTACTTAATGACTACTTTCACTTTGCTACTTTAATCATTTAAATGCTAATACTTTTGTACTCTGGATTCAGTGAGATTTTGAATGCAGGATGTTTACTCTACTTGTAAAAAAAAGTTGCTGTTTTCACGCTTCATCATAATGAAGTATAGGCTATATAGGCCTCAAAGTGTTTAAGTCAAAGATCTGACGACTTGTTCCACCACAATTATTTTCCCTTCTATTTTATCCCCCCTTTTCCTTCTTTCTTCACTTTTGGCCGGCCCGCTGGACGTGACCTGACCGTCTGGAAGAGACAGATCCGCGTCTGACTGACTGGGGCCCCGCGGATGTCTCTAATTCTCTGGGTTTGCCGCCATCAGGGAGGCTATACTTAGTGCGTTGTTTGGGTACGGAGCGGAGTGAAAGGTCAGGTCGCGGGCCTGTGCGCGCTGTGTGAGTGCCTGTAAGTGCAGCTCAACAGCGGGGGAAGGCTGTTTTCACCGTAATGACTGTCATTACGCTCACCGCGGCACACCTGGACCTGTGTCTTTAGGCAGGTATGAAAGTTGATGGGAGGAGTGACGGATGGCTGTGTGAACGACAGTTCAATCCCCACGCTGGTTCAACTGTAGGATGGAATAGAATAGAAGTGCTTGCGATAGGCCTACAACACACAATACAATAGAATAGAACTTACTAGAATAGAAGTTCTTATGAGCTAACATAGAATAGAATCTCTGAAACCTCTTATCTCCATGTTCTAACTTTTTCGTGTTTTTTCGTAAATGATTGCCCTACTTGATCATACTACAGCGTCAAACAAAAACATAAAAAATAGCAGATCTACAAGCTCAAAACGTTTCCCGTCACAGAGTTGGCTCAGATCTGAACCCATTTGATTTGGCGTTAAGGCCTTGATGTGACCGCATGCCCTTGCTGACGTCGACCCCGTGTAGGATTTCGAACCCATGGCCTATCAAAGGCCTATATGCTCTAACTAACCGATACACTAGGGCAGCCCCCTTATCTGAAACATATAATTATTGATTATTCATGTGTTCAATGGTAAAGGTAGAGCTCATTTTAATTACTTTACTGTATGTACTAGGTAGCTTCACCCATAAAGATACATCATAATGTATTAGCTGATTTAACCCTAAGTAGTGGAGTAAAAAAGAACAGTATTTTGCGCTGAAATATAGTGGAGTATAAAGTAGAATGAAACGTAAATACTCAAATAAACTCAAGTAATACCTCTAAATTGTACTTAAGTACATGTACTTAGTTACATTTCAGCAGGGAAAAAAAAGTCTTGAGGACGAGTTTCAGACAAGCTAATTAGATTTGGCGACGTTTTCACCTAGAGCCTCGCTCCCACACACACGCACACACACACACACACACACACGCACACGCACACACGCACGCACACACAGGCTAAGAGAAAGACACTCTTATTTAATTATTACAGCCTTAATTACCGCTGGTACAATCAACGGGGCCCCCCAGAAATAGAACACGGAGAGTATAGAAGACGGCAGCTAAAATTGGGTTAGCGACGCTTCATTCTAAACTAGCTTCCTCTGGGCTAACGCGGTGTCTAGTTCGATTAGTTACATGAAAGGCGGCCGCACAAATCTACTTGTCTCCTCAGCTGGGAAAGAACACATCGTGGGTCTGCTTTCATTACACCGGGAAGAAAAAAGAAACTAGACAAACGACAGACGTCTGAAAGGCCTCACGCGAACAGTGCGTGGTGTAACGTAACTAAGTACATTTACTCAAGTACTGTACTTAAGTACAATTTTGAGGTATTTGTACTTTACTTGAGTATTGCCAATTTCCAATACTTCTACTCCACTACATCTCGGAGGCAAATATTGTACTTTTACTCCACTACAATTATTTGAAAACTTTAGTTACTAGTTACTTTTCAGATATAAATTATGATATTATAAAACATACATTAACCACTTTAGCCCTATTTTTATACCTAGGCTATTTGAAGATAGCAGATCTACAAGCTCACAACGTGTCGCAATGCAACACGTTGTGAGCTTGCTATTTTCAAATATTTTAGTACTTTTACTTTTGGTACGTTAAGTATATTTTGATGCCAATACTTTTGTACTTTTACTCAAGTAAATTTTGAATTCTGGACTTTTACTTGTAACACTAGAGCATTTCTTTATTGCAGTATTGGTACTTTTACTTAAGTAAAACATTTGAGTACTTTTTCCACCACAAATCTACTTGTCTCCTCAGCTGGGAAAGAGCACATCGTGGGACTGCTTTCATTATGCCGGGAAGAAAAAAATACTAGACAAACGACAGATGTCTGAAAGGCCTCACGCGAATGAATTCATCACTCTCTGTCTCCCTGTTTTTCTCACAAGGAACTCACTTTTATGAGACCTTCTCCCCCCGCTAAAGAACATTTTTGTTAGCCACTTAAACCCCCTATATGGTAGTCCCTCAGGGCCCTATACTAGTGTCTTGTCTGTTTTCTGCTATTGCGGGGAAAGCTTTCGCTGAAAATAGAACCACTGCTATATATCCCCTGAACCATTGCAAAGAGCTGCTGAAGGACCAACATTTCTTTGTGTGTACGCTACAGTGCACAATTAAACCCATAGTGTTGTCAGTGGTGTAAAGTAACTAAGTACATTTACGCAAGTACTGTACTTAAATACAATTTTGAGGTACTTTTACTTTACTGGAGTATTTCCAATTTTCAGTACTTTTTACTTTTACTCCACTACATCTCAGAGGCAAATATTGTACTTTTACTCCACTACAATTATTTAAAAACTTTAGTTACTATAGTTACTTTGCATTATTATATTATAAAACATACATTAACCACTTAAGCCCTTTTTATACCTAGGCTATTTTGAAACATTTTTGTACTTTTACTTTTGGTACTTTAAGTATATGTTGATGCCAATACTTTTGCACTTTTACTTAAGTAACATTTTGTACATTTCATTTGTGTGCCTCTCACTTGTAACAGAGTATTTTAAATTGTGGTATTGCTACTTATAAATGTTACCCCTGCACCACCCGAGCGCCCACAGGTGTTAGAGTTTACCTACTGTCCTAGTTACTTTGTAGCAATTACTCGTTTTCTCTGCACTCTGTTTACTGGCCCCAATTACCCTGTTTGTTTGTCGACTAGAGTTTGTGCCGTTTACGCCGATCTTGCACTTTGTAAGTCGTTCTGTCTAAGAGGGTCTGCTAAGTGTCTACATAGTAAATGATCAATTGTATACCATTAGGGAATCAACGGGTAGTCGTGTAAACGTGGCACTCAAACGAGTTAAACAAACACTCCGGTTTTTACATGGCAGTAACATTAAAGGGATAGTTCACCCCCAAAATGACATTTTTTTCTCACCCCATGGAGACTTGGACTTTTTTTGTTTTCGTCACATTCCCAATAATTTGATGAGCGGCAGCGGTTCCGGTAGGAGACACAAAGAGTCTCCTTTGTGTCTCCTACCAAAACCGCTGCCTACCGGTCCGCTGGTCATCAAATTATTGGCTTAGGAATGCGACAAAAACTAAAAACCATCCATGAATTCAAGTCTCCATGGGGTGCCTAATCGATAAAAAAAAAAGTGATTTTTTATGTGAACTATCCCTTTAACCATATGGACCCTAATAGTGCCCCCTATTCTGGACATGTCATAATAGTTCAGAAAAATAGGCCAACGCAACAAGTTGTGAGCTCGTAAACCAGCTATTTTCGGGCAAAGAGATTTGGTGTAGAGGCAATAAAGGAGGGGACCCTAGCGAGGACCCCTGTGGGACCCCGGCCGGCTGAAGTATAAAGGGGTCTAAGTGGTTAAAGGATACGGCCGCGTATTTCCATCTCCTCACTCTGTTCTGTCTGTTTCCTGACAGCTTCCTCTGCAGCGGTGCAGGACAGAGTTGTGACAGATAGCTGGCCAGAGCACAGGCACCATTTAGTTCTGCTCCATTGTGTCGGGTAAGAACCCCATAATGAGAAGTGAACAACTGCTCTCTGGCTGCACAGACAGAGAGAGAGAGAGAGAGAGAGAGAGAGAGAGAGAGAGAGAGAGAGAGAGAGAGAGAGAGAGAGAGAGGTGAGAAGATGAGAGGGAAGGGGAGGAGAAGAGAAGAGAAGGGAGAGGACCAGTGGTGGAAAAAGTATCAATACTGCAATGTAGAAATACTCTGTTACAAGTAAAAAAGAAAACGAATTCAAAACTGACTAGACTAGGTATAAACATGTACTTAAAGGAGTAGTTCACCCAGTTTTTGTCGCATTCCTGAGCCAGTAATTTGATTTCCGCCGGAAAGATGCTAATGTATCCGGTAGGAGACTCACAGGAGACTCTTTCAGTCTCCTACCGGAAATTCGCCCGGTCATCAAATTATTGGCTTAGGAATGACTGAAAAACAAAAAAAATCCCCTGGGGCTTCCTGGGGTGTGTAATTAATCGAAAATAAGTAATTTTAAGTACCAAAAGTAGGAGGTACTCATTATGCAGAATAATCACAAGTTTTCAAATGTGTAAAATGCATGAAAATCTTTTGAAAATAGCAGATCTACAAGCTTTGTGAGCTTGTAGATCGGCTATTTTCAAATGGCCGAAATATATATAGGGAAACCAAAGGAGAAGACACAAGAGGAAAGAAAAGGGGAGGGGGAGAAGGGAGAGATGGATCAGGAATTTAAAGCAGATAGATTGAGAAGATACAGAGACATAATGTAGGCAGATGGAGAGACAGAGATGAGGATAATTGAGAGAGTGGGTGAGGTAGATGGAGGGAGCCTTGGTGTGAGAGAGAGAGAGAGAGAGAGAGAGAGAGAGAGAGAGAGAGAGAGAGAGAGAGAGAAAGAGAGAGAGAGAGAGAGAGAGAGGTAGAAGAGGAAGAGGGCGGTCCAGATACAGGCATAATGAGAGAGAGAGAAAAATGGATGTGGAGAC
Organism: Gymnoscopelus braueri; assembly: GCF_963280865.1. Lineage (NCBI taxonomy): Eukaryota > Metazoa > Chordata > Actinopteri > Myctophiformes > Myctophidae > Gymnoscopelus > Gymnoscopelus braueri. Next base: position 32,724,711 of record NC_137626.1, read on the forward strand.
AAGATAGAGTAGACAGGATAGTGGGCGAGGCGGATGACAAGAGAGCAAAGTGTGTGTGGGTGCGTGTGTGAGAGAGTGTATGAGTCACATAAACATGCATGTACGTATATTTGTGTGTGTGCGCGTGTGTGTGTGTGTGTGTGTGTGTGTGTGTGTGTGTGTGTGTGTGTGTGCGCGCGTGTGCACGTGCGTGTGTCTCTCACAGAAATAGATGTTCCCAACATAATGGTGGCCACTTCTGGGGACAGATGTTGGACATGAAACCAGTTGACTGAGGTCAGGCAAATGAAGGATAAAAAGAACGGCGTCCCCAATTAAATTGGACGGAGGTTTCACGCAAGGTTAGGGTGTGTTCATGTGTGTGAGTCCCAGTAATATGTATTTTAGTGTGTGTGTGTGTGTGAGGGAGAGAGAAAAGTGTGTGTTCATAGCACATAGCCTATAAGTAACACACTATATCGTCACCGGGACGAAACCTCATATGTCAAAAACTGTTACTTTTCAGGATTCAAATTAAAATATAGCAAATCGATGCTTTCGTGTGACGCTGTGGTATGATCAAGTAGGGCGTTAATTTACGAAAAAACACAAAAAGGTAGAATACGGAGACAGGAGGTTTCTGCCCGACAGCAACGCTATGTGTGTGTGACAGAGAGAGAGAGAGAGAGAGAGACACATGTGGAGTCAACAGCTACGTTAACCCTTACACAACGGAGGCGTTTGATGGAGTGCCGAGCGCTGGCCTCCCCGAGCCGTGGGATCCAACATCGTTAGCGGGCAGAGCACAGACAGTATGTTTCGTTGCGCGCGCGGCGTCGCCGGTAATGAGGCCCGGGCTCCTCCGCTCATCGCTCACGCCGTAATTAGCGCGCGAGGCAGCTAGCGTAGCGCGGCGGCAGCACTACTCCACTCGGGGGCCCCCGCACACCGCCGTTAATGGAGTGAACAAGGCCAGAAAACGAGCACTATTAGGCCGGACATGAATTCAGAAGAGTCGCCATGTGAGACCCTTAAACATTATATCGCGTTCATCATTCAGCGACCTCGCTCTCTTTCTCTCTCTCCATCTCTCTCTCTGTCTTTTAGAATCTTTCCCTTTCTCACTCCATCCATTTTTCTCTGCATCCTCTTCATCCTTTACCTGTACCTTCCAAAGTAACTAGTACATTTACTCAAGTACTGTACATAACCACTTAGAGCTGCACTATGTAACAGCTCAAGTGCTGACGTTTTTATCATTGAGCTAATAGAGTCTGCCTGCTTGCTCAGGGGATAAATTTAATCTTGACCTTCTAGGTCAAAATTCGTGTCAGATCCTGTGTCTAGGTGAGACATGACCTTTCACACGATCTAAATGTCTCAATAGAAGAGCAAGGAGACAAAATACAACCACCCCAATTGTATAAGTTATATTGTATTAACATACTCTAACATACAGATTGGACAATATTACATTTTATTCATTAAAAAAAAGTTACATGGTACCGCTTTAACCCCTCTAGACTTGGACCTGAGTTGGCTCTGTACTTGGACTGCTTTTTTTCCTGCCTACACCAAATGTCTTTGCCAAAGATAGCAGATCTACAAGCTCACACTCAGCTTTTGGCTAATGTTCCGCCTAGAATATGATTTTAACCACCTTTAACCTGGCGTCCCTATTTTGGGCATGTCATTACAGGCAAAATCGCTCAAAAATAAATGTCCTCCAAACGATACAAATTTTATTAGTGAAAATTGCTTATACCTCAACTCACAGGGCATAGCAACGCCACACGTTGTGAGCTTGTACGTATTGGTAGATGTTTGTTTTGCGTGAAGGACAAATAAATAAAGAAGGTCTTAAGTGGTTGAGTGCAATTTTGAAATCGGCCATTCTGCATAATGAGTACTTTTACTTTTCGTATACTTTTTACCTTGTTCCATTCCCTCTCTCTTTTTTTCAGAGTTCATTACTTTCTGCCTCTCTACCTCCCCCTCTCTCTTTTAACACCTCTCTCTCTTTATCTGCCCACCCACCACTTTCTCCATCACTCTCTCCCCCCTCCCTCTCTCGCTCCCTCTCTCCCTCTATCTCTCTGAGGTATGAACATGTTACACTTCAAATCAAAGCAGGATGAATTGAAAGGTCCGGTATATATAAATGGAACACTTCTCAGTCAGTGTCGGGTTCACTGTGTGTTTCTGGGTTCATGTATTCATCATGTTATATAAGAAAACCATAACCCTCTCCTCTCTCATCTACTGTATTTCCCAGGCCTTATGGGCTGACGCTGTGTGTATAGCTCAGCGGTTCTCAACCTGTGGGGCCGGGGCCGTGAGGACATTGCAAAGTGGAGACCCCAAATAATTGGTAAAACACTTTTTATGATAAAATAGCATTATATTTTTAAAAGAAACATTGTATTTTTCTTTAAAAACATGAAAAACAAGTTTTCATTGTGATAACGATACATAATAAATCTGAAAATGCACGCGGCCGGCTGCCGCGTTAAGTGGTCAGATGGGTGGGCTGCAAAACACTTTCAACATTCTCAAGTGGGCCTTGACCCAGAAAAGGTTGAGAACCAATGGTGTAGCCTATTGGCTTACAGTAAGTACAAGTACACCTGTAAAATCAGGAGTACTCGTTTAATCACATTAACCCAGGCATCCATATTCTGGGCAGGTCATGATAGGTGAAGATTCTGAGAAATATGCTACGCCAGTGTGTGTGCAGCGAAAATATCTTCAACTTTCCATTAACCACTTGAACTCTGACAACCCTATTCTTGGGGAAACATTCGGCTAAAATAGCAGATCTGCAAGCTCACAACGTGTCGACGCGCTGTGAGCTTGTAGATCGTCTATTTTCGGCGAAGAGCTTTTGTGTAGAGGGAAAAGAGAGCAGACCAAGTGATTAACATAATGTAAAATATAATGTGTACACATACATTAATTTATTTACACAACACAGATGATAGTGCTGGGCTGATCTATGAAAAAGTCTAATCTGCAACACAGTTTTATACAATATGAAGTAGGGGGTCCCTGCATCACCTCTCTCTCAGCTAAGGGGTCCTTGGCCTAAAGAAGACCCCTGATCTACAAACTCGCTTGTAGATCGGCTATTTCGTCATGTGACGTCGTCAGGCTTATTGAGAGTGTCAAAATGGACCGGGGTCTTCTCAGAGTTAAATGATCCAGCACTCCAGATATTATTGGTATACTTATTGCAGGTAGTATTGTCTCTGTCGGGTGGAAACAGGATTCAAATTCAAAAACATCAAAAGAAGCAGATATTCACGCTCAAAGCGTGTCGATCCGCGCCACATTTCGAGCTTGTAGATCTGCTACTTTTGTGTGACGCTGTAGTAGTGTGATGAAGTAGGGCGTTAATTTACGAAAAAACACAAAAAGTTAGAACATGGAGATAAGAGGTTTCTGCCCGACAGCGACGATATAAGAGGTCTTAAGTTCAGCAACATTACAAGCACTCCACGGTCAGTACAGTCCCAGGTCCAAGGCCACAGGTGCACCCGTCCCACGTTTGATGGGTAACATGCTACGCCCGAGTCGTCGTACTGAAGCGCGGGCGGGTGTCGCGCACCGGAAATAGCCGATCTACAAGCTCACAACGCATCGCAGCGCGATGCGTTGTGAGCTTGCAGATCGGCTATTTTCAGAACGCGACACTTTGCGCGCAACAGAGTATAAATCAAGGCTCAGGCAAAGAAATAAGACACGCAGTTGTTCAATGCTGGTCCATGCAAGTCATGATTGGACCCATGTGTGTATGTGTGTAACTGTGTCGTTATGTGTGTGTGTGTGTGTGTGTGTGTGTGTGTGTGTCGTGCGGTGCTAATGGGTGTCGCCTGGGTTTGATGGCTGACAGGGGGCGGGGACTGGTAATAGCTGTGTTTTGGCAAGGTCAGCGAGGTGATTGGTCCGGCGTTCAGAGACGGGGGGGGGCGGGGGGGGGGGGGGGGGTTGGGTGGGTGGGGTCAAGGTTAGGGCTGATGAGGGCCGTGATGGTGATGGCGGTACGGTAGGCGGACCCCCGGACCCCGCGGAGGAATGTCACATTGACACATCAGCTTCCACTTCCGCTGTATATATTTGCATGACTTTACATCAGAGGTGCTCAAACATAGGCTCCAGTGGTGTACTGTAAAGTAACTAAGTACATGTACTCAAGTACTGTACTTAATCACATTTTAAGGTATTTTTTACTTTCTTCATTTACAATTTTCAATGCTTGAAAACTTCTACTTCTACGACATCTCAGAGGAAAATATTGTACTTTTACTCCACAACAATTATATGAAAACTTCAGTTTAGTTACTTTGTAGATGTTTATTATTGTTACAAAACACACTAACCACTTCAGCCCTATATACATCTACAAGCCAGATCTTTCAAAACTTGTGAAATTAGCAGATCTACAAACTCACAATGCTTTGCGATGTGACACATTGGGACACCGTAGCTGAGATTGTGGCTATATTCACTACATTTTAAATAGGACTAACTTTCCTGTTCTACACTGGATTTGAACCCGGGTGTCCTGCGCAAATTTTTTACCACTGCGCTAATAGAGCCTGCCTGCTTTCTCTGGGGAGAAACAGAATTTTGACCTTCAGGTCAAAGGTCGTGTCCAACCTAGACACAGGATCTAAATGTCTCAATAGAAGAGACCAAATACAACCACCCCAATTGTAGAAGTTATATTGAATCTAAATTTGAATCCTGAAAAGTAACAGATTTTGGACATACTGTATGAGGTTTCCACCCGACAGGGACGGCATATGACAGATCCCACCAATAAATTACATTATTCAGAGTGACAGAGAGAGAGAGATGGAGGGAGAGAGAGAGAGAGAGAGAGAGAGAGAGAGAGAGAGAGAGAGAGAGAGAGAGAGTAAAAGAAGGAGGGAGAGAAGAGGGATGACAACTATGTGAATAATGATCCCGGCTTCTGTTTTCAGAGATCCATAAAAACACGTCGTCCCCTCTTTAACGCCGTCCCACCCCCCTCCCCCCTGCCCCACTAGGGGCCGGGCCGGGCCCTGTGATTACCCACAACTGCCGTGCCGGAGCCCTGACCTTCGCTGGCCGGGACACCAATTAGCCCGAGCCTGACGCGCTGTAATCCAGCAGGACAACAGCTGCTGTTTAATGACTCCTTCACCTGTTTCTAACACACACAACCTAAACCACAGCTATCTCTCTCTCTCTCTGCCCCCCCCCCCAAAAAAAGAGAAAAAAATCTATTCATAAGGCGTTTACTGGCATGGAAAACGTACGTCTACATTGCCAAAGCAAGTATTAAAAAAAGCAATCATGATAAGAAAAGTATGCATCTCTCTCACTGTCTCTCTCTATGAAATAAAACAATTAACACTAAGAAATGTACAGTATCTACCTCCCTCTGTCTCTCTCACACACACACACACGCACACAGTCACACACACACGCACACAGTCACACACACACACACACACACACACACACACACACACACACACACACACACACACACACACACACACACACACACACACACACACACACACACACACACACACACACACACACACACACACACACACACACACACACACACACACACACACACACAGAGCAGGGTTTGAGGGACAAGTTATAGCTCAAACAGGTATTTAGTTGGACCTTAAGAGGTGTTTTAACAAGTCTAATAGCCCTTAACTCCACCCCTTGGTCACTCCCTGAATCTTACTGTAATTATCCACCAGGAATTGCTTCCTTGCTTTTTTATTATTATATATTTTTTTATAATTAAAGGTTTGAGGGGAAATATGAGCTGGTGATGTGTACTGGCCTGCATGGACGCTGTATGTATGCTGTTGTATTGTGGTTTACCGTATTGTGACTGCTCCTGGTTAAATATAACTCAATTACAAGTGAAAGTTGCTCAGTCAAATTTGTACTGAAGTACAAAAGTATCAATAATAGTGAATAGTGAAAATAGCTGACCTACAAGCTCACAACGAGCTTGAAAACAGGGCCTAAGTGGTTCATTCATAATGTACCTTTTTCCCTTCCTAGATATATAGTGGAGTCAAAAGTGCAATAATTGTCTTTGAAAAGTAGTGGAGTGAAAGTTAAGTATCCAAACATACATAATCAAGTACAGTACAGGTACTCAAGACAAATGTCCTTAAGTACAGTACTCAAGTATAGAGCATCGCAGTTCCCGCCCACTTCCTGGTTTTTCCTGGTGCCGGAAGGAAAAACTCAATGCATTTTTCCCATTGACATTTCCAAAAATATTTATATCAATTAATTTAAGCCTAGAATCAAGCCATCCAGGGTCCTGGTGAATCATGACCATAAAACATTTTTTTCTGTGATTTTTTTTTATTTTATATTTAATGATATGATATACTATATTTAATAAATACCCTCTGTTTTGCCGTTTTCAAAAAAGTTTTTTCACAGAATCAAATGTTTTATGGTCATGATTCACCAGGACCCTGGATGGCTTGATTCTAGGCTTAAATTAATTTATATAAATATTTTTGGAAATGTCAAAGTGAAAAATGCATTGAGTTTTTTGAAGTGGCACCCGGAAGGGGCGGGAACTGCGATGCTCTATATCGTTCTCTGTCGGGTGGAAACCTCATATGTCCAAAACTGTTACCGTTTAGGATTCAAATAAAAAAATTGCAAAAGTAACACATCTACAAGCTCAAAACGCATCGCTTCGCGCCACGCTTCGAGCCTCGTTTTGAGCCTGCAGATCTGCTACTTTTGACGCTTTCGTGTGATGCTGTAGTATCATATGATCAAGTAGGGCATTCATTTACAAAAAACAAAACAAAAGTATAATATGGAGAAAGGAGGTTTCTGCCCGACAGCAACGATATGTTCTTTGTTACTGTCCATCATAGTTCCGGTGCAGCAGCAGCAGAGCGACCATGCAGTCTTAAATACACAGAATACGTAGAAGGTAGTCTGGCCTGTGTTAAACAGTCTGACCGGGGTTGGCTTCTCTATGGTCAGATCATATGATCTGAAGAAGATCCACAACGGATCAAAACGTTGCCAGTTATTTTGTAATAAAGAAGTACCTTTTACCTGCTTTGGTGTGCGGGCTCTACCTCTTTGAACTGAAGCCTCTTTAGCCTAGCACCCACTAGTCGATGTGCATGTTATATAGCTAAGTTCACTTTTTCTTCCACTGTACCCGTCAAATAAAGGCTCCGAAAAGCCCACAAAATTAGTAGATCTACAAGCTCTACAAGCTGTAGAGGCTATTTTTGGCTGTTTTTGGTGAAGAGATTTGGTGTAGGCGGAAAAAAGCGGTTCAAAATAAAAAAGTACATTTACTCAAGTATTGTGCTACAAGTTAAAAATGCTTATGAAAAATGTACTTTTACTTTACTTGAGTATTCCCATTTTTCAATACCTCAACTCCACTATATCTGAGAGGCAAATGTATACTTTTAACTAACTACAATTATTTAACTGTGCGGCTGTAGTTACAAGTTACTATTTGCACATTGAACTGCACTTGTTGTCTGATTTACGCTATATAAATAAAGCTCGATTGATTGATTTATATTATTATTACAAAACATAAATGAACCAATTAAGACAGATTCTCTGGGGATATTTTACTTATATTACAAACACAGGCCTCTTACTTGTAACAAAGCATTTCTACAGTATGGAACTGGTACTTTTGCACAAGTAATCTTATTTTTAAATTCACTCACTATGATGTCACATTCGTTATGACATCACAGCCGTGATGACATCACACTCCTTATGGCATCACAGCCACCAGAAGGCCAAGCGGCGCGCGGCGCCCGCCTGCTGTTGAGCACAGGAGTTTGTTAAATGCCCAGATCTGTCTGATTAATCAATTGCTCATAATTTGATGCGCCGAAAAGTCATCATGGTAATTAGCAAATGATTAGCAAATGATCTGGAATTGCTGGAAATCTGACTTATTAGCATAACATTAATTGCTGTGTTTTATAATAAGCCAGCTGGCTAATTGTTCTTTTTTTCCCCCAGCACAGTAATTGTTCTAGAATGGAGGTGTTTCTGTCCTGTTTGTGTGAGTGAGTACATGTGTGTACATGATGTGTACATGTGTACTGTACGTGTGCACGAAAGAGTGCTATTTTGCAGATGGATATGAATTTGAGTGTGTGTGTGTGTGTGTGTGTGTGTGTGTGTATGGTGAGTACATGTATGCTTGCATCCTTACAGACTACACTAAATACATTAAAGCTGTAATCCGTGATTTTATATTTAGTTTTTGCCCCTCCTCTCATTAATATACTGTAGCTGCTATTATAATTGTTGTTCTCATTATATTTGTTACCATTGTTGTTATTATTACTGTTACTTAGAACCTCAGATTTGGGGTGAAATTATGGTAATAAATATCATGTGCGCACGCACATGCACGTGCACACACACATCCATCCTGGCAGATAAGCACAGGCTCCAAGCATAAAATTACAAATAATTAATATTTATAGAACAGTGTTGCCATTCCAAGCCATTTTTATAAAATAGGGGTGCAACAAATTAATAGATTTAATTTATTATTAAAGAATAGCGATTTAAATATATATATATTTTCAAAGATATTGTAGCTAATCTAAAAGTGCTTCAAGATTATTCGATTGAAAAAGTAATCGATTGAAAAATCGTGCTGCAGCTCTGAAATCAAACACTACAAAGACATGAATTTGTGCCCGTGTTCTCAGGCCAAGACGTGAATATTTAACAGTGTCATTTTAAAATGGATGCTTTCACATGGCCTTGCTGTGTTTACATATATGACAGCTATAGGGAGGCCACGGGGGTGAATCCCCCCATGGGTGAGGGGGTCTCAGGGTGTTATGGTGTCACTCCTGGCCCCTGTGGACCGGTAGGGGCCCCTCGCCTTGTAAATGAGACTGTCACAGATGTGCTACTCCTGGGGGCACTGAGAACTACACTATAGGCACTAGGGTAATAATGTATGATAATGCAAGCACACACGCACGCACGCACGCACGCACGCACACCGTAAGCGAGGCCTGTTACTGGCCATGTTTCTGATCTCAGATGGAAGAACGCTCCTAAGAGAGAAAATATTGATTTTTTTAACCACTTTGATCTTGGTGTCCCTAGTTCGTCATTAATGAGCGACAAAAGGAAAGATTCTAAGCAATTCTTCCAAAAAGCATTTTTTTTGCTCTCTAAAATAGCAAAAACAAGCAGGTCTAAAAGCTCATAACACATCGCTATGTTAAAAAAAAAGCGTGACACTGTTGTACGACCAACCTCAAAGAGAAGAAAAAACGTAAAAAAATAATCGATTCAATGTAACAGCAAATACTCAATCTATAAGCTCTCAATGCGCCGCATCGCTGCGCATCGTGCCTATAAGTGGTTTATCAGAGAAATATAATATTTTCACGTCGATTCACTGAAATATAATACCTCATCTTGCATAATATACAGTACGAGTCGGAATCATTATTCTTTCGCTCTTCCTCTGGCTAAAAGGTCGCAGAAAACAACACAGATATGCAACAAACGTCAAGACAGTAAATAAGGACAAGCGCCACGGGCAAAGCAAGGAAACTAAATCGTAATTGTAAAACAAAACGTCTAATAGGCTTTGTATGACAAGAGGATGTTCCCTCTGCCGGGTCACGACCCCGGGGCTGATCGTCAAACATAATTGCAGTCAGTGACTGAGACAGTGAATATGTAATCAATGCATTACCATCGCCACAAACGCACAGAAGCGTATAAGCATTATACACGCAGGGTTCCCTATAGGCCAGCCAGTCACAGCCTGCCTATATGCAAGTGGGAGCCCAAATAATTGGCAAACGCTAAGATTTTAAAGGAACGATTTAAAAAATAAGAGCCGTGGCGTTTTTCCTTTAAAACCTTAGAAAATGTGTTTACATTTTGATAGAGATTAATAGCAGCTTAAAGTAGGCTTTACTTTGTTGGTTCCATCGTTAAAAGCCAGAACACAAGCCTGATTAAAATAAATTTCTGAAAATGCACGCGGGCCCACCCATCTGACCACTTAACACGGCAGCTGCTGCCGTGTTAAGTGATCAGCTGGGTGGGCCGTGAACGCTTCTGAGATTTCCAAGTGGCCCCTGATCCAAAAAAGGTTGGGAGCCACTGCTAATAGGCTATATAGCCTACTGTACATCATCGTTTGACAAAATGATCTACAAGCCCACGACGCAACGGGGTGCGACACGTTGTGAGCTTCTAGATCGGTTATTTTCGCAATAAAAAAAGAAAAGTAAAACCGCAAATCTGGGGGGCTCCTGAGTCCCCCCCCCCCTTCTATGTTGCCTAAAACTGGATAATTGATTGAGGTCATGTGATCAGTGACATACGCAGGGTGTACTTTTGGCTTCGCCCCCCTCAGCAAAAAGTACACCCTGCGTATGTCACTGCTCACGTGACCTCAATCAATTATCCAGTTCTAGGCAACATAGAAGGGGGGGGGGGGGACTTTTTTCTTATTTCCACACAACAGCTCTAAGGTGTATTAAAGGCATAGTTCAATGTTGAAAATGAGTGGTATTCCCCTTTAAGCACTTTAACCCCGGCATCCCCTAATTTTAGGGAACAAAAAAAATGAAGAAAAAGGATTTGTAACATTTTCAAAAATAACAGATCTACAAGATCACATCGAGTTAAGGGTCCATTTGGTTTCATTTGTACACTCTCATGAGTTACGAGGGTCCCTTGAAATAAATAAACGACTAAGAACCACAGGTCAAGGCCATTCAACAAACAGATAGAAACAAACAAACAGAGAGAGGACATAATAAAGAACCACAGATGAATAATTATTATAACACGGAGAAACAAACATGTCTTCCAGGAGGAGAGAGCAGCTCAGCTGAAACCTAGAACTCAGACGGAGCGTGAAGCGAATGATGAACGCACTGCTAGCCCGCTAATTGTCAGTGCATTCCAGTTAACACACCGCAATTATTCTGGATAACTGCCCCGCCATTCACCTTCACTTAGCTTTATAGCAAGTGATTCTCAACCTTTTTTTTAATTTTCCAAGGACCCCCCAGTTCTTAAACCCATTAAGACCTGAGGTCTGACTTGAATTATATTTCCTATTATATACTTTTTTGTATCTTTTATTTCTTGTATTTAATTTCTCTATGTAACAGTTTTCTGTCAGTGGTTCTCAAACCTTTTCATGTCAAGGATCCCCAAAATGATATGTATTTGGCCGCCTACCTCCATCGGAAAACATTTAGTTCCAAGGACCCCCAGAAGCAAAGATTTGAGTAAAAAAAATCTTCGTTTAAAAAAAAAAATTCAAATAATTGCACAAATTCACGATTTTACAAAAATAGCAAGTCTACAAGCTCATAGCTTCGTGCCACATAGCGCGGAACGAAAGTGACGCACTATGAGCTTGTATATCTGCTATTTTTGAATAGCCAAAGTATAAAATAACGGTTAAAGTGGTTAAAATGACACAGATGCTTTCCTGGTTTTAATGGGTGGCCACGGACTCCCTTTTGGTGCGTTTTTGTCTCTCCTGGATCTCAGAGTTTACTTAACTCTGAGAGTGTACAAACATTGAGAAGCAGCGCTTCACGGCAAAGTGCCCCAAGTCGGTAGAAAGTAACTAAATACATTTACTCAAGTACTTGGGTATATGTTTGAGGTACTTTTACTTGACTTCCTATTTCCACTTTATGTTTATACTTAAAGCTGCACTATGTAACTGTCCTCTTCTACCCCGGATTTGAACCTGGCTTCCTATGCAAGTGCTGATGCTTTTACCATTGAGCTAATAGAGCCGGCCTGCTTGCTCAGGGGATAAATTGAATCTTGACCATCAGGTCAAAATTCCTGTCAGATCCTGTGTCTAGGTGCAGACATGACCTTTGACACGATCTAAATGTCTCAATAGAAGAGCAGGGAGACCAAATACAACCACCCCAATTGTATACGTTATATTGTATTAACATACTCTACCGTACAGATTGGACAATATTAGATTTTATTCATTAAAAAAAGGTTACATACTGCCACTTTAATGCATCTCTTCTACATTTCAGCTCCAAAGATTGCATGTTTTTACTCCAATACAATTATTTGGCAGCTTTATTTACTAATACCTTGCAAACAGACATGAACTGCAACATTAAAGTGATGAGCACATGAAGTGAAATAATTAGTAATTACAATCCAATAATATTATGATATTATATTACTACTTTATATTATTGTAATGACTACAAGTAGGAATTTTGAATGCTGGACCCTATTCATGTAACAAGAGTATTTCTACATTGTGGTATTGCTACTTTTAAAAACAAAACAATTTGTGTACTTCTTCCACCACTGTGACCACAACTCACAACTAATCTCTTCTCGTCCCAGGGGGGGGGGGGGCTGTTCTTGGCAGAGTAAAGCTCAATTCATACGTACCGTCGTACGGCGAAAACATCTGATCTACAAGCTCACAACGCGGCGTTTGCACGCCGCGTTGTGAGCTTGTAGATCGGCTGTTTTCACCCGCGCGTCTGGAGTACAAATCCGGCGTATATAACCCACATACTTAAGATTAATGCAATTAGACGCTAGCTGAAGCTACAGGGAGCAGAAAAGGTGACTGCGTTTGTCACGCTGCGTGAACCCACCTGGCAAAGACATGATAGAGAGACGAGAGAGAGAGAGAAAGAAAGAGAGGAAAAAGGGGAGAAAGAAAGATAGATTAAAGAGGTCAAAGAGGCTTACGTACTGTATGAATCACAACGTCTGATAGCTTTGTTTGTAAAGATACTGTAAAATCCTCAGTATCCATTTGTAGCTCTGGAATGTATAGTTGTAACCAAAGGGGGGTTAATGCTGCAATCCAGATTATTTTGAATAAAAAAGAAAACCATTATATAACTGGTCTGTATGGTAGAGTAAGTTAATACAAAATAACTACATGTGCAGTGGTTGGAGGGAATACAAGAACGCTCGCCCCGGGTCAAATCCGGCGTCCTCGGAACGGTCGCCATGCACCTGGTATTCCTAAACGTAACCTCAGTAAAACTATGCCTAACCTACCTTATTCCTAAACCTAACCTGAGTAAAACTATGCCTGAACCTAATCTTATTCCTATACCTAACCTGAGTAAAACTATGCCAGAACCTAATCTTATTCCTAAACGTAACCTCAGTAAAACTATGCCTATACCTAACCTCAGTAAAACTATGCCTAAACCTAACCTTATTCCTAACCTTAACCTCAAACAAATACAATAATACAAGATGTTTGGTCTCCAAAGCAGGAGACCCGAGCTCGTTAAGTATTGTGAGGACACAATACTTAACGGATAGCGGCTTTAAACTGGAAACCTATATACTTAGTTCACAGGAGTCCCCCCAGGACTCTATGTGGGCCCACTTCTCTTTTTCTCTCTACACCAGTGGTTCCCAAATTTTGCTCGAGACCCAAAAGTCTCCCCGGGACCGAAAATAGTGAAAAAAGCCGATCTACAAGCTAACGTGTCACGATGCAACACATTGTGAGCTTAGATAGATCTGCTATTTTCACTACTTCTTAAAAAGTTTTTTGTTTTATTCGTAGAATAAAACATAGGAAACAACTATACACTATATCTTCGGGGAAAATAGCTTTTAGAACAGCTATTTTCGCAGAACGTTAGCCCCCAGAATAGGCACGGCTAGGGTTCATGTGGTTAACCCTTTATGACTCCTGCAGGTGGCGTTTTATTTAACCTTGTGCTGTGTGAGCCACATGTCTGAAAATGTGAGAGACAGGAAGAGAGACAGATATGAATGGGTCGAAGGAACGCTCCCCACTACAGCTGACGAATCACAGGCTAACTCTTAGGACGCCCACTGGATGGTTGGGGGACAGGAACCGGAGGAGTGGAGAAAGAGTAGAGTAGAACAGCAGTTCCCAAATTATGATTAGCTTAATCTCTCACTCAACAGTAAACAAACCAACATACAGTATAAGTGTATACAGGGTGTTTCTAAAGTGACAATTTAATTACTTTTAAGACCTTTTTTAAGACAAATTGTCAAATATTACATAAGAAAGGGGCCAAGGCGTTAACGACCTTGTAGTTCAGCTATTTTCACAATATTTATCTGTGGAACGGAGTCAAACTAAATGTAATGCCTACAATTCCAAGACGTGCTTGTCAGGGTGGGGGGGTCCCCAGTTCAAATATGATTATTTTTTGACAGGGGGTCACGGCCTGAAAAGTTTGGGAACCCTTGGTGTAGAACTAGAGACGAGAGCTGGGGAGCGAAGGGGAGAGGAGCCAAGAAGGGAGGGGAAAAAGAGTGCAGTGAAGGAGACGACGGGATAGGAAGGAGGGAGGGTCCTAGGGGACACGTCTGCGAAGTGGGTCAGCCGCTTGGCAGGACAGGCCAGCTCGTTAGTGTAACACACACACACACACACACACACACACACACACACACACACACACACACACACACACACACACACACACACACACACACACACACACACACACACACAGAGAGACACAGACCTGGGGAAAAGGTGCCGTTCGAAAGCCCTCTGGCTGTAATTGGCAACAATGAAAATTACACAGGCTAATTAACAGCTCCGTGGCATAGAAAGCCTTGCCACGCTGCCACGGCTGTGCCAAGGAGGCGGAGAGTGAGCTGTGTGTGTGTGTGTGTGTGTGTGTGTGTGTGTGTGTGTGTGTGTGTGTGTGTGTGTGTGTGTGTGTGTGCGTGCATCTGCATGTCTGAGCATATCACCGTTGCATTAAGTAATTTATTTGTCTGCAAATGTTCATCATTAAAATCCATTATGCCAGTGTGTGTGTGTGTGTGTGTGTGTGTGTGTGTGTGTGGTTACACAGATAGTTGATGATTTGTCTCAGGACAGTGGGCGTGAATCCCAACGCCGCGAGAGGAGACAAATACACATCATCAGTGCTCATTACAAATTACAACATACTCAGCACTAAGCTGATGTAAAATGTAATATGTCATTATCACAGATATGGCATGACAACAAATCTATTGTTAAATCGCTCACATTATTCATTTGGAAACATGTTTTAAGCTATTTTTGCTTTAACCCATTTAACCGGGAAAGCATCAGTGTCATTTTAGATTTTAGCTATATAGGTAGGCTATATAGCAACATGTTTTTCAGAAAACTCTTAGGATTTAGAACAGTGGTTTAGACAAGTAGTTATCAGAAATAGCAGATATACAAGCTTGTACATCTGCTATTTTTGTACATTTTTGAAAACTCTTGAAAGTGTTGAATTTTTCAACACAAGTCTTCTCTTCTGGGGTCTTGGCACAAATATAAAAATATAAATCTGTGGCCAAATATATATATATATATCAATTTGGGTTAATGGGTTAAAGTATATTTTAAGCAGTTTTTGCTTTAATTACACAGGACAGTAGAGAGAGAACACAAGTCGAGTGGAACGTGTGGTTGGAGGGCATCATGCGACAAGCGGAATCGAACCGGTTATGCGGTTGTCGACACACTCTCCGCTCAAGTACCAGTGCACCCTACAAGCAAATTCTAACAATACATATTTCAGGGTTCTATTTGTAAACACACCCTATATACACCCTATATATATTTTGTCAGACAAATAGCTGTTCTATAAGCTCACAACATGTGAAATCGCGATACGGTGTGTGCTTGTAGAGCTGCTATTTTTGAAATGTTCAGAAGGGGATATTTGAGAACAGATCATAGAAAAATGTCCGCACACTGTCTGGAACTTACAAAAAGGATGCTCTTTATTAACCCATTAAGACCGGGAACGCATATGTGTAACCACTTAAACATTTTTTTTATACTTTGGCTATTCAAAAATAGCAGATATACAAGTTCATAGCGCTATGAACTACTAGATCTCCTATTTTTGAAAAATCGTGAAAATGTGTGCAAATCTTTGAATATATATATTACTTTTTAAAGCAATTTTTTAAAAACTCAAATCTTTGCTTTTGGGGTCCCTGAAACAAAATATTTTGCTTCTGGGGGTCTGCGGCCAAATACGTATAATTTTGGGGGTCCTTGACATGAAAAAGTTTGAGAGCCACTGATACTATAGCAACAAAAGTAAAGAAAAAAATAAATAAAATAAAAATAGAATCCCCCCAGAAGCAAAGATTTGAGTTACAAATGTTCACATAAAAAAACACATTTTCACGATTTTTCAAAAATAGCAGATCTACAAGCTCATAGCGCGGCACTCGGTGCCGCGCTATGAGCTTGTAGATCTGCTATTTTTGAATAGCCAAATAAGTCTTAAAATGACACACAGGTGCGTTCCCGGTCTTAATGGGTTAAGTCGACGTTTTGGTCGTTAGACCTTCATCAGGACATGTCTGTCCTGATGAAGGTCTAACGACCTTGGTTGTCCTACGCACCTGTCACCAACCTTTAAGGTGTGCATCGGCCTTCTTCTAAAAAACATGCTGTTTTTGAAATAAAATGAATGCATTGAGACAGTTTCAATTAAACTGTTACACTGTGATATTATCAGACACAAATGTCAAACCCATCCAATACTGTATATCAGTATTTAGTTTTTATTTGTCATTGACTTATAAAGCAAAATGAATGCCCTACTTCATCGTACTACAGAGTCACACAAAAGTAGCTGATCTACAAGCTCACTATGTGTCGCATCTTGACGCTTTGTGAGCTTGCAGATCTCTCATTTTTGCTATTTTTGAACAGTTTTCAAGTGAATGGGAAAGTGTTCAAGTCTGTGGGTTTTATAAATATTTAACCATTGGAAAGTATTAACAAGTACCGTACACAGCTTCTGTTTTACATGTCCTGAAAAGTAACAGTTTTGGAGAACATATGAGGTTTCCACCCAACACTGACAAAATCACAGTGGGTTAAGTAACTAAGTACATTTACTCAAGTACATTTTTGAGGTATTTTTACTTTACTGGAATACTTCCAATTTTCAATAATTTTACTTCTACTCCACTACATCTCAGAGACAAATATTGCACTTTTACTCCACTATAATTATTTGAACACTTTAGTTACTAGTTATTGTAGATGTTGATTATTACAAAACCACTTCAGACCTATATATATACTTTGGCAATTTTGAAAATAGCTTGTAGATCTGCTATTTTCAAAGGATTTTTATACATTTTATGCATTTGAAAACTTGTGAAATGGGACATTCTGCATAATGAGTTATTTTACTTTTGGTACTTTAAGTACATTTTTATGCCAATACTTTTGTACGTTTACTCAAGTACATTTTGAAAACCGGACTTTTACTTAAAAGAGTATTCTTTTAAGTATTTCTACATTATCGTGTTGATACTAAGTAAAAAATGTCAGCACTTCGTCCACCACTGCAAAATCACACCCTGGCTAATGGCATAATCCATGGTTATTACCACTTCTCCTTCGTCCTTTTCAGCAGTAAACATACATTTATCGAGTTCTGCTCGTATTCAGGTCCTCCATCACTTTTTCACTTCTTCTTTGACTTAATTTTCTTCTTCTTCTTTGTCTTGACTTCCGTCTTCCCTTTGCTCTTCCTGTCTTTACCTTTCTTCAGCTCGGCTTCTTCTATGGTTTTTGCCGCCCGTGCCTTCCTCCTGCCCAGTGGGGTTCTGCTGTACCACATCTGTAGACACACACACACACACACACACACACACACACACACACACACACACACACACACACACGTTTGTATTACTATACTAGTGAGGACATCACCATTTCTCTTGGGGGAAATGGTCCTCACATTGTCTATGTCAAATTCTACTATACTTTTGGGCCCTCACAAGTATAGTAACACACACAGATTTGAGTCTGGAGTCCCCAAAACTGAACAAACATAATAGTAGAGAAAGGCCGCCCTCTGCTGGCTGATGTTAGTTCCTGCAGCTGTAATCTTTTTCTGCGCACTCGCATGCACGCATGCACACACGCACACACACAAATTGAACTATGGGCCCTGGGCCCCTGGCTATGAAAATAACAATATTTCTACTCTAATCTGTACTATTTTATTGGTTACTGTGTGTGAGGTTGTTCGTTAGATATTTGTGTATCAATACATACTGTAAAATAACATTTAAATCAGTCTCTGTAGACACTCACCAGTTTGGTTATCGTGGTGGAGGTCGGTTGTGAAATCTCTATCAAAGCTCTTCATGGCTTCATCTCTAACAACATTCTCATGACAGTCTGGGCTTCAAACGTCATTCTTCCAAGACTTTGAAATAGAGTTGTATAATAATTTAATTTCATGACGCGCATATGTCATTTATTTTACCCAGAAGACGTTGGCTGTGTGAACATTAATGAGCAATTATTTCGATGATTTACAATTATATTTTATTTTTGTATCTGTCCACTGTTTCATAACGGCAGTAGGCTATACTGCCATGACAACTGAATCCCTAATTAACTTATAAGCAAACAGACAATACAAATAAACAAAGTTGTTGGGTGCGGGGGGGGGGGGGGGGGTCACTGACAGTGACAGTAGAGAGACAGGAAACGTTGAGAGAGTAGTGACGCAGCAAATGGTCTGGCCGGCCGGGAATCGAACCGAGGACTCACTGTCTGGCATTTGAGCCTGTGTGGTACGCACCCTAACCACGGGGTAAGTTTAAAAGAATAACTGGGCTACAAGCAAACAGCGCGTCGTAACGTGACAAAAAAGAAGGCCGCCTAGTATAGACCCCTGGGGGACTCCAGTCAAGTAGGTGCTGTCATATTTTGCCCATTCAGTGCAACTGGCGGTGTAGTTGACTACCTTTTCCTCGTAACCAGTAGGCCCCCCCCCTGCATCATCACTGACCTTATAGTACACAGTGATGTAAGCAACACAGCTGCAGCTAATCAAATGAATAATGGGTGTGTTAGATTTTGCACATTGGCTCTGGACATATCTGTGAACATCTAACACACTCATTATTCATTTGTTTGGTGCAGCTGTGTGTGTCTGCCATGTTTTTAATGTGCTATGGTTTTTAACCTGAACTGGAAAAAAACCTACAAAATCAGCCTGAGGTTGAGTGGTAGAAGAGGCCTTTAGTAGAGGAGAAGGGTGGTAGAAGAGATGGTCAGAGCATGTTAATAATGATCAATCAATTGTGTTCCCGCTTGGATCAGTGGAAGTAACATAGTATACATTAAAGGTATAGGTACGTTATTTTCTTTGGTTAAAATAAGTGTTAAATATAGCTCTATATTCTGATAGTAATCATTGCTGTAGAGTGTTTGTTCTGTATCAGGAGTCTCCATGTCTCTCCAGCTCTTTAATCAACAGAAAATGTTCAGGTTGGGATACCAATTTTATCCAATCAGGATAGAGAAACTCAGTCAGGATACAGATTGTGAAGTGATGACACAAAGACATGAGTAGACAAAATTGGAACACTATAAAAATGAAGCTGATAAATGGATACTCTCTCCTGATTGGCAGAAATGTTGTCACCTACCTGAACATGTATTTTCTGTTTATTAAAGAGCAACATGGAGACTCCCTGTTACTGAACAAACACTCTATAGCAATGATTACTATCAGAATATAGTGCTTTAACCTTTTAACAAAAAACCTTTAGTTTTAACCAAAAAATATCACTTAAGTTGCTATTTATCGGTATCACAATGAAACTTACTTACAAAGAAAAAATATTCATGGTATGTTCTCATTAAAATCTTAGTGTTTCCCAATTATTCCGGGGCCGACTTGCAATAGACCATATTCACACGGCGGCCATATTGGAATTTAACATTGAAAGTGCCGCCACCCGGGGTGGCTACTTTCATTGACTTCATAGAAACATGGCCGCCGTGTGAATATGGTCTATACCCTCGCGACCCACCACCAGCAGTGGTGTAAAGCAACTAAGTACATTTACTCAAGAGCTGTACTTAAGTACACTTTTGAGGTATTTTTTACTTTACTGGAGTATTTCCAATTGTCAGTACTTTTACTTCTACTCCACTACATCTCAGAGGAAAATATTGTACTTTTACTCCACTACAATTATATGAAAACGTTACTAGTTTCTTTGTAGATTTTGATTATTATTACAAAAAAACATCAACCACTTCAGCCCTATATATATTTCGGCCATTTTCAAAAAGTTTTTCATTCATTTTGAACTTGTGAAACGGGACATTCCGCACAATGAGTACTATTACTTTTGGTACTTTTAAGTACATTTTGATACCAATACTATTGTACTTTTACTCAAGTACATTTAGAATTCCAGTACTTGTCACAACATTGCATTTCTACATTGCAGTGTTGATACTTTTACTTAAGTAAAGAAGAATGTTAGTAGGCTACTTTTACCACCACTGACCACCAGGGGGCCCCGGCCCCACATGGCTGGGGAATGGCTGCCATATAAAAACATGCGCTTCACGTCTTCTCTGACCTTAAAGGCCTCTTCCTCCTCTTTGAACACGGGGTCCTGTCTGGCCAGGGGGGGGATGAACTCGGAGGCGGCGAGGGCTCTGGAGGGGAGCTGGCTCAGCCTGCGGGGGCTCAGCACCCAGCGCACCGCCCGCAGGATGTGGCCCTGGGTGTAGCCGTCTGTCACCTTGGCCAGGGAGCTCAGGTCCAGGCCCGGCCCGGGCTGGACACCACAACTATGCAACAGCTCCCTCCACAGGACTGGAGGAGGCAGGGCAGCCGAGGGAAGAAGGAAGGACAAGAGGAGTGTGTTTAGTTGATTATCAAATTGCTGATATTGTATTGATCGTATATTGATCTTTCCACAGATATCGTATTGATCTCTGTGGAAAGATCCTTGCTCTTTCCACGCTGAAGCAAATATTAATTAATTCATTAATGATGAGGAAGGGGTCTTCAACAGGGGGTCCGGGCTCCTTTGTATGACAGGAACTTATTTTCTTTCTTTTTTACATTAATCACTTGGACCCTAGCATCCCTATTCTGGGGGTGAACATTCGCCGAAGAGCAGAAAAAGAGCAGAAATATGTAGTGTTAAATTATACATTTGAAACTGAGCGTTTACATTTGTACATTTACTTTACATTACATTTGAGGTTTAGAGAACTCCACCAAATTTCCAAATTGTTCTTCTTTGAGGTAACACTGTGTGACAATAAATACCCCATGTCTCCTGTGTATTTGTCTGCGAAGTGTTGACGTAGCCAAAAGATGGCATCAAACGAGGCATTTCACATCATCGAGCGTACGGAATGCATCGTGAAACAACATGCTTGATGCCCCCGATACACACAAAGACCTTTTGTGTAAAAAAAAAACGAATTTTTTTTAAAAAATAGGATTTCACCCAGGTGGTGGTTCTCTAAGTAGGGTGCGGGGACCCCCAGGGATCCTTGAGGTGGTTCCAGGGGGTCCCCAGTAAAATGTGTTAATATACTATCAAAATCAGT
This sequence comes from Gymnoscopelus braueri, assembly GCF_963280865.1. Classification (NCBI taxonomy): domain Eukaryota; kingdom Metazoa; phylum Chordata; class Actinopteri; order Myctophiformes; family Myctophidae; genus Gymnoscopelus; species Gymnoscopelus braueri. The sequence goes on from NC_137626.1 coordinate 32,746,159, forward strand.
TTAACCACTTTAACCCTATACTGTAAATATTTTCAAAAACATCTTGAAATTATGTGATTAAAAAAAAAACTATTTTCAAAACAAATACGTATTTGGGGAGTCCTTGACAATAATGTGAGAACTACTGCTCCTACCCAGTCTGGAGGCGTAGTCTGGTCTGGGGATGAGGAGGATCTTCCTGTAGACCTTACAGAAGGGCTTGAGGTCGGCGTCAAAGGGCCTGCGGCTTGTCCCCACCACCAGAACTCTGTCCTCTGGCTTCAGGCTCTTCAGGACCTTAGCCAGGTCCTTCTTCAACCTCTTAGGCTCCATCTGGAAGAGTGCGTTATTTTTTCATGTCATTTTCATGTCAAGGACCCCCAAAATGATATGTATTTGGCCGCCGACCCCCATCTCAAAATATGTTGTTCCAGGGACCCCCAGAAGCAAAGATTTGAGTAAAAAAATCGCTTTAAAATATATAAGATTTGCAAAACTTTTCATGATTTTTCAAAAAATAGCTGATCTACAAGCCCATAGCACGTCCCTTTGTGCCACGCTATGAGCTTGTAGATCTACAATTTTTTAATAGCCAAAGTATAAAATAATGGTGAACCAATCTGCTAAAGTCTAAAATGACACAGATGCTTTCCCGGTTTTAGTGCGTTAAGTTGCCACCAGAGGGCAGTATGAGCTCAGAGTTAAGCTGTGAGCCAGCATTTTCACCTTGGCAAGTGTTTTCACCAGTGTTGGGGTCAGTTCACTGCAATTCGGAATGATATGATACTTCATTGATAATTACTCAAAATAAAATGGATATGTAATATGGATAGATACACTAGATATGATGGATAGATGCTGGCTTTTCAAGTTTTTAACTATTACAGTATGTACAGTTAGTATACAGAATACAAAAACATGTATACTGTATACACGTTTTTAAAATGTTTTAGTTTAGTGATGTTTTATGCAAATGTTTTACCCTGATTGTACCCACTCTGAGATTTCAAATGTAAAGTGCATCATAAATAACATGTATTAGCCTAGCCTCGCGTTGCCAGACAATATCACACGACACACTAATCTGCCTAGGGCTAAAGTGCAATGCAATTTCGCAAAGGCAGATTCGGCTGGAACCAGGCTACTATTAGCCTATCATTATTACAGTATATAAATTACGTTTTTATTTTCCTTTTTAGTTTTTACAAAGCAGCCTATTAACATATTATGTAATTACCTCTGTCAAAGAAGTCGAGTTATAAATAAGTAAACATTTGCGAGAAGTAACGTCTGAATGCATTTCAGAGCTAAGGAATTTGCTATGTAAAAAGTGGTTTCCATAGCAACCACTACAACAACGACTTCTGTCTTTCTGTACTTTTACCAAGCGGAATAGTTAACGTTTTTATGACTCATACTGATCTGGAGTCAGTTATTCTGTACTGTGACCCAGCATAGATGGAATGTTTATATGACACTTACTGATCTGGAGTCAGTTATTCTCACCTCTTTCTCTGTCTTTGGTACTTTCTTGTAGAAGGTTTTCTCTGCGTCTCCGATCCAAATGACTGAGGGCTGCAGCTGGCGAGCCACCTGCCCCACACACACACACACACACACACACACACACACACACACACACACACACACACACACACACACACACACACACACACACACACACACACACACACACACACAGTGAGACAAATGTACCAGTAATTGCCGTACAGTAAACTTTAAGAGGGGTGAATTGACACCAAAACTAAAACTGTTTGTGTTAGGGCCCGTTGACACAAAAACATCACAATGTCACAGCAGGACACACAGAGAGAGAGAGAGAGAGAGAGAGAGAGAGAGAGAGAGAGAGAGAGAGAGAGAGAGAGGGAGGGGGGGGACAAATATGCTAATAACACACACCAGAGACTTGCTAGGCAGGTTAAATAAATGGTGCATTTTGTATAGCGCTTTTATCCAAAGCGCTTTACATAGATTGTGCACCCATTCACACACACATTCGTACACCGATGGCGGAGGAAACCATGCAAGGCACCAACCTGCTCATCGGGAGCAATTAGGGGTTCAGCGTCTTGCTCAAGGACACTTCGACACTAACTCTGGGGGAGCCCGGGATCGAACTGGGAACCTTGTGGTTCCCATCCGGCCACTGCCGCCCCCTTTTTTTCTCTCTACACCAAATCCCTTTGCTAAAAATAGCCGATCTACAAGCTGTACAAGGTGGACCATCTGTGATATGGACAAGTACACATGGTTGGAGCATGTGGAAGTTCAGGTCTTTACGTGAGGTCGGGATCAAACCTGTGATCTTCTGGCTACAGACCCAGTCTCTTTAAACACAAATGTCACTTTAGGACAAGCAATCACACAGAGACATTAATCACTTAAAGCCATACTGTATTGTACAACAAATTGCAAAGATAGCCGATCTACAAGCTCACTGCGTCACATCGCAGCACGTAATGAGCTTCTAGATCTGCTATTTTAGCTGTTTTTTTCCCGTGTTTTTTTTGTTTTTGTTTATAATTTTTTTAACATGTTTGAAAATGTTTGAAAAAGAACAATGAGTCACAGCAGCAGCTGCAGGCCAGAGTTGTTTACCATCAACGCCTGCATGTTATGAGGTGAGCGTTGTAACTTTAGAATGATGTTTTTGACAACAACCGAGTCTGGGTTATACAACTTTAGCATGCTCTACTTATTTTGGAGAAAACATCCTTTCTGTTGCTCAACGTTCAGCACTGGAGCTTCTGGGACTGCGGTCACAGTCCATTTTGTGTGGGTATTTAGTGAAATAAATGCGTAGGCTATAGTTGCAACTGTATAGAATGTATGTACCAACAACAGCTGTCAAACAGCAGGTTGTAACCCTAGATGCTGGCACTGTCAGTGGTGGAAAAAGTATTCACATTTTTGACTTAAGTAAAAGTATCAATACTGCAATGTAGAAATACTCAAAAGTAAAATAAGGAAATAAAAAAATTAAAATATATATATATTTTTTAAGTTTGGTATATATCGGTATCAAAAGTACTTAAAGTACCAAAAGTAGAAAGTACTCAGAGTCATTAAGCAGAATGTCCCATTTCACAAGTTTTCAAATGTATAGAATGTATAAAAAGCTTTTGAAAATAGCAGATCTACAAGCTCACAATGCGTCGCAATGCAACGCATTGTGAGCTTGTAGATCTACTATTTTCAAATGGCCGAAATGTATAGAGCTGAAGTGGTCAAGGTATGTTTCGTAATAATAATCAAAATCTATAAAGTAACTAGTAACTAAAGTTGGAGTAAAAGTATAATATTTGCCTCTGAGATGTAGTGGAGCAGAAGTAAAAGTATTGAAAATCAGAAACACTCCAGTAAAGTAGTACATGGATGGCAGTGGATTGGAGATGAACTCACCGCCTACATAAAATCAGATAAATCTGCATATAGTGTAAGAGGTGGAGACAATATGCATAAAAAGAACTGCATTTGAGGTTAAACACGAACGCTATGGGGGTGGCGATTGGCTTGCCATCCCCTGGTACCTCAAATGCCGCCCCTTCAAGCCTCTGATTCCGGAACGCTGGACAAGACAATGCTCACGGGGGAGGCTTTGTTTGGTTCTGAGTAAAACACAAATCCGGCATTAATTAATCGTTTACGCCTCTATTGTCTGATATCTGTGTATTCATCTACAAGCACCCACTCACCTAACCCTGAATTCTGCAGGATAAGGAGGACATTTACATGTCAATAAAGAGACTTAACAACTCAATGACTTGACTTGAGGGAACAGAAAGCTTCAAAAGAACCCAGTTCTTTATACAGCATCAGCAAAGTTAAAGAATCACTTACACCAAATAGTGACAAAAGCATCAAATGAACAAAAAACAACCACCCATCAACTCCACGTGCAGTGCTTCTTCAACACAGAACAAAGAATTAACCGTAGATAAACAACTATTCAAACAATGACATACAGTAGGTGAAAACGATTGTATGGTTTGAGCAGAATCGAGCAAAATATACGCCCACACATGTAAAGTCTATAAAGACATTTCTATTTCGCTACAGAGGGACTGAACTACTTCAAGTGAAGAAGAATCAAGTGTACATCTTTAATTGATATTGTGCAAACGAGTAAATGCCTTGACAGACAGACAGACACACACACTTTAAATAATAATAAACTCTCATTCTTAAAGGGATATTTCACTTTTTTTTTAAATCGTCATTTTATCGTCTACTCAGGTTTTTGTGAGCCCCCCAGACAGTTTTTAAGTTGCTTGATTCAGTATTTAGACATTTAATATTCATTTTATCAGACACGTCCCCCAGACACGGTCTCCTCACTAGAAGGACAATATCAGTCACCAGAACCAATTAGGGGTGTTTTCGATGAATCTATCATGGTTAAAATGGATTTTGAAGTTACAATGGGTTTGTATAGGAAGGGGGCGTGTCTGATAAAATGTATATCAAATATCTAAATACTGAACCAAGCAACTTAAAAACTGTCCGGGGTGCCCCCAAAAGCCTGAGTAGACGATAAAATTACCCAAAATGAGTTTGAAAGTGAAATATCCCTTTAACCTGCTCATTAATCTGACATAATTCATATACGCCACCAAATCCCAAACTCCAGATACAAAGTCAATCCATGTCGATGAACACTTGGTATAACTGCATTCTTTACATTTTAGAAATATTTAATTCTAAAATGATACATCCAGAGTTTCCCCCTCACACACACTGCAAAACAATCCACCATTTAAAGAAAATTATGTCAGTAAAACTCATTAATTAATGTCACTCGCCTGCTTTGTTAAAACATAGTCAAGAGAACAACAACACATTGTGACCGTGCACGAGCACAGCTTCATGTTTATGAAGTGCCAACGGTTATTATTAATTGCACAGCAGATGGGTACTTTCTATTGTAAAAAGGTCACTTATAAAAAGTCACCGTGTGTGCATTTAAACACTCAAAGCGATTGAGAGGACAAAAGCTGTGGAAGAGTTGACAGTGGCGGCCCTGACAGCCCCCCTGTGCCGGCATGCAGGACTTCCTGACCTGTCAAGACATGATCCTAATCCCAAAATGCACTTAGAGAGGGTGCTGACAGGTCCCCAACACAACAACAAGCAGTCTGGTGCCGTTTGCATGTAAAGACAGCTGCTTGGGAGTTGGAAGTGTCCGAGCCAGCAGTGGTGGAAAAAAGTACATTTTTTTTTACTCAAGTAAAAGTATCAATACTGCAATGGAGAAATACTCTGTTACAAGTAAAAGTCCTGATTTCAAAATTTACTTGAGTAAAAGTACAAAAGTATTGGTATCAAAATGTACTTAAAGCTCCAAAGTAGAAAGTACTGAAGTTTTCAAATGTATAAAAATCTTTTGAAAATAGCAGATCTACAAGTTCACAATGCGTCGCGATGCAACGCATTGTGAACTTGTGGATCGACTATTTTCAAATGGCCGGAATGTATTTAGGGCTGAAGTGGTTAATGTATCTACAACGTAACTAGTAACTAGTAAGTTTTCAAATAATTGTAGTGGAGTAAAAGTATAATATTTGCCTCTGAAATGTAGTGGAGTAAAAGTAAAAGTACATAACATTGGAAATACTCCAGTAAAGTAAAGATACCTCAAAATTGTACTTAAGTACAGTACTTGAGTAAATGTAGTTAGCTTTACACCACTGCGAGCCAGACAGATCTGCCCACATATGTACACACACGGATGCATGCATGCGTTATGGTCAGTGGTAGAAGTGCTCGACCTTTTTTCAAAACTACCAATCTACAACACCTTACATCGTTTTATTGGTTCATGTAGGCTATGTTTTGTATTCATATTCGAAATCGGCAAAGTCAATATAAAGCTGTCAAATTATTGTAGTGGAATAAAAAGCACAAAAAGTAGTGAGTTGTAGTGATGCAGAAATATAAAGCATTGAAAAATGAAAATAAGTAAAGTAAAACTTCCTCAGAATTGTACTTAAGTGTACTTGGTTACTTTCCACCACTGCACGCACGCACGCGCACGCGCACACGCACACACACACACACACACACACACACACACACACACACACACACACACACACACACACACACAGGTGCAACCACAGTGACAGGCTGTATGGAGACAAATCTTTTGGACAGGGAAAACAGTAGTCTGGCATGTTGTCATCACAAAAGACATACATGCATGACGGTACAAATGTTATGACCTGAAGGACAATTCATAGTCCAGATGTTGCATTTCAGTGCTTTCCTTTTCCCATCTGAAAGAAGGGAAGCCTTTTTAACCACTTTCAACTTACAGTATACCGAGCTATTTTGGTGACGAGAAAACCATTTTTTCAATGTTTTTTAAGTGGTTAGAAAGTGGACTTCTCATTATATTTCCCTTCAAGAATCAAGAAGGTTTTATTAACTAGGTTTTATTCACTAACTTAAGTACAAGCAGCAAAATGTTGTTGGGCTTGTTCCGCAATAATTGTGCTAACATTTTAAATGTAATAATAATATATTAAAGCAAGAGAAGAAATATTAATATACAGTGAGGATAAATATAGGTTCTGACAGGTAGCTGTTCCGTTGCCTGGAACTTGTTCTCTACCGTGGGCATCGATTCTTTTTGGGATCGTTACCTTTCATTAATTGTGGTCTTGCTGTTTTTTGGGGGGGGGACTCCATGTCTTTTTTAAGGCATGCGCCCTAAGGCAGTGGTTCTCAAAGTGGGGTCCAGGGACCCCGAGGGGTCCTTGAGGGGGTTCCAGGGGGTCCCCAGCAAAATTAACCACTTTAACCCTATTAGGGTTAAAGGCTATATAGACGTGTCACAATGCAATGCGTTGTAAGCTTGAAGATTTGTTATTTTCCAAATATCTTGGAAAGAAATAACATTTTGGAATATCTTTGAAAAGGTTCAACGACACGTTAAAGTCTCCTATGGGGGTCCCTGGCACAAAGACCTTTCAGATAAGGGTCCAAGGCCAAATTAATTGACATGAACAAGTCCCCATATGTATACAGTATGTATGCTCCCCACATACAGTGTGTCTGTCTGTCTGTCTGAAAATAGAATCTCGCAAACCACTAGACTGATCAGCAGTCAGACGAAATGTCTTGTGCAAGCTGCCAGTAGGCCAAGGAAGTACCTCCATGCATTCTTTTTCAAAACATGTATTATTGTTTGTTTTGAAATATTTAACATTAATACCGTATTTTAATACTTGAACTGGCAGCCATGACGCTGTTCTGTCATGGCTGCCAGTTTCCACCCGATGTCATTCGGGAGTCCCAACTGCAACAGATCACACTGAATAACTGCTAACTTCATAAGGTCTTCAGACTAGGACTCACGTCTAAGATGTACAGCTCATCATCGCGTCCGAATCCCCCAAAGAGGATCAAACTATCTCCCACCACGCAACAGCCTTTCCCATAGGACTCAACCTTAATCCAGGAAAAGGTGTCTGGATTGAACTTCCACAGATCATTGAAGAACTGAAGTCGTAAAAGTCCTTAAATTGTCACTTCATATGATGACAGCATCTAGGGACCCCCCCAAAATCCCGACCCACAGGTTGAGAACCACATCAAGAGTAATCATATGGCACCGGTGCAGAAAAAGGAGTCATTTTGTACTTTAAAACAAAATGCCAGACGCCAGAGGGTTGACCATGAAAACAACATTCTTGTGGGCTCCAGGAAAATGGCCCTCACAAGGTTGATTTCCCGTGTTCTATTATAGCCTACTTGTGGGGACAACTGGCCCTCATAAGTATAGTAAAATACCTTTAACCGCCCCCATACAAAGATTCTCTCTGCTCTACTATGTGTTATGTGTGATTCAAGATACTATCTCTCTCATGCACTTGCGCGCGCGCGCGCGCGCGCACGCACGCACGCACGCACGCGCACACACACACACACACACACACACACACACACACACACACACACACACACACACACACACACACACACACACACACACACACACACACACACACACACACACACACACACACACACACACACACACACACACACACACACACACACACACACACACACACACACACACACACAGTGAATCATGGTGGTCGCAGAATGCCACAGTGGAGCCGACAGCAACAACTGTGTGTTGACCAGATAGCCATCTTGTGATAAACATCCTGGCTAAAACTGCTTTGTGTCCGACGCTTACAGACGCAAGCACGCCTGTGCTTTTTAATACTCTCGTTATGTTCTCCGCGATAGCATTGTAAAGCACTTTTTAGAATTCGTGAGGTTTTGTTCTAAAGTGGTGCATGTATGGAAAGATTGACGTGGAAGGTTTCTGAAATCCCATCCCCATGTCGGTGTTTTTTTTCCCGTCTAAGCTTGATGGCAGGGGTCTTCAACAGGGTTGTCCGGGACCCCTATAGGGGGTCCTCAGAGTTACTACAGGGGGGCCGCCAAATCATTGTGTGATAGGATTTCATTTTTTTTTTACAGTAACCACTCGAACCCTATCATTCCTATTCTGAGGAGGACTTTAGCCAAAAATGGCAGCTCTACAAGCTCACAAAGCCTCACACTGCGAGGCGTTGTGAGCTTGTAGATCGGCTATTTTTGGCCAAGATGTTTGGTGGGGAGGGAAATTGAAAGTTTACTAAGTATTGACGCTTTTAAGTGGTTAAATGTCTGAAAATACACATTTACATGAATCCAACATACACTGTGCTGTCAAACAAGTCTATGAAGTTATCTATGAAATCTATGAAAAATCTGCAACACAATTTTATACAACATGTAGTCGGGGTCCCTTGCTTCATCTCTCTCTCAGCTAGGGGGTCCTTGGACTTAAAATAACGTTGAAGACCCCTGCTTTATGGTGCTGCAAATAACAGCTTTAGCCCCCACCTTGAAGACCATGTGCAGCAGGTACTGGAGGCCACTGCGACCAGGGAATTTTCCCGTCAGGTTGCCAGGGGAGAGGTTGAAGAGGTTGGCTCCGGTCTCGGTGCAGATGGCATGAACCAACATCTTCTTCCCCACGCCCGAAGGCCCAGCTAGGAGCAGAGACTTCACCAGAGGAGCCTTCTCATGGACGCAATGGGAGCCTGTGGGAGAACACATGTTTTTTTTTAATTATTTGCACAAAATACAGATGCAAATATCTTTTGAATTGTGATTGATGGATTGATTTGTATGAGTTTTCTTGGGGACCTCTTTTAGCTCAGGGGCTACTTTTCCAAGAGTCCTGAATGTTAATATTGTACAGTACATAGTATAAATAAAATTCCAATCCAATCCAATCACATCCATAACTAAGAAACCCATAATCGGCTTATGTTGTGATGGCATAGAATGAGTGTATGGGCACGTAGTGTACGCGTGGTTGATCCTGTGGTCTATGCCAAACAGGGATAGTTGTGATGTGTTTGTTGGAGCGCCTGGAGGAATCGAACCCGAGTCTCTGCATGGTGGTGGGCAGGAACTTTACCCCTGTTGCCACCAGTGTTGGCAGATTTTGCAAGAGAAATAAGCAACAACACTTTCGAAACAAGCCCAAAAACCCACAACCACCAATAACACCCTTGGATATGAAACCTTTGGCGTATTACTTTGACAGCTCATCAACCATTTGGTTCCAGATTCCTAAATTCACAGTACAATACATCACAGGGAGAGACAGGAAGCGATTGAACGTCATCAGATTTTATGTTGTAGATTTTAGAGTTATGGCCCCACCCTGTATTACAAAGTCATTTGTCAAGCCTTTAGTTCCAAAATACCCAGAGAATAAACAAGTCAGATCAAAGTGGACATGCTCTCTGAAGCGCCTCCAAAATGATCCTTATAAATGCTTCAGCACGCCTGGTCTTCAACCTCCCCAAAGTTTCACACGTCTCCACCCTTTTCCGTTCGCTTCATTGGTTTCCAGTTGCTGCCCGCAACCCAGTACAACACACTGGTATGGGCCTATGACGTGCATGATCAAACCCTATAACCCATTGGTTCTCAAAGTGGGGTCTTGGGAGGGTCCCCAGCAAAAGTAGTTAACATAGTATTACAATCATTTGAACCACTTCATCCATCTATATGTTGGCTATTAAAAAATAGCAGATCTACAAGCTCACAGCGCGTCACTTCATACCGCAAGCTTGTAAATATGGTCTTTTTGAGAAGTTTAAAAATATATAGAATATGTTTGGACATTTTTGAATAATGTTCTTCTTTTCTTTTACATAAATCTTCTCTTCTGGGGGTCCCTGGCACAAAACATTTTCAGATGGGGGTCCAAATACAATCAATTTGGGGGTTCTAGACTTAAATTAAACTGCTATAACCTATCCCTGCTCACTGGCTCTTTTCGACAAGAAGAACCAAGTGAACCATGCCGTGCTGCTGGGTAACATATTTCAAAAGGTTGTGGATTTGTTTCCATATGCTGCGGCTAGCCTTCAAATAAGGCTCTCAGAACCTAATTTGGGCCCTGCTCAAGTAGTACTAACTCTGAGTTCTGGGAATCAAGAACTCAGAACTTATCATTTCAAATGCCTCACACACATTGTGAGCTGGTCATTTGGCTATTTTCACTTTTTTGATCAGGAGTGGTTCTGGTTATAATGGCAACGTAAAAAAACGTCGAAAAGGGCCATTATCGGCGTCATAGATTTGTCTCCCTTCTGGCTTCCAAACTGTGGAATAAAATCCTCATGTGGCAGTCAGAACTGCAGACTCATTCCCAATTCTGAAGAGGTGAAGACTCACCTCTTCAGATTTAATCTCACCTCCTACAGCAGTGCTACCTATCGCCTGTAGCACTCTTCTATTCATTGTGTCCCTTCTTGACACTTCTTGTTCTCATGTTAAGACAACAAATGTTAAAGACCAAATGACTCAAATTCGTTTTTTCACACTTTTAGAGCATATCCGACGTGGTCAAAAAAAGTCACTAAAAGTCTCATCTTAATTACGTCCTGTCAAACAAAAATGTAATGCGTTATTACACTGACAGGTCGCCAACCAATACTGACCAGTAATATCATGACAAGCACCTGTCAATCTCTCTTCCACAAGGCGCTATGATTCATTATGCTAGTCACAGTCTAGACCAGACAAAGTAACGATGTAGGACTCAAACTCCACGGAACAGCGTAGAAGGTGATAATATTCCTTCCCTGGCTTGTCCTCTGGGAGTTGCATGGAATCATATCATCACTGTCAGGTGTAAACCTTATAATGTCCAAAACTGTAACATTTCTGAAAATGGAAAAGAGAACATGTGTTCCTTCCAATTAATCCAATTTAATCCAGTTATTATTTAGTCACAAGCTCTTGTTAAAACCAAGTATTCATAAAAATCACAGACACAGATGAAGGTTGAAGCCACGTCTTCGCACAACCGTTACGTTCAGAACAGAAAATGTGTTCCCAGTTGGAAATGGCTATCGAAGGACTCATCAAAGTGTCTCACTCCTACTCATCAAAAGCGGGTGATAAATACAAGCTGAGTAAAGCGGAGCTGAAGAGTCTTTACATTTTGGACATCGTAGGGGAAAATTTCCCCCCCAAAAAATCTAATATGAAAGTACAAGCCCTCAAGCTTGTAGATCATCAATTTTTGGTAGTTTTGCACAACAATGTCGTACGCCAAAGTAAAATTATAGGGGTTAAAGGATGACCAATTGCATCAGACAATGAAAAGAAAAAACATAGCAAAAATTAAATATGGACAAACAAGGTTTCTGCCTGACAGTGACAATACCTGGCCCTGACACCCATGGGTGTCCACTGTAGAGTTCAGTCACACAATAGCCAGACCAACTCTACAGGCCTATTGTGTGTTCTCTGATCCTAACCCATTAAGACCCGAGACCGATTCTACAAAATGTCTTCCAAATCCTAACCGTTTTCTGAAAAAACGTACGTTTCTATATCAGCGGTGCTCAAACCTTTTCATGTCAAGGACCCCCCAAAATAGCAGATCTACAAGCTCATAGCGCGGCACGAAGTGACGCGCTATGAGCTTGTAGATCTGCTATATTTGAATAGCCAACCAATGTGCTTAAGTATACAAGCTCAAATCTAAAATGACACAGATGCTTTCCCGGGTTTGAATGGATTAAAGGATGTGCTGCTGGGTGTCTGCCAGGCCGCAGAGCGTGAGAGCCGGGCCGGACCACCACATCCACCACCACCCACCAGGCCCAGAGAACCTGGCAACCCAGGGGGGGGGGGGGCAGGTGCAGCATGGTCCCTGAGAATCCCCACTGGTCCCTGGGGAGAAGAGCAGCTGAGCACCCCCCACCCACAAACACAAGCAGAGTGAACACACACGCGCACGCACACACACACACACACACACACACACACACACACACACACACACACACACACACACACACACACACACACACACACACACACACACACACACACACACACACACACACACACACACACACACACACACACACACGCACACGCACACACACACACACACACGTTTGTATTACTATAATAGTGAGGACATCAACATTGTAGGACGCCGATTTCATGAATGCCATTTTTTCCCTTGTGACAATTGTCAACCATATAAGAGCCATTTCTCTTGCGAGGACCGGAAGAAATGTCCTTACAATGTGTATTTCTCAAATTCTACTATACTTGTGGGGACATTTGGCCCCACAAGTACACACAAACACAAACAATGGCTGGCAGAAGCTGCGGTAAAATAACAGCTGGTGATTGCAAAAAGTCACCTCTGTGTGTATTCAAACTGATCCAAGATAAACACAAACATCCTCATCACGTGACGATGAACACAAATGGAAAAAGAATCCTTTTAATCCTTAAACCAATTGACTTGAGTTGAAGCCTTTTGCAGACTTTCAAAGGCGGCCTGCAGATCAGTCATGTCTGCCATTATGCAATCTTTCATAGACAATATTCTTCCCCATCAAACTCTCCACAGTGCCTTTATAAAAGCGTGCAGTAGGGGTCAGTGTTGTTAATGGTAAAGTAGTCCTTGTGATCAGAGATTTTCCTAAATAAACGCCATTCTTAACAGGAGACACCTCATAGCGTCACTGTTCTGTGGAAACCAAGTCCAAAACTGGACTTTGGACTTGGTTTTTCCTCCCGTTTACCAAGGAGAGTAACCAAAGAGACTTGGTTTTTCTCCTTTCTTCCCTCCCTGGACATATCCTGCACATATTTCTGGTTTATTGTGGGATGTCCCGTACAGCGATATCCTCTATTGACTATTATTCGGAACACAGCCCTCAAGGGAGCGTTCACAACACAGAAACTTCCCCTGTGTCTTTGAACGTGTGCCAGCTCTCAGCGAGAAGCCATCCGTGGAGAACAACAACAATGTGCTATTGTCAATTATAATTCTGAGAAACGTGCTGATAGTATTAATACACATAAGCAGGTGGTGAAGCACATGGTACAGAGCATGTCCATGTGCAATTGTACATATGCCATTAATGGTAATCTTTTTTACTTAACCCATTAAGACCTGGATCTGTGTCACTTTTTGATTTGAGCTAAAAAGCATTATTTTACACTTTGGCTATTCAAAAATAGCAGATATACAATCTCATTCCGAGTGCCGCGCTATGAGCTTGTAGATCTGCTATTTTTGAAAAATTTTTGAAAATGTGTGCAAATCTTTGAATATATATTGTTTTAAATCAAACGTTTTCAACTCAAATCTTTGCTTCTGGGGGTCCCTGGAACAAAATATTTTGAGATGGGGGTCCGCGGCCAAATTCATATCATTTTGGGGGTCCTTGACATGAAAAAGTTTGAAAACCACTGATATAGATTTTGCAGAATCGGAACCTGAGGCCTCAATGGGGGTGTGTGTGTGCGTGTGCGTGTGCGTGTGTGTGTGTGTGTGTGTGTGTGCGTGTGCGTGCGCGTGCGTGTAAGCCCATCTACAAGCTCACAGAAGCATAAAATAGGACTTAAGTGTTCATCTCTCTTTCTGGAAATGTTTTTCCACTGGCTTGAGGTTTCCCAGTTGTCTCTTTATCGGCTACAGTTTTGAGAGCAGAGGCAGATTTAGTTCATGTTTCAACTGTTTCACATGAAACGGGCCCTGAGCCCACCCTGGGGCCGCACGCACCGCAACGCTCTGTTCAAGTAAAGCAGATTCTACATACATCAGTCCATAATTATAGAATGCTTTCCTTTATGACCTATCACAAACCTTGTTCGGTTTGGTTGTAATTAATCTGAGCAGATCTTTTGTGGCCTACACGAACATGGACAGAATTTTTCACCGACTAGGGTGGAATCCTTACACTGTGTGTGTCTGTGTGTGTGTGTGTGTGTGTGTGTGTGTGTGTGTGTGTGCGTGTGTGCGTGTGTGCGTGTGTGCGTGTGTACGTGTGTGTGTGTGTGCATGCATCCGTGTGCATGCATCCGTGGTGGGTTGGAGGGGTTCCCATAATTAAAATATGTCTCAGAAGACTGCTTCCAGCGAGTCCACAGCACTTGCGGTTAACCCTGCAAATCACAGCAAAAGAAATTCAGCCGTCTTAATTGACAAAATGTGCTAGTCTGTGTGAGTCAGTACGTTTCTTTAATTTCTTTATCTCTGTAACTGTGACATACAAACCAGAGAGTCGTATGTACAAAGTGCGTAATCGCAGTCGCCAGAATAGAACGGACATCGCACATCGCAGTAGATGCACAACACACACTGTAAGCTCAGAGGGGAAATGCATGACCCGTGAACACAACATCTTAACCACTTAAACCCTATAAGTTTCGTTGTGAGTCAAATAGCGATCGTCTACAAGCTCACAACAATGTGAGCTTGTAGATCAGCTATTTTGACTGCTTATGCCCGATGACGTGAAACAGCGCATTTGATGTCATCATGTTCGCAATGTCAACATTTCACTGAGAAACACAGAAGACATAGCATATTTCTTGCCACACTATAGGCCTACTATTGATCTCCTCACATCATAACAGTGAGATTGAAGTTACAAATCTGTGTAGTTTTCCTATAACTGTGCACACCTCTAGGATGCTCTTGTTTCTCATATTTCTGTTTAAATATTTTGATACAGCAGTGGTTCTCACAGTGGGGTTCGGGGACCCCCAGGGGTCCTGGAGGAGGTTCCAGGAGGTCCTCTATATCAAAATGTGTTTAACCTCTTTAACCCTATACATATTCGAAAATAGACGATCTTGTGAGCTAGAACTGCTATTTTCTCAAATATATTGGAAAAATTAGGAATATTTTTTATACATTTTAACAACACATGTTGTATGGGGGTCCCTGGCACAAAATATTTTCAGATCGGGGTCCGCAGCCAAATACATATACATTTGGGGGTCATTGACATGAAAAGGTTCGAGAACCGCTGTTATACAGACTTCCGTTTGAGTCCATTTCATCTCATCAGTGCATTAGTACAAAGATGAACTGACCTTTGACCCTTACAATGAAAGCGTTTTGGACCCGGTCCGGTGGCCTCCTCCTGACCCCTCCTTTGTGATGGGGTCAAGGGGTCACACATGGAACAGCGACGCCACAGACAAAACACAGAAACCCTAGAGTGGCACGTGGCATTAATATTTCATCCACAGCGTGTATGCTGTGTGTGTGTGTGTGTGTGTGTGTGTGTGTGTGTGTGTGTGTGTGTGTGTGTGTGTGTGTGTGTGTGTGTGTGTGTGAGAGAGAGAGAGGGGTGTGTGTGGCCTTTTAAACTGTGCGTGACCCTAGCAGTGACATGGTGGCTCTGCGGTGACCTGCCTCTCACTGTGAACTGAAGAGGTGTTCTGTGTCACCGTTACTGAAGTCAACATTTTGAAAGGACAACATAAAGCCAAGCCTTTCAGCGCGTGTCAACATTGGATTTTCCAACAAACAGAATGCATGAATCTTCCTCATAATAGCACAATATGATTCAGGTATAAAAATCGGGCCGTGATAGAGAATGACTGGATGGTGTCTGGTTTTAAGCCCAGTAGTTGCATGTGTGAAATGAATCAAGTTTGAACGGCTACATTTCCTATTTCTTACCTAAAATGTATAAGTTGTTTACAAGCAAACTGCCATAGACTAGCGTTGCGTGTCTGTACTTCTCCTCCCCGTCTCTGAGCTCTGCCGCCGGCTGCAGCTGCTCGCTTTGATCCCGCGCTCGGATGACCGGCGCTCTCGCTTGGAGCACAGCTCTCTTATTTACGAGGGACCACGACCATTTTATTGCGTTTTGTGAATGTCAGCGCTGTGAACATTCAGTCTCTCAGCTGCTGGTGTGAATTCAGTATAAGGGTCGGCAGTGATCCCCTCAAAAGAAACAAGTGGAAAATGCCACAAGCCCCGCCACGCCCCTTTTCCTGCTCAACTGGACGCTGAGTGGAATGAAATCACGACGACCGATGGCCTATAAGTTGTTTGAATCAGGCTCCTGAAAAACCTAAATTGCACACATATGGGGCACTACAGCAGTGTTACAGCACTAGGGCTGCAGGAAAAAATCGATTTGAATTCGAAAATCGATTCTCATGTTGGACGATTCAGAATCGATTCCATTTAAAAAAAAATCAATTAAAAAATATATAATATATATTTTTGTATGACGACATTTTGAAAAGTGGCAAGTTCTGGGCTGAATCGGGAAAGAAAATTGATTTTGAATCGGAAAAAAACGTTTTTTAAAAAATTATAATCGTTTTTGAATCGAGAATCGTTAGTTTTGAATCGGAATCCAATCGAATCGTGAGATAGCAGAAGATTCACAGCCCTATACAGCACTGTCTAACATTTCAAATGGCCATAACTCGGATCAGAGAAATATAGGACCGTATTTGAAGGTTCTCCACCAGTCAAACACTGGTCTCTCCCAACCCAGTCTGACCCTAAAGTTCAGTCTGTCTCAGACAGACTCCCGCTGATGAAGACGTCAAACTATCCGTCATCGGTCGGTGGGTGGGAGGTGGTTTAGACGTGGACAGACAGACGGATAGATGTCTTCCTGAACAAACAGACTGCCCTGCTGCTGGTACAGAAGACATCATTCAACACCTCCAGTCCAGTAGCATCAAAGACCCTATAGCTGGGCACACTGTCTGGAGTGGGAGACAGGCTAGAAAGATGTGTGTCTGTGTGTGTGTGTGTGTGTGTGTGTGTGTGTGTGTGTGTGTGTGTGTGTGTGTGTGTGTGTGTGTGTGTGTCTCCTCTTCCTTGGCTCTTGACCAGTCCTGCCCTGCATTTATGCGTGTGTGTGTGTGTGTGTGTATGTGTCAGTAAACTGACACGAGGCTGAACAGGTGTGGTGTGTGTGTGTGTAGTAGGTGTGTGTCACTCACCCAGGGGCAGGATGGCGTACAGGGCGACGAGCTGCCTGACGTCTGACAGAGAGGGCATGGGTTCAATGCCCGCCTGGCGCAGGGTGGTGCCCAGGTAGTTGTACTCACCTGGAAGGAGAGACACACACACACACACACACACACACACACACACACGATTATGTACAACTTAATCTGTGTATAAATACAGTATGATTCATGTTAAGACTTGAAAACACACACACACACACACACACACACACACACACACACACACACACACACACACACACACACACACACACACACACACACACACACACACACACACACACACACACACACACACACACACACACACACACACACACACACACACACACACACACACACACACGTTCCTGAGGCTATAGTTCATGAAAATTCTTTTTCTTGGTAGTCATGCTATCTCTGCCGAGTCTTACCATCACAGTATGTATGTCATCACTCCGATGATGTCACAGCAATGATTGACGTGCCTCCGCATTGCTCATTCAGTCTATTAAATCATTATTCAGTCTTTCCATAGCCACCAGGGACAGAAAGGCTTCACCAGGACAGTGATAATGAGGGGCGGGACAGTACGTTCATAGTTATGGGAGTTTCGTTTTTCACGGGGAGGGTGCTGATTCATTCTTTAATCACTGTTTGGAAAAGATCTGCAAAGTGAATGACTGTTCTATAGCAGTGTTTCACAAACATTGGGTTGCTACAAATGTTGCCTATAGTCGACTAATATATATATATATATATATATATATATATATATATATATATATATATATATATATATATTAGTCAAATAAAAGTAAAAAAAAAAGAACAAGATGGGGTCTAATACCTCATATGGAGATCCCTGATGTCATCAATATATGTCCATAGTATGGACAACCGGATCTCCATATGCCCATATGTGGGCATAAACAAAACATAATTTAGCTGAACTGCCTGCTGTCCACACAGTGAGGGGTTTCCAGATCCTGGGGTTTCTGGAAAACGTATCCTGGTGATTAACTTCTCATATTAGGGAGATCAACAGGCATTGGCTTCCTTGATTGTTCAACTCAGAGAGTGTACAAATGGAACCAAATGGACCTTTACAGATCTGCAACTCAGGGAGTGTACAAGTGGAACCAAATGGACCTTTACAGATCTGCAACTCAGGGAGCGTACAAATGGAACCAAATGGCCCCGTAGGGTGGGTTCCGTGGCCTAATGCGTACCACACTGGGGGTCCTTGAAATTAAAAGGCTTGAGAGGCGCCGCTGTAGACCAACGGCATGCTGACTCTGTTACACTGAAGTGGACCTGACCTATTGGGGTAAATAAATTCCCCTTTCTCATGCCAAACACAGTACAGCTGGTAGCTGGGATGAAAGGCCTTCCAAAAACAATGGGAATTATAGACAGACAAAGCAGATGAGAGATCAGAGAAGAGGAGAGAAGAGAAGAATGGAGGCACAGATTACACATGAATATCGTTGATGTCAGGAAGAAGCCTCGTATCTCCGACTTTTTGTGTTTTTTCAAAAAACTAACGTCCTACAGCAGTGGTTACTCAAACGCTTTGGTGACAAGGACCCCCATCTGTGAAGGTTTTGTGCCAGGGACCCCCTGAATAGAAAATTTTGAAGTCGATGTATGAAATATAGATAAAGGGCTTAAAATGTATTAACAAATTTAGCTGGGGACCCCCTGGAACTCCCTCAAGGACCCCTGGGGTCCCCGGGCCCCACTTTGAGAACCAATGTCATACTACTTCATCATACAAGAGTGTCACACAAAAGTAGAGAAAATAGCAGATCTACAAGCTCACAACACGTCGCAACGTGTATTGTGTGATCGGCTATTTTCAATATTTTAATATGTTTAAGAATATATATAAAAAAAGGAACGGTTTTGGACATGCAAGGTTTCCACCCGACAGCAACGATATCATAAAAATATCATATCCTGAGCACATCCACAGGGAAGAGCAGATATCCGTCTGAGAGGATTGAACACAGAGACAGATAATAAATGGAGAGAGAGAAAGAGAGAGAGAGAGAGAGTATAAACGACATGAGAAGATGTGAGAGGTAGTAAATGAAGAACATGTCCCGAGAAGCGCTCACTGTACGTACGCACACACCAGCGGGAAGAAGAACATAGATGAATCCACACCAGGAAAAAACGACATGGACCGCTTCGCTTGAAAATAATGAAAATCAGAATGTAAAATAAATGAAAGGGTGCCCTGAGAGACAGATTGTCCAGGGACGGTGAAGTGTGCAGCCGTGCGCGTATGGTCACAACATCAGATGAAGAGAGAGGAGGAACGCGGACACATGTACATGTGGAGATGAAATAATGTGTATATTGTATGTAGGCAACAATGTTACATGTGCTTTTTCTTAATACAAGGGCAATTTTCTGAGTCATGGTCAGGCAATAAAGTTCTGTTCAATTCAATTCATTCAATTGTAGGTTTTTTCCTTTTCTTTTTTTTCCTTCCCTCTTCTAATTCTCAAGATTGTTCTGTTTTCTTGTATCCTATTCTGGTTTGGTCTGCTCTAGTTGAATATATGTATTTATTGGGAATTTATATCTTATCCCTGTGTTTCGGAATCTGTTCCATTCTATTCTAGTGTGTTCTGTTGTATTTGATTATATTCCAATTAGTTCTATTGTTTGTAATGCTTAGAAATAGTCATTATAACGATACAAATAGGTATAGCAGAGCCTGTCACACTGTTATGCTAAATGCCAAAGTAGTAAATATGTAATAAATATAAGGTGCTAGAGTGAAAGGTAACAATGTAATTTTGGGGTGCTGTGGATGACAAAAAAAGTATGTATAGGGGTGCCCTGAGCCCCCAAAAGTTTGAGAAGCACTGAAGAGGAAGGCATGAATAAACCATGAACAGGTGGAGAAATCAAAGACAAGCAGGTCTGGACTCATATGTTCACATGTCAAACGATGGGACGAGAGCATGGAAAAAAGAAATGTGGAGAAACATGAAGAAGATGGATCTCAAATCACGGAATAAATGCAGGGCAGGACTGGTCAAGGCTTACAGAGCCGCCGAGAATAGCTGAGAAAGAGAAGAAACACACACACACACACACACACGACAAAAAAAGGACAAACTATATGTTGTGACAGAGAGCGTCCAGGGATACTGGACGATGAAAGACCCAAAGAGAGAGACAGAAAGAGGAAGATGAAAATATAAACGAGTTCACCATAGACGTAAGATGAGAAACAGACAAAACGCATAAGAGAGGTGGAGAAAAACAGAAACAGACAGAATCATTTGAAAAGGATGAAAATAAATGAAAACAATCTTGACAGTGTCCAGTGACGCCCCGAGCTACACGAATGAAACATTGTGTGCGCGCGCGTGTGTGCGTGTGTGTGTGCGTGCGTGCGTGCGTGTGTGGACAGAGCAACCTGCTCACAGTGAAGAGCACACACAAAGATCACAGGAACACACACATGTGCTGAGACGTGGAAACGATGGACGATCGCATGAAAATGATCAGAAGCCGTTGAACCGATGAACAGCAGTGAGTCTTGGAGAGAGAGAGAACGGACAAACGCACACCAGAGAGATTTAAAACTCCCTTGTCCCTGGAACCAGATGTAATGCACGCGCACACACACACACACACACACACACACACACACACACACACACACACACACACACACACACACACACACACACACACACACACACACACACACACACACACACACACACACACACACACACACACACACACACACACACATACGTTTTACTATACTTGTGAGGACATCAACATTTTAAAACAGTGATCTTATGAATGGCTTTTTTATTGCCAGTTTTTATCGTAAGCCTGAATTCGAAAAATAGCAGATCTACAAGCCCACATCTACAAGCCTAGACATCTACAAGCCTCACTGTGAGCTTGTAGATCAGCTATTCTTTGGTGCACGCCACCAGCGAGTAACTATAGTGTACATCAGGCATAACTCCATCTCTAATCCCTCCACCTACCTTCTAAATGTCTAATCCTAATTTGAACGCCAATCTGAATCTTTTCCTAATTGTAAACCTTCATCTTCTTTAAAGTATATTTTTTAACCATGAAACAAAAAAAGAAAGAAAATTGCGCTCACAATATCCATTTCTCAAATTCTACTATATACTTGTGGGGACATTAAGGTTCTCACAAGTATAGTAATACACACACACACACACACACACGCGCGCACACACGCATGCGTGCGCACACGCCACCCGCCGGCTTGGGAACAGATACTAGCAGAGTCTTCTCTCCTGCGTCCGAGGCTTCCTACTGTCTCAATAAAAAAGACGTGAAGGACAAGGGTACGGACGTCTCACTTTTCCTTTCAAGTTCAGAATACAAAGAGAGACCCAGAGAGGGAATAACTCAAGAGCTGCTATAATGCAGACAACATGGCAGAGAGACGTCACAGCTAAGATGGATGAAGATGGATGAGTGGATGGAGGGGGAGAGGGACAGACAGAGAAGGCAGTGAGCAGAGTATAGGCAAGGTTATTAGGGTTATGATGTTTTCGTTTGTTTTCATTTTTATTTCGTTTTGACTTCACGTTTTCAATTTCAGTTAGTTTCAATTGGTCTTTAAAGCGGGTTTGCTACAGTAGTTTAGCATTTATTTTGTGAAAAGGCATAGTTTCAGTTTTTTATTGGACGAGTTAAAAAAAATTAAGAACAATTGTGAAAATAGCCGATCTATTCTCACAACACGACGCCTTGTGAGATTGTAAAACTTATATTTTCACAATTTTTAAAGACAAATATTGGATACTGAAAAAGACTAAAACTATAGGGATATTTTGTTTTAGTTTAATTAAATTATTTAATTCATTATTTTAATAATAATAATAATTTAATTATTATATGTATTTGGCCACGGACCCCCATCTCAAAATATTTTTTTCCAGCCAGGGACCCCCCAGAAGCAAAGATTTAAGTTAAAAATGTTTGTTTAAAAGAAAATATATATATATATATTCAAAGATTTGCAGAATTTTCAAGATTAAAACAAAATTGCAGATCTACAAGCTCATAGCGCAGCACGAAGTGACGCACTATGAGCTTACATATCTGCTATTTTTGAATAGCCAACTTATAAAATAATATCAATTATAAACTATATCTATTTCGTTGCTGCTTATTCTGTATATATTTGTCAATCAAGCCTCTGTGTTTTACACATGTGCCGTCATTGTAATGTGTACAGTATCTGTTCTTAAACAGGACAGCTTGCTTGGGCTGGGGTTGCCATGGTAATCATTTGGCCTCCCCGATAGGCCAACCCAACCCAATCTGCTTTGTGGATTGGCCAGGTTTTGCGTGACATTTGGGCCGCCATACCAACATTAAAGTCCAAGTGTTCGCAACAGTATTATTATGTTACAGCTCCAGGCTTGATGCGTTTCTTTTAATCTATAGTGTTCTATAGTGGCTTAGATGTTTTGCTGGACGGTCCACCTGAAAGGCGGACCCAACAGAGACAAGGACCATGCTGCCGTTGCACTGGGGCACAACGTGTACTCGTTCGGAGGCTACTGCGACGGGGAGACCTACGAGAATCACAGGGATCAGATCGAGGTGCACGTCTTCAACACCGTGTCTTTGCACTGGACGACGTTGCCCCCGGTGACGACCGAGCGAGGAGAGCGCCCCCTCCACGTCCCGTCCATGCGCCACGGCCACACGGCCGTGCTGATAGACGGCGTGATCTACATCTGGGGAGGGGTGCCTTACTGCAGCGCACTCTACGCCTTCGACGTCGACACCCACAGGTGGTTCAAGCCGAAGATCTATCAGACCGTTCCGCGGGCGAGGTACAAGCACACGGCCTGCGTGCTGGGGAAGGTCATGTTCATCTACGGAGGGTTCAATTGGACCGGGTGCACTAACGACATCTATAAGTTGGACACCGCCACGATGGTCTGGTCTTTGATCGACACCAGAGGCACTCCGGCGCCCGTTTCGTCCTGTCACTCCGCCACCATCATCGGGACGAAGATGTTTGTGTTTGGGGGCCTAGGGGACCAGTTGTACAACAGCATCAGAGTGTTTGACACGGAGACGGACTGCTGGCTCAGAACACCGGCGGTTAGTCGCAAATATCACTCAGCTTTCGCCTACAACGGAGAGCTCTACATATTTGGTGGCTGCGACAAGGACTGGGTCTTCAATGATCTGTGGAAATTCAATCCGCTGACCTTCACCTGGACGAAGGTTGAGCCCAAGGGGAAGGCCCTGTGTTCATGGATGACTGGTATGTGCTGTTGCATGGTGGGAGATTGTATCATTCTCTTTGGAGGATACAAAGGATCCACGCCGTCTCGTGATCTGTACATCCTAGACCTGAGTCCGAGTCTCAAGACGCTATGCAAGCTAGCGGTTATCAAGTACAAACTGGAGCGGTCGGAACTCCCACATAACATCAGGTGGGAACTGGCAGCAATGAGGCCGCAAGCTGCCAAAAAAAGAAAAGGAAGAATTATAATACGCAAGTTGGCATACTGGCGGCGGGCACACACTATTTTCCAGTGATTGGTGCAGCCGTTTGTGAGATTAGCACCGGAACAAACACACTATAAGCGGAAAGCAAGATGGGAAGCGACAACAAAGTGACAAGTGAGACGATGGGACACAGACGCAGAAATTTCAAAAAATCTCTAGAAATTAGGTCACCCGTTCCCATCTTGATAACAACAGGGAAGGGAAATATGTGCCTTTAACACCACAGTCCCCTCCAGGCTGGCTAACAAAATGGCTGAACTGGGACTGAACTCTGTGATGCATGACTGGGTTCCTGGACCTGCCAGACCCCCCAGGTGATCAGGGTGCTCAGCCACATCTCAACCTGCATCACCCTTAACACTAGAGCCCCCCAGGGTTGCATACCGAGTACTCTACTGTACTGTAAGGCCAGGAACAGCTCCAACACCAGCATGAAGTTTGCTGATGACACAATGGTGGTCAAATGACGATGAGGGGGCTTATCTGGAGGGGGTGGGAGGGCTGTCGCAGTAGTGCCAGGGAGGCAAGCCTCTTCCTAAACGTGGACAAGGACAAAGGACGTCTGTAGACGGTCTTACACGCCCCTCCTGATCAACGGAGCATCAGTGGAGAGGGGTGAGCAGCTTCAAGTACCTCGTGTGCACACCACCAAGGCCTGATCTGGAGATTGCACACAGAGACTGTGGCAAAGAAGGCGAGACAAGGCCTGTACCACCTCAGGCATTTGAGGACAATTCAGTGTCTCGGAGAAGGTACTAGTCTGCAACCCACCCAAAGCATCCTGACCGAGAGCCGTCATTGTCAGGAACTGGTGTTGTAGGACCCAAAAGCAGGACCTCAGACAAAGCAGGAGATGAGGATCACAAACATAATTTTACTAGTAGGAACAATACAGATTTACAACAAATACTGAACTCATTACACTAAACATGACGACAAGGAACCTGACGCACAACGTATGACCCAGCACTGAACACTCACAGAAACATAGTCTTTACAGCTCATCACCAAACCAGACTCAGCTGGTCCTCACAGGTGACGGCATTCAGGGCAATCAGACTCATGGAGCAGAGCAAGGGAGGGAGAGGCAAACAGTCACATGGGCCCACTGTAGAGGCCGTGGTCATGACAGTCACTGTACGAGGAATAGCTGTTCCCAGGCCCTGTGAGTTCTAAGACAGGTGGTGGTCGGCTGAGTGCACCACAGGGGAGCTTCCTCCCATCCGTGCAGCATGCATACAGTATATGAGAGCCGAAAAAAGGATTGAGAAGGACAGACACCAGCCCAGTAATGAACTGTTGGTGACAATGTGGACTGGCACGCGTCTGAGGGTTCTCAAAAGCGAGGGGGCTCAAGTCTCAGGATAAATCCCAGCAGATGTCGGAGCCCTGAACCAAGAACACGGACACAAAACAAAAACAAAAGTAGAAAAATAAAAAAATAAAAAATAAAAACAGACTGCATTCATCTGTAAATAATAATGCTTGTTTGCTCAATGTTATTGGACTAATGTACAGGGATAAACATACTTTGTAAATATATACCTTTTAAATCTGTGTACAATTATACATCAGTGCACTTATTTATTCAACATACTGTACACTGAATAAATAAGTGCACTGATGTATAATTGTGTATACCTTCTAGTAATCTGATACTAAATTTCTCCCCCCTTTTTCGCACATTCCCCATTGCTGCTACGGTTCTTTACAGAAGGTTAAAATGTGTCCTGCCGGTAATTTTAAACAATAGTTTATTTTCTTTTAAATCCTTTTATTTCAATTTGTCTTATCTAAGTTTTCTTTTTTATGTAATTGCAATCCAGTGTGTGACTGTATTGTATTAATGTTGTTAGCACCGTCTTGTGTAACCCCACTAACATTCCACTCTACCCGTTCCCCCATCCTTCTCACAGAAGGTTGATGACATCAGAAGCTCTTTCTTCCATCTTCCCACACTAATAGATTGACTAAAATCAAAAGGTTCTCAAACTTTGTGCTGGGATCCCAAGTGGGGTCACGGGAAGGTGAAGGTGGGGCCGCATATTGACCACTGAAAAAATAAAAAAAATTATCCATTAAGTCTGTTTTATTAGTTTTTAACCACTTGACCCTAGCGTCCATATTCTGGGGGGAACATTTGCAGAAAATATCCCATCTACAAGCTCACAGCGTGTCACACTGCGACGCATTGTGAGCTTGTAGATCGGCTATTTTCGGCTAAGAGGTTTGGAGTAGAGGGACAAAAGCAGCCACGGGGAACCCTGGTCAGCTCAGTATTAGTTTACTAAGAATAGAGGGTGTAAGTGGTTAAAAAGGATATCCTGTGAATGCATTTTCTATGTTTTTATTTAATTTTAATTTGATTAAAGGTAGGATAAGGGTCATTTTTTTGTTTTGTTAAAGTAATACTAGGTAACGTTTTCAACAAAACTAAAGTTAAATTGTATATCTTTTGCGAGTGGCAAAAGTTTCACAACACCCACTCCGTGAATTTCACCCCCGGAAGCCTTTTATTTATATATTTTCTATTGAACGTGTACGGGGGGGACTTTCCCGGGAAAATGACGTTCCTGGCCAACGTCATGACGTCGTGGCCGACGTCCTCAGGAACTACCGCAACGGTTTCCTGTTTGGCCAGGAACTACCGCGCTATTAACAAAAAGGAACCTCACGCTGATTTTAAGAGAATGTAGAATTGGGAGATCGAAAAAGAACAGAAAAAGAAAGCACAGCTCATGGTAACTAATGCTCCACTGGCTAAGAGAAACGATCCGTAGATAGTATAAAACAATTAAAAGATCGCTTTTTGAAACGCTTCCGGCTTCCGGTGAAAACGAATGGAATTCTGGGTAATCGAGGACTAGGGAAATTGTATGCAGTGACGGTAGTGACCAGCAGAGGTTGCTAAAAATCGTTATTTGTGATTTTGCATTGTACAACTTTAAAGTAAGCTATTTATATAGAGTGTTTGTTCAGTAACAGGAGTCTCCCCATCTCTCCAGCTCTTAAGTAAACAGAAAATGTATACATTTTCATGTCAGGGTACCAATAGCCTATTACCCAATCAGGAGAGAGAGAACTCGCACAGGATACAGAATAAACAAGTGTAAATGGGTACTCTCTCCCGATTGGCTGAAAAACTGCAAGAGGTGGAGAGAGCGGGAGACTCCTTTTACCGAACATACACTCTATAGCAATTATTACTATCAGAATACAGTGCTTTAACTTTTAAACAAAAAAAACCAAAAACGTTTTGTTTTAACCATATCAATATCACTACCTTTAAGGCTATATATGCTTCCATTTATAAATGTGTACAGACACACTTTCCCGTAGCTTTTATGTTGATAAGACATTAACAGCGGGAATCACAGCTTTGTAAATGCATCGAAAACAGCCTATCTACAAGCTCACAATGAGTCACGTTGAGAGCTTGTAGATTGGGTATTTTCGAATAGCCAAAAAAAAAAAGAAATAATAGATTGCAAGCGTTTAAACTGTTCCTTTAGCTGGGGACCCCCTGGGACCCCCTGGGACCCCCTCAATGACCCCCCCCCAAAAAAAAACAGTACAATAACGGACAAGAACAGCACATTCTGACTCTCCCCTAGTTTCCCCTAGTTCCACTGACGCAAGCTAAAAAGTGAGTCCACTTTGTTGGACTGTCACCCGACGGCACATGACTTTGAGTGCCAGCATCGACATGTATGGTCGGACCGGATGGCAGTGGAACGTTGGTGACATTGTAGCCATCACAGATAGCTGCACAACACTGTAAACAGTCCTTGTTATTGTTGTCATCATTGTTGTACATCATCATCTGGACGCTACCGTCAATATTTATGTTCATTATCTGTAATGGCCCGGTACATTTCCTTCATTGTTATTTTTTCTGGGCAAAAGGGATATTTTTATTTGTTTATTATTTATAATTTGCATGTTTGTCTTGAATTTGATTTCTTAACAACACAGCTTTGTTCTCGACATAAAAAAAAAAAGCATTTTCTGGAAAATGTATCATTTGGTGGTCTCGTTTGTGCGGATGTTGGAGATGTTGTAATGCACGTCCGGCAAAAAAACAGAACAACAAAGTTTCCTTGGGTAGGGTGGTCCCAAACAATGTTTTGCATTGGGCCCCCCCAAAAAACGAGAAACGGCCCTGGTGGCGCTTCTGCACATGTGAGAGTGCAT
This sequence comes from Gymnoscopelus braueri, assembly GCF_963280865.1. NCBI lineage: Eukaryota > Metazoa > Chordata > Actinopteri > Myctophiformes > Myctophidae > Gymnoscopelus > Gymnoscopelus braueri. Next base: position 32,774,254 of record NC_137626.1, read on the forward strand.
CATAGGTGCTGCGGTCTCGGTCTCTCTCTCAGTGTGTGTGGTACGCATGCAAATGGATCAGCAACAAATATAGAGGTCCTTATGAACTTGACCAATGACACAAAGACTACTTTACCACAGCAATGTTGGTGTAACTCAGTGGTTCTCAAGCTTCTAGATCTGCTATTTTCAAAATATTTATCTGTGAAACCGAGTCTAACAAATGTAATGCCTCAACTCCTACATTCCAAGTGCTTGTCAGTGTGGGGGGTCCCCAGTTCAAATATGATTATTTTGGGGGGTTCACGGCCTGAAAAGGTTGAGAACCACTGGTGTGACTAATAGATTATCTGGAAAATAAATGTTTTTACACGCACAGATTATCAACTACTTGGCAACAGTTGCACGGCTTCAGCCGAACGGAGGAGAGGAATGGCATAGTGTAGATCCCATACACCGGATGGACAGCGCATGCCCGATTGGCTAGTCCGACTCCGTACTGTCACGGACAAGTACTGTATCCCATTGCCCGGAGGGATGGTGGGTCTGAGGTTACAAATTCACAAAAACGATGTCGACCAATTTGAAAGGTATTCAGCAATTGAGCACACAAGAAATATAACATTGTAGCAGTTTGCGATATTAGCCGTGGACAGTAGGGCTGGGAAATTAACCAAAAATAGAGAGAAGCAAGTCATTTATTTTATATCAACAATAAAAAAGAAAATAGATTTTTTAATAATTGACTAAATTAGTCTAATTATCCATTTAAGCCCTGTATTATACTCCATTGTACAAAGGGAGCTTGAGAAAATAGACTATCTACAAGCTTGAAGACCTGCTATTTTCACCTATTTTCGTTATCCAATCGTAACCGAGACAAACGTTTTAAATAATCGTGATATTAATTGGAAGTCACATCGCAATACAAACAACACAGGCAAAGACATGATCCCTCTCTGTGGCACACTGCCTTCAGGCAGGTGTAGATAACGAGAGGCAGACGTGCGAGACAAAATGGCCACACATGCACAGACGGAGCTGACACAGATAGAGAGACACAGTGAAGCGCAGAGGCAGAAACATCTGAACAACAAGAATAAATGGTTGGACCTTCTGGGGCTGAAGAGGATCCTCACAAACATGTGTGTCTGTTCTACATGATGGAGTGAGTCTGGCTGGAGTTAGCGTACGCGCGCGCGTGTGCGTGTGTGTGTGTGTGAGTGTGTGTGTGCGTGCGTGCGTGCGTGTGTGTGCGCTGTGAGGGAGGTTTCGACTCATAAATATGAAATCTGGAGCGCTCTGTCTCAGCTGGTTTGCTGTATTGCTGGTGTGGAAACACTGTCATGGCGCACACGCGTGCGCACACACACGCACACACACACACACACACACACAATCCATCATCCACACACAAAGCTGAGCTGGTCGTTTGGTAAGAAGCTTTTTTTAAAACAATTTTTATTATAAACCTCTCTGAGCTCAGCCAGACCTGTTGAAAGAGAGCTCTCTCAATGACTCTGTGCTTAAAAAAGCTGCCTAGACCACAGTTTCTTAATGTTGGGTCCGGGGACCACCGGGGGTCCAAATGGTCATTTATTACCTCAGATATGACACACTGTCTATTCTGTACAGCAAAACGCAAGCTTTACAGACATGATTAATGTAATTAAGCCCTGTTACCCTGTTGTTATTATGTTTCAATAAATAACTGTTTTTGTTTTATATGCTGCTAAGAAGACTCCCCAGAACATGGGTCTGGCAGCTCTATTATTTTTCTTTAAAAAGATCATTATATTCTGTTTATCAGACATTTCTTCAACTTTTTTGCTGTATCGAAAAAGTAACGAACCACTATACCACTGTATTGTGTCGAACGGAATGATGAATTTTGTGACCCCTATGTGTGTGTGTGTGCTGATACAGTACCAATATAGTCCGACAGCTTGATGTTCATTGGTCGAATCAGGATCCCCTCTAGTACCAGCTCTTCATACAGAGACTCCAGAGGCCTGAGAGAGAGGGAGAGGGAGAGAGACACAGAGAGAGAGAGAGAGAGAGAGAGAGAGAGAGAGAGAGAGAGAGAGAGAGAGAGAGAGAGAGAGAGAAAGAGAGAGAAAAAGAGAGCGAGAGCGAGAGACAGACAGACGATGCAAGGGAGGTTATAAATGAGAGACAATGTGAAATAACAGACTGAAAGCAACATGTGTCTGAAGCAGACTCACGCACCTGTCTGCTGTCAGGTCCTTCTCTTTCTTCTTCTTTCTCTTACTGGTCTTCTTGCTCTTCTTCTTCTAATAAAAAAAAAAGAAGGTTTCAATCATATAAACGACTTTGACAAGTTCGTTTCAAATTGAACCAATGTGGACCAAATGGAAAAATGTAAGAGTTTAAAAGTTGGAGCATATTGGACACCATTGTGAGCATGTAGATTGGCACATTTTCGCCGAATGTTTACCCCAGAAGAGAAGCGCCAAAGTTCCAGTGGTCAAGGGTCCACTCTTACACGCTCAGTATTAAACTAACACTCTCTGTGTTTTACTGTGTAGTCTACGGGTCCTTAGGGGTCCATTTATGTACCCTCAGAAGTTAAAATAACACTTTGGGTTTGTACTCGACTGGCCCTCAGGGGTCAGTTTTTACACTCTGTGACTCTGATATCCCAACAGACTTTGTAGAGAATTCTTCTCACATCCAAGAGAGTTGGACAGCAACCAACAATGATTTTCATGCATTAGACAAGCTGAAAGCAATAAAAAACATGAGAGAACACGCACGCACACACACACACACACACGCACACACGCACACACGTGTACATCCATGCTATAATGTACATAAACACATACAGACACATGCAAAGATACATAATTTAAACACACAATATGTACACCCACACACACACAAATACATACAGTACATACTGTACGCATATCTAGACACATACGTACATCGGTACAGTATGTACACACACACACACACACACACACACACACACACACACACACACATTCCATATTCATACGTCTTTTCTGCTGTCTAACCTCTCATCGGCCTCCTATATAAACCCGTCTAGTGTTCATGTCAGAATTTGGCGTTTGCACAACGCCGTCTCTGCGCGAACATCCCGTCTCACGGCCCAAACACAACGCGCCAGACGTTCTAAATAAACAACCAAACATCAGCACACACACTCACTGCCACCGAGAGACACGATGACAGATATATAAATGGAACACATGCAAGAGAGAGAGAGAGAGAGAGAGAGAGAGAGAGAGAGAGAGAGAGAGAGAGAGAGAGAGAGAGAGAGAGAGAGAGAGAGAGAGAGAGAGAGAGAGAGAGAGAGAGAAATGTAGACCAATTCACACACACAGTACACATATATCACAGAGTAACAACACGTTGTTTAAGCATGTTGACTCAATCCTGTTTTCGGTTAAATATTTACAAGGAAAATGTTTTTATTTTCTTGAAACGCATGCGGATAGAGAGATATAGCAGGGTGGTCCTGGACCGGTTCTGGTGGGATTGTGTTACGTTAAGGAGAATGCATTCTATTTGATTTCAACAAGGAAATCGTCTCTGTCGGGTGGAAACCTCATAGTGTCCAAAACTGTTACTTTTCCGTATTCAAAATAAAAAAAAACAGCAAAAGTAGCAGATCTACAAGCTCAAAGCTCCAGCTTGTTGTAGATCTGCTACTTTTGATAATTTTGTGTGACGCTCAGTCAGTGGTGGAAAGCAACTAAGTACATTTACTCAAGTATTGTACTTAAGTACAATTTTGAGGTATTTTTACTTCATTGGAGTATTTCCAATTTTCAGCACTTTTACTTCTACTCCACTAAATCTCAGATAAGAGGCAAATATTGTACTTTTACTCCAGTACAATTATTTGAGAACTTTAGTTACTAGTTACTTTGAAGATTTTGATTAGTATTACAAAACATGCAGTAACCCCTTCAGCCCTATTATACATTACAGCTATTTGAAAATAGCAGATCTACAAGCTTTTTATACATTTTATACAAGGATTTTTATACGTTTTATACATTTGAAACACTTTCTACTTTTGGTACTTTAAATACCAAAAATTTTGATACCAATACTTTTGTACTTTTACTCAAGTAACAGAGTATTTTTACATTGCAGTATTGATACTTTTACTTGAGTACAACATGTGAGTACTTTTTCCACCACTGGACGCTGTAGTACGATCAAGCAGGGTGTTAATTTACAAAAAAAACACAAAAAGTTAGAATATGGAGATAAGAGGTTTTTGCCCGACAGTGAAATGCTTAGTCATAACATAGATAGGTGTTCTCGGGTTCATGTTTACATAAAAAAGGGGGGAAACTCCAGCTCTTGAACTGGGAGGTCCAGGAGATAGTCTGGTTGGATCTTATAACCAGTTAGAAGAGGGGGGGCAGGAGGGGCCATGTTATATTGTATATCAACCCGTTCTCACTCCCCAGGCGTCACATTTTGCCGCTCTGTCAGTAGCCCTGAAACGTCAAGTTTTTACATGGTGGGATGCCATGGCGACGTCGCATGTTGACAAAACTAAGCCTAAACCTAACCCTAATCCTAACCTCACAAAGATATACCCAAACTAAACCTAACCCTAATCCTAACCCTAACCTAACAAAAATATACCTAAACCTAATCCTAACCTCACAAAAACTGTGCGGAGAGAGAGGAAAAAAAGTCGAGGGGGAGAAACAATACGCACCATCGGTGGGATTCGTTCACGAGATGTTATGGTTACTAGCTAAGCACTGCTACCAGGTTAGCCACCGAGGCAGCTTGCCGATCATTTGATTCGAGTAGTATTTGAAGCTCCGATACGTGCCTTTTAGTTGTTGTAGTCCTATAGCAACGCATTAGGGAGTGAACATGACAGACCGGCAATAACTGACGCCTTATCTGTGAGAATGTGTTGTGTATATCATTAAAAAGATTAGATAGGTAGATGGGTAGGGAGGCATCCATCTATCCTCTGTCGGTCTGTCTTGTACATTATCTACATCAATCACTCCATTCATCTATAAATCCATCTAATAATCAATGAATCTATCTATCTATCCATCAATCCAAATGTTATCAACCTGAAAGTGAACTATATTGCTATAAAAGCTGTGTGGTATAACGGCTTACTGATAGAATTCATTGTGCCTGCACAGATAGAAGTGCTTATTGTGAACACCACAACCTAGAATGTGACATTCAGAGGACATTTTAGTTCATTAAAACGTGCAAAAGAACATTTTATCTGGAGACAGAATAAATAGGGAGGAATACTACAATACTCCCTCTTCACTCTTCCCAAAACAGTGAAGAACAGGAGTTCTTTCATTGCTCAAGGTCTTTTCTTAGATACGGACAGAAATAGGTGTTCATTTTTTTGTTTGAAGTCATATTCCTGTGACACAGTTTTTTAATGAAAGATGTCTCTGTAACCTTGACTGCCGGGGAAAGTGAGAAGAACGGAGAAGAACAGGAGTTCTTTCATTGCTCAAGGTCTTTTCTTAGATACGGGCAGAAATAGGTGTTCCTTTTTTAGTTTAAGTCATACTCCTGTGAGACAAACCATTTTTCATGAACGATGCCTCTTTAACCTTGGCTGCCCAGAAAAGTGAACTTAATACAAATACTGACTCAATGCTGTAGAGAGTCAGACAATGCTGGAGACCTGGCGGTGCAAACCATGCTCTGTATTGTCCTGCAGCGCTGCAATACGGTTTAATTTACTTAAATCACTTGGTTCCTTAATCATTTAATAATCTATTTTGATCCACAGTCACACCCACAAAGGAGAAGGAAAATGTCTGTCTGTAGTAGCCTACTCTATCCATATTTTTTTGTTTTTGTGCTTTTTACCCCCTTTTCTCCCCAATTTAGTCGTTTTTGCCATTTGCCATTTTGTGTGTTGTCACTGCTGTTGTATCCTACTGACTCATCTGCCAGCGAGGAGCCCCCACCGGGAGGACGTAGAGCCTTCGTTCTACTCCTCCCGCCCAACACTCCCTGCTGACATGTGCCGCCCCAGCCCGTAGGAATACATGCAGCGATATCAACCTCCCCTCCTGGCTTCCCTCCCCCCGAACATGGGCCAATTGTGTTTGTATAGACGCTCGACAAAGCCGCATGCACCACAGTGGATTCGAACCCACAACCTCCGAGGTGGTGGGCAGGGACTTTACCACTGCGCCGCCCGAGCGCCTCCATCTATCTACTCTGCAGTCGGATCCAAAAATGACTTGTCTCGTGGTTCCTGCACCCTCCATCCATCCATACATACATCCACCCACCCACCGTATCCGGTTCAGCCAAAGTTAACCAAGAGAATGTTTTATATTCCTGTATGAGTTCATCAGTCATTCTTTCTGCTAACGAGTTTGTTACTCAACAATCAATATGTTATCCTTAACCTAAAAAACGCATGGGTTCCCGAGGCTATCCTTAACCCGACATACTTTCACTCATCTTCACCACTACATCATGGCCTGTGGACGAGGGAAAACCCCTCAACTTGAAGCCAAGTTAAGGAACCTCTGATGAGAGGGGGAACATTGTGATCAGAAATCAGCTCAACACAGCAGCTGACTCAGTGCCTGGGGAGACATGGACACGCTTCTCTAAACTAACAAATATGTTTTGCGTTGCGTAATTTCAACATGTAAATACGCCCTGAATCTGGTCTGGATTGTCTAACCTATTAAAACCGGGAGAGCATCTGTGTAACCACTTTAACCATTATTATATACTAGGACTATTCAAAAATAGCAGATCTACAAGCTCATAGCGCGTTGATCGTTGATGAGCTTGTAGATCTGCTATTTCTGAAAAATCTTAAACAAAATGTGCACAAAATGTGCAAATCTTAGAATATATTTTCCCTGGAACAAAATATTTTGAGATGGGGGTCGGCGGACACATTTTTTTTTTGGGGACCCTTGACATGAAAAAGTTTTAGAACCACTGACATAGAAACATAAGAGCTTCAGAGCTTCAGAATTTTGTAGAATCGGCCTCAGGTCTTAATGGGCTAATTTCAGTAAGTCTGAAATAAGGAGGATTGCACGCCCACAGGGAGAAAGCCGTGCTCTGCTGAGGAAAATATTTAGAGTTGCGTTTCAATCCAGGAAAATGTGTCATAATCTTGGTCTGTTAAGAGTGAACTTTGATACACTGAGTGAGTCAGCGTTGATTTGTTATTCATGTCACATGCTTTTATATTCTGCCCGGCATCAAAATATTATTGCGCTCTGCCCAGCATATTTGATCCAGAGAGTTCATTACAGAGCTAACCTTAACCATAGCCTCCCTGAAGTCCTAATCTTTATAATAAATGGAAACCATGTAAATATCTTTAAACATATATTAGAAGAATGATGTATTTATTTTGTATTTTGTCCAGACAGTGTGTCTAGCAACAAACGGACATCATATCAACATCACACACTTAGAAACAAACGTATTTATCTGTCAGCAAGTTCCGCAATTTTGGCTGAGAGTCAGGATAACAAGCCAAGGACTGAGTCATTTATGAGCAAATGTTAATCTGTCATAATCTGGTGTACTGTATGTCGCTTTGACCCTTCCTCTACTCTATTAGTGTCTTCTAAACTTGATGTTTTAAAATTGACCCTTTAGTCTAGCCTAGTTGGGTCCCATGTAATTGTTTGGTTGCCTATGCTGTTTTTATGCCATGCTTTTAATCTGGTAGCACTTTGAGATTCGCAATAATGTAAAGTGCGTTATCAATAAAATGCATTATTATTATTATTATTATTATTATTATTATTATGTTGGAGATCCATGAATTTAAACATGGTACATTTAGTTACTTGCTCTGAAAAGGAGTGTTAAACAAGGTTGAACGTCAACATCCAAGAAACGTAATGCAGGAAAGTTACATGGCTTGAGACCAGCTTTCAATTGCAATCAGTCTCATCTCATCGGTCTACGATGAATAGATCAGATGGTATGTATGAAGATTTACGGTATTCTTATTTAGTTAAATTCCTTGTCTTGTGACTTACCAAACTCACACACGCGTAAACGTGCGCGCACACACACACACACACACACCCACCCACCCACGCACGCACGCACGCACGCACGCACGCACGCACGCACGCACGCACGCACGCACGCACGCACGCACGCACGCACGCACGCACGCACGCACGCACGCACGCACGCACGCACGCACGCACGGCTTGGCCATGTCGTACAAAAAACCTGTTAAGCGCCTGTATGATTCTTCAGAGTTTCTCTACTGGTTCTTCAGCTTAGTTTGGCACCTCCAATGGTTTTATATAGCAGTGGTTCTCAGTGGGGAGATAACAGTGGAGATACTGAAACCTAGGATCTGAATCGCATTCTTACATTCTCTCATGAGGCTTATAGCCGACGAAATAGTAGTGTAATTAAACTGTTTAACCTGATTTTTCTGGGACCCCCTGGAACCGTTCAAGGACCCCTGGGAGTCTCCGGACCCAACTTTGAGCACCACTGCTATAGTACCATTTGACAAAGGTGCTAATATAAGTTAAGTAGTGACAATATAGTACCAAAAGAGGTTACCCTATGATTACGAGCCAAAGACCCAATTTTAAGAGTCATTTAGCACCATTTTTGTTTAGACTGCTGTATGCAAAGACAGTTATTTTTAGAATAATTTTGCAGCTCAACTGAGAAGTGCATACTTGCCGAGAGCCCACTCTACTGATAACAAAAAGTCAAGTGTCCAGTAAATATAAATATTTAACACGGAATAGAATTAGGTTTGGAGTTCACAACACACACAGCCTTTCTCGGCCTGCAACTTTATTCAATTTCTTTTACAAGCTATTTTGGCACGTCACCCTTGGACTCTCCATCTCCCTGTCAACAATTCCAGTTATTTTGGCCGAAACCACAGAATGTCAAGCCAAGTTCCTCTTGGAAACTGCACATACTCGTGAAGAAATAAAAAGAAGTAGAGAAAATAAAACCCTATATAGAGTTTGATAGCATGAAAGGCACTTAGAATGACAGCTGATGTCTGAGACTTGTGGAACTGACCACACAGAAAAAAAACATAACTTTAAGGCCGATTAATAATTTGTCACATGATATTTTTGACAAGTGTTGCCAGACAAAAACAAACTATTTTCAACAGAAAAAAGGTTGTCAAACAAAGAGGTCATGGAACAAAGTATGAATGAGCCTTTTAGAGAGGAGCTAGTCGTTTCTGATCTAGGATCAGTGAGCTTGAATTCAAAATGTCTGGAGAGTTGAGCAGGCCATGTCACGGTGAAGACACTCTGTTAAACCTGATATACAGTGGTGTGGTGTAAAGTAACTAAGTACATTTACTCAAGTACTGTACATTTTGAGGTATTTTTACTTTAGTGGAGTATTGCCAATTTTCAATACTTTTACTTCTACTCTGCTACATCTCTGAGGAAAATATTGTACTTTTACTCCACTACAATTATTTGAAAACTTTAGTCACTAGTTACTTTACAGATATAAATTATTATATTATAAAACATACATTAACCACTTTTTTTATACGAAGGCTATTTAAAAATAGCCGATCTACAATGCGCCGCGTTGTGACCTTGTAGATCTGCTATTTTCAAACATTTTAGTACTTATACTTTTGGTACTTTAAGTATATGTCGATGCCAATACTTTTGTACTTTTACTCAAGTAACATTTTTAACACAGGCCTTTTACTTGTAACAGAGTATTTCTACATTGCGGTATTGATATTTTTACTAAGTAAAGTAAAAAATGTGAGTACTTTTTCCACCACTGCTGATATATACTTAGCTGTTCGGCACAGGACACAGCGCGCAGCAAATATATAAATCAGGCTTTAGAAACCAGACAGAGATAAGGGTCTAAATGCCTGGGCACAATCTAATTCGTAAATCTAATGATCCAAATCCAGTCCACACACACACAATTTATTCACCTTCTTGATGCCTTTCTTTGGCTTTTTCTTTTTCTTCCCCTTGTCTCGATCCACGGCCAGTTTGAGGTTCTTCAACTCCTGTCTCATCAGTTCATCCACCTTGGGAGACAGACAGACAGACAGACAGACAGACAGACAGACAGACAGACAGACAGACAGACAGTAACAGAGACATAAAAAGAGATATAAAGAAAGCTTGAGTGAGACAGAAGCCAGGGACTAGAGCTTAAAACGACCTCAGCCCCTAACCCGAGCACGTTCTGTCTGAGCCTGCATGGTACGGGTCTGTGTCATCATTGCTGCATTTAGGGCTCGCATTGAGCCTGGTTTAACCCATTAAGGCCTGAGGTTCCGATTCTACAAAATGTCTTCTAAATCCTACTACTTACTACTGTATAGGTTCTCAAGCTTTTTCAAGTCAAGGACCCCCAAAATTGTATGTATTTGGCGGCCGAACCCCATCTGAAAATATTTTGCTCCAGAGAGCCCCAGGAGCAAAGATTTAAAGTTAAAAATGTTCGCTTTAAAAATTATGTATATTCAAAGATTTGCACACATTTTCAAGATTTTTTAAAAATAGCAGATCTACAAGCTCATAGTGCGGCACTCGGTGCCGCGCTATGAGCTTGTATATTCTGATATTTTTGAATAGCCAAAGTATAAAAATAATGGTTTAAGTGGTTACACAGATGCGTTCCCGGTTTTAATGCGTTAAAAACCCAACATTTTCTTTCAAAATCAAATCGGCCATCAGCTGCAACCCACATCTCTTCAGAGCGTTGCTGCTGGATAAGTGCTGTTCCGTTGGCTTTCCCACGCCCTGAAAAACAAGCTTCTGATGTTTTTTTGTCATTCAAACAAAACAAAATCTGTTCAGAATTACGTGCCGGATCTTACAGAGTAACCTAACTTCCTCTCGCGGAGGAGTCGTGAGGCGACTGTCGGGGTAGACAGCGAAAACATTTCAAATTGTAACCTTGATTGACTGACTGGTGACGATCGGTTTGATTCTCTGCCTGGCCTGGCCCGGGGCTCAGGTCCGGGCAGAGAGTCAAACCTCTACCGGAGACAGAGAAATGACATGGCCACTTAAACCCTATATGCTTACTGTTGTTGACCGGAATTCCCCCAGGGGTTTATACTAGGCCGCCTTCTTTTTTTCCCTCCCCCTACACCAAATATCTATGGAGAAACTGCGTTGTGATCATAGACTGTAAAAAAAAGAATATGGACAGCATTACGGCCATAGATTCTACAAACCAAAAAATGTACTCGGAAATTAATTAAGGTAATAAAATCAAGTGTAAAGTTCGGCAAAAACCCATCCGCTTGAATAGAGCCTAGTTGCTTCTGACACCAGCGGGGGTGAAACAGCGAGACTACAGCCATTCATATGAACTGTCACTTCCTATATAGCCTCAATTTACAACCCGGATGCTAGCCCCTTGGTTGTGATGCATTGTGAACTTGCAGATTGGCCATTTTCATTGAATGTTCGTCCCAGAATAGGGACGCTACGGTTCATGTGGTAAAACTCAGTCAGTGCTCATCCTTTGCCCCTCCTTGGCTCGGAGAGGAGATTATAGCGTGAATCATTCACAGATGTTGTTACATACGCCGCACGCACGCAACCAGTGACCTGAGAATACCACGAGGGCACCTTCCTAATGAGTTCAATTTCAAGGTTTGCTTTGTCCCCAGAGAGAAATGTGTCTCGCAAAAAGGCGTTAATATACATTGTACATTGTTCATAATTGATCAAATATAGAAAACACATTAGCGACATTAAGGAACGACGTACAATGAATTCAGTGGTGGCATATGAGAGAGAGAGAGAGAGAGAGAGAGAGAGATGTGTTCCAGATTAATCTTCGGTGCTTGTCTGGACGTGCATGCTGAAGGTAGCTTGCTGATCCCAGAGGAGAGGTGGGAACGAGGGCAGACAGGTTCATGGAGCTCTGGGACTTTACGTAGCAGTAGTAGGGTCTACTTGTCTTACACATACATCCATGTTGGTGGTCTCTGCTCAATAATACCACTGATCTGACTCTGCCGTTTTCATTTAAAAAAAACTGCTGAGTTGGCCTCCGCTTTCAGCATGGAGAACCTTTGCTCGTAAGCGCTGCACAGTTTCAGGTTTAACGATCAATTGTTCCAGAATTACATCCGAAGTGGCTGATTTGAATGTAACCTAATCAGTGGTGTGAAGTAACTAAGTACATTTACTCAAGTACTGTAATGTACTTAAGTACAATTTTGAGTTACTTTTCACTTTACTGGAGTATTTCCGATTTTCAGTGCTTTTACTTCTACTCCACTACATTTCAGAGGCAAATGTTGTACTTTTACTGCACTACAATTATTTTTAAACTTTAGTTACTAGTTACTTTGCAGATATAAATTATTATATTGTAAAACATACATTAACCACTTTATCCGTATTTTATACTACTATTTGAAAATAGCAGATCTACAAGCTCACAACGTGTCGCGATGCGACACGTTGTGAGCCTAATCATAGTGTTGAACCTGTTGTGAACCTAATCATAGTGATTCCGAATCACAGAGTGATTCAGAATGTTTGTTTAGAAACGACAGCAGTCATCTCTATATTTGAGCATATTGAGAGACATACACTAATATCCAGGGGCTCTCAAAGTGGTGGTCCAGGGACCCTCAGGGTTACTTGAGGGGGTCCCTTGCAATTATGTAACTCTGAGAGTGTGCCATTGGTTCCATTTCTACACTCTCAAAGAGTTATGGGGGGTCCTTGAAATAAAATAAAAAGTTTGAGAAGAACCACTCATATAGATAGATGAGTTTGACCAGAGGGGTCAGCGGTGAGCAACATGGACAGGGATGGATCCACTTGGTTACTGGAGGGATTATACCTGTGACCTTGATGCTTGACCTGTTGCATACTTCATTAATGTGTGTGTGTGTGTGTGTGTGTGTGTGTGTGTGTGTGTGTGTGTGTGCGTGTGCGTGTGTGTGTGTCTCTGTCTCACCTGAACTCTGACCTCGTCTTCAACCTCCTCCCTCTTCTCTTCACGGACCAGCTGGGCATCGAACCTCTGCAGGAAGTTCTGGCTGTCGTCACGTCCCTGCCACACATCTGCACACGCACACACACACACACACACACAGGAACACACACACACACCCACCTCTGTGACTAAGCTGAGGAACTGAGTCACTGGCATCAGGACAGAAAACAACCTGTTAGTTGATATGAGGAACACTACCGTTCCCAGGGAGAGAGAGGGAGAGAGAGAGAGAGAGAGAGAGAGAGAGAGAGAGAAAATGCACACAAACGGGAGAGGAACTGGAAGAGGGGGGGGTGGGGGGGCGGAGAGGAAGAGACAGAAAGAGGAAGGTAAAAGGGGGAGAAAGAATGGAGAGAGAAAAAGAGAAAATAAGGCAAGGAAGTGATACATAGACAATAGGGAAGACTACAATTGAGGAAGAACGAAAGCCGAGAGATACAGGGAGAGGGAGACAGATTTTGTTTGCCTCCAAAGCAAAAGTCAAGGGCTGAGACTCCCTCTGTGTACGACTCTAAGGAAAACCCAGAATAAAAACTTTACTTGAAAAACGTTCCCCCCATCGATCTAAAGACTGCAACCCAAAAGAACCATCATTAACCCATTAAGACCAGAGGCCGATTTTACAAATGCCTTCTCACACTTTTTTCATGCCAAGGACCCCCAAATTGATAAACATTTGGCCACGGACCCCCATCTGAAAACATTTTGTGCCAGGGACCCTCAGAAGAGATGATTTCTGTAAAAAAAGAATACACAAAAAAAAAATCTAAAATAGCAGATGTACAAGCTTGCGCTGTGAGCTTGTATATCTGCTATTTTTTATAGCCAATGCTAAAATAATGCTTTTCCAGTTTTCATGTGTTAACACTTTCTAGGTTCTATTATCTGGTTGTAGATTGCATACTGTCAATAACCACCACATTTTCTGAACTGCTGCTAGTATTGTATTCTTATGTATGTTTAAATGTTTTTTTAATAAACTGGTCTTGTAATTGTATTGCTGCTTGCTACAAGAATTGTTCTGTGTGACCCTGTGTTATACTGTGTATTTCACTAATAAAACACCTTGACCTTTTGACCAAAAAGAGGAACAGTGGTTGCATTCTCACACACACAGCAAAACAGTGAAAGAGACAGAGTGTCTCTCATCACAGAAAGGACAGTGGTGGGAAACCGCCAGGTGCATCACATAAGAGTAAACTCTTCACTGATGCTCGCATGCAGCACCCTCCATTGTAGACACCCACACCTCTCTTGCTTAACTCATTCAGTGCCCGGCTTATTTATGGCAGTTTGGCTCTTGAGTGCCACAGCCAAAATTCATTGTTTAAAAAAAATGCTTAGGAGCCGAGATACAGCCAGTAAGATTTTTCAGTAAGAAGTTAAACAAAGAGTGAATGGAGCAGAATATTTTCAAATCATGATATCTCAGGGCTTACATTAACGGACGTCTTAGACGTCCAGTGGCACTGAATGAGCGGTGGCTTGTATAAAGAAACGCCTCCACATTGTGTCTATGAGTTTGTTAGCTTTTCATTCACTGCTAATGGAGCCGTTATGGCGGTCCGTGGCCTAATAAATAATGCATAGTAAACCGGGAGACCTTGAAATGAAAAGGTTTCACTGGTTCTACGGCAGTCAAAGCGTGCTTCCAACCCTGCAGCACCTTGGATGGCGTGCCCCCAAAAAGGTGCTCACTAATCCCCCCCACCTGGTCCAGCTCCCAGCCAGCTGTGCCCAGAGCCTGCCTTATAATATAAAAGCCGGATTTATATTTGTATATCGTTGCTGTCGGGCAGAAACCTCTTAACTCCATATTCTAACTTTCTGTGTTTTTTCATAAATCAACGCCCTACTTCACACAAAAGCACCAAAAGTAGCAGATCTACAAGCTCGAAACGCGGCGCGAAGCGACGCGTTTCGAGCTTGTAGATCTGCTACTTTTGAATTTGAATCCTGAGAAGCAACAGTTTTGGACATATGACATTTCCACCCGACAAGAGCAATGAGCAATGATTACCGAAAGAGTGGGCAAAACCATACCTATATTAAATTGTTCATGGGGTCAATATAAGTAAATAAATATATGATAACCTTTCCACAGGAGTAGCTTTTTCATAGTTATCACACATTTCGTTATTTTCCCCATACGTACATGACAGGTGAAAAAAATCACATTTAAAAAATAGTTATCATAATGAAACTTCCCCAGTTGATTACTTACATGAAGACAATGATTTATTGTATTACAAGTTTTCTGAAATTGTATATTTGAATATGCAAATTAGGCATTATATAGGAAAACATGCCCTAATTTGCATATTTAAATATACAATTTCAGAAAACTTGTAATACGATAAATCATTGTACTTCCCCAAGTAATCAACTGGGGAAGTTTCATTATGATAACTATTTTTAAAATTTTGTGATTTTGTACATACGTATGGGGAAAATAACAAAATGTGTGATAAATATGAAAAAGCTACTCCTGTGGAAAGGTTATCATATATTTATTTACTTATATTGACCCTATGAACAATTTAATATAGGTATGGTTTTGGCCACTCTTTCGGTAATGAAATCTTGTCTGGCTCATGGACTAAACACGCAGCCAACCTACGCTGCTGAAGGAAAGCGTGAGAGCAGTGATGGATAAAGTACTCACATGTTTTACTAAAAAGTATCAATACTGCAATGTAGATATAGATCTGTTACAAGTAGAAGTCCCGTATTCAAAATGTACTCGAGTGAAAGCACAAAAGTATCGACATCAAAAAATACTTTAAGTACCAAAAGTAAAAGTACTCATTGGGCAGAATGTCCCATTTCACAAGTTCAATTTTATTTTTTATTTTTTATAGCCGATCTACAAGCTCACAATACGCATTGTGAGCTTGTCGATCTGATATTTTCAAATAGCCAAAATATATACAGTATATATACGGCTGAAGGGGTTATGTATGTTTTGTAATAATAATACACATTTACAAAGTAACTAGTAACCAAAGTATTCATATAAATGTAGTGGAGTAAAAGTACAATATTTTCCTCTGAGATGTAGTGGAGTAGAAGTAAAAGTATTGAACATTTTAAATAGTGAAGAAAGTAAAAAATACCACAAAATTATACTTAAGTACAGCACTTGAGTACATGTACTAGTTACTTTACACCACTGTGAGAGAGTGTGTGTGAGAGAGAGAGAGGTAGAGGAAGAGCGAGCAAGAGACAGAAAGAGGGAGAGAGAGAGAGGAAGAGAGAGCAAGAACGGGAGAGTATTGCAGGTGTACAGCATCCTGTGGTGTATAGAGTACATTGTCCTCTCCAAGAGGCTCCCAGGAACCCACATCCTGGTAGGAAGCCTCCACTTCCTGCCTCCGAGCCGGGCTGAGAGCCAGGGAGGTGATCTGCACATGCAGATCAAGATCAGATCAGACAGATGCTGCTGGCTGGGATCGGATCTCTCAGAACAAAAAAAACCAAAACAAAACAAAACTGTGGTGACAACAAAAGCTCCCTGGCGAACCTGAGGACCTCTGTGACAAAAGTCCCCGAGTGACCCGTGCCCCTCCCACCCTCTCTCTCTCTCTCTGATCGACTATACTCTCCCCACTGAGTTCAGTACAGGTCAGTTCAGTGGCTGTATAGTTTGAAGCCTCCAGTTCGTAACGTGCCATTAGTTCGTGGCATAAACCGCATGAATTCGGTTCATATCAATGTATTTAACCCATTAAGACCTGAGGCCGATTCTACAAATGTCTTATAAATCCTAAGAGTTTTCAGAAAAACCTATGTTGCTATATCAGTGGTGCTCAAACGTTTTTATGTGAAGGACCGCAAAAAAAAAAAAAAACTTTGCTCCCCCATAAGCAAACATTTGAGTTAAAAATGTTTGCTTTAAAGAATCTATATATTCAAAGATTTGCAAAAAAATTCAAGATTAAAGAAAATGCAGATCTACAAGGTTGTAGCGTGGCACGAAGTGACGCGCTATGGGCTTGTATATCTGCTATTTTTGAATAGCCAAAGTATGAAATGGCACAGATGCTTTCCGGGGTTTCAATGGGTTAACCACTTTCAACCAGGCTTATAAATAAATGTAAAACGTTTTTTTTGCAGATTTATAAGCTACAAGCTCACAACTTTTAAGCTTGCAGATCGGCTATAATTTTTTTTTTAAATGGGGCATAAGTGGCTAAACTCACGTCAATGTGCACACATTTTATATAGGGTTTACTTTAAATGGTTAAAGTCACATCAATGTGCACAGATTTACCTGACATTATGCGACTTGTCCTACACTTCTTTAGCAGATCTCTCTCCCTCTCTCTCCCCTCACCCAACCTATCTCATGCTGCATTCCTCACTCTTCGTGTCTCCATCTCTCTCTCTGTCTCTTTTTACATCTGCCATTTCCTGAGCAGGTCACAGATCTCTCCTCAAACAAATACCGCCTGTCATGGAGTCCAAGTACAATAAGGTTTAGGTTTATCATCCTTTAATTGCTTTCCCCTCAACCCTAGCTTCCATCCCACAGCATCCTAACTCATCCTGCCCTGTTAGGAGAATGATCTAATTCATCCCGACTGACTGGGGGATGAAGTGCCTCCAAGTTCAGCCAGGCGTCAGAGGTCAGGGGGTTTAACAGCTCCAACCGGTGGCACCTCAAAACAACAACCGTGTCTTTGAAATGAGATCGGCTCCTGAGGTCACGGGGTCAACCTCTCCTCCACAAGTCACTACTGCCTCTCTCCCCTCCTCCCCTGCTCTAAAATCCTCCTTTTTCTAAATGCCCCCCCGGGGCAAACCGATACATAGAATTACCTTTTCTCTCTGTGTTTACCTAACACAGGGGGTTGTTTGTTTAGCTACTTTCAACCTGGCATCCCTTTTTTGGTCATGGTTATTTGGTCATTTATCGCACTACAAAGTATATAAAGCATCTATTCTATTCTGATCTTCTGAATACATCTGATGACCGGTGATCCATAGCCAGGTTAACTTCTCAGGTGCACTTTATTGGCTTCTAATTGAACAGAAAGGAACATCTTGTGACACAACTTCGGGTCCTTTGATCAAACTAGCTGAGAAACCCAGCAGTGAACAGAATCTGTCTAATGAGGAGACACAGATGTGTACTTCAACTTAAAGACCTGATGACCCGATTCTACAAATGTCTTCTAAATCCTATAACAGTTTTCTGAAAAACGTATGTTTCTATGTCAGTGGTTCTCAAACATTTTAACGTGAAGGACCCTCACAATTGTATGCATTTGGCCAGGGACCCCCCAGAAGCAAAGATTTGAGTTATAAAAAACTAAATCAAAAATTAATATATATATTCAAAGATTTGCAAAAAATTTCACGATTCAAAAATAGCAGATCTACAAGCTCATAGTGGGGCACAAAGTAACGCGCTATGAGATTGTATATCTGCTATTTTTGAATAGCCAAAGTACAGTATAAAATAATGGTTAAAGTGGTTAAAGTGACACAGATGCTTTCCCGGTTTGAATGGGTTAAAGCTGGAATCTGTTAATATGTCCCACCCGGGATTAAAACCGTGCACGAGAATTTCTACCACTCGCCAAGGCAATACCGCTAGTCCACGGGAGATATTGGGCTTATGAGCAAAGTCACATCTCCACAGCTGTCCAGTGGGACAACAATTTCAACACTATTCTATTACATCTCCCATATAAAACAGACGAAGAGATCAAATGTATAGGTTTAGGTTATCACCCCTTTGTGAATATTTCAGATTGTGAGAAGGATCAGTTTAGAGCCTTGTCTCTACATGAAGTCTCTGCTGAGCTGTTTCTAAATAAGTTTCAGCCAGATGAAAAAATGAAAAATGTAGGAACTACACTTTGGAAGACTGATCTCTAAATTTGCCTACCGATGGTATCATCAGAATTAACTACTTATATATATATATACTTTGTTGTACGACAAAAAGTAACACATCTACAAGCTCAATGTGTCACGATGCAATGTGTTGTGAGCTTGTTGATCGGCTATTTTCAATATTTTCAAAAATGTTCACCAATAACGACTTGCCAAAAATAAGGGTTGAAAGTGGTTAAGGGAAGAAAAAAACTTTCCAGGCTGATTCAAACCTTAACCAATGCAGAGGATGAATTTCACCTACAAATACAGTACAGTGACAAATACCCCAGGAACAACAATCCTGAGTTTCTTTCCAAGGATGGTTGTCAAGGCAACAAGCACATGATTAGTGATAAAGTGCAACCAGCTCTCGGTTGAAACCGACAGACAGATCAACAAACCAACTGACAGACAGACAGACAGATCTACCAACCAAATGACAGACAGACAGAGAGTGGCATGTGCATTGCCGTAACCGCAAGCATAATCTTCAACATTCCAGACAGAATCCAACCAACAAACTAAAAATACTTTTTTTTTCCCGTTTTGTTTTCTTGACAAGAGTTCTTGGGAAAGAACTTCCCCAACAACTGTCGTCACGAAAACAAAACTTCTAAGTAGAACTTAAGTAGAATTCTACAACCTAACAGAACATGTTGGGCATTATCCGACCGTAGTTGTCGAGGAATAAAACATTCCAAAGAGAATCGTTATCGCCTCACAAAGAGCTCCTTTGGAACGCGCCTTCTCATGAATCTACTACCAGGATGAGATAGTCGGTTCTTTTCACCCAGCCGGGCGACGGGACAAGCCTCAAGCCTGTGTCCAAAAGGAGGAGACACAGAGACCACACAGCACACACCAGTAACGTATCCCCCCCTCCACAAAAAAGCCCCATGACATGTGAAGGCCACAGCACTGCCATATACCACCTGGCCTGTGAAAAGACAGCCACTTCAACTCGAGTGTTACTCAATGGAGAGCTTCATTCACCAAGGCCACGCTATTCAGCTGCATGCTAGCCCTGGCGCCAATATACGTACCGTCGCCGTCGGGGAACAAACCTTGTATACTTTATGTCTAAAACTGTTACTTTTCAGGATATGGGGGAATACAATCGGTGTTCCAATCTGTGTTCCAGTGGATCCAATGTAGTTACTTATATTATAATAGCAATAATAATATCTGGAATTTATATAGCGCTTTTCTAAGTACTCAAAGACACTTTAAATGTGTGTGGGGACCAGGGGAGAGGACACAAACTAAAGAGAATAACTTTATTAGGAAAAACTCAGAGAAAAAAAAAGTAAAGCAATAAAACACAAAAACTAACGAGTTGAAATCAATGTCAACTCGGAAAGTTGTTTAGTCACAAGCTCTTGTTAACACTTTTCATCGGTTAAATATTTATAAAACTCACAGACAGACGTAACCACTTTAAACCTGGTGTCCCTATTTTGGTCAATGCAGGCGAAATATTTCATTTAAAAAGTAAAAACAGAAAAAACAGATCTACAAAGATGACGAACACTTTATGAGCTTGTAGATCTGTTATTTTTGCTGTTTTTGCACAGCACTGTCATACAACAAAGTATTAACCCTAGGGCATTCATTTTATGAAAGCCATAAAAGATGAAACATGAAGACACAAGGTTTCTACTCGACAGCTGCATGGAAGCCCGGACGCTTATATATATATATATATATATATATATATATATATATATATATATATATATATATATCTCAGCTCATGCAGAAACAATCACGCAACTTCAACACAGCATCGCTTTTATAGGCAGAGTGCGTTTTTTTTTTGCATGGACAAGGACTTTGTGTGCGCTGACAACTACAACCGTGGTGTGTACTTTATCTTTGTCAAAGTTCACATTCACACTGTGTGTTATGTGAGTTTAATGGACCATTTGGTCTTGGAAAAGCAGTTAAAGCCCCATTGTTTAGTTGTCTAAAGTGCAGCACATGAGGGTCAAGGAGATAAGCACCTACTGTAGCTACTTCCACTTTACAGTAAAACATGACCTTTTTTGGCAGAAACAGAATCAGCGCAAACTTTCAAACGATTAGAAGCATGCTTTGAATCATTGGAATTATGTCTAAAATCATTGAATCATGTTTATAATCACCAGAACCATGTTTTGAATAACCGGAATCAAGTTTAGAATGGCTGGATTTTCTTTTTTCTTTTTTTGTTTATTTGGACGCTGACAGCGCATATTAATCAATACATGATGTAGTGTAAATACACCAGATTTAGCAAGAATGGCAATTTCCATCCGTAGTCCCCATACATAAAACAAGCAACATTATAATATGTAATATCTATCTATACGGTATACATAGTATTAGGGACCTCTCGTGATACGCACTCAAAACATTTAAGTACAGTATCACTCAGGTTATGTGGTTATGAGTTCAATTGTGTATTTGCTCTGCCCTGCTAATTTTGTGTTTTCTCATTGGATTGGAGTAGTGTGTGGGCAATCAGTCTAATTGAGGAGCACCTGGGCCAGGGTGCTCATGACACTTCAAAAGCCATTCACTCCTTCCAAGTGACTCACCTACACTACACAACACAATCCAGTCATGCATACACACATTACACTACTGACTTTACTGACTTCATCCGTTTATTCCAAGGTTGTTCATTTGGTTTTGATTCAATAAATACTCATTTACTTTTGAAACTGCGTCTCCCCTGTTTTTTTGTTTCTGTGCTCTGGTACCCCTAGGCCAGGGTCATAACAACATACTTTCACAGCTATCAATAAAACAGATAAACTATTTAGAGTACAGTCTATTTGGAAGCAAAACCAAAAGTATACACATGGTTTGAGTCCCAGCAGCAGCAGTGAGGTATTTGTATGCAGGGACATGCTGTTTGAACTCGTCTCCCCCCACCCTACTCGTATTTTTTCTTTTCCAGCCTCCAACAGTCTGGGAAAAAAGGCACTGCGTTTTGTTCTGAGTGCAAAGCTGCAGGCAGGAAGAGTGAGTTGGTTCTGGGTAACAAGCGCTTCCTACTGCACGGTCCCCTGACCAGGAAATTGAAAATTAAGTCCATGGGTCGCATCCAGCCGCTGCTCCGTGACGCTGGCACACACAATGCAGGAAGAGCTAGGGCTCCAATCACGGTCGGTCCCAGGGTATTTTTTCCGAAATGCCTGGGCCCAGCTGGGATGGAGAGTGTGTGTGTGGGGTGTGTGTGTGCGTGCATGTGTACGTGTATGCGTACTGTATGTGTACGAGTATGAAGGAAGCATGCGTTTGTGTATGTGCGTGTGCGTGTGTGTGTGTGTGTGTGCAGGCAGTAAGTGGGTGTGGGGGGGATGTAGACCAATAACAGTGCAGAGCGAGAAACGAACAAAGCCTCAAATACGCTACTTGCAAGATACTGTAAACAGCCCAAGTGCCTCGCAACAATACCTCCACGCAATAGGGGAAGCACTTGAACATCAACCCGGATATTTTGATCAGCTTTATTTCTCACAGTGACAGAGAGACAGAATAGGCAGGAGAGAGAGGGGAGGACATGCCGCTAAGAGCCTAGGGTCGGAATCGAACCCTGGCCAGCTGCGGGAAGGACTATAAGCCTTATTTATGTGGTATGCACTCTGCACTGCTTGCATTGTCTCATGTTGTTTGGCTCCAACTAAACTGTTATGCTTTCAATGATGCCGCGTTCTTGGCCAGAGGCTTGTAATCTCAAATGAAAATAATATAAAATGAATTGTCATCCACAGCACATACAATACCAATTGCACACTTTACAAAAAAAACGTGCTTGAGCAAAACATTTACAAAAGTTCAAAGACAACTCATTATAATGAGCGGTCCAAGTCAAATAACACTCCAGCAGGATCATGGCCAAAGTCTGAACAAATCAACCCTGAAACTTGCACTGATTGGTCAACTGCTGTATTATCCCAAGGGCTGATATGGCAGCTGACCAATCAGGTGAAGGTTTACCACCCCCTCACCCAGGGCAAATAAACACTGGTTACGTGCTGTTCAGTTGCCAAGCAAACCTGTATCTAGGGATGCCAAGTCCTACAAGTTTCCATCTTTGCCTATCTTTCTACCTTGATATATTTCGATTGCCTTTACAATGATGTCATTACCAAAATATAGATCTAACAATAATAGCTTTTGTTATGTGAATAACCTGAACTTCACCCAGTGCTTGTTTCCTTAGCTGACCCACTCTCTCACCCTAGCTGTCACCGAGCCTCTGCATAATTAGAGCGAGCCTCACCTTAACGCTTCATTACGTCTAAACAAACCTTAACGAGCAATCATCTTCCAATTAGGAACATCTGGTAAAACAGTGACGTTATGACGTGCGAGACCACCGGTCGACCGAACTCGCAGATGTTTACTCTCAGTCTGGTCTTTGACAGGGAGAAGGTTATATGTGGTGTTTGCTGTGTACAACAGCGCTTCGGCCTCCATATCCCACACCACGCAATTGTCATACATACTGTATGTGTTTCATCACAAAATTCTAAGCGTGTAAAATGTACTCTCAGAATGTACACATGTAATCACATTGACCTGCAAATGGTTACATTTGTACAGAAATTATGTCTGAGGATTTTACAGTGCATTTCTTTTTTGTAGAATACTTATGCATATAAAAGTTACTCCCATAGACTTCCAATGTAAGTCAAACCTTGTCGAGCCATGTGGCTGCGAGCCATGTGGCCCATATCTCCTGTTTCTGTAGCGTGATGTGGCATGATGTACAAGTCACAGGGACTTACCCCCAATCCAATCCTTGATGCTGAGTGCCAAGCAGGGAGGCATTGGTTCAATTTTTTTGGTATGGTATGACCCTGCCGGGGAATCAAACCTTGACCTCCCAATCTCAGCGCGAACACTCTGACCACAAGGCCACTGAGAAAGTAGCCTGGTATACACAAATCAACGGAGCACTGCCCTGTAGGTGGCGCAACCATTGCTGCGGTGTCAGTCAGCTGCTGCTGCGGTTCTGTCCGTCTGTTGACGTTAGCAGAGCAGCCATAAACTAGCCTACTGGCACCTGACGTAGATGGTTCGTCCCGATTTTCTGTACATCTTTGTAAAGTTAGTGTTAGTAAAAGTTAGTAAAAAGCAGTTAAAAGAGTAACGTGAGCAGTCAGTGACTGCAGCTGACTGACACCGCAGCAGCAGATGACTGAGTCTGAAACATCGCAGCGATGGTTGCCTACAGGGCAGTGCTCCGTGGATTTGTGTACAGTAGTGTTTGAAACTCTGTATACCTATAATAATAATAATAATAAGTCTGATGTATTATTATTGTTATTATAGGTATACAGAGTTTCACTAACACTACTGTATACTGTTTCATTCCAAACACATTGAATCCTCATAATGGGTCTATTATGTATAGTAGTATGAAGCACGGGTGATCAGGAACCATGCGATCGCGTCACGGATCAAAGAATGCCGAAACACAGGTCTTTACACAATGCAACTACTGGTGTTTTGCTCAAGCACTTTTGAGGAAAGGCGCGCTCAACTCAAAGGGCAGGCTTGAAGTCTTGAGGATAAATTGGGTGCAGATTCTTGACAGTGTACAATAAAGGAATTATCCGCACTTTCTTGATACGTTTTTAGGAGTCTTTAATTAAGATCAGCAGCAGCAGTCAATCTAGAGAAACGGATGCGTTTCGGCACGTAGGCCTTCCTCAGCGTTTCAAACGGTTTGAAACGTCTCAAGAGAGAGTGTGGATGATTCCTTTATTGTACAGTATACTGAACTTACTCATGCTGAGTCACTCTGGATAACCTGTAACGTAAGAGTAACGTAGACAAGACACAACAGATGTTGCAGGGATGGAGAATTTGATCCTGCAGGTACCGCAGTAAACCAATCCCTTAACCAAATGGGTTCCCCACCTCCTTGGCACAGAGGTGGTAGTGATTCAACCCAGTGATTTAAAGTAGGAGAACGAACATAAGGAGAGAGATGAAGAGAAGAGAGGAAAATGTCCAACTGCGTCGTGTTATTCCACTCCCACGGCGTCCACGAAGCACATTAATACCAGACGCTTGCCAAGGAGAGGTCAGGGCCTTGTTAAGAAACTACAAATCAATCACTCCTCTTCATAAGAGAAGTCTAGACCTGCTGCGGACCATGCCAAGGACTCATCCAGGCTAATGAGCTGCTCCCTGATCCAAGCCCAGCTCCTCAAGCTTTGTGGGAGAAGTGGTGGGACAAGTCTTCTTCTTTTTTTTTACTTAAGTAAAAGTAGCAATACCACAATATAAACATACTCTGTTACAAGTACAAGGCCTGTAGTCAACATTTTACCTCAGTAAAGGTACAACATTATTGGCATACAAATATGCTTACAGCACCAAAGTAAAAGTACTGAAATCATAAAAAAGTCAAAACCTTTTTGACAAACCTCCTCTACAAGCTCATCTACAAGATCACAACATGTTGCGCTGAGCTTGTAGATTTTCGAATAGCCGAAGTATAAAACAGGGCTTAAGAGGTTAATCTATATTTTGTATTAATAATCTAAATCTACTGCCAAATAATTCTAGTGGAGTAAAAAGCACAAGATTTGCGTCTAAGATGTGGTGGAGTAGAAGTAAACAGTACCAAAAAAGTTAAAATACCTCCAAATTGTACTCATGTAATTAGTTACTTTCCAGCACTGTGTGGAAGCGAGCAGCGTCAATAAAGCCAACGGGCGATTCTGAGGCGAGGTGCCGAGTGTGAGGCGCGTTCCACGGTCTGGTCTTCATTAGCCAGTCAAAGGCTTGTTTCTTTTCAAGAATGTAACCTGAAGCCCCAGGTTGTGGCGGCTGACATTCACGGGGCGAATTATAACCGAGGGAGAATTAAACAGCTTTGACCGGGCCCTGTAATTGCTTCCTGCGAACTCGCAGCTGTGAACGAGGCGCAAGATGTTTTTCTTTACACCCCTCGGAATGGACTTAAAGGTGATGCGGAGCAAGGGGGGGGGGGGGTGTAATAGAGGCGTTGTGTCTCTGACATAGTAATAACAGAAGGTCAAAGAGAGATTCCTCAATCAAAGCTGAGAGCTCGGAATGTCAAAGGGGCCACAACTAACATCCATGAGAAGGTTGAACACTGAACGACATTTGAATGTGTGTATGAAAAATAGAGGGAGGGGGGAGGGGCATTTTCCTATGAATTAAAGTTTTCCCATAAACAATAAAAAAAAACATCAGCAGCGGTTCCGGTAGGAGACACAAAGATCCTTTGTGTCTCCTACCGGAACCGCTGCCTATCAAATTATTGGCTTAGGAATGCAACAAAAAAATAAAGAAAAGGCTCCATGGGGTCACTAATCGATAGAAAAAAAGTTGTTTATTGGGTGAACTATCCCTTTAACACATATATTGTTTAATTCAATTGTTAAATTGTGATATTATCAAACATAAATTTCAAACATATAAGATAGTGATGTGCCGATACCACATTTTTTCAATTCGATACCGTTATTTTTGGGGGCGATTTTCCGATACCGATACCGATACCGATACCGGAACCGGAAACAGAACCAAACCGGAAACGGGACCGGAAATGGCCGTAAAACGTACCAAAACGGAACCGGAAATTGCCGTAAACCGGAACCAGAAGTACATTAAAAAGTATCGATATTTTTTTTTAAGTATCGATACCAAACGATATTCAGACAATCGATCGATATATCGATACAAGTATCGATATGCCCATCACTAATATAAGACGGTCTACATTTCCCAAAAGGAAATTTAATTCGGTCTGACCAGAAACAGGGGGATAAAACATATCCCCACAGGTGATAAAAAATAATTAATGACCAGAGGGGGGTATCAAAAGCAGAGGCATGGCTTCATCAAACCCTGACCATAGGCATTTGGGAACGCTGACACGGTCTATGGAACCAAAATATGACACTGTATAAAAACATACTTCGGTGGACTCTTTCGGTGAAGTAAATATAGTGAGCCCGGCGCCAGTGGGAGGCCATATTTCTTTGTCCGACTTCAGCTGAAAGTTTACATTGTTATTGATGTGACGGCTGACGTTTTGTGACCCTCGAGCCTTGCTGAACGGTTAAAAGACACATTGTATAGTTTCAAGAATGCCAGCATCCATGAGAAAATAAACATTTCTTATTTCCTGTAAAGACCGGTTCTTCCTGACATGTTTTTTTTAACTCGACCATCCTTCTCTGTAAAACCTATCCTTACATTCTCACCGAAAACAGTACTAGAAGAGATATTGAAGGATTAACTGCCGATATTGGTTTGTCTCGATAATGGGTTTTACCTATAAACTCCCTTAACCCTTTAATGGTGGGACGATTCTACAAATGCCTTCTAAATCAGTAGTTCTCACACTTTCAAGATTTTCCAAAAATGTTCAAAAATAGCAGATGTACAAGCTTGCGGCACAAAGTGACGCGCTGTGAGCTTGTAGAACGCTAAAATAAAAAATGACACAGATGCTTTCCCGGTTTGAATGGGCTAATTACACAATTTAAATGTTGGCGGAACAGAATTGGCAGAAATGTAATTATTTTAAAACTAAGTATTGCCTACATGATTAAAACATCTAAATAACATGTATTTGTGTAAGCGGTCCATTTTGTGTCCCATCTTCAAAATGTATAAATGGTTCAATACATTAGCGAGGTGTCTGGACTACTGTGTATAAGTTAACTGATTTGAAGTGTCAAATTACAGCATTTTGATTGGCCGAAAGTGGTTAATGTTTTTTTTGTGTTTTTTTAAAAGCTCTATACAATTCACACAGATACATCAGACACAGCCATACAACTGAGTCTTACTCAAGGACACTTCAACTCGATGCCAGGAGGGGATTGAAACCGGGAACCTTCCATTTCCCCAGACCTAAATGGTCTACCTCCTGAGCCACTGCCACTCAGCACCTACAGTAGCATCCTTTCATTATTATTACAGTACTAGGCACAGAGGGAACCAGGAAATCCTTATCTTTCCTTTCCACTCCACTCTCCGGGAGGAAGTTGAAGTGATTCGGGGTCTCCCATGTGTTCCCATTGTGCCCATTAGGAAGCGTCCGAACAGCTGGGAAGAAACGCATTTGACCTGTCGCACATATACGCACATATACAGGAACTATAATGCCGTTTCATCCCACTGGTTCCAGTAGACTCACAGGAAGACAGACAGCTATTGAGCCCCAAGGGAACTATACTACTCTATTCTTTTTCAGCTCAGATTAATGTGAACAGAAATCTTTACCTCTCCATTAAGCAGCAATATGAGTGTGTGTGTGTGTGTATGTGTGTGTGTGTGTGTGTGTGTGTGTGTGTGTGTGTGTGTGTGTGTGTGTGTGTGTGTGTATGTGTGTGTGTGTGTGTGTGTGTGTGTGTGTGTGTGTGTGTGTGTACTCGTGCATGCTGTGTTTGTGTGCGTGTGTCTATCTAGAGTATGTGTATGGGCCGCTATGTGCTTGTGTGTACATTATGTACAGTATGCATGTGTGAGTATGTGTTAGCGACGAGCGCAAACCACAAATGACAAGACTATTCATCAAAACAAGATGGTCTCTCTTAGCCATGAGTCCAGTAAATAACCTGTTGATTTGGTGTTTATCCTCACCCTGAGGGACCTTGTAAACATTGTGAGTGGTGGCGACAGATTCGGGGTGTTTGCCGTGATTTGTGTGTGTATTTATGTGCGCTGAGTGAGGGAAATCCTACAAGAACACATTTTGATCGTAAAGCGTAGAAACCCCCCTCTGCCCCATGAGGTGACTCAGTCCAGGAATAAAACGGTCTGCACCATAACGCCTACATTCAAAGCACTTTATAACAGTGGTTCTCAAACATTTCCATGTCAAGGACCCCCAAATTTACACTCATTACACAGCGGACCCCCTTTTGAAAAGATTCTGTGCCAGGGACCTCCATAAAATAATGTTATTTTCAGGATTTTCGAACCGTTTTTTAAAATTACATTTTTTGAATTTAGAGCAACCAATTATTTTTACCTCCTTTTTCTCCGCAATTTTAGTCGTTATGCCAATTAATTCCTCCCCACACACATTTGTGTGTTGTCACTGCTGTTGTATCCTACTGACTCACCTGCCGGTGAGGAGCCCCTACCTGGAGGACGTAGGGCCTTCCATAGACATGGTAAACGCGTCCTCCGGCTCTGAGGCGTCTGTATCTCGGGCGCGCACCAGCTTTCGCCTTCCCTCGGGAAGTTTCCGTGTGCGTCACAGAAGGGGACGTTCGGTAGGCTAATCGGAGGCAGGTGGGGGCGGGTCTCTTCGTAACCCAGCCCTTAACCATAGAGGTATAATATAACTAGAAGGCGGATTGCCCCGCCCCCAGCTATTCATATCAATGAAAGTGCTCAGTGGTGTTTTGAAGCACCCGGAAGCCTGCCGGAAGTGGAATTATTGGGTTGTTTTTGAGTCGTTTCGAGCAGCCATAGAGTTATGAGCATAAGCACTAGTGTCCTTTTTGCGTCCTACGTCACGAGTTACCTCCATGAACGAGCCCGTGTGTCGAGCCATCAACGCGAGATATTTACTAAATACACTCGAGATGCATATTTATATGTAAATGCTATGTATTTATTTATAATATGTTTACATATTTATATTATATTATATACAGTTGTATATATATAAATATCTCAGTATTCTTTGCTCGTGCATGTATTTCGCCCCGCCTGCAGTTCCAGCTTTGGCCACTGGGGTGGCAGCTTCAATGTTTCTCAGCAACTCTGGGAGCCTGCCCTTAACCCTAGAGGCAGCCGCGTAGCAACTAGTCAGTTAGACGCGCTGTGATTGGCCAGTAGTCAACGTGCTGTGATTGGCCAGTAGTCACTTTGAGTGGCAGCTTGCCTTCTATGGCGGCCGCCAGAGCCTTGTATTGCGATACAGGTCGCTCCAATGAACTGCAGAGGCCAATGAGGTATCTAGGTTTCTATATCTATGGGGCCTTCGTCCTACTCTCCCGCTCGCCTCCTACTAGACATGCTTTCTTGTTTAGAACCTAGCTAGCTACATCACACATCTCCTCAAAACCATTTAAAAAAATGTCTAAGTGTGCATCTCTCTTTTAGCTCCATCACAGCAGCTCAAAACTTTTATAAGGCATATCATGTCTAGTGTAGCTACATCACATCTGGAAAAATAACACATTTATAGTGAATCTGATGAGGTAAACAACATCAGCTCAAGTCGAAACCATTGATAAAGCATTATGTCTTGTTTAGCTTCATCACAGCATAACAATTTTGTTTAATTTTATTACCACTTATTGTCCTCTCTCTTTCACTCTCACAAATCGTGTATAAATGTGTTATTTTTTAAGATGTGATGTTTACCTCATCAGATGCACTATAGATGTGATGTATCTAAACAAGACATGATATGACGTATACAAGTTTTGAGCTGCTGTGATGGAGCTAAAAGTCAGATGCACATCATGCACTTAAATATTTTTTTCACAGATTTGTTATATTTCATATAAAATGTTTTGAGGAGATGTGTAGTGTATGTAGCTAGCTAGGTTCTAAACAAGAAAGCATGTTTATAGTTGTTGAACAGAAATTAAGCACTTTACATGAAAAGTATGCTACTTTTGCAATGTAGCAGGGGTCATCACCATGCCAGCTTGTGACGGACATTTTGATCAATATTGGATTTTTGTCACAGACATACAAAATAACCGGTCAATAATTTTACCAGAAAAACAAATGTAAACTAATGGACTCGTAATGTGCCATATTGTCTATGCCAGTGTTCTACACATTTTGAAACTATTAGACTAGTAGGTCTGCATAAACACTAAAGCTACAATACTGAGCCACCATGTGTGTGTGTGTGTGTGTGTGTGTGTGTGTGTGTGTGTGTGTGTGTGTGTGTGTGTGTGTGTGTGTGTGTGTGTGTGTGTGTATGTATGTGTATATATTTTCGTAAAAAAGAAAAACGATCTACAAGCTCACAACGAAACACGTTTGTTGTGAGTGAGTGCTAATTCAAGAGGGTTAGAACAGAAGGGCCCCCTCTGTGCCCCAACAGTTTCATTGGGCATGAGATCTTTCAGTTCCTTAGTTTATTTATTTTTCTTAGTTCTCTGTCTGCTGGAAATGTCTAGTCAAATGACGTGTGGTTTGTCCACAAATGTCTTCCAAGTTCTCTTTCTTCACCATCACGTGCAGTTCTTGCTGATGAGACAAATACTTACAGTAGAATAATGATGAGAGAGCTCTATCCAGTTCCATGTATGGTACACAAATACATATGGCTGAGATTTCAGTTCCTTTTTCTCAGTTCTCTGTCTGCTGGAAAGTCTGTACAAACCAATCAGAAAGGATCTCTCATCGCATGTGACCTCTGAGGAACCAACCAGAAAGGATCTCTCATCTCATGTTATCTCTGAGGAAACTAAACCAACCTAAACTCAATCTGTTTGTCAGTCAGTCAGACAGGCGGACGTACTAAAATGGCGCAGCAGGGAGTTCAACTGGATCAGAAACAGTTGTGTTGTTCTATCTGTCTGGCTCTACTGAAGGATCCAGTGACTGTTCCCTGTGGACACAGCTACTGCAGGAGGTGTATCGAGGGATTCTGGAACCAGGATGATCTGGGAGGGAGCTTCAGCAGTCCACAGTGCAGACACACCTTCATCCCAAGACCTGTTCTGAAGAAAAACACCATGTTGGCTGAGGTGGTGGAGAGCCTGAAGAAGACAGGACTCCAAGATGTTCCTCCTGATCACTGCTACGCTGGACCTGGAGATGTGGCCTGTGATGTCTGCACTGGGAGGAGACTGAAAGCTGTGAAGACTTGTCTTCAGTGTCTGGTATCTTACTGTGACACTCACCTCCAGCCTCACTATCAGTCTCCTGCCTTTAAGAAACACAAGCTGGTCAAAGCCTCCGGCGAGCTTCAGCAGAACATCTGCTCTCTTCACGGCAAGGTATGTGAGCTTTTCTGTCGTACCGATCAGCAGTGTATCTGTTCTCTGTGCACCGTGGAAGAACACAAAGGTCACGATACGACCTCGGCTGCAGCAGAATGGACTGAGAGACAGAAAGAGCTTGATACGAGAATCCAGGAGAGAGAGAAAGACGTGAAGGTGCTTCACCAGCAGGTGGAGTCCATCAACCACTGTGCTGACAGAGCAGTGGAGGACAGTGACACCATCTTTACTGAGCTCATCTCTTCCATGGAGAGAAGACGACCTGAGGTGAGGGAGCTGATCAGAGACCAGCAGGAACATCAAGTGAGTCGTGCTGAAGAACTGAGGAGGCGTGTGGAGCAGGAGGTCACTGAACTGAGGAGGAGACATGCTGAGCTGAAGCAGCTCTCACTCACAGAGGATTACATCCATTGTCTACAGCGTTACACCTCCTCCCTCTCAAGGATCAGTGAAGCTACACACCCAGTCAGCAGCAAAGTCCATCCTCTGAGATACTTTGAACATGTGACTGTGGTCGTGTCCAAGATGAGAGACAAACTAGAGGACATTCTTACAGAGGAAGGGACAAACATCTCAGAGACAGTGAACAGAGTGGATGTTTTACTGTCAACACCACCAGAACCCAAGACCAGAGCAAAGTTCTTACAATATTCACGTCCAATCACACTGGATCCAAACACAGCTAATCAATACCTGTCTCTGTCTAAAGGGAACAGAAAAGTAACGGTGATGAACAAACATCAATCATATCCTGATCACCCAGAGAGATTCACTGTGTGTCAGGTTCTGAGTAGAGAGGGTCTGACTGGACGCTGTTACTGGGAGGTAGAGTGGAGTGGAGACAATGTCGATATAGCAGTCTCATATAAAGATATCAGCAGAAGAGGTGGTGAATGTGCATTTGGATACAATGATAAATCATGGTCTTTACTTTGTACCAAACAAGGTTATACTTTCATACACAGAGGCATTAATACTGATATCCCAGGCCATGTGTCCTCCAGAGTAGGAGTGTACCTGGACCACAGTGCAGGTACTCTGTCCTTCTTTGCGTCTGACACCATGACTCTCCTCCACACAGTCCACACCATGTTCACACACAATATCCATGCTGGATTTTATCTTCTATGTGGAACTGCTGAGTTGTGTGACCTATTTTAATATTTTCTCCTCCGTTTGTATTCATACACCTTCTTGGTACCATTTGTCTTGTTAGGATCAGAATCAGAATCAGAATCAGTTTTATTGTCACATCACAGGTTTACAAGGTAAAAAAGTGGGTGAAATTCGTTTTTGTACATCGTTCCCATCGCAACGTTAATTTCCATAGAAAGAAGAGGGGGGGGGGGGGAGAAGAAGAGGGGTGGGGGGCAAGTGGGAAGGAGATCAAAACAAGAGAGCAACAGAAGGCCAGACAAGTTATCTACATATTTACAAAGTACCTGAGATAATAAAAAACTAAGGTGCCTGAGCATAGCAGCAATGTATGTATACTGTGCATGTTATACTTATACTGTGCATGATATACATATGGACGTTAAGGTGCTTAGAGAAAAAAGAGCACAATAAAAAGACAAAAAAAGTCAGTGCGTTATACATGGGATTAAGGTGCAAAAGGTCAGTGCGTGTCCACCTAGGGTGGACTGACCCTAGTATAATCCGCAAGTAGCTCCATGAGGGAGTGCAACAAAAAAGTCATTTGTACCTGGTGTAGTCCACAGGTGTGTCCGAGGGGGAGCTAAGTCCAAGTCATTGTCCCTGGTATAATCCACAGGTGTGTTCAGGAAGAGCCAGAAAAGTTTTGCACCGCCTGCTGTCAGGCTGCTGAACAAGGCTTATGCCTCATTCAGCATCGTGACAACAGCCGGATTAAAACTGCACCAGTACCTGGTGGTGGAACTCTTGATACTGCGGTAGAGCCCCTTGCCCGGTCGCGGTCGTTGTAGGGGTTTGAACAGTCTGTGACTTGGGTGGTGCTTGTCCTTGATGATGCGCTTGGCTTTGACCACGCACC
The DNA here is from genome assembly GCF_963280865.1 of Gymnoscopelus braueri. Classification (NCBI taxonomy): domain Eukaryota; kingdom Metazoa; phylum Chordata; class Actinopteri; order Myctophiformes; family Myctophidae; genus Gymnoscopelus; species Gymnoscopelus braueri. The sequence continues at coordinate 32,808,124 of NC_137626.1, forward strand.
GCTTTTTGTACAGTTCCTGGAGCGCTGGGAGCTCGATTCCCATTATCCGCTCTGCCGATCGCACTACTCGCTGTAGGCTGATCTTTTCTCGGGCAGTGCAGTTCCCGTACCAGGCCGTGACACAGCCTGTTAGGATGCCTTCAACAGAACTGTTGTAATACAGCCTGAGGATGCGATGTCCTACTCCGAGCTTCTTCAGGCGGCGGAGCCAGTACAGTCGCTGCTGAGCCTTTTTCCTCACGTGTGTGGTGTGCGTCTCCCATTTGAGGTCCTCCTCGATGTGTACTCCGAGGAACTTGAACTCGCTGACCCTTTCCACTGCAGCACCATCGATGAGGATGGGCGCATGGTCTCTCCGCGGCCTCCTGAAGTCCACGATCAGTTCTTTGGTCTTGTCGACGTTAAGAGAGAGGTTGTTCTCCCGGCACCAGAGTGCCAGTGAGTTGATCTCCTCTCTATAGTCAGACTCGTCGTTGTTGACGATTCGGCCTATCACTGTCGTGTCGTCCGCGTACTTTATGATGGTGTTGGAGACATGTGTGGCTATGCAGTCATACGTGTACAGGGAGTAGAGGAGAGGGCTCAGCATGCATCCCTGGGGTGCTCCGGTGTTGAGGGTCAGGGGGTCGGATGTGATGCTGCCCATTCTCACCACCTGATGTCGGTTGGACAAGAAGTCCTGTATCCAGTCGCACATGCTTGGGTGTAGCCCTAGGTCTCTGAGCTTTTTGTCAAGTATTGCTGGGACAATGGTGTTGAATGCTGAGCTGTAGTCCACGAACAGCATACGTACATATTTGTCCTTCAGCAGCTTGTTGTCCATGTGCGAGAGGACGGTGTGGAGAGCCATGGCAATAGCGTCGTCGGTGGATCTGTTTTTGCGGTATGCATACTGCCACGGATCCAGCGAGGCAGGTAGCGTGGAGCTGATGTATTCCCTCACCAGTTTCTCGAAGCACTTGCTGACGATCGGGGTGAGAGCGACAGGTCTCCAGTCGTTCAGGCATGTCACTTTGGCCTTTTTGGGAATGGGCACAATGGTTGACATTTTGAACCCTGCAGGGACCACAGCCTGGGAGAGGGAGAGGTTAAAGATGTCAGCGAAGACACCCGCCAGCTGGTCTGCACATGCCTTAAGGACCCGGCCTGGAATCCCATCAGGTCCGGCTGCCTTGTGGATGTTGACCCGTGCGAAGGCTGTACGCACTTCTCTCTCCGAGATGGTTAGAGGGTTCTCCTCTGCTGGTGCTGCTGATGGCCCCGCTTGGCTGCCGCGGTTGGGGCTGATCTCAAACCGGCCGTAGAAAGTGTTCAGGATGTAATCATTACGTTATGGACTTTATATTCCATGTGAAATTAGATTTTATTATTTCAAATTCCAAATGATAAGCAAAACACTAACATTTTAATGATAATATGCCATTAATATAAACTTTATTTTCTTCTTTAAAACCTTGACAAAATTTGTTTTCTTTGTGATACCAATAAATAGTAACTATTGATCCAATCGATTGATTGAACATTAAAATACAAATGCTCTGAAAATGCACTCGGCTGAGAACGCTTTTGAGATTTTCAAGTGTCCCTGATCCAGAAAAGGTTGACAACCACTGATTTAAAGAAACCTAATGAGAACAGAAGTCGTCAGATGATCCCTGCCGCTGGGATGTAATTGAGTAAGGGACTTGTGCAGCTCAGTGTGTAGAGTAATGTAAGGTGTTCCATTTCCTGTACAAGTCAATACTGTACGTAGAGCCTACCAATAGCACTGCCAGCATTAGCGGTTCATTTACCATACTCCAAATGTATACACTTGTGGTTTTATAAGAAAAACAAGGAACAAGACACTGACACTGAAGAGGGTTAGGAGGAAGATGAGGAGCCTGCATACACTAGAGAAGAAGTTGCTAAAATCTTATACGATTATTACAATTAATAATTGTATTAAAGTGCACACCAATGGCTTATTTTAGCTGTAGCTTGGTTAATCTGAATGTTAACAAACAGATGCTGTATCACCTTAGATGAACGTTCTGCTAATTAAAAGTTTTTAATAAAAAATGTTCTTAATACATTTTTGTTGATAGGTGGCTTTCAAATGAAAGCCTGTTTCCGCCACTGAATAAAATCAAGAACATTGTGGTTCCTTGATATCTGAAGGTTGTTTTTCCTTGATATCTGAAATATGAATTGTTTTCTCATGATAAATAGGCAATTTCAAGCTAAATTCTGAGATATTGTAAATAAATGTTTTTAACAAAAAGGACATTGCTGACTTTTTGTTATTATTTTGTAGTATTTGCCATCATGCTTATCGATTGATATACCTCCTTTTTAGTCACAGGAGATTTTGAACATGGGGAAACCGCTAGACAAAGCTTTACAATGGTTTCTATTGGGGCCACAGAGCATGAGGCTCAGACTGGTTTTAGACAAGTCCAATTTAACCCCAATTATCTAAACCACTTACTTGGAAGTGAGAGCAAATGTGAAAGTTAAAAGTTGTTCCCTGAAATCTCCATTGTTAATGGCCCATTGCTCTGCAGATTGACTCCCTGGGTCAACTTACAGGAATGACCTACCGAACTTACCGTATTTATGCTCGCACAGTTTTGTTTATAAGTAAGTAGTCTTGGGAGCCAACTGTTGACGGTTTAAGTGGTTAAATGTCTGAAAATACACATTAAAGGTTCAACTAATTTTATTTTGTTTCTATCGATTAGTCACCCAATGGAGACTTGAATTCATGGATATTTATTTAGTGTTTGTCTTATTCCTAAGCCAATAATTTGATAACCAGTAACCCGGTAGGCAGCCGTTCCGGTAGGAGATACAAAGGAGACTCTTTGTGTCTCCTACCGGAACCGCTGCCGGTCATCAAATTATTGGCTTAGGAATGCGACAAAAACTAAAAAATATCCATACATTCAAGTCTCTATGGGGTGACTAAGCGATAAAAAATCGTGGGGGTGAACTATCCCTTTAACATGAATCCAACATACACTGATGAGAGTGCTGTCAAACAAGTCTATGAAGTTATCTATAAAATCTATGAAAAAGTTGAATCTGCATTTGCAACGCAATGTGTTGTGGGGGGGTCCCTGCTTCATCTCCCTCTCATCTAAGGGGTCTTTGGCCCGATTTTTTTTTTGAAGACCCCTGGTTTACAGCATTTTGTGAATGAACCGATGCGACTGCATGCGCGTGTGGGGGACAGCAGGAATCCTGGTTTTCCATAATGAATGATTACACCTGGAAGCGAGGGGTTGAGTGCTGGCTGTAAAACTAAAGCAAAAACAACTAAAACTGAGTGACGGGGACAAAAACAGCACCATCAACCTAGCATGGCTGTTGACTTAGCAGAACCCAAACAGTTTGGGCTTCCAAAGGAGCCTCCTGGACCGCACGCACCGCAACGAGGGGGCGAGAGGCCAGCGGATGGAGTCGTAAGAGGGCGCGACCTCTTGCCGCACGACTCGAACACGGGTCACAGGCACGCAGAGGACACCCGGGCCACGATATACCTCCCTTCCTCTGTTAAGGACCAGACGACCGCTGTGAGACAGGAAGGTAGAGGTTTGGACCATCGGAGCGTCTGTTTGTTTGGCTTGATTTGTGGGATGCCTGAATGCTTTGTTACGCAGCAGGACTGTTCATCTAGATCCACGGGGGACTGTTCACAGGCCCGCCGGGATGAAAGTCAAAGTGAGTTACAGCAGTGGTTTCTCAAACATTTACCTGTCAATGACCTCCCAAATTGATACATATTAGGTCCACGGACCCCCATTTGTAAGGTTTTTGTGCCAGGGACATAATTCTACAACTGTCTATACTGTAAGTGGGGAGAAACAGTGATCTGAATATTCATTCCTATGCACTCTCTCATTGGAATAACGTCTAGCTGGCTAGACTAACTTCTAGCTGGCGACAGTGTTCACTGAAACAACAGTGAAATGAACCACTTTCAACTTGCCGTTCATATTTCTGCCCGACAGCAACGATATGCAGAATGACATGAGCACAGTCAGAGCAAAAGTACAGGCTGACCAGCCAGGTGGAAACCAGTGTTACTTGCTCTACTACTGTACTGCATGTGAGGCTGCAACTGTCAATGATTTCATCAGCGATTATTCTATCGATTACTTTTTCAAAGAATCAAACAAACGTGAAGCAAGTTTCTTTTTCAATCAACACGAAATAATTCTAACACATTTTCCAGGACTTTTTTGTGTAATCCTTTTAGCCTTAATGTCTGACTGTACCACGCGCTGTTTCCATTTCTGAGTATTCAAATCAATCAATTGATCAATCAAAAAAGCTCCACTAGCTCTATGAAACAGTTAAACAGACATCTCATTAGGGTCTCAAATGGAAAAGCCATCTGGTCTAAAACTAAACCACTACCATCCACCCCTACGGACCTGACCCTATGGTGGTCTGAGCTAAGTTGAATGCCAAAGGCAATTTGAACAACATAGCGTCCCTATTCCAGGGTGAACAATTGGCAAAAATAGCATTGTGAGCTTGTAGATCGGATATTTCCGTCTCAGAGAAGTGTAGAGGGAAAAAAGGAGGGTGGCTACTGGCTAGTATAGACCCCTGAGGGACAACAAGAAACTAAGAATTTAGGGTTTTAAGTAGTTAAAAGCCCCTTCTATACAAATACAGATATATACAGTAGTTGCCAGAATTACATTTACAACTAATGCTCTTATCTACAGATAATTTCAGTGCCTAGAGGCAACGTACAATTACTGGGGTGCAGAGGTTGAAACAACAGCGGACTGACGGAGGTACCAAACATTCCTGTGTCCTTTCAAACATGTTTCAAAAACCTTAGCCTGTACTACAAACAAGCCAGTCTTAGTTTACAAGCGATCAATACAATCCTATATTAAAACCGCATAAATGCGTCGACAGTGGGCGGTAGGTGAACGTCACAAACATAACATCCCGACTGCACCGTTGCTATGATCCGCACCAAACTTGGCACAAACACTGATCAGGGGTCTGCCATGACAATAGTCACATCACGGGCCCTCAGGGGCAAACTGCGTTTTCCTAGGGAGTTGAAGGCAAGGGGGCAGGGGGGCGCCTGCTGAGATGCTCTCAGCAGGAGGAGCAATGTTCTCACTAAATAAGTGTAGAGGAATATCTTGTGGAGTTTCAGCTACTATGCATCCCAGAAATATATAGCTTATAAGGATTTGTAATTTGTAAGGAAATGTAAATATGGCAACTCATTTAGATGTAGGCCTACGTAGGTTTATGGTTTATGGTTTCCCAAGGACTATAGCCGTTTCACTCATGATACAATTTATTTCTCTTTCAACAGATACATACATGTGCCAGATAATCCCAACACCAAGAGTTTCAGTCATTCAGTCCGACTTCACTGTATCCTATAGTAAGTAGCCTTTTCAGAAATTATATTTGTACTTAGGCTGTCGTGAAAGTTTATAATATTTAGAGAAATTTCAAGTTGCAAATACAAAAGTATTATAGCAGTAGTGAATTAGCAAACTGGATATTTAGACTGAATGTTTCCTTTATCCTCATCTTGCGCTAATGCACGCAACTGTTTCGCCAGGTTTTATTTTTGTTGTTTCTCATAAGCGTGCATCCGTTGTCCGTCAACAACACAGCCGTCTGTGCCTTGACTTCTGTGCTCTGACTCTCTCCCCACCCGCCCCCTTGCCCTCAACTCCCTAGGAAAACGCTATTTGCCCCTCAGGGACCACAGGCACACCGAATAGTAACACCAGGGACCACGTTGTATGACACAGCTTACTCTGTCAGGGGCCCCCAGGGGCTATGTTGTACAACCCAGTTTACTGCTGCCAGGGCCCCTGAAGGCCTCCCTTTTTACTGCTGCCACATTGTACTTGTGCCAGGGGCAGCAGCAAGTTGCAAATTTTTGTACGGCTGCTAACCTAACAGGGCTCCCTCGTAACACAGATCTTGTATTTCGATGGGACATCCTGAATAAATAAAGGTCAAATGAATAAAATAGGGTCCCACATGGGCCACACGTTGTCATGGTGCCCCGTTGCGCCAATCACCGGCACCAAACTTGACACAAACACTGTTCTAGGGGTCTGGCAGGAGAATAGTCACACAAAAAAAACTAAATTGCACACCACTGTAGTAGCAGTGCTACTACAGTGGTTAACACTTCAAAGGGGAAAACTGGTGGAAAAAAAGATTCCTTAGGCAGAGACTAAGAAAATTTATTTTTATTTTATTATCATCATCATGCTCATAAAGTGGTCTACAGTAAGTGCTCAAAGTGAAAGGTGCTTATATCGTACAATATAGCACTGACGACGGTCCTATGACGGAAACATTTGCTACTTTTTTTTAACTTTTCACATGAAAAAAAGTCTTCCTTAAAGTTTTTGTAGAGTGCGAGTCTTTTCCCACCAGTTATCCTTTATGTTTTTGAGCCCACCGCACCTGCAGTCAACCCTGAACAAAGGACAAAGAGGGCTGTTTACCGTTTACCCTGGAGTTTAACAATTAAAACCGGGAAAGCATCTGTGTCATTTTAGATTTCTTTAGCTATTCAAAAATAGCAGATATACAAGCTCATATTCGTGCCGCGCTAAGAGCTTGCAGATCTGCTATTTTTGAAAAATCTTAAACATTTGTGCTGCTAAATTCTGCTAAATTCTTAGCTGCTTGCTCTGCTTGGTTAGATGTAAATACAGAGAGAGAAAGGCAAACACTGTTCAGGCGTCTGGCATGAGAATAGTCAACCAAAAAAAGCTAAATTGCACCCATATGGGGAGCTACCGCAGTGCTACTGCAGTGGTTAACACTTCAAATGGCCATAAGTCTGTGATCATTGCTCTGATCAGCGCAATATAGGACTGTTTCCACCATATTCATGGGAAAGATAATACGTAAACAAAAAGTTTAAGCTGCAACACAATTTTATACAATATGCAGTGGGGGTCCCTGGTTAATTTCTCTCTCAGCTGAGGGGTCCTTGGACTGAAAATAGTTGAAGACCCCTGGTGTACACATTCATTCATCCTGGCTCTGTCTGGGACTGGGCTGGCATATTTCAGACTACTGACACTTTGTTGTTGCAATATTGCAGGGAGTTTCGGGTTTTGCAATCTACTAGATACAATTGTAGCAAGTAGTGGGCTCTACTGTATATCACTCTCTCTCTCTCTCACACACACAGACACACACACACGCACACGCACACACACAGAAAGCTCACCCCTTAGGCTGTTATGTATTTATTTATTTAATTTATCTGCACCCATAACGTTAGTTATTTTGGAGACGCCCACAAAGCTCAGATTATAACTTGAACCCTGGTTCTATATCACTCGATTATGAATTTTACCCAAAAGTCAATCATCTCTTCAGGGCAGCCTTGTTTTATGAAAACTTTGAACAGTCGTCCGTCCCAGAGTGTAGAAAAGAGAGTAACGACACGCTTTGATCTCGCCGCAAAGCGGGCTCCTATGGGCTATAGTTCCAAACATTGGAACTATCTCATTGAGATAGACAGAGCACTTCCGCATTCCATTCTTACAATGGGAGTCGACGCTAGTGTCAGAACTCTCTTTATGGCTCTGGTCCGTCCTTAAGTTCTTTTGCTGAATAGACCTAAAACGGACTAATATTTTTTACTTTGAAGAATGTTATCCTAAAACTGTCAAAACAAACAGACTTCGACCTTTATGGTGAGTTTAATGTTTGGAAGGACCCACAGACAGACAGTACATATTACGATACCCTGCAAAGCATACTGTAAATGCAGGCAGGATAATGATAAATATTGTGTTATAAGAGTTACCTTACATTTAAAAAAGATCGATTATTCAATTTGACATGAATGCTGTCATGGTTTAATACATTTGTATGTGTCTGCACTCAGGACAGTGCAGTTAACAACACACACACCCACACCGACTCTGTCCCACACTCACACACACGGATGAGTAGAAGAGAGAGAGGGAACGGGGAAGACGTGAAGCACAGAGACGAGGGGAGGCTGTGCAAGGTTAACAACAACGAGGAGGAGCTTCCCAGTGACGCAAATCTAAGGAAATGAAACCAAAACAGTGACAGAAGTTTAGTGGCAGTGCAAACGCTCTCTGCATGACTCTCATTCAAGAGGACCGTTATAGAAGTAGCCTACTGAGAACTCAATAACAGGTGAGTACAGCAGATAAGGATTTATTAGTCATTAACAGAATAAAAGCAAGGCATATTAAACTGTATTCTGTTACATTATATTCCCCAATATTGAAATTCCCCAGTCTAATGTTATGTAAACATGATGTTTTTTCATGAAGTATCTGCCAACATCATTGTTCCCTATTCCACACAATACAGCTCAGATTCTTAATCATTAAAGGGATAGTTCACCCCAAAATGCAATTTTTTCAATCGATTAGGCACCCCATGGAGACTTGAATTCATGGATTTTTGTTTTGTTTTTGTCGCATTCCTAAGACAATAATTTGATGACCAGCATAACGGGAAGCAGCGGTTCCGGTAGGACACACAAAGGAGACTCTTTGTTTCCCCTACCGGAACCGCTGCCGGGCATCAAATTATTGGCTTAGGAATGCGACAAAAACAAAAAAATATCCATGAATTCAAGTCTCCATGGGGTGACTAATTGATAGACAAAAAAGGCATTTTGGAGGTGAACTATCCATTTAAGCCATGAGGAATATCATTCAAGATCTACATTTCTGTCACTTTTTATTTTCAGTTTGTAGAAATGGCGTCTGGTAGCAGTCTCCAGTCTGAAGAGCAGTTCCTGTGCTCCATCTGTCTGGACGTGTTCACTGATCCAGTCACCACTCCGTGTGGACACAACTACTGCAAAACCTGTATCAAACATCACTGGGACAGCAATTATGCGTGCAAGTGTCCACTCTGTCAAAAACAATTCTACATGAGACCAGAATTGTCCGTAAACAAGATCCTCTCTGAGATGGCCGATCGGTTCAGGAAGTCAAAGCAGCTGAAAAGAACGTACAGCGCGACCCAACAACCTGCTAAACAAGATGAAGTCTCCTGTGACGTCTGCACCGAGCTCAAGTTCAAGGCCCTGAAGTCCTGTCTGGTGTGTCTGACCTCCTACTGTGAGACTCACCTGGAGCGTCATCAGAGAGTCCCAGGGTTAAAACGACACATACTGATTGACCCCGTCAAGGACCTGGAAGACTTTGTCTGTAAGAAACATGACAGGCCTCTGGAGATGTTCTGCAAGACCGACCACGTGTGCGTTTGTCAGATCTGCACCGGGTCAGACCACACGTCACATCAAATTGTATCTCTGAAAGAGGGATTTGAAGGAAAGATGGCCGAGCTGGGAAAGACAGAGTCTGAGGTTCAGCAGATGATCCAGAAGAGAGAAGTGAAGATTCAGGAGGTCAAGCGCTCGGTGGAGCTCTGCAAGAAAGACGGAGACAAAGAGAAGGCAGACAGTGAGCAGGTCTTCACTGCTCTGATGAGCTGTATTCAGAGAAGCCAGGCTGAGGTCGTCGACGAGATCGAAGAGAAGCGGAAAACAACAGAGAAACAGGCTGAAGGCTTCATTAAAGAGCTGCAAAAGGAAATCACAGAGTTAAAGAAGAGAAGCTCTGAGCTGAAGCAGCTCTTACAAATTGAAGACCACCTCCACTTCCTCCACAACTTCCCGTCCATCAACACCCCTCCACCCACCAAGGACTGGACAACGGTCAACGTCCATCGGTCTCCCCAAGTAGAGACTGTGATTACAGTTTTGGATAGGCTGGAGAAGAGGCTCACTAAAGAAATAAAGAACATACGTTATGATGAGCTGAGAAGGCTCCTGATAATGACCATGACACGCTACATTTCAAACTCATCCTTCCAATGATGGGAAAACAAGTGAATGAGAGAACCTTCAGAAAGTTTGTAGATTATGAGGAAGGTCTTGTTATGTTCAGAAAACAACGTTACCTAGGCCTGTCACAATTATTACATAATCGCCTAATCGCAATTAGTTGAGATAATCGCAATTATTTTGCATAATAGTCATAATCGTCATAATTGTTTCCATGTTGAAAAAATGTCATACATTTAAAAAAAATAGCAGAAATAGCAGATTAACAAGCTTACAACGCATCACTTTGTGACGTGTTGTAAGCTTGTAGATCAGCTATTTCTGTTATTTTTACATTTATGAAAGTATAAAATTATTAAATATGTCAGTAATTTCTTTGTATATTTAAGTTATTTATCATATATGCCCTGTGCAATTTTTGATTACAAAGCCTAAAAGGCAAACATAAATTACGTTTTTATTCATGTTTCAATGTTCAATGGCAAAAACTCAATTCAATCGTTAATCCTCCATTATTTCTGTGACAATTAATCGTCAACTTAAATGTGTAATCGTGAAAGCCCTAATGTTACCACAGAGGTGGGTTTAACAGGTCCATCGTTTACAGAGCGCCAAAACACACACATGTCCAGCTGTCAACAAGGCACAGTATTCACTTACGGCCGCATGCATTGCCGTACTGGTGCCGTAAACATTACTAATGTTGTACACATTGCACGTGCCCCCCCCCCAAGGTTGGTGCCCTGTGCTTCAGCACCTCAAGCCCGTTGGATAAGCCACCACTGCTCCTCTGATCATCTCTCCCGTCAGTCACACTGATTAGATTAACACATTATCAGAATATGTGTCATTTTAGATTTCGCGCTGCGAGCTTTTAGCACATCTGCTTTTTTTCAAACATTTTTTTCAGATGGGGGTCCGTGGCCAAATACATATCAATTTTGGGGGGTCCTTGGCACGAAAACATTTGCGAACCACTGATTTAGAAGGCATTTGTTGTTGTTTGTTGGGTTAATCCTCAGCTTTACATGAAATGGTTACATTTCATTTATACATACATTTAATCTTTTTTACAAAGTCGATCGGGCCCTGTTCTTATCATTATTGGTGTTATGGACCAAGTGTAAATCATTGCACTGGCTGTCCAAGCAGCGCATCAGCGGATGTGAGCTTTCCTCCATCCAGGGCATGTACAGCAGTCAACAAAGCCTGCGGTCTTATCATAGACCCTTGTCATCACAGACCATTCCAGATGCTACCATGTGGTTCCATAGCCCCAGAGCCACTGGCAGTAGGCTCCTAAAAAGCTACTTCCCCCAGACAATCAGGCTCATGAATGAAAAAAAAAAGGAAAAGTAGAACAACATTGGGAAACATTAACCATAAAAGACCCCCCCCCCATACTGCACTCACCAGGCACGATACCACATCACTTTTTCGAAGTAGGAACCACGCACACAAACCTTCATGTGCCTCAACGTGGTAGGACCAACATACTAACTTTTAAATCGTTGACAAACTTGACATAATCATACAATCATACAACTGCTATTATTCTTGTTTTATTATATATATATATTATATTATTCTTTCTGCCTTAATCTTTTTCTTTTTTTTTGTGTTACTGTCGTCTATTATTGCTGCACAAATGGGTGAGGAAACAAAACAAAAAATGTTTTACTCCTATGTAAATGTAACAATAAAAATCTTGGATGGACTGTGTTAATAATAATAATAATAATAATAATGAATTGCATTTATATGGCACTTTTCTAAGTACTCAAACTTACTCAAAGCGCTTTACAATGGTTCATTAATTCATACAGGGGGGGGGCATTGTGAGGTGGAGCGGCGAACAGTCGACGCCAGCGTCCCCACTTTTCCCACATTCACACACCAATGGTGGCAAGCTAGCGCCGACCGAATCATTGGAGGCAATGTAGGGTTCAGTGTCTTGCCCAAGGACACTTCGACATGTGGACAGGAGGAGTTGGGATTCGAACCGCCGACCCACGGATCAATGGACGACCTGCTCTACCTCCTGAGCCACAGCCGCCCTATGTGTTGTTACTCTTGTAGAGCTATTGGTGTTATGGACGGTATTGTTACCTTTGTAGATCTGTTATTATCAGAGCTGGTGCTATGGACTGTATCGTTACCTTTGTAGATCTGTTATTATCAGAGCTGGTGTTATGGACTGTATCGTTACCTTTGTAGATCTGTTATTATCAGCGCTGGTGTTATGGACTGTGTTGTTACCTTTGTAGATCTTGGATCCCTCCATGACGGTGGGGAGGAACCTGCTAGGAGTCATCTTCCATCCCTTCTTCTCCTCCTCCTCCTCCTATGGCACATAAAACATTTACAATTATATTACAGAACCATTGAACTCACAAGCTTTAAGAGGAACAAAAATACAATAAATACATAACCATGTGATCTGTTTGTTATTAGCGCTGTGGCTGAAACCACTGATAATTTACACACATTTAATTGTGACAGTGCTGAGGTCAAATTGGGGCCAATTTAATTTAATGGTGACCGCACTGGAGAAGTTGTATAAGGTTGCGGTTTGTTGGAAACCTTGTATCTCCTTGTAACTTTTTTCTAAATGAGAAATTAATTAGTAAATTAATGCCCCAATTTAAAGTAAAATAAGAAAATTAAGAGGGAAAACTCAGAATAAGTCATTTGTCTTGGTTTTCCAATGCTTTAAATCATATTCCTCATTTTTGATGCATTTTTTTAAGTTAAAGTTCATGTTTTATAAACATATTTTTAACAATTTTTTTTATCGGAACAAAGGAGTTTCAAAAGACAAACACACATACAAGGATACAAGACAGAACAAAGGACAAATACATTACAAAAAATAAAAAATAAAGAAAGCCTGCATTCTACAATTGTTACAGTTATTACTCTAGTAAAGATTTGTTATACATTGTCCATGGGCTGAAAGAAGAAAGACCGCTTTTCCCAATTTTTGTGTAACTTGTCCTCTTGTAGTTTCCATAGTATAGATCTATGTTTTATAAACATTTAATCAATGAAAAGTATTAAGAGCTTGTGACTAAATAATAACTACATTGGCTCCATTGGAACACGGATCCCATTTTTCCACATTTCCTGAAGAGTAACGCTGCTGGATATACAAGGTTTCTTATCGACAGACGATAATAAATACCTTCTCGTTTCATTCATTCGTGACGGTCATAGGTCAAGTTCGTCTAACCTAGCGGAGACGGTGACATGGGGAATGGAAGGAGTTCAAAGCCCTGCCGGCCGCTGACAAACTGCTCACCGCCGCTGTGCATGGAGATCATTGTCAAATCCTACCTAGCTCATTATGAAGACTTGAGCACTCACTGAGGGTGGGGGGAGGGGGGGGGGGGGTCATCACATAACATTTTTTTCCTTAACCCATTAAAGGGATAGTTCACCCAAAAAAAAGTACTTTTTTCCTATCGATTAGTCACCCCATGGAGACGGACCGGTAGGCAGCAGTTCCGGTAGGAGACTCAAGGAGACTTGTTGTGTCTCCTACCGGAACGGCTGCCGGTCTTCAAATTATTGGCTTAGGAATGCGGGAAAAAAAATATAATATTCAAGTGTCCATGGGGTGACTAGTCGATTATAAAAAAAAGTCATTTTGGGGTTAAACTATCCCTTTAAGACCTGAGGTCGATTCTACAAATGCCTTCTAAATCAGTAGTTCTCAAATTAGTAATGAAAACTGATAAAGGTAATGCTTTGGAATAGTTGTCCATTATAAATAGTTAAAGGTAGGGTAAGTGATTTTCTTTGGTTAAATTAATTGTTAAATAGCTCTATATTCTGATAGTACTCATTGCTATAGAGTGTTTGTTCAGTAAAACATGTCTCTCCTGCTCTTTATTAAACAGACAATGCATTTTCAGGTCAGGATACCAATTTTATCCAATCAGGATAAAATACTCAGTCAGGATAACAAGTGAAATTGGAAGTGATGACACAAAGAACTGAGGCCGATTCTAGGAATGCCTTCTAAATCAGTAGTTCTCAAAATTTTGTGTGCCATTGACCCACAAAATGATATATATTTGGCTGCAGTCCCCCATCTGAAAATGTGTTGTGCCAGGGACGCCCAAGAAGAGAAGATTTGTGTTGAACATTTCTAAATTTCTCAACACTTTTTTTTCCCAAAATAGCAGATGTACAAGCTCATAGCTTGTAGATCTGCTATTTTTGGCGACTGTTCTCCCCAGATAAGGGATGCTAGGGTTCAAGTGGTTTAAAGGGACAACGTGAGCAAACATCCATTGTACATTCGTCCGTGTGGGCTTGTGGAGATGTAAAGAAAGAGCTAAATTAAATTATCTTAACCGCCATAATTCAATAAAAGGTTTGCTTACATTCCGAGTGTAAGAAAACCTTTTACGGACTTTATATATGCATGATTTTATCACGTACAGTAACCATCCCGTTCTGCCGGGTTCAAACAATAAATTCCAGGATGAAAAACGTATCTGCCTTCCAGTAAATCACAATGTAAACACGGGCAATGTCACAAAGAAAGCGTTTCAGATTATACTTATGGACTGAACCTTTAGGCCATGCATGTCTGCCTTATCTGTAACACATTTCCTTTATTTATAATACACTTCAGACCAGCGAGGGCTGCACTCGCACCTGCACCCATGCATTTATAGTCTGAAAAGTAGCCGCGCGAGTGTGCATAAGTGTGCGTGTGTGTTCGTGTGTATGTGCATGTGCCCTTTGTCCGTGTGCCAGTACATCCATGTGAATGAGGGGGAAAGAACCACTGTACTTAAAGGAGGAGTTCACCCAAAAAATGACTTATTTTCTATCAATTACACACCCTATGAAGCCTTGAATCCATGGATTATTTTTTGTTTTTGTCGCATTCCTAAGCTAATAATTTGATTCCCGTCTCCTACCGGCTAATGTATCCGGTAGGAGACACAAAGTAGATTATTTGTGTCTCCTACCGGAAATACACACGGTCATCAAATTATTGTCTTAGGAATGCCACAAAAACTAAATTAAGCCATGAAATCAAGGCTTCATGGGGTGTGTAATTGATAGAAAATAAGTAATTTTTTGGGTGAACTACTCCTTTAAGTACAATTTTGAGTTACTTTTTCAAATTTTTTGATACTCTATACTCCGGTAGTCTCCTACCAGAAACTACGCCGGTCATCAAATTCTTGGCTTAGGAATGCGACAAAAACAAAAAAATCTCCACGAATTCAAGACTTCATGGGATGAGTAATCGATAGAAAAAAGCCATTTTGGGGGTGAACTATCCCTTTAATGGGTTGAGTGAAAAAAATCTGAGTACTTCTTCCACCACTGTCGGCTCCTCAGCAGAATTGACACGGTCTGTTTTACATCTCTCCTGTTTGCCTGCATCACATCAACCTTCCTATGTCAGTCTAAACGTCCCCACGAGAGGCCAACGTTCCATTTCAGAGTCTGATGGAATGGCTAAGTGGTTCATAATACATTTCAATGAACGGTGACGGAACTCTCTCTTTGCGAGGTGGGACCGTGCTATCTCCCTGGTGGACTGGTGAACGCAAACAGGTATGATCAACATTTCAAGCTGTTCAAACTGAACTGACAAAAACACGAGCCTTAATGGACATCGCACATGTCACAGCCAGCTGCCTCCGCCATCATCAACAGGTTTAACGATTTAACAGTTTGCTCAAAATAATTAGTAATGAAAACAGTTAAAGGTAATGCTTTGGAATGATTGTCCATTGTGAATAGTTAATTGATCATTTGCGAACTAGTTGCACGTGGCCATTCAATAATCTGATGTTTTTGAGTTAAAATGTGTCCTGTGGGCCATATATAGTTAGGAAATGTTTAGAGGTAGGACTGGAGGACTGTGTAGCTCATTGGTTCTCAAAGTGGGGTCGGGGGACCGCCAGGGGTCCTTTGGGGGGTACCAGGGGGTCCCCAGCAAAATTAACTAATAATCATTTTAACCCCTTTATCCATATTTTAGACTTTGGCCATTCGAAAATAGCAGATATACAAGCTCATAGCGCGGCACGCGGCGGCACCGAGTGCCGCACCATGAACTTGTAGATCTGCTATTTTTTTTTAAATCTTGGAAATGTGTGCAAATCTTTCAATCTTTTTTTTTTTAAAGGCGAGCATTTTTAACACAAATGTTTGCTTCTGGGGGTCTCTGGCACAACATATTTTCAGGTGGGGGTCGGCGGCCAAATACATTTTGGGGGTCCTTGGCACGAAAAAGTTGGAGAACTACTGGTGTAGGTGCAGGGAGGGTGCTGGGAGGTTGTAGTACTGTACTGTAGGTGCAGAGGGTGCATAGAGAATATACATTGGCAGAATACCTGAGCACAGTGAATGACCCAAAACTAAGGAAAGCCTTGACTAGGTACAGACTTGCTATAGAGAAAGGCCACCACAGACAGACCCCGCTCCCAAGGGAAGACAGACTATGCACCCACTGCACACAAAATGTGCTGGAAACTGAACTACACTTTCTAACCACCTGCCCACTATACCAAGACATCATCAGAGACACATTCTTCCCACAGATTACACACACCCAAAGTGAGTTTGAAAACACGACAGGGAGAAATACAACAATGTGCGCGAACACAGCAGCAAGATTTGTGAACTGTTGCGATAAAAGAAGGATAGCCAATGAAATACAACCACCCTAAGGACTACAAACCATTGAGTTTCCTGCACTATCTGTACCGATATATAACATGTATATAACGTCGCAATGTGAAATAGCTCTGTTTAACACAATGCTGTACCCCCTCCAACTGTACATACTTTCCCATTTTTTTCTTACGTTGGTTTTATTATGTTTCGGCGCGTTGTGAGCATGTAGATCGGCTATTTTCAAATAGCCTAGGTATAAAATAGGGCTAAAGTGGTTAATGTATGTTTTATTAATGTAATAATTTATATCTGCAAAGTAACTAACTCAAGTTTTCAAATAATTGTAGTGGAGTAAAAGTACAATATTTGCCTCTGAGATGTAGTGGAGTAGAAGTAAAAAATATAGACAATTGGAAATACTCCAGTTAAGTAAAAAAAATACCTCAACATTTTACTTAAGTGCAGTACTTGAGTAAATGTACTTCGTTACTTAACACCACTGCAGTTGATAACCAACTATTAACAACAAACATTCAACAAGTCATCGATAAGTCACTGACTAATAGCTTGTGAATTATCTATTCATTGACTATTCATAAGGGATAGTTATTCTAAAGTGTTAACCATATAAAATACATAACTGTTAGTAACCCTTACTCTCTCTCACACAAAAAGGGGGAATCTTTAAGCATTGCGACCATAAACCATATGATCTGGGGTAATGCTTTTATCGATGTGCCAAGGTTTACAGCTGCCGTGAGCCTGACCTGATAATCTCTCCCTACTTGTCAGCCGTTCTTTGGAGAAACGCCCGTTTGTTTCAGCGCTGCTGCAGCTAGGGAGTGGTGTTAGGGCCTGATAAAGTGGTGGACATAAAGAATTTGAGCCATACCATAAAGTTGAGAAATGGCGGGTTTGCGCGGTTTAGGCGGAACGCAGGGACGAGGAATGTCATTCCACTGGGGAGCGTTGAGCGGGGAACCGAGCTGGGTCCATGGCCATTTACCAGTGGTGGGAAAAGTACTACATTGTTTTACTTAAGTAAAAGTATCAATACTGCAATGTAGAAATACTCTGTTACAAGTAAAAGTCCGGAATTCAACATTTAAAAGTAGAAAAGTATTGGCATCAACATATACTTAAAGTACCAAAAGTAAAAGTACTCATTATGCAGGTTGTAAATGTCTATAATGTAAAAAAAAGATTTAAAAAATAGCAGATCTACAAGCTCACAATGTGACGCATCGCGACGCATTGTGAGCTTGTAGATCGGCTATTTTCAAATGGCCGAAATGTATATAGGGCTGAAGTGGTAGTAGCTAAAGTTTTCTAATAATTGTAGTGTACTTGCCTCTGAGATGTAGTGGAGTAAAAGTTAAAGTATAAAACATTGGAAATAGGAAACATTGGAAATGGGAAATTACCACAAAATAAAACCTAAATACAGTACTTAAGTAAATGTACTCAGTTACTTTACACCACTGGGATCCATGGCCATTTACAGAATGCTCGGATGGAATCAGAACTATTTCCTGGAGACAGTTCTCTTCAGAGAGCTGAGTAATAAAAGTTCTGACATTCCAGAACGCTTATAAGAGCTGAAGGCGCCAAATAACCCATTAACGGACTCATTTTGTGGCACACGACAGGGGGGAGCACGCCGTGTCAAATCCATATTTGGGAGCTCTTGCACGCACGCACATGGCACAGACAGACAGACAGACAGACAGACAGACACACACAAGCTGTAATTGGACAGATTCTGTAGTTTCTTGTTCATGTTTGCCTTTTTTTTTAGATACCGGTAATTGGTTTTGGCAATTTTATGCTTTAAAGATAGGATAGTGTAGAGACAAGGTAAACCTATAGGACAGAGAGAGGGGAGACATGCAAGACATGACGGGAGTCGGATTCAAACTCAGGTCATCGTGACTATATTTACGAGACCATTTACACGGTTGTTCGTTGACTAGGTTTCATGTCATTTACTCCGATCTTGCACTTTATAATTCGCACTGGATACGAATAAGAGTGTCTGCTGTGCTAAATGCTTAAAATTGTAATTCAAGTTTTGTCAACCGATCGGAGAAATCAATCCAGGGACTGGATTCTGATCACAATCCCACCTCTCTTTAACCCATTAAGAGGAGGAAAGCATCTGTTTCATTTTATACTTTGGCTATTCAAAAATAGCAGATCTACAAGCTCATAGCGCGTCATTTCGTGCCGCGCTATGAGCTTGTATATCTGCAAAAAAAATAAAAATCGTTAAAGTTTGTGCAAATCTTTGAATATATACTTCTTAAAGCATACATTTACATGAACTCAAATCTTTGCTTCTGGGGGTCCCTGGAACAAAATATTTTGAGATGGGGCTCGGCAGCCAAATACATATAATTTTTGTGGTCCTTGACATGAAAAAAGTTTGAGCACTACTGATATAGAAACTAAATTTTTTAGAAAACTTTTAGGATTTACTATTTGTAGAATCGTCCTCAGGTCTTAATGGGTTAAAGCTTCCTCAACACACATGCACGACTCTTGGCTCAACTAAAACGTTTAAAGAATGTTTGAGTGGAATTAAAAGCAGTTCTTGGTGACAGTTCTTTTCATTGGCTGTGGTTCAATAGCAATAAAGAATCCTGTCATTTTAGAATGCTCCAGTCAACACCAAACCTGTCTGCTTAATTGATTTATAAGATAATTTTGTGACATTTGAGTCTGCGGCTTAGCGTTTCAGGAAATTAACTGGTATATGGCATGTGTGAGTTGAACTGCCAACAGGTTGGGAGATGCATTTATGTACTACATTAATGAAATGTGATATGCCAGTCTATAACACACCAAACCACATTTCAATTTTATTGAGTTGATTTTGAGTTTGAGCCAAAGGAGGTTTGATTTAAATCAATATGATCGTTACCAGTTGTACCCAGGGAGGAATAAGAAACAGCAAAAACCTGGCCAGTGGCCACAGCCATTCTTATGTGAGCAATTATTAAAACCATTAACACCTGAGGCCCATTCTACAAATGTCTTCTAAATCCTTCAGTTCAGTTTTCTGAAAAACGTATGTTTCTACAGTGGTTCTGAAACTTTTTCATGTCAAGGACCCCCAAAATTATATCTATTTGGCTGCCGACCCCCATCTCAAAATATTTTGTTCCAGGGACCCCCAGAAGCAAAGATTTGAGTAAAATGTTTTGCTTTAAAGCATATATATATATATATATATATATATATATATATATATATATATATATATATATATATATATATATATATATATTCAAATATTTGCAAAAACTTTCACGATTTAAAAAAACTAGCTGATCTGCAAGCTCATAGCACGTGCCACGCTACGAAGTGCCACGCTATGAGCTTGTAAATCTGCAAT
Organism: Gymnoscopelus braueri; assembly: GCF_963280865.1. NCBI lineage: Eukaryota > Metazoa > Chordata > Actinopteri > Myctophiformes > Myctophidae > Gymnoscopelus > Gymnoscopelus braueri. The sequence continues at coordinate 32,828,025 of NC_137626.1, forward strand.
AATAAAATATGGTTAACGTGGTTAAAATTGTTAAAAGTGACACAGATGCTTTCCCGGTCTTAAAGGGTTAAAATCATTTTAACCATGACATGACATTTTACTGTAGGCATAGGGTAGTAGGTAGTTCATTAGACATCATACCTGTTTCAGATTATCTACAAGCATGATGTTAATTATAAACATGATAACAATCTGAATGCTATATATCGGTTTTGTACAATTGACAGGTAAGACTATGAGGGAAACTTGAGTCTGGAGGCAAGTACCACAGTAAATTAGCCACTAACTTTAAACACAGGACCAACTTGATTCTTCCAAACCTTTCTCCTATGGCAGAGCTTCTAAACAGGTGCACCTTGAAGGTCAAGTGTGCCGTGGATTTTAAGACCACTAATAGATTGGTCCATTATTTTGCTGACCGTCGGCTTAATTACAGCTGGGATCACAGTGGCAACGGTCAGCAGTGATCCCCAACATCACCTTGCAAATAATTCGAATTCTCAGGCGGAGCGCTCAAACACTGATTAGTTCACGGTGTGGAAAATGAAATACTTAACAAATGATGACTCAGGCTTATGGCTTAGGCTTTTATGAAAAAATAAACTCTAAGTAACTCCCTACTGTGTGTGTGTGTGTGTATGTGTGTGTGTGTGTGTGTGTGTGTGTGTGTGTGTGTGTGTGTGTGTGTGTGTGTGTGTGTGTGTGTGTGTGTGTGTGTGTGTACGTGTACTTGGCTTGACCTTTGGTGTGCTGTAGCCCCAGAAAGATAGAGAACCACTGTGCTATGGGACTGATCAGTGAAGCCTTGTGCACTTTATTACGTCTGAGAGCTCCAGGCACTTGATTTGGGAATGGCCTCCATGCTGTTAATTTTTTGGAAGTTGAGGAGCCCCAGGCACTCCCGAGTCCAGATGACTTGGGAAGTACCGTCTAAAAAAATCTCCCCCACGTTTAGCTTCTGGTATGCATCCAGTTTGTAAACATCAGCTATGTCTTTCAATTAAGGCCGATTCTACTAATGCCTTCAAATCAGTAGTCTAAAATCGCTTTCAAGAGTTTTCAAAAGTGTAAAAAAATTGCAGATATACAATATCTTGTATATTTGCTATTTTTGAATAGCCAACGCAAAAATCCAAAATGACACAAATGCTTTCCCGGTTTTAATGGGTAAAAAAAAATATATATATACATTAGCCACTCCCAATTTGCCCAGACCTCTGGTATTTGTAGTCCACGTTGATACAGTGTAATCCGGTTGACCCGCCTCCTCAACATTACTTTAAAAGGCAGCGTTTCATGTTGTATTATACTTCAGCACAAAAGTTTACCTCCACGTCTTTCCCCTTCTTTCCTTTGCTTTTCCCCTTCTTCTCCTTCTTCTTCTGGTCTCCCTTTCCAACTTTTTTGTCTTTCTTTGCTTTGCTTTTCTTCTTCTTCTTCTCCCTCTCCTCTTCCTTGGCGATGAGCTCAGCCGCTACCTGTTGACGGGACGAGAGCCATGCATTGAGATCACGGAATAATCACAATAAACCGCCTGCCACTCACACAAGAGGGAATCCCCCGTTTGTTTGCCATGGGAGATATTGGATTCATGAGCTTCAGGCAGTACTACTTGTCAACCAGTAGGTTTGCTACTTGACACCAAGGTCAAAATGTCTCAATGGAAGAAGAGGGAGACCACCTCCACCCACTGCACAGTGGGTGGAGGTGTATAGTTGTATTGTATTAAGCCATTAAAACCTGAGGCCGATTATACAAATGTCTTCTAAATCAGTTGTTCTCAAACTTTTCCGTGCCAAGTACCCCCAAAATGACATGTATTTGGCCACGGACCCCCATCTGAAAATGTTTTGTGCCCAGAAGAGAAGATTTGTGTTAAAGAATTCAGAGCTTGTAGATCTGCTATTTTTGAATAGCCAACGCTAAAATCTAAAATGACACAGATGCTTTCCCAGTTTTAGTGGTTAACATACTCTACCAGACTGGTTACTTATTGGATCGCAGCTTTAATTATTATTTCAATGAACGGAACCTCCTTTTTGAGCTTGCGCGTGCGTGTGCCTGTGTGTAACATTTTTCTATTTATTTTAAGAAAAACGCAATTTTCATCTTGGAAATGTACAAGTTCACAAAACATTTTCCGGAAATCCTCACCAATAATGGGCATGCCCAAAATAGAGACACCGGGGTTAAAGTTGTTTACACGCCCACACGGTATATCACATTATCACTCAATGAGAAAAAACAAGACGGAACAGGATTTAACAGTTAGACATGTTGTCATCCAGGTCTATAGTACAGTAATATAGCATCTGTGTCAGGTAGAAACCTCATATGTCCAAAACCATTACTTTTGTATTACTTATATCCTTTTTTAATAGTGAAAATAGACAATCTACAAGCTCTCAACGCATCGCGTGGCACTCTTGTACAGTATGACGCTGTAGGGCAGGGGTCTTCAACAGGGGGTCCTCTAGTTACCTCTAGTTACTAGAGGGGGGGCCGCCAGGAGCCAACTCTTTGTAATAGGAACTATATATATATTTTTTTAAATATATTTTTGGGGGCTTTTATGCCTTTATTTGGACAGGACAGTATGCTGACAGGAAATGGGGAGAGAGATGGGGGGGAGACATACAGCAAAGTTTGCGGGGAACGGGAGTCGAACCCGCGTCACGCTGTCATGCTGGACTACCAGCCTATGTGGTATGCGCCTGGACCGCTAGGCCAGTGGACGCCCCGGGAACTATATTTAGTATTATTTACGGTACCACTTGCCACTAGCATCTAGGCTATTCTGAGGGAAACATTTGCCGAAAATAGCAGATCTACTAGCTCACAACGCATCGCAGTGCGATGCGTTGTGAGCTTGTAGATCTGCTATTTTTGGCAAAGAGGTTTGGTGTAGAAAGAAAAAAGAGCAGGCCAAGTCAAAGGTCAACAAACATACATATTGAGGGTTTAAGTGGTTGAATGTCTATGTAGCTATCTTTGAAAAATCTATGAAAAAGGTTTAATCTGCAATACAATTTTATACAATATGTAGTCGGGAGGGGGGGGGTCCCTGCTTCATCTCTCTCTCAGCTAGGGGGTCCTTGGCCTGAAAAACGTTGAAGACCCCTGCAGTAGGGCATTAATTTACAAAAAAAAAAAAAAACATACAAAGTTGACATATGGAGATACGTGGTTTCTGCCTGACAGCGACGACAGTAGACGTCTGTTACAGTACATACCTGCTCGGGTGTCTTCTGAGCAAATATGGAAGCTGATCCTCCGTCCTCGGCGTTGGGAAAGTCCGGGAACTTCCCGGTTGCGTCCCTGGAAAGACATGACATGTCTTATTGTCATCCGAACACACTGTTCATACCAAAGCCTATAGAAATGCCAGTGGTGGTGTGAGAATAAAGCCGCAATTATTCTTTGTCATACGAGCGTGATTCTCAATTCACAAAATTCTCGGTGCATGACGCATTTACTCCTATATTTTAAGTACAAGAAATACCACAGCGTAGAAATAATCTTTTACAAGTCCTGCTTTGAAAAGGATTATGTATTTTTATTTAGAAGTAAAAGTACAGGTACAAGTATCAGGACCACAAATACACTTAAAGCATCAAAAGTAAAATGACTCATTATGCAAAATGGCCTATTTTAGAATAATAAATATTACCTTATTGTATTGAAATTAATGATGCATCAATGTGTACTCAATATTGCAGCTGGTGAAGGGGAGTATATTCTGTGACACACCCCCCCCCCCCACCACCTGCACCTGGGACGTATCATCAGTGTTGTAGCCTGGGGTCAACGGATGTTTCGGGTCTTGCAACATACGCCCTCGCCCAGGTGACCCAGCCGGGGTTGATCAAGCCCCCGACTTACGTCCCAGTAGCTACCCACGGTCAGTCCTCTTAGGGAAAGACAGGGCCACTCAATCTGCTTCTCCGGAACTACTCTGCCGGGACCGGGGGAGAGGAGAGGCTCTGGGCTCTGTGGATGGCCTCCTGGCCGGGCTCCTCCTTCGTCTCACCAGGTCCAGGACCTGAGCGTTGCACCAGACTCCCCCGTTCCAAACATTGATGGTTTCTTGGGCCGCGGTGGTACCGCATGCTCCCCTTGCGGCTTGCTTGAATGGCCTTCCTTTAAAGGCCTCACCGTGGATTTGTTGGGCATCCTAATTTAGTTGTAGATTATATTTTATTTAGTTAATAAAACTAAAGTTATCAAATAGCTGTAGTGGAGTAAAATTCACAACAAGTGATAAGAGGCAGAAAATGCAAATACTCAAGTAAACTAGAAGTAGCCTACCTCAAAATTCCACGTACAGTACTTGAGTAAATATGCTTAGTTACTTAGCACCATTGATAAATGCTGAAAGGAGTACTTCACCCTAAAAATTACTTATTTTCTATCGATTACACCGGCGTAGTCTCAAAGAGTCTCCTTTAAATCTCCTACTGAAGACACCGCCAGTCATAAGTCATTGGCTCAGGAATGCGACAAGAACTAAAAAATCTCCATGAATTCAAGGCTTCATGGGGTGTGTAATTGATAGAAAATAAGTCATTTTTGAGACCTTTAAGACTTGCATTCCAGAAGGAGGAGTACACCATTATAATAAATGTAATTAAGCCTCCAGTCTATCACACTCCACCCTCCTGGAAGACTTGTATTCTCATGGGGATGAGGGGGGGGATGTCCTCTGGCCTGTGAGCCCCCCCCATCCTCCTGGAACGCTGGCGTTCTCCTGGGGAGGGGGGGGGGGGGTCCATGAGCGTGACTGAACCCCTCTGGGACCGTGACCTCTTGTCCGTTACGGTGCTTACATCATTGTCAGGGGCTAAGCCGAGGTCAAAGGGGAGGGCAGGGACAGGGGAGCAGGGGAGGTGAACGTGTAGGCCATGGGCCATTGTGATCCATCCACCGGGGAGACCATGTTCTGCCCCCCCTCCCAGGCCAACAGACAGGATCACAGACTAGTCTGAACTTAACAGTGGGATATTAACCACTTTCAACCTGGTTTTGATTGATTGAATTTGATTGATTGAATATTTTATTAGGCAAAAATGTAAAACAGCACAGTTACATTTAAAATACTTTGTGTAAAAGGTCCATTCAAAAAAGTTCTTGCGGTCTTGTTTCCAATGAGGTCCTTGGTATTCAATTCAAATTCATATATCAGCTATTTCCGCTCTTTATTTTGGGCATTCGTGTTTTGGTCATCATTAGGGAATGAATTTCTTGACTTTTTCAAAAAGATAAAAGAAAAATAAAGAGCAAAAATAGCTGATCTACAAGCTTATGGTGTGGCTTTGCAGGAATGTCTATAAGAGTCCGGGTCTCTGTGTCTCTGTTTTTCTGTTTGTCTCTGTCTGTCTGTCTGTCTGTCTGTCTGTCTGTCTGTCGGTCTGTGTGTCTCTGTATGTCTGTCTGTGTGTGTCTCTGTCTGTCTGTCTGTCTGTCTGTCTGTCTGTCTCTGTGTCTCTGTGTGTGTCTCTGTCTGTCTGTCTGTGTGTGTATGTCTGTCTGTCTCTGTGTCTCTGTGTGTGTCTCTGTCTGTCTCTGTCTGTCTGTCTGTGTGTCTCTGTCTGTCTGTGTGTCTCTGTCTGTCTGTCTGGAGCTAATCTCTCAAAGCTGGACAAATCAGCGCCAAATGTCTTGAGCACACTGCCAATAGGCCACAGATGCACATTTAACTTTATCTTCATAATTGAAGTCAGTTGGGCTATGATCAGCATGAAGCCTTGCTCATATTTGAAGTCATACGTATGTGTCAGACCAGTGGTTCTCAACCTGTGGGTCAGGATGCCCACATGATTTTGAGGGGGTCCCCAGATGACAGTGAAGTGACAATTTAAGGACCTTTTTAATGCCTTAAAAAAAGTTATAATAATAAAATGAAATGAAAAAAGACAATTACCGCATCAAAAGTAACTAACAAACTATATTATAAAAACTGGTCAAACTATTTTTTTTAATAGCCGATCTACAAGCTCAAAATCTGCTATTTTCACAATATTTATCTGTGGGACCAAGTCAAACTAAATGTAATGCCACAATTCCAAGTGCTTGTCAAGGTTGGGGGGTCCCAAGTTCAAATATGATTATTTTGGGGGGTCGCGGCCTGAAAAAGGTTGAGAAGTCCACATTGAAGTCACGCTTTTCCCATGTAGACCCCGAGGTCGACTCTGCATGATCGGACTTTTGAAACAGGGCTCAAGTAGTTAACACTGGTCACTTGACCATAGCTGTGTATGAGCAGTTAATCCAGCAGTTCTCAATGTCGTGAATGTCGTGAATCCATAGTGTCATTGTGCCATACTTTATCTGTCTCTGTAGTCTCCACATCGATATCCATTTGGAGATCCGAGGGTGACATAACGCACTGGCACCGCTTTGGCATGCATTGATGATGTTATGTAATAACCTAACTGAGAATGAGCATGTTAATATTAAGTTGATATATCAAGATATCACAGATGTCTGTTAACTTGGACATGAGACATCAGGCTACAGTGATTCTGACCGCAGCAACGGCCATGCACTACGTTTTGGACATCTCTCATTTCACCGTTTCGGCGAGCAGAGAGCTTTTGTTTCATCCGCGTCTCCTGACATCATTATATCACATTATTAATGCTGCTTCCATCGATTTTAAGCTTGCGTGCCTTCACTTCATTGAGGACATTGGTTTTGTCACTAGAAAAGCGTTCTGTGCGTCTTCTGCTCTCCGCCACTTCGATCGGAATGCGCCTCACGCCGGGCTAAACCTGGTTCTCATAGTTCTTAAAAGGTGATGGCCCTAATGTAACGCCCAAAACACACTTCAGGGCCCTTAGCGCCGGGAGCAGACACATAGCGGCCACATTTGAGCGTCTTCTAGATAGAACCATTGCACTGGACGCACCCCCATGGCGAAGATAAGTGGACCCTTGCAGATCTATTTGGTTCCATTTGTACACTCCCAGGGCCGTATTTTAACGGCGGAACTTTGCGTTGTGGTCTCTTGGTTTGTACACCCTCCGAGATAAATGAACAATGAGGACTTTAGTGCACAATAGCTACTGTAGTAGTGAAAGCAGTGGTTGTGGAGGATCTACGAAATCACTGCCGTCCAGCAGACAAATAAAGCCCTGCGGCTTTGAACCGCTGTGACCCTCCCTCCTGTTTCTCTTAATGGATAGAACCCACCGTTGTCCAGCGATAAATCAAGAGACGCCGATAATCAGCCACCGCTGCTACCATGCTCTCTATACACTGACCATCACTCCTCTCTGTGGGAGGGCCACGGAAACCCAGGGGAAATGAGCTCACAACCGTTATGGCCTCCTCTCCTGCTCCATCTCACTGCTCTTCTCTGAACAGTTAATAATACTAGGCCTGCAGTGGAGGAAATCTACCTCATTGCTTTGTTTACACAGCTTCTCCTTTTTATGAGTTAGCTCATTCCCCCGTTAAATTAATAGAAATCTGTATCCTATGAAGGCATGGTATACATCATAATACAATGCAGAAGCCTGATGCGGCGGGTGCCAGGAGACGGGGGCTTTTTTCCCATTCATTTTCATTACGCTGATAAAGCCCACAGACAGCAAAAATGTCATGTTTTTTAATCTCGCTGAGGTTTTCCTGCTTTGAGTACGAGTATCCACCTCTTATCTAGATTAACACACACATGGGGGAAATTGAGCGAGGGCCAGAAAATTACAAAACTAATTTATTACTTCTTCAGTAATCTGTTAGCTTGCCCCCCCGAGGCAACATGCTTACTAGATAACATAGTCTACCCTGTGGAGTGTGTACAGCCAATTATACGGCATTGCTGCGGCGCACACATAGTGTACGTACATAGGCATGCGTTTTTTAAGTGTTACATCGTATTATTTTACAATAACCTCGTCTCAGACGCTGCTTGTAAAGTTAACATGCAGCGGTGATGAAAAGCATTCTTTTCCATTATCTCTCTCGTGCGCGCACACACACACACACACACCACACACACACACACACAAAGAACATACCTATCCCATATACAAAAGACTGCAAGCCAAGCTTAGTTTCAAAGCAACTAGTATCAATATAAAAGAATAAAAGCCATTATAAGAGTGAGCTAATTATTAAGAGTAAAATTATATTATATTTATATTATTATGTTATGTGAGCATTTCTTAACCCATTAAGTAATTTTTTTATTTGAGCTAAAAAAGCGTTATTTTACACTTTGGCTATTCAAAAATAGCAGATCTACAAGCTCATAGCGTGGCACCGAGTGCCGCGCTACGAGCTTGTAGATCTGCTATTTTTGAAAAATCGCGAAAAAGTGTGCAAATCTTTGAATATATATTGTTTTAAAGCAAACATTTTTAACTCAAATCTTTGCTTCTGGGGGTCCCTGGAACAACATATTTTGAGATGGGGTTCGGCAGCCAAATACATATCATTTTGGGGGTCCTTGACATGAAAAGGTTTGAGCACCACTGATTATAGAAACATACGTTTTTCAGAATACTGTTGGGAAGATATTTGTAGAATCGGCCTCAGGTCTTAATGGGTTAAACTGATTCTGAAATCTAAAAACTGATCTGCAATGTCATGTTAACTCTATAACTGCCAAAGACGTTTATAAACGTCTTTGAGAAATTAGCTGTTGCCTGCCAAAGACGTTTAAAAACGTCCTGAAAAAAAAGAAGAAAAAAAAACTTTTCAAAAAAAGAAAATTCTAAAAAGATTCTCTAATTATTTAGTATTGACACCTTTTCGATATTCCAAACGAATAAGGAGATAACAATTTCCAAAGATTTGCTGCTCCATCCACTTCAATGTTAAAATTGAAACGGACAAACAATTCACAATGTTTTTTGGTTTGAAACTACTGGTTTTGAGCTATTTTCAAACATCAAACAACACATGACAACAAGGTCAAATTGACCTCGTTGACATTTGTGAAACCACACCTGAATCTCATCTGTGATTAGAAATTTTCTGGGGATCAATCATACTGGAGAAAAAATATTTTGTGGCTATGCGAAAAGGTACCAAAATCGTTCAAAACCCTGGCAGAGGCTACAGACTGTTCTGAAAAAACTCTGGCAGGGTAAGAGTTAAAGGTCCCACATGGTAAAAAGGAGTTGACCAAACAGTTATTTTTGGTTTTGTTTTAGTTTAGCTACACAAACAATCCTCCCTGTTTTACAAGCCATACAGACTTGTATCCCGTTTAGACGTTTATACGGGCAGACCAATGCCTTGTTGAGCTGCTTGGAAATGAAGTTAATAGAACTGTGGCCGTGGACACACCGGTGAAATTTGAAACGCAATTAAAGTAGACGAAATTACAGCTATCAAGCGTAGCGAGAAATTATAAAATGACCGGCAAATTAGGCCATGGGAAATGTATAATTTCTGGTTGTCAGACTGCTAACTACTCATTGCACAGCCTCCCAAAAGAGAAGACGATGATAGGTAGACGGAATTACATGGTGAGAGGACTGTTCAGCGAGTCGACTTTATGGAAGAGAAAAAAGAAAGAACAAATGCAGAAAACATACCACTGAAAGAACACTCTTTATACAACGGTCAATGGTCAGTAATGGTCCAGTCAAAATACATCATAATTGGGGTTGATCCAGACATCTACGTATACGTATTAGTCTCTTGTCTCTCTCTTTGTCTATCATGTCATTTAAACTGTTGGCTGCACTTATATACATGCACTTAGGCACTCTGGGCTCTATTCAGAGCCAGATTTGAACAAACCACTAATTAGGGATTTCGGACTAGGCAAGAGGCGTTTCCCCGCAAAATTCGGTATTCTATGGCACCCCCCTCACCCGCCAAACACCTGAGCTACCCGTTACATTATGCATAGGTGTGGTTTGGGCGTTACAATGATAAAACCAATCACCGTGCCAGAAGCCATTGCCTTTAAGAGAAGACTGCGCTAGCCGTCATCCCGATCCAATATATGCTCTAGCCTATCTACCTGTCTGCACTGTTGCCTGGTCTGATTATTATAAGCCACATTGGGCTTGTTTTCCTTCTTTTTTTTTTTTTTATCCAAATACATTTTTATATTAATTTGTAGCCTATTGTGTTCACAATAAGCTTGTCATATTAGTCAGATCCGGAATAGTATATGAAAGCCATTTAAAATATGTATACTATTGGTACACACTGGCTGCTCCCAAATAATTAATTACATCATGTTGCGACAACGCTCCTACGTGGTACACAGACAAACAGTAGCACATGGGTATAATAAATTGGACAGTTTTAGGAAAGGTCTATAGCCTATGTACTCACGTTGGCTGTTATCGTTCTATTTCCACCGTTCTAATGGATTCCAGGGGTGTGTAAACATCTCTGAAGTTGCTCCATAGTTTCCTCTGAAGTGACGCAAAGTTAACTTACATCCATATTGTCCCCGTTATCTTTCATCATCCACCTTTGTTCAGTAATCCCGAACAGAGCTAAACTTTAAGTTTACATCAATCAAAGCCTCTCAAACCCAGACACATTGCTGCGATGCGTATGTGCGTCGCCTACCCAAAATAACAGACATACAAGCTATCAACGGCGCTGCGTCATGTCGTGTCGACAGTTACAGATCTGTTATTTTGGGCAGCATACAATGAGGCGCGCGCGCGCCACGGAGTAGCCTATCACTAAACCAAAAACATTACATTACGTGGTCAACAACATACTAGACATGTAACTTGCTTGGAGCTTTTAATGCAGTGGTTCTCAACCTGTGGGTCGAGACCACAATGGAGCACCCAACGCCTGGCGAGCTTGTAGATCTGCTATTTTCACAATATTTATCTGTGGAACCGAGTCAAACAAAATGGGGGGGTCCCCAGTTCAAATATGGTTATTTTGGGGGGTCATGAACGTAGCGTTTGCATGGGAGGCGTTGTGAGCTTGTAGATCTGCTATTTTCAAATAGCTGATGTATATGTTAGAGTGCTCATGTGGCCCATAGTCGCTTGACTCGCTTCTTTTGGGCTGGTTTTCCTAGACCTGGTTGCTTGTTAGTTGTTTTTCCTCACAACACTGGCACTGATGATAACTAGACGGCAGCCGTCATAGAATCAAAATGACCCCGCTGGGAGTGGTGGTGGCGTTTGTGGTAGAGTGACCATGGGTTTGTATGAAGAGAGATAGCGCATTTGCGGTAGAGTGAGCATGGGGTTGTATAGAGAGAGATAGCGCATATGCGGTAGAGTGAGCATGGGGTTGTATAGAGAGAGATAGCGCATATGCGGTAGAGTGAGCATCGGTTTATATGAAGAGAGAGAGCACATTTGCGGTAGAGTGAGCATGGGGTTGTATAGAGAGAGATAGCGCATATGCGGTAGAGTGAGCATCGGTTTATATGAAGAGAGAGAGCACATTTGCGGTAGAGTGAGCATGGGGTTGTATAGAGAGAGATAGCGCATATGCGGTAGAGTGAGCATCGGTTTATATGAAGAGAGAGAGCACATTTGCGGTAGAGTGAGCGAGCATGGGTTTGTATAAAGAAAGAGCGCATTTCACACACAGATCATTCATATATTACCAAGATTTAATGAGAAATAAGGCTTCTTTAGAAAAATGACTGACGGGCTGGGCTGGGTCTAATTTGTCAATTATTAGTCGAGCCGGGCTGAAATATTTAGGGGATAAGCTCTAGTTAGTAGTTTGAAGTGCTCATGTGGCCTTAGAGTTGCTTCTTTTTGTTTTCATAGACCTGCGGACTGCAGTTGCTTATTTCTCTCCAAGGCTGGCAACACGGCTCATGGTCCAACGCACAAAGCCATTGTAGTGTCTGTGTGCACTTGACGGGTGATTTTATAAACCAGCGGGTGCTTCTAGAATCCACTATCCCCCGTCCCCAAGCCGTACCCATGTGTGTCTGTAGAATTGCAATGTGGGGGATATAGCAACAACACGCCCACGGGCACACCTCCACGCGCAAATAACGGCGTCGGCATAATGGTGACGGGTAGAGCAGGTGCTAGAATAACCTATTGGGGCGGCGCAGGTCCATTATCCCGATTTAACGGGGATTTTTTGGCCTGAGAATGGGGCCCTCTGTCTTATCACCTTATCTCAGGAGGGGTGTGTATGGATGGGCTTGTGCACCAGTTACCTTTTATTCTGAACAAGGTATGTACGCTGAAACGCACAGTAAGGCCTAATGTATGCTCCGACGCGTGGAGTGATCTATGGCCCGACAACGGTGGGTTCTGTCCGTTAAGAGAAACGGGAGGGAGGGTCACTGCAGCGGTTCATTTGTCTGCTGTGTGGACGCAGTGATTTTGAACATCCTCAATCTTCAACCGTTACTTTCACTACTAGCTGATATATGCACTGAAATCCTCAGTGTTCATTTAACTCTGAGAGTTTCACAAATTGGCAGGCGGCACTTTCAATATATGAATCTGGCTCAATAAAGACAATTTGTGAATTACTTTCTCTCCAGGACAGGGTTCTGCAATGGTTTTCAGGCCAAGGACCCCCTAGTTCAGAGAGAGAGATGAAGCAGGGACCCCCCTACTACATATTGTATTGAATTGTGTGCAGATTAAAAATGTTCATAGATTTCATGGATAGTTTCATATTTGTTTGACAGCACTCAACACTTTGACCGTTGGCTCTGTACTTGGTCTGCTCTTTTTCCCCCTCTACACCAAACCAAAAATAGCCGATCTACAAGCTCACAACGCCTCGCAGCATGAGGCGTTGTGAGCTTGTAGATCTGCTATTTTTGGTGAATGTTCCCCTCAGTTGTTAAAAAGTTGTTCATGTAAAAAAAAAGTTCCTATCACACAAAGATTTGGCGACCCCCCCTGTAGTAACTCTGAGGACCCCTAGGGGTCCCGGGAGCCCCGTGTTGAAGACCCCTGTTCTAGGAGGTGTACTACGTTGCAGTACGCAGACTCCCATTCACCTGCATTCAATGAACCACTGTCGTATCTGCTCCTGGAGGGTCTCCGACATGTCGGGCCCGTCCACCACCCGGACAGACTCCTTGATGTTCACCAAGGCCCTCTGGTACTCCGCCTCGTTCCCTTCCTGGACCAGCCTCCTGCTGGCGTCCGCCTGCTGTGCCTTCAGTTCAGCTGAGCTGGGTCCGTGCTGGTCCTCAGCAGGAGCCTTGGTGAGGACCACAGGACAAAACACTGGGATGGTTAATCAAGAAGAAAAAAAGCTTTAATTTGCTATGCACTCAAGCGTGAAGCCTGCAGGCTAATGTTTTGTTTGATCTTTTTCCTGCCTTTTTCTGTGAATTTAGTCATTCGGGCCAATTCCCCTTGTACCGTGGTCCGTTGACCCCCTGACCCCCACTGGTTGGTTCATTAGGGCAGTGGTTCTCAAACGTTTTCATGTCAAGGACCCCCAAATTGATATATATTTGACCGCGGACCCCCATCTGAAACATTTTTGATATTTTTCAAAAACATTCAAAAATAGCAGATCTACAAGCTCGCAGCGCGGCACGAAGTGACGCGCTGCGAGCTTGTAGATCTGCTATTTTTTAATAGCCAATGTATAAATCGATAAAGTGGTTAAAATGATTGTGATGCTACATTAACTACTTTTTCTGGGGACCCTCTGGAACCCCCTCAAGGACCCCTGGTCACATTAGGGAGAGTGAAGAGGAGCACCCGTCTCCTCCGTTGCACACGATGTGGCAAGTCCACTCCTTTTTACCTGACAATGGGGAGTTTCACTGGGATGACACGACGCATGCGGAGGAACATGCTATTCCTAACTAAATTAGTTCAGCTCCCCACTGAACAGGCACCCTGATCAACCTGTAGGAGTTGCTTGTAGGGGTGAAAAAAATCGATTCATGTAAGAATAAAGTCTTCAAGTCACCATGATATGTGTTTTGGTAAATTATGGTCCCATTTATTTTAAAATTGATGATAAAGTAGGGTATGCTGTAGTTGGGGCGTGGCTACCTTGTGATGATTTGATTGACAAACTACACAACCAATAGCATTAATTCCCCACCCCCGCTCTGGTCCCAACCAATAGCATTAATTTCCGTTTCCATAGAAAGATGGCGGATTTGAAATGGCTGAAAAATAGGCTTTATTTACGGTCTGTATAGAGCAGGGCTACTCAACTTAAGATGGCTGAGGGGCCACTCAGAAAAATACCAAAAGTCCAAGGGCCGCAAGCTAAAAATGTCTGTCCTATTTTGGATTTTTCGATTTTGTAACACACTACACATTGTTATAAGAAAATGTACATTTTGACATATGAAATAATGAAATTTCACCATATGAAATAAGGGACACCTATCCTGGGCGCGCGGCTTTGCCGTGAGGCCGAAAAAAATTGGGGGTCAAATCCCCCCAAAAAACTGAAATGCATAGAAAACTATGCATTATACCTGTAACAATTGACGCACCTGTAAATGTCTGTCTGTTTGTTTTTGGAAAAAAAATTAAGCAACCCATATATTTGAACGGAAATGTGTTTTTTTTTTTGTTTTTTTCTACCATGAGGGGCCGCAGAGACGCTGCGTTGGGGCCGCGGGTTGAGTAGCGCTGGTATCGAGTCTATGGGCGTAACGCTTTCCATACTTTTTTTTACTGTCTATGGCCCCAACTCTAGATTTCCCCTGGGGGAGAAGTCAATCGTCACTCCCTCCTCTCTCATTTGCTAAGCGTTAAGGTCACAGCCTTGCAGGGAGCAACATGTTCAAGAGCCTAGATGCCAAAGTCAACTCTATATATATACACACAGCATACCTTCAAACTGTACCATAGAGCGTCGCAGTTCCCGCCCACTTCACTACTTTTGGTGCCGGAAGAAAAAACTCAATGCATTTTTCCATTGACATTTCCAAAAATATTTATATCTATTAATTTAAGCCTCGAATCAAGCCATCATGACATGACATGAATCATGACCATAAACGTTTGATTCTGTGATTTTTTTTTTGTTGAAAACGGCAAAACAAGGGGAATTTATTAAATATAGTATAATTCGTCTGTGTCCAGCCGGGACCAGCTAACTCCATTTTCATATATATATTTTTTTTCTCATAAATCAACGCTATTGAACCCCCTCTACATCTGTGTAATTTTTTTTTTAATAATAACATATGAAAAGTATTAAAAAGCGCCTCTGACGAAAACTCCTAACTCCATTGGACCCTAAAACTGTCCGTCAAAAACAAACAACTCCCCCCTCCTCTCAGGCTCTCGAGAAGCTCTGCT
Organism: Gymnoscopelus braueri; assembly: GCF_963280865.1. NCBI lineage: Eukaryota > Metazoa > Chordata > Actinopteri > Myctophiformes > Myctophidae > Gymnoscopelus > Gymnoscopelus braueri. The sequence continues at coordinate 32,843,243 of NC_137626.1, forward strand.
CTGTATGAGGCAGACAGGGAGAAGATTTTTCAATGCTTTTGGGAGAACATAAACTGGGAAGAGAAGAGAATGTATGTGCAAGGTTTGATAGATGTCACCCCAGTAAAGAGGAGAAGGGTGTCTTCACAAAGGTCATCTGCTCGTGTTTTCTTTTTAAATGTTAATGGACAGAGAATGAGTGTGTGCAGGAGTTTGTTTCAAACATCTCCAAGAGCTCAAGGAGATCATGCCAAAAGACTTTCACAGCTTTTATGACAATCTAAAGCACTAAGAAACACCCACCACACACACGCAACACACAACAGTGTGATAATAAATGATAGGTATATGATAGGTAAATTCAACTGTGGTTGTTATTGTTAGTGCAGTAGGCTACAGATTTGATAGGCTACAGATTCTATTTTTCATGAATGTATTTTGTATTTATATGCCATTTATTTATTGTTGGTGTGCCATGATCGCTTTTGTTAAATACATGATTGAGTATTGAGGCAGAATTGTTTGTTGCACTCAACTGTAGAAGAACAACAGTGGTAACAGTTAGATCCATGGTTGTTTACAATGCATGTTAAAATAAAAGTTGTTTAAGTACAGAATTCAGCTTGATCTATAGTATATGAGGATGGCGCTCACCATAAATAGCTGATCTCCAAGCTCACAATGCGTTGTGATGTGTTGTGAGCTTTGAGATCCATTGCCAGCTGTTCTTATCAATGATGGACAAAACCTCCTAACTCCACTTGCACTGGATTTGGGTAAAGTGGTGATAATATAATGACACATGCAAGTATCTGATAATATATAAAGTCACAATACCAAGTTTGATGAGGCAGTATTGCTTTGTTTTTAAAATATAAGGTTTTCTTCATTTTCTGAAAAATTTATATTTTGTTTTTCATTTCCTGAACAATTACCATTTTGGATTTAGCTGGTTCCGGCCGAACAGCAGAGATATCATATAATTAAATATAAAATAAAAGAAAAACACAGAAAAAAACGTTTTATGGTCATGATTCATGTCATCTCGTGATGGCTTGATTCGAGGCTTAAATTAATAAATATAAATATTTTTGGAAATGTCAATGGAAAAATGCATTGAGTTTTTTCTTCCGGCACCAAAAAAAACAGGAAGTGGGCGGGAACTGCGACGCTCTATTGCTTGGACTGAACTGATTTTATGCAGGACAGAGATTGCAGTTTATCTAAAATTGTTAGTGACACAAAAATGTGGCAATTGGGACATGCTGCAACATGTTCAAGTCACATTGTAATCAGTGACTTGAGGGACTTACCATTCCAAGAAATATCAGTTCTTCCAGACGCTCCCTCTTAGTTCTCCTCCTCTGACTGTAGCCCAGCCACACCTACAGTACACACATATATGAGGTTACACGCTTACAAATCATCATCAACCGATTAAAAACAGGAACGCATCTGTGTCATTTTAGATTTTACCTATTTATATGCAGCACATTGGTTGGCTACTCAAAAATAGCAGATATACAAGCTCATAGCGCGTCACTTCGTGGCGCGCTATGAGCTTGTAGATCTTCTATTTTTTTTTTATCGTGAAAATCTGTGACAAATCTTTGAATATATGTATTTTTTAAAGTGGAAATGTTTTACTCAAATCTTTGCTTCTGGGGGTCCCTGGAAGAATCTTTTGACATGCGGGTCCGTGGCCAAATACATATCCTTGACATGAAAACGTTAGAGCACCACTGATATAGCGACAAACGTTTTTCAGAAAACTTAGGATTTAGACATTTGTAAAATCGGCCTCAGGTCTTAAAAATATTTTTTCTTTTCTATTTTGACACAAAGGCAAATACTGGAACCAATAATCAGTTAATTTAGCAGACCCAAATACAGAATTTTAAATAAAAATAGACTGGCACCCTGGTGGTTCAAACTAGTCTGTGCACATACTGTAACTAATGTCCTGTCTACGGTTTGTCCCTGTCTCTTTCCATTGCACCGTCCAGCAAATTAGAAATAGTTTCAAAATATGTTTTTCTTCTTCGAATGTTAATGTTACTATAAGACAATGCCTGTATGGATCATTTTGCAACAATAACCTCTCTTTACACTACTCTCATCGGTGTGTGTTGGACTCAAAGTTCCAGCAGAGAGATGCCTAGCTCATGTTGTGAGCTTGTAGATCTGCAATCTGGATGATATCATACTCCACAAAGAAGCAAGACAATGGGCCAGCCAACTACAGATAAGACCAACACTGTTAAGTGAATGGTATATGTCAAGGCATCCTACTCAGACACAAGCTGCGGGGCAACATTAATGTTAATCGTGATAGTGTGACCGCACACTGGCCTTGTGGTTAGCGTGCCTCCGCCCTGAGAATGGGAGGTACGAGTTCAATCCCTGGCCGAGGTCTACAGTACCAAAGACTATAAAAATGGTACCAATGCCTCCCTGCTCGGCACTCTGCATCAATTGGGGGTAAGTCCCTGCGACATGCTAACGTCATGTCCAGGGGGTACATCAAGCTGCCTCATGCTACAGAAACAGGAGAAAGGCTCCTGACCTATGGGGCAACGCTCGGGAACTGCTTGCTCCTAAAGTGACTTTCTTATTGTGAGGAGTACGTTATTCTTGTGAGGTGCACTGCAACGGTAGTTACATAGATATGATATCATGCAACACTTAAAGGAGTAGTTCACCCAAAACAAATCTTATTTTCTATCAATTACACACTCCATGAAGCCTTGAATTCATTTGTTTTGTGATCAAGTTTTTTTTTTTCACATAGCTGGAGGATTGAAGCCTTGAATTCATGAAGATTTTTTTGTTTTAGTCACATTCCTAAGCCAATAATTTGAAATTCAAATTATTGGCTTAGGAATGCGACAATAACAAAAAGAAATGTCCATGAATTCAAGGCTTCATGGGGTGTGTAATTGATAGAAAATACGTAATTTCTTGGGTTAAACTACTCCTTTAAGCACACACTTTTACAACAAAACACCCCAAAAAGATAAGCCCTAGATTCAAACCAAACGTTTCCGAAAAACAAACCACTTTATATGTACTTATTATTACATACCAAAGTGAAAGCTTCCCTTTCAGCCAAAACAGAACATAATGAACTGCTGTGAATGGGGTCCATTGACATTCTCAGCAAAGTGCTAAAAGTCCAGACATGACGTCAAACCTTCTCTATCACAACACAGTGCTACTGACGTGCTGTTGTGAATTTGGTCCCAGTCACACTACAAGCTAAAACACACCGGGATTACCAGCTCTTAAATCTCTTTGGCAGCTAAGCGATCAGATGAGTTACAGCTGGTCAAATCCAGAGTCTGGAAAAAAATGGGATACTGAAACAACTGTAATTAAAAACGGGCAGTATTGGTCGACACTTATTCCTTGGAACCAGATTTCAAGGACCTTTAAATAAACTTATTGCAGGTCCACAAGCACAAGCGTTTCCCTGTGGAAATCCAGGGCACAAAAAGCTGCCAACCCTGTTATATGTAGCAGGTTCATAAAAATAAATAGAGGTAGTTGTCATCTCAAACACAAGCAAATTGAGTCTAATGGTGAGTCAAAACTGTCAATCAGACCTCATAATAGGGGTTTACAACTTTGTTCGAACAGTCCTCAAAAGTGTTGTTTTCGTTTATACAATATATGGGGTTGTCTGTGTTTATACAATATATATGGGTCTTAATATATGTCTGTCTATAACACCCAAGATTCGAACCCGTGGATAAGCCAACATCTTGTCCACTAGCCTAAAGGGAATTCCCCCTTGGCCGGGTAGGCTTTTGCTCAGAGCTCAGAGCCACTCTGCTAAATCTGCATAGTTAGTGCATGCATGCATGTATGTCCACAAATACTTGCCCAAACACATACGTGTATGTATGTATAGTCACAAAGAGAAGTCCAGCCAGTTAAAAGGTAGAAGGGTGCTCAACAGGGACAACTTGAATAAGAAGAAAAATACCTGGGCAATTCAGAAGAGACTATTAAACCAAATAAAACACTAGAGCACACGACTGGGTCTGCACGATTTATTATCATTTTGCAGGGGTGACTGACGCAGTGTTGATTTCGTCGACTAAAACTATGACGAAAAATTTTCATCAACTACCTTTTTTCACTGACGAAAACAAAATTAAAACGAAATAAAAACTAAGCTACGACTAATACTAAATATATTGACAATTTCGTCAACAAATAAAAACTAGACTAAAATGTTAGGGAAGACTGGAGAAGAGATCCAGTAGAACTAAAAGACAAGTCATTTTATGTTAGGTTGCGCTGGGGTGTTGCGCTCTGAAAATAGCAGATCTACAAGCTCACAACGCGTCGCGCGTGAGCTTGTAGATCGGCTATTTTCAGCATGCAACCACGTGTAAAATCAGCCATTACGACACCATCAAGGTCCGCAAAAAATCATTTTAGTCGACTAAATCATCTTATAACTAGTCTATTTGAAAATAGACTAGACTAGAAAATAGACTAGACCAGAAATAGAATAGACTAGACTAGGTAACATTTTAGTACTTTTACTTTTGGTACTTTAAATACATTTTGATACCAATGCTTTTGTACTTTTACTCAAGTAAATTTTTGATTCCGGACTTTTACTTGTAACAGAGTACTTCTACACTGCAGTATCGATACTTTTACTAAGGTAAAACATTTGAGTATTTTTTCCACCACTGATAAAAACCTTCATTTACCCAGAGTACATGCACCGAGCATGAATGCACTTATTGTGCACGGCCCTGCTTCACCAGCAGTAACCTCTATGCCACCCCTGACCCAAATTAATGAGTGTAGGTGGTTTGTATTTGGATCTATGGCACTAACTAATAACAATCTCTGTTGGTCTTGATATGGCGGTTGACAGGTGATGAGTAGATGATAACAGCAGTGGGCCTCACATTACAGGGTCACCATCGCATCAATGCCTCTTTGTTATGAGATATGTTGATTAAATTATCTGAAGATATCTCATCATAAGATTACATTTTAATTATTAGAATAATAATCATGTGGTGTAAGAAGGTTGTTGGATATTCTGAACTTCGATGATGATTAATAATAATAATAATAATAATAATACATCCAATTTAAATAGCGTTTTTTCTTGGTACTCAAAGTCGCTTTACAACAAAACAATTAAATTACTATTAATTATTTGTAATTTAATATTTTTGATGTGGTACCTGAATAAGTTTAGTTGTGTGTGTGAATTAACCCATTAAGACCTGAGGCCGATTCTACAAATGTCTTCTAAATCCTTCTTCTAGTTTTCTGAAAAAAAACCTGTTGCTATAATATCAGTGGTTCTCAAACTTTTTCATGTCAAGGACCGACAAAATTATATGTATTTGGCCGCGGACCCCCATCTCAAAATATTTTTAGATGGGGGACCCCCAGGATATTTTCTGTCCCCAGGATATTTCTGGGGGACCCCCCCCCCCCCCGAAGCAGAGATTTGAGTTCAAAATGTTCAAAATAGCAGATCTACAAGCTCATAGCGCGGCACGAAGTGACGCGCTATGAGCTTGTATATCTGCTATTTTTGAATAGCCAAAGTATGAAATGACACAGATGCTTTCCTGTCATATGCCAGGTTAAAACCCGCATTTGTCCCTCCCTTACCTTCTGGATGCGTGTCGCAGCCTGGTCAGGGGTCATTGTGGTCGTGGCGCGGCGGCACGCGCCCACCAGTGCCTCTTTCGCTGCCCGCTGGATCTCCTTCATGAATTTGGCCCTCAGGCGACCCTGGCGCGCCCGCTCACAAACCTGCAGGATTCGCACAGCCTCCTCGAGGCACATGGTCCGTACGGACGAGATCTGGGCCACACAAAACAAGACACATTTTATACACACGGTATTGCTTCATAGAGAGAGAGAGAGAGAGAGAGACTGATACAGGTCTCATTCCTGTACGTATTTTGTACTATGTTGTGCTTGTTAAAGGAACACTACTGTATGTAACTTTTGTTTTACGAATAAAATGTAATTTTTTCCAATCTATATGGTAGAGCAGGGGTCTTCAACAGGGGGTCCGGGACCCCTAGGGGGTCCTCAGAGTTACTACGGGGGGGTTCGCCCAATCTTAGTGTGATTTTTACATTAGCCACTTCAACCCAGCATCCCTATTCTGAGGAGAACCTTAGCCAAAATACACTATGTATGTAATGGGGGTCCCTGCTTCATCTCTCTTTCAGCTAGGGGGTCCTTGGACTGAAAACGTGGAAGACCCCTGTTGTAGAGTATAACACAATATAACTTAATTGGGGTGGTTGTATTTTGTTTCCCTGCTCTTCTATTGAGACACAAGATCTGACACGAATTTTGACCTGATGGTCAAGATTCAATGTATGCATCCCCTGAGCAAGCAGGCAGGCTCTATTAGCTCAACGGTAAAAACTTCAGCACTTGCACAGGAAACCAGGTTCAAATCCGGTGTAGAAGAGGAAAGTTACATAGTGCTGCTTTAAATAATATATTACCTTTTTTATCCTTTATTTAACCAGAGACATAATGATTTACATCAAGTGAGTCCTGGCCAAGAAGGCCGTATTTCATAAATTACCCCCACTATAGACTAGAGGACACAAATAACATATATAACATATCAATGGATGTAACAGAACAGCAATGAAAAGAACATACTTCAGTGGTTAATACATTTAAGTGTATGAAGGTCATTTATATGTGAACTCTGACTCTGACTGTTTAGAAACAAGTACATTCTGTGGTTAACAGTGCTTCAGTCTGGGTTTTAAAGGAGAATTCCGGACAAATTAAGTGTTATCTTTCATGTCTCGTTACTCACCTAGCGACGTAAAAAGTGGCGTTCTTTTTTTCCATATATTCCCCTGTCGTCATTTTTTAAACACCCTCCGTTGTTATAATGGGAGCGCGTGGGGTAGTGAAGTTCGTCTATTATAACCGACGCAATGTTATTTTTTTCTCTACTACGATTCATTGTAGAGTCTCATGATAGTCAAACATGCGCTGAAAATTCCTGCGAGCCTGCCGTTAATGGCGAACGATTTAACACTGGATGCTTGTTTCTTTCCAGAACCTGGCAACTCGTGTTGCCAGATTCTGGAAACAAGCAACCAGTGTTAAATCGTTCGCCAAAAATAACATTGCGTCGGTTATAATAGACGAACTTCACTACCCCACGCGCTCCCATTATAACAACGGAGGGTGTTTAAAAAATGACGACAGGGGAATATATGGAAAAAAAGAACGCCACTTTTTACGTCGCTAGGTGAGTAACGAGACATGAAAGATAACACTTAATTTGTCCGGAATTCTCCTTTAAGTGTATGAGGGCCATTCATATGTGAACTCTGAGCACAGTGCAACCTAGAAACATGTACATTCTGAGGTCAAAAGTGCTCCAGTCTGGGTCTTAAAATCACTTAAAATCATCAGTTAGTTGGTATGAAATGGTCAGCTTTCGGGTCCCTTCGCAGATTATTCCAGGATGATGTTGCAGCATACAGCTGAAGGCACTTTCACCAAACTCTGTCCTTGTGTTTGGAAAATGATATAACTAATAAAATCTGTGATCTCAGCTTGTGATCGTAACGCGATTATACTTCATAGACAGACTGTGCAGAACGTCTAAAATCTGTGACCGTAATGTCATTATGCTTCATAGACGGGCCGCGGAGAAGGTCTAATCTGTGTCATTTCTCACCGGCTCTTGTTCAACGAGACCTCCTTTGGCCAGAATGTGAGCAAGCATCTTCTCTCTGTCTCTCAGTACTTGCATCCGTTCTCTCAAATACCACCGCGGGATGGGTATTTCAAGGTCACCCTGCAACAACAACAACAACGTCATCAGATAAGTGCATGGGAGGTTATTCATGTCTCACATGGGGCTGTCACGATTACAAAAGTTTAAGTTTATGAATAATTGTGATTTAATTGTGTTTTTGGCTTTGAACATTGGAACATATATGAATCAAAATTGTATTTCTGTTTGGCCTTTTAGGCTTTGTAATAAAAAATTTGCTGGAGTCATAGGACTACATGTTTGAAGCGGTATAGGCCCTACCACTATGACACCCCTGGTGTCCGAGGGGCATAATGTTTGGGAGCACAGACCTTGGCCCTACAGTATCTACTGATTCTTGCTCGATCAGATCAGAAAACTGCACCATAAGTTCATCCCGGGCTAGCCTTGCTGCTAGAGCCTCAAGTGTTTATGGGTGCGACCTCTGTTATCTTGGTTAATGAACTTCTTGTCCTGAATGGAACCTCTCAGGCAGTGCTTACTCCCAGGCTGTGTACTGTCCCAATAAATATTTGGGTTAGAGAGTTAGGGACATTGCTGGTTTAGAGTTCTGCCTATGATACAAGCTGGGGCAAAAAAGTCCCTTTCGCAGCCCTCTCTCTGGCAATAGCAGCCATGATGGATGCTTGCAATGTCTGCGTACGCAAGGCCAATTCATTCCTGAGGAGGAGACACTCAAATAACATGAACATGAACATCACAGGAAATTAAAAAGAAGCTTATTGAAAGCAGCAAATAGGACCACTCAGAGCCAAGAAACACTGCTATTGTGCCAATTTCAACTTGAAAATTTGCATGGCCTTTAATTGCTTTAATTAAAGCAATGCCTAGATTTCTTTTTTTCGGTTATTTGATTCTACTCACACGGGACATACAGGACAGCGCAGAGAGACAGGAAATTACAGTGAGGGAGAAAGATATGCAACACAGGTCTCCAGCTGGAATCGAACCAGGAACATTGCATTTATGTTGTCAAAGGTGGTTATCTACAAGTGCACCCTATGTTTAGCTTAGCTGTTCAGTGATACATCATGAAAATTAAGTGGTATTATAGTTATTTAAAATTATGAATGATTCATTAAATCAATCAACTATGGTTGTACTCGACTAGAGAAGTTCTTAGTAGACTAAAAGTCATAGGAATTTGTCATCTATGATTATTTCATTTAATCAACAAATATTTAAAATAGTTTTTGCAGCATTAAATCATGCAGAGAGCAGCCTTTTCAGGTTGGTCAGGTTGAGAAATCGTCACGTTGATTTCACAATGACAACTGGCTATTGAAAGTTATAAACTGGCAGAACTAAAGGGTTATATCTAAAGTTTACAAGAGATGTGTATGGAAATAAACCATAAAAAAAATACAAATACAAATCAATTAACAAAGTCTTGGTTGTCTAAGAAAATCATCTGATTAATCGCTTCTCCCAAGCAATCTAATTGATGATCATCAGTCACAAGGAGAAGCAGCACTCACCGGTGTCAGCTTGAGGTCTTGTAGGATGTCATCAAAGAAGTGGAACTCGGACAGCTCCAGCTCCACCATCTCGTTCTTCAGCTCCAGCAGCCGACCCATCACCCCGTCCAGCACACACCTGACCAAGTGGTGTAAAGTAACTAAGTACATTTACTCTGTACTGTACTTGAGTACAATGTTGAGGTATTTTTACTTTGCTGGAGTATTTCCAATGTTCAATACTTTTACTTCTACTCCACTACATCTCAGAGGAAAATATTGTACTTTTACTCCACTACAATTATTTGAAAACTTTAGTTACTAGTTTCTTTGCAGATATACATTATTATATTATAAAACATACATTAACCACTTTAGCCCATTTTATACCATAGACCAGGGGTTTTCAACTGATTTTGACCCAGGGACCACCATCCTGACTAAGAGCAACCTGGGGACCACCACTATTGTGCGTGGTGGGTCCATCATAGACCCACCCCACACAATAGTGGTGGGGGGTTCATGCACCACAGGGAGCTGGAGAAAATAGCTATAATATCAATATAATATCCAGACCACCGGTTGAAAACCCCTGCCATAGACTATTTGAAAATAGACGATCTGCGAGCTTGTAGATCTGCTATTTTCAAACATTTTATACTTTTACTTTTGGTACTTTAAGTATATTTTTATGCCAATACTTTTGTACTTTGTTACAAGTAAAAGGCCTGCATTCAAAATGTTACTTGAGCAAGAGTATTTTAATATTGTGGTATTGCTACTTTTACTCAAGTAAAATATCCGAGTACTTCTTCCACCAACGCACCTGACAACGCGTCTCTTCTGAGGGTGGACCACCTGGTCGTAGACGGCCTCCAGGCTGCGGAATATCTGGAGGTACTTGATGTAGAAGGTGGCGAGGCTCTGGAAGATCTGAACGCGGTCTCTCTGCGGCCGTGGCGGGGTCGCGGGGGGCAACTCGTCCACCAGAAGATCCTCTAGCGCCCGCTGGCAGGCAGCCCACATCCTGGCATAGGAGCTAAGGCAAAGGAGGGTATATTAGATAGTATACCCTATAGTAGCCTACAGTATATAAGAAGTAAAAGTAGCAATACCACAATATAAAAATGTTACTTGAGTAAAAGTTAACAAGTATTGGCATCAAAATATACTTAAAGTATCAAAAGTAAAAGTACTAAAATGTTTGAAAAGTTTGCAGAAGCTCACAACGTGTCGCATAGCGACACGTTGTGAGCTTGTAGATCGGCTATTTTCAAATAAGCTCTGTATATAATAGGGCTGAAGTGGTTAATATATGTTTATGTTTTATAATATAATAATTTATATCTACAAAGTAACTAGTAACTGAAGTTTTCAAATAATTGTAGTGGAGTGAAAAGTACGATATTTGCCTCTGAGATGTAGTGGAGTAGAAGTAAAAGTACTGAAAATTGGAAATACTCCAGTATATTAAAAATACCTCAAAATTGTACTTAAGTACAGTACTTGAGTAAATGTACTTAGTTACTTTACACCACTGCAATCAACTACCAGGTAGGATAGAACACTGTTTCTCAACATCAGGTTTGAGGACCACCAGTGGTACTGTAATGGACCCTTCCGGAGTCTGTAAAATGGAACCAAATTGGACCCTTGCGGGTTCCATATGTACACTCTCAGACTTAAATGAACACTGAGGATTTCACAGTGTAGATTGGGGTTCCAGTAGTCTTTAGTCTATTCAGTGACTCAACCTATTTCATTTCAAGGATCCCCAGTTTGATATGCATTAGGCCACGGACCCCTATTTTGGTTTGTTTTTTTTCTGCTCTGGGACCCCAATCTACAATGTAAAACCCCTCAGTGTTAAAGGAGTAGTTCACTCAGTAGTTACAGGACCCCAATGGAAACAAGCCATAGTGCTCTCTTGGGCTTATCCTTTTAGCATCCTTTTTTATGGAACTGTACCTCTGTGCTTTTTTTTTGCAAACTGTTAATAAAGTATCCAATCAATAAATCAATCCCCAAAAATGACTTATTTTCTATCAATTACACACCCCATGAAGCCTTCATGGAGATTCTTTTGTTTTTGTCGCATTTCTAAGCCAATAATTTGATGACCGACGGAGTCTCCGGTAAGAGACTTAAAGGAGACTCTGCAAGTCTCCTACCAGAGACTCCGCCAGTCATCAAATTATTCGCTTAGGAATGCGTCAAAAACAAAAAAGTATCCCTGAATTCAAGGCTTCATGGGGTGTGTAATTGATAGAAAATAAGTATTTTTGGGTGAACTACTCCTTTAGTTTAACTCACAGTGTACAAAAGGGTGGCCTCCTGATCCTATGTTGCGAAACAGTGGGTTAGAAAACCAGCAGACAGACAGACAGACAGACAGACAGACAGACAGACAGACAGACAGACAGACAGACAGACAGACACAGACACACACACACACACACACACACACACACACACACACACACACACACACACACACACACACACACACACACACACACACACACACACACACACACACACACACACACACACACACACACACACACACACACACACACACACACACAGTGTGGTCTAAATGTGTTAGATTTAAGATGATAGAGTGTGAACGTGTGTGGGTGGCTTTTATGAGCTCAGTCCATGTCACAACACGATACGCACAGACAGTAGATTACCAGTTATTTTACATTACACATTATGCTGTAACTATAGCAACTATAACTCTAGCTATATTACATTGGAATCAGAATTGGGTGGGTACATTCATACTCTATGTCATAGAGCATGAATGTTTTTGTGTCATTGTAGACTAGAGTCTATGATGATGACACAAGAAAATATGACATTGAAATAAATATCTTATAGAAATAGAGCAGACATACAGTACATTTTACAGACACAAATTACATAATTGTACTGGTTTTTAATTTATTTAAATAGGCAGTCCCACTGAGATAATCAATTATCTTTCCTAGAACAGCAATGCAGTGAGTATAACAGTTGGGGAAAGAAAAAAGAAAACATGAACAAGATACCGATCTTGTTCATGTCAAAAACCTGTCAAAAACAATTAGCTTCTTGTGACTTTCCAGACCACTTTCTGTTTTCCATAAGTTTCCAAACCTCTGTTACCAATAGTTTTAATGAAATACTTTATTTGTTGACAACTGTTAAGCATTTTTTTCAGTCACTGCCAATTCCCCGTGCACACTGAGGTTCTTGTCGCTGACAACACTTTGGGCTGTGGACAGTGTTGCCAGATTGAGAGAGAAATAAGCAACCCTACGAAAACAAGCCCAAATGAAGCGACTATAGGCCACATGAGCGCTTTAAACCTATATGCATCGGATATTTGAAAATAGCATATCTACAAGCTCGGCGCGACGCGTTGTGAGCTTGTAGATATGCTATTTTCAAAACAATCTTCAAAAAAGTGACAAATCTGGTATTGGGGTCCCTGGCACAAAATATTTTTAGTCCAACAGTTGCCCGACAGCAACGATATCATAAAAAAAACCTTCTTCTCGATAAATCAATTAACCTACATAAGCAAGATTAAGTCGGTTATTGGTTCTAAATATCGGTTTCAATACATGTTCGGTTAGTTGCCGAGCCCTACCACCTAGATGCCCATTTTTACGGAAATACTTCCTCCTTAACTAGTAAGGTGAAGCAGCCGTTGTAATCCTTCTCTGTGCACCTTGCACTGGTCTGTCAACAGCCTCTGGCAGGTGGTGTGTGGGTCCAAACCTTCAAACAGACTTAACGCCCCCTGACTTACACACCTGCTAAGGGCAAGGACCACCCACCATCACCTGTGTCAACAATCTCTGGTTTCACCAGGTAAAGCCAGTGAGTCAACGTTTGTATGCTATCTGTTAACCTGTCTTCGATGAACTGGAAAGAAATGAATGAGGGTGACTTATCTACTTATACTTATATAGAATAGACTTATATCTATTCTATATTGATGTTAGTGAAAATAAACAGGAATAATTAAATGATTAACTGTACCCCCTTATGGGTAAGGGGTACATGTATTACTATGCATTATTACTTTTTTTCTCCCCAATTTAGTTGTTATGCCAATTAATTCTTCTCCACACACATCTGTGTGTTGTCACTGCTGTTGTATCCTACTGACTCACCTGCCAGTGAGGAGCCCCCACTGGGAGGACGTAGAGCCTCTGTCCTACTCCTCCCGCCCAACACTCCCTACTGACAGGTGCCGCCCGAAGCCCATATCCCCAATTTTCTTTTCTTTTTCTTCATGACGTTCAGTTTTACCACACATTAAAAGTCTTTGTCATGGTCCTTCAAACGTGTATAGAAAGTTTTAACAAAAAATTCCACTCTGTTGATCCATGGCAGGTGTTTTTCTCTCACATTTCGAAAGCCTTTTCAACTGCAATGAAAAAAGAAATCTTTGCCTGCGGGTGTCGCTGGTGAGGGATTTTGCCTGTCAATCATCGCCTCTGCTCCGCCCCCCCCCCAAAGGAAAGGATAGGGGAGGGGCGAGGAGGAGAGTGGGCGGGATTAATCGGCTGTGACCTCACTGTCGAGGGCCAAGCTCAGATTACTTTTCAGCCTAATTATTCAGAAAACCCCAGACCACAGAAAATCCACTGAATGTTCAAAGTTCAGATTTTTTGGGTGTAATTGAGGTCATAAAACCCCCAAAAAAACATTAAAAAAAAAAAAGTGAAAATGAATGTCATAGAACCTTTAACGCTTCCATTATAGCATGATAACTTTCCAGGAATAGAAAGCCTGCCGTTTCTATTAGCTTGGATTCGCCATCGATGATGTCACTGGTAGGTGGGTTTCTGAACTGTCTTACAGCCCTCCTCTGAGACACAGAAGGGGTAGGCAAAAATGGCAACATATTATAATGAGCATTAGTAAGGACCAATTCTATGAAGATAGGTTGAAAACGGCTCAAGTGATCCTTTAATGATTTAGAATCAGTCAGAAGTCACTTTACAATTACAATAAGGAAACAAACACTTCAAGTAAGATTAGCTTGTTTCTGTTTGTCCTATATTTCCTACATTTTGATTTATCATCCCCCACAATCATCTCTCTCTATATATATATATTTAATGTATTTTTACTTTCTCACTTCTTTCACACGTAACGCATATGCACACATCATTATGGAAATAGGTTTGACTGTTTGACAATGACTGTATCTGAGACTGATCCCGTACAAACATGCTTTTCAATTAGCTATTTACATTGACCTCACATTTTGTTTATTGCCTACCAGGGTAACTTGTTCACGGGGGATGGGGGGGGGAGGGGCAGTTTGAATGGGGTGGTGGTGGGCGATAGTGGGTGGGGAAGGGGGAGGAGTAGGGAGGAGGCTGAGGGGGCAGTTTTGGCCGACGACATTTACAATCAAAAGGAGAGGAGGGAGACATGGTGTGTGGGATTTAAGCAGAAACCCAACTGGTGCCCGGCAACAAAGCCTCCATGTCAAAGAATCCCATCGGGGGGGAGACACTCTACTGGAACCCCAAAGAAATGCTAGGTCAACAAATCACACAGGGCTTTTTACCTGACAGGAAATGAAGAGTGAATTTGTTTTTATACAGAACCATCTCCCTTTACTCGTGAAAATGTACTCTAACAAAGACGATCTACAGACACAGCTTTACATTCTAAAGATATTTGAACAATACAAAATGATCTTCAAATTGGGAATGAATACGCGTACACGGTCAGTCCTATGAGTAACAACATCCAGTTACACTATTGACAACTCACGTACCCTCAATATTGACTTTTAAGTGGTCAATATGCATCCATTCATTGACACCCAGACAAATTCATACATTCACAGATCCTGCTGACTAAGTGATTAACCGCATACCATAGTGTTCCTATTCAGGGGAATACAAGAACGGTTGGACCAATGCCTACTTGCCGACCTCGGAACTTGGTATAAAAAGCTTATGTTATTATGCATCCTCAAAATAGAGTGGCTACAACACTCCAAATAATGTGAGCATACATAGCATAGGCTCAATGAACCAGCTTCACTTAAGCAAATAAGCCACACAAACTAAACATTCTATCTATAGGAATACATATTTTCTCGGAACGCTCGGTGGCCAGATATACCTGGTCCTGGTGCCACTGCCGACCGTTCCGAGGTCACTGGAATTTGACTGGAGGCGAATAGGTATTGGTGCCGACCATTCCGCCATTCAGGGCCAGCGAAAATAGCCGATATATAAGCTCGACGTGCCGCAATGCGTGAGCTTGTAGATAGGCTATTTTCGGCGAAGATATGTAGTGTAGAGGGGGGAAAGGAGGGGGGGCCTAGTATAGACCCCTGGGGGACTCCGGTAAACAAAGTATAGGGTTTAAATGTTAAAAAAATTCTGAGGAATCGCTTTGTGAGAAATAAGCAGTGACTCCAGAAATAGTCACACGTTCATAAACAGAGTGGGAAATTAACACGTCAACTGCCAAACGCTGGTAAACTTTGAATGTGTCCGGTAAGCCTCTCTAACTAGCCAGTCATTTTGGCAAGTAGGGCCAGCCATCATTCTAAGGTCCCGTTCTTTTTAAGAAAACTTATTAGGCTTGTAAAGTAGTGCAAATGGCTAACTTTTGGCATCCGTCAACCACTGCAGCCAGCAGACAAACGACACTGCAAAATATATACAGTGAGTAACCACTTCAGCCCCCATACATTTCGGCCATTATGCCAGTCAATGCCGATCAGATACCACGTAATTTATCATAGGCTACCGTATGATGATATTTCATTTACAGTCATATTTTGATTGCTTCAGTTGATGTTGCACGACTATTTTATACTCTGAAGGTCCTTACACACCAGGGCGATTTTTTTCATGCGAATAATACGTTTTTTTTAAAAACCTTATAAAGTCAATGCAAGCTTCCACACCAGTTTCGCGGAGCGAAAAAGCGTCTTTTAATTATTCGGAACGAGTCCGAATTTTGCGTATATTCGCCGGTGTGTAACCACCTTTACTGTACTATTTACATTATAATTGTACTAACTTGTAGCTGCACATTAACAGTTATTAATGGAAGTCGTATTTATTCCTAGATCAGTGGTTCTCAAACCTTTTAATTTCAAGGACCCCCATGACTCTGAATGCATTCAAATGGAACCGCATTTTTTTTTCCATTTGTACACTCTCAGAGTCACAGACCTGTAAGGGTCTATTTGGAAACCCCCCAAGGAACCCAGATGGTCCCTGGACACCACTTTGAGAGCCACTGTCCTAGATTTTTTTTAAATTAGCACACTGGTATCGGATCATTATACTGGTATCGACCGATACACAAGTTAAGTTATGGGTATCGGAATCGGTATCTGGAAGGAGAAAATGGTATCGGTACATCTCTAGTTACTTGTATTATTTTCCAAGCCAAATAGAATGTATAAACTAGGACAGGACTTCAGCATGATCTGGCTACCTGTAGTTGGAGGCTTATCAATCACAGTCAGCATTTGGCTGTTACTTTATGCTATTTATTAATACAGCGACTATTTCTAGAATACTTTTTTCATGAAGAAAGTGTCAGTTTGTCAGCTAGCCAATCAGTGCCAGCACATGCCCAACTGTCACCTTTCTCTTGTGGGGAAAACACCATGACCTGAAGTTCATAATTATGTGCATATTAAATATGTTTAGAGTGGACCCTCTTATTAACCACTTAACCCCTGTATACTTTGAGGACTGGCGTCCCCAGGAGGGGCTATACTTGGCCTCCTCCTTTTTTCCCTCCGCACCAAATCTCTTTGCCGAAAATAGCTGATCTACAAGCTCACGACACGTCGTGTTTGCGATACGTTGTGACCTTGTAGATCTGCTATTTTCACCGAATATTCACAGATTTTCGCCCAGAATTGGGACTCTATAGGATTCATGTGGTTAACTAATTTGATGCATTTATCTAATCATGTGGTTAACTGGTCAATTAAGCTGTGAAATGTTTTCAAAGTATATATTAAGTTCTGTACAGCAATTCTCAAACTTTTTCGTGCAGAGACCCCCAAATGTATATATATATATATATATATATATATATATATATTTGGCTGCGGACCCCCACCTCAAAATGTTTTGTGCCAGGGACCCCCCAGAAGAGAAGATTTGTGTTTAAAAATTAAAAAAAATTCAAACACTTTCAAGATATTTCAAAAATACTCAGCTTGTATATCTGCTATTTTTGAATAGCCAACATATACAATATAGATAAAGCGGTTAAAATGTGTTAACAAATTTAGCTGAGGTCACCCTGGTACCACCCCCACAAGGACCCCTGGGGGTCCCCAGACCCCTCTTTGAGAACCACGCTGTACAGTATCATGTTATATTCAAATTGCGGGCATCTTATTTTATAACAAATCTGTGTTTTTCTCTTGGTGCTAAATGGCATTCAATGAGCCCAAAAGGCATTCCCCTGTCTGTTACTATGGTAACAACAACACAGCAGCACATGTGGACACAATCTCCTCCTCTCTCTTGTTCTCTCAGTCAGTGGATTGTGGAATATTTGAGGATTAGCAGAGGATTAGACAACTATTAGGTTGTCGTGTTTGACTGTGGGCTTATATCTACCAATAAACATTAAGATGGAAAACATCAAACCCTTCCTTTGAAAAAAAAGAAAGTTTAATTATACCCATATATATTTCATCCTGAAAAGCTATACACAGATTCTGTATGAATCTAGGCAGTATTCCAAAGACTACAATCAACATCAGTAACAGGCTGTTACTTTAAACCACTGGTTCTCAAAGTGTGGGGTCCAGCCGTCCAGGGACCCTCAGGGTTCCTTGAGGGGATTCCAAAAGAAATACACCCATACGGGTCTGTGAGATTTGCACAAATGGAACCAAATGGTCCCTATACGGATCCATTTGGTTCCATGTATGCACCTCTCAGAGTTGGGGTCCTCCTTGGCATTTTAAAGTTTGAGAACCTCTGCCTTAAACAACAAGAGAGACACTGATAGGGACACAATTAAAATATACTGCATACGTGCATAATATAAGCAGCAATGATTACCTGTGCGACATCTCGTCTGCAGAGATTCCAACTGATGTGTCCTCCAGACTGCAGACAGAGCAATGTTCAAGACAGGTTGTCTCCCTTGAGACAGTCGCCTAATAACACAGATGATTACTACTGTATGTAAGTGAGACAGTGTCTCACGAGACAGTGTTAACTCCGCAGCATGCTGTGATAACTAAAACACTAAAGACCAAAACTTGCAGTAGATCGTCTTATAAATATCTCTCTGATAACACTTTTACTTAAAGCATTAAACATGGACATCGGGGGGTTTCATGCCTCTCTAGTGGCATTACAAATTAGTTATTAAATGAATTACTTCACCCATCCGAAGCTCGACAAAAAAAGTTCAATCCACCCACAACAAGCTGTGTGTGTGTTTGCTTGATCGCTCTCTGTGCGCTGGAGCGTCTAGCAACCAACCGACCTAGCCCTGAAACATGATTGTCATGACATGACCGTCATGGATGAACTTCAACCTGGTGTTTTCACTTTCTCTATTTACGGCCCGTACATCTTACATTAAAGTTCATATTTCAAATATAAAGTGCTTAACTCATGGCTACGGATGTTACCATTATGTACGGTGCCTCAATATTACCCGTATATTCCGTGTTGTTCAATAAAAAGCATTTTAATCCAATCGGTGGCCATTTTCTCCGTATTGCCTCCATAGACCTTCATCTGCACGACCCCATCGGTTGGGAGGTGTATTGCACTCTGATACATTATAACTATGAGAGAATGGCCACCAATCGGATTAAAAGTCTTTTCATTGAAAAATACAGAATATACGGGTACTTCTGAGAAACCGAACATAATTGTAACATCCATGGCCATAGATTAAGCACTTTATATTTGAATTTTGAACGTCTATGTAGATGTATGGGCTGTAAATGGAGAAAGTGCAAATACCAGGTTGAAGTTCATCCATGATGGTCATGACGGACCAGACCACCGTCGTGTGATCCATGGCTACAGACCAAACGCCACGCCTGCGCACTGTGCGTAATAGCCTGACAATTATACTCCGTCGTACGACGGTGTCGCAGAAAATAGCATAGATAAGAGTTTTAAAAGAAGATCTACAAGCCCTCACAGGGAGTTGCTAGTGCAGAACAGAGTGTGCAGTTCAGTTTGAAGAACTCATGAGTCGGTTATTGCCATAAATCAAATAATAAAACGCATCTAGAAACATAAATAACTGCTAGGCTATAATAATTGTTAAATATTACATTTAATTAAATCGATTAATTAATGAATTAAAAATGAAATATCCATTCCACTGCAGCTATATATGCCTGGTGCTGCTGGATGGTGGCCCTGTACAAAAGTCCATTACGATGACTGGTGTGCTATATGATATAGCTACTTCATAAGGGTCAGTTGTGGAGAGTAACTAAGTACATTTACTCAAGTACTGTACTTAAAAGTACAATTTTGAGGTGCTTTTACTTTACTGGAGTATTTACTTCTACTCCACATATCTCAGAGGCAAATGTTGCATTTTTTACTCCACAACAACGCGTCTTAGATCTGATATTTTCAATATATTTTAATATTTCAATATACGTAATGATACCTTATGAAATGGGACGTTATCTGCACAATGAGTACTTTTCTTTAAGTATATTTTGATGCCAATACTTTTATACTTTTACTCAAGTAATTTAATACAAGACTTTTACTTGTAGCAGAGTATGTCTACATGATGGTGTTGATACTTTTACTTGAATACAAAAATTCTAGTACCTTTTCCAACACTGAAAAAGGTCCATTATGATGACTGCTATGCTATATGTTAGCTACTTCATAAGGGTCAGTGCCAGGTGGAGAGTAATGAAGTACATTCACTCAAGTACTGTACTTAAGTACAATTTTGAGGTGCTTTTACTTCACTGAAGTATTTACAATTTTCTATACTTTTACTTCTACTCCATTACATCTCACAGGCAAATATTGTACTTTTACTCCACTACAATTATTTGAAAACCTGAGTTACTTTGTAGATTTTAATTATTATTACAAAACAAACATGAACCACTTCAGCCCTATTTAAACATTGGCTATTTGAAAATAGCAGATCTACAAGCTCACAACGCAAGCTTGTAGATCGGCTATTTTCAAAAGATTTTAATACATTTTATACATAATGATACTTTGTAAAATGGGACATTCTGCATAATGAGTACTTTTACTTTTGGTACTTTAAGTGTTATTTTGACGCCAATACTTTGAATACCAGACTTTTACTTGTAGCAGAGTATTTCTACATGATGGTAATGATACTTTTACTTAAGTAAAAGCAATCTAGTATCCTGCTTTTCGCCCCACTGATAAGGGTCTATTATGATGACTGCTATGTGATCCTTCATGCTCCATAGGCGAGCTATTGTTTAATAACTGAGTGGTGAAGTGAAGCTACACACAGCCGCCTAATAATGTTCCATTGTATAAACACAAAGATTTCTAAAGGGTAATTTTATTTTATTGAGGATAGATCTTTATCATTGTGTATATAGGCTAGCCGACTTGTAAGCTGAGGCTGTCTTTGGTTCCCAAATGGAGCCATTATTGAACACAGATATAATATTAAGAGAGTTTTCCATTGTCATGAAAAGAAGGTGAAAGTTTAGGTCTTATATTTCAGTAGGTCAAAGGTCACACTCACATTCCATTATTCATGTACAAATTATTACAATTGATTCAAATGTCAAAAGCTTTGTACATTTGATATCCCCTAATCTTAAAGTTTTCACACTGCAACTAGGTGGTCCATACATTTTGGGAACTGTAAACAAACCTAAAAACGAGTATAGGCCTATAGACCAATTATTTGTTTACCAGCATTGAGACTGGACGCACAGGTGATTGTTTCATGCAATCAATTCCCAGCATATTGTTTCGGGGTGCGCTGGTTTCAGTACATTCAACCTCCTCTTGTGTGTTGGCTAGTGAGGCGTGTCCTAGCGAGACATGAAAGAATGGGTTTCATTTGGTGCCGGCCTGCGCGCGCATACTGGTCGTCTGTTAAGGGGTCTATATTATCGGGTTTTTCTCTGGATAAAATTTCCAATACAATCTATTGAAAAACGCTTACAAACTCAGTATAGAAAGTTTGACACCTGACTGCTTGTTTTTACCAAAAATATAGGTGTTTTCATCATGTTATAATTGTAAAACATTGCCAGAGGGAAATGAACATTGTCAAGTGTAGCCTACTGGACAGGTGTTTCATTGCAGCCTAATTACTTTTACTTAAGTAAAAAATGTGGGTCCTTTTTCCACGCTGTGGGTAGGACACATTACAGAGTTCAGTTGTGGATTGTAGCTTTAAATTCCTCCATCCATTCTCCTCGGCAGTGTGGGCAAAAGAATGTTAAAACATAGAAATCAATCACCACAGAGCAACACAGGTGTGAACACATGCACAGTAACTAAGGCCTATCTGGAAAAATATGATGAAATGGTTCTCAAAGTGGGGTCAGGGGACCCCATGGGGCCCTTAAGGGGGTTCCAGAGGGTCTCAAGCAAAAGTGAATTAATATAGCATCAACATCATACATCACTATATTTAACCATGTTCACCCTATGCCTATTTGAAAATAGCTGCTCTATAAGCTCACAATAGTGAATAGTGTTTTATATTTGTGATGATACTGAATGCTTGGGGCTGCTATTTTTGTTGTTGTTGTTTTGATGCTGATGAATTGAATACCTAGAACCCCAATGGAAACAAGACTGCAAGGACTTTTTTGGTGCTATCCTTTTAGACAAAGTGTTTGACTGTACTTGTGCTGTTTTACATTTCTGTCCAATAAAATATTCAATCAATCAAACAACGCGTTGCAGTGCAACACTTTCTGATCTTGTACATCTGATCTGCTATCTAAAAAAAAATATCTTGAAAAATGTGGAATATTTTTTAAACATTTTTACCACACACATACCCCATTAACCACTTATTTAAACCCCAGGATTGGTATTGTGGGGAAAGCAACAAAAAATACACTAGTGTTGAGCCCTGAGGGACTCCCATAATGGGATTTAAGTGGTGATTCGGGGGTCCTTGACATGGAAAAGTTAGAGAACCACCATAATGACGCACACAGTACAGCAGACTCCTATAAGCAATAAATACCAATGGATATAATGGTCTATTTTTACATTCGCACTGTTTAGTCTCTCTCTCTCTCTCTCTCTCTCTCTCGCCCACACGCGCGTGCGCGCGCTGCAGCTGTGCACATTGACTTGTTAATGTATGTGTGAGTAGTCCTACTGTGACTGTTACCGCGTGAGAGCATATTCTATGCAGCTGTGGTGGTGGTGGACTGGACTTGGCCGGCGTGGTTTCGAAAGTGTGTGTGTGTGTGTGTGTGTGTGTGTGTGTGTGTGTGTGTGTGTGTGTGTGTGTGTGTGTGTGTGTGTGCGTATAAATCCGAAAATAATTTGATGTTGTAAAAACATAATGAGATCACATTGTGCATTGTGTGAATGTAGCCTATGGTTGAATGAAATATATTGAATCCCCGAAGAGCATTTTTCCAGGTCTGTTTTACACATTCAAGTATCAAATGTGTGCACATAAAGAACACTATAAGACACTGCGTTTCTCAATGTCTGGTCCGGGGACCACCAGGGGTCCAAAAGGACTTAAAGGTCTATAAGTAGGCCTAGGCCTAACTGACAAGTGTACAATGAAATCAAGATTTTTTTGTAATCTTTTGACCTGACCCCCAATCTACGCTGTAAAAGTATCAGTAGGCCTATTAATTTAACTCACAGGTCCATCTTGATCACATGACTATAGAGATACCGATTTGCGTGATGTTAGGACAAATTAAATCTGTAGGAGTAATATAAAAAAAAATTGGCCTCCTGGTGGCGCTATAATCAACCTGTTATAGTGCCACCATGAGGCTGATTTGAAACATTTCAAGTGGCATTTCTTCCTCAGCCTAGTGTGCAAAATGTCATGGAAATCGCACGGTGTGTTCATGACTTGAGGCATTTTGTTCAAAACGGAGCACTCCTGCAAACTTTGACAGCCAATGTTAGCCAATCAGGATGGAATATGAAAAATCTGAAAGGCTCGTTTTGTTTAATGACTATAGAGATACTGTGTATCGATTTGTTTGGACAAAATCTATAGGAATTATATAAAAAATTTGTTTTGAAAAATGTTACCCCCTGCCGTTTTCTGCTCTGGCAACCAGGGAGTGTGCGTGCACAGTTTCGCTGCGATCGGCCCTACGGTGCCGTAGATTAGCTGTTCACAGAGACACAGACACGGACACACTCACAGACAAACAGGGTGCAAAACATTATTCTCTGCCACGCCTTCGGCCTGGCGGAGACAATGACAACAAAACGCCTTCAGCGCGCATTGCCTCTCCCAAGTCAATTTTACGCACATCCATCCTTGGATCTGGACGTCAAACCCTCATTGAAACTATTGTTGGGCTGGTATTAAAGTGTCTAAAGGGGATGGAAATCAGACGTTTCACACATTCTTCACTGTCATTGTTCATAGTGAAACCGCAATGAATCACTGCTGCTCCGAGCCACTCCGGTAGGCGTTGGTGGAAGAGTACTCACATTTTTATTTACTTAAGTAAAAGTATTAGAAATAGTCTGTTATAAGTAGGTATTCAAAATCTAGCCTACTTGAGTGAAAGTACAAAATTGGCATATTAAATGTAGGCTACTTAAAGTAGGCTGCCAAAAGTTAAATACTCATTATGCACTCTCATTTCACAAGTTTTCAAATGTATAAAAAGAAAGATATATAAGATATATATATATATATATATATATATATATATATATATATATATATATATATATATATGCAGAGAGAGAGAGAGAGAGAGAGAGAGAGAGAGAGAGAGAGAGAGAGAGGGGTCTGAAGTGGTTTTGTAATAATAATCAAAATCTACAGTAACTTAAGTTGTCAAAGTTAAGTTTTCCCTTTGAGATGTAGCGGAGAAGTAAAAGTATTGCAACTTGCAAGTACTCCAGCAAAGTAAATTGTACTTCAGTACTTGAGTAAATGTACTTAGTTACTTTCCACCACCACTGCCGGTAGGCGTTTCTCTCTCTCCTCTCTGTATAACAGCAAGTGCAGCGAGACGTAGGAGGCAGAACCAACTGACCGAGAGTCAAGAGCTTACCTCTCTCTCTCTCTCTCTCCTACCTCTCTATACACCTCTCTCTCCCTCCCTCTCTCACTCACAACTTTTGGGATAGGATTTCCACGACAAGAGGACATTATAACATTAAATCCAGGGATACCTTTTAGCCGAGGCCACGCGTACAGCGCAGGATTACGTCAAATTCACCCTTTTATTGCAAGTAAGTTTCTTTCTGTGCACCAACATTGTCACACTATGCATGTAAAATCCCTGCCGTGTTAAAGCTGCGATCCGGAGCTTATTGAATTGACTACAACGTTATTTTAACCATCTGTATTCAGTATTGACACAAGTGGTAGAAATGTGGTGTCTCGTGCGCGGGAGACACGGGTTCGATTCCCGGTTAGGACATTAAGGTTAGAGTTACAGATAGTTATAACACTATTGATGGATTTCTTTTTCGCCTGCATTGGTTTTATTGGATTTATTCTGCTGCGACATTAAAAAGCTGTATAGCCACTGCAAGCGAATGCAAGATAACGCGAGTATTTGTCTACAAAATAGAGGCTAATTGCAACTTTATTAATGGTGTATTATTAGCCTATTAGTCAAACTGCTAGTGATGTGTAACACAGTGTTTGCCAAATACTGGCTGGAGCCCAATTGTGGCTCGCGGACACATCTTTATGGGTCACGATTATTTTTTGATTTTTGTTTTTAATTATTATTTCAAAACATTAAAAAAAAATCTAACTTTTTCATGAATTAAAAACAAATGCAATGATTTTTTTCATTTCATTTCATGAATAAATAAAAAACAAATCCATCATCTTATAAATCAGTAAGCAAATACTTCAGAAGTAGTGGGAAATAGCCGATCTGCAAGCTCACAACGCGTTGTGAGCTTGCAGATCGGCTTTTTTCACTAGTTTGTGTCCTGGTGTAACACGCTGAGATTGTGCTTTGCGTGTGGAGAGAGACGCACAGGAGCCACAGCCTGTCAGCCCCTCTCATTGTAAAAGCTGTCACAGTGTGTTTCACAGTGAGCTTTATCTCCACGCTGGACATGCATTCAATGGGACTTTAGATAACACTGTATGTCTATGTGTGACTTATATACATATAGAGAGATGTGGACCTCAGATTAAACCACAAAAGAGTCTTATAGTTTGTTGCAGGGTTGTGTTATAAATAAAGTGTAGGCTATACATTAAAGGGATTTTTCACATCTTTTTATTTAAATAAATGAAAAATGTAATGGAAAAATCACGCCCCCCTGTGATTCTTCCATTTTGTTTTCATTGATTTAAATAAATGCTTTAATGTTTATTTTATTTGAAAGTGAAATATCCCTTTAAAGCACCATTCTTTGTTTATATGCTATTTGAGAAACTGTTGCAACAAACAGAGTTTCTATCAGAGGTATAGGCTGACCTCTGCTGCCATTTCCTTTCACTAATTTCAAGTTTACAGTGTAATGTCTCAAGGACTCCCATAACTCTGAGACCATTCATACACTCTCAGAATTACAGACCTGTAGGGTCTAAGGTTCCATGTTGTTCCATTCGTACACTCTTACATACATGTATAGGGTCTAAGGGTCCATTTGGTTCCATTCGTACACTCTCAGAGACAGACCTGTAGAGGCTAGGGTCCATTTAGAGCCCCCTCAAGGAACAAATAAGGGTCCCTGGACCTCACTTTGAGAACCACTGGTTTAAACTCATTGAAGAGACAAAGATTGCAGGATAAGAAAAAAAGAACACTAACAGTGATATGAAATCACTCTAAATCAGTGTCAGCTGTGGAAAAATCCCCATCGTATTTCAGGTGTCACTGTGCCCACGCACACATAGGAAGAGAGAGGGAGAGAAGGGGGGGGGGTATTGGCTCTCAGAAGGACAACAATGCTGCAGAGTGGTGGTAGTGAGTGATTCGAGAGTGTGAGATGAGAGGAGGAGAGGAGAGGAGAGGAGGGGGATGGTAGAGATGGTTGACTGGAGCCTGGGCTTAATGAATGGGTAGGAGGGGATGAGAGAGAGGGGGGGCAGAGAGAAGAGAGAGAGGGGGGGGGGGTAGAGAGAGAGAGAGAGAGAGAGAGGGGGGGGTAGCAGAGAGAGAGAGAGAGATTGGAGAAATTATAATGTGTGAACAGGAAAATGACAGGGTGTTTGACTGTATGGAGAAACAGCGAAGAGAACATATTTAATTGCTGGCATGGCAGTCAAATCCATAAGCATGTTGCTACAGTATATTTGCACCTTTGCGCTTAGAAAAAGTTACACATAACAATAACAGAATAACAGTCAAAGTAACAGTAAGGGCATTCTTGGAGCCCTTTCCTTGTGTGAATTGTTGTTCAAGAACCTTGTTGTTTTATTTAAAAGCTCGTGCAAAGCAAAGTGAAGATAAGCTGTAATTGGTAACTGTAAGGTAATAGGAGTGGTTCCGACACAGAGACAGATCACAATCC
Organism: Gymnoscopelus braueri; assembly: GCF_963280865.1. Taxonomy (NCBI): domain Eukaryota; kingdom Metazoa; phylum Chordata; class Actinopteri; order Myctophiformes; family Myctophidae; genus Gymnoscopelus; species Gymnoscopelus braueri. The sequence goes on from NC_137626.1 coordinate 32,870,191, forward strand.
TCACAACGGTCAAGGAGGTATTTCCACTATCCATCGATCAATAGCCATGTTGGCGTGTGCTCGAGGAAGACAGTGAAGTCAAACTGCAAGTGACGTGTAACACACTTGTGGTGGACAAAGTACTCAATTGTTTTACTTAAGTAAAAGTATCAATACTGCAATGTAGAAATACTCTGTTACAAGTAACAGTCCGGAATTCTAAATGTACTTGAGTAAAAGTACAAAATCATTGAGGTACTTAAAGTACCAAAAGTAGAAAGTAGGTACTCATTATGCAGAATGTCCCATTTCACAAGTTTTCAAATCTTTTGAAAATAGCAGATCTACAATCTCACAGTCTTGTAGATCGGCTATTTTCAAATGTCCGAAATGTATATTGGGCTGAAGTGGTTAATGTATGTTTTGTAAGTATACTAGTAAAACTAAAGTTTTCAAATAATTATAGTAGAGTAAAAGTAGAATATTTATAGCCATCGATCAACAGCCATGTGTGTTGGAAGTGTGCTCGAGAAAGACAGTGAAAGGAACCAATTTTTACATTGATCTGGATGAGTGCAACAACAGATACATAACTAAAACGTACACAAGCCCCTCGGTTGTGGTAACTACAACCTGCAATCTATGTGTCCGTGTTTGCTCAACAACGAAGCTTCTTCTTACACTGAGATTTATGTCTCACCTTGGGTCAAACGTCCCTGTACTGCGCCCCCTCAGGGCCAAGGATCAGGTGAAAGGACCCTAAAGTAAACACAGGTATTTACAAGAGCCCCGGGTGCTTGCGATGCACGGCGATTTATGGGAAAAGAAAGCATTTAGAATGTTAAAATCACTGATTTAGATTGATTTCTTTGCAATTGCGTGTATTGTAAGATAAGATGAGACCTTTATTTACCATCCCGAGGGATATTGAGTCACCAGAGGCAACACAGCAGTTAAGATGCAGTTACAGGGTAAAAGTATTGTAGATACAGCAGGGTCAAGACATCACACACACAAAAAGAAGCACCATCAATAATGAACAAAATATGCAACTGTATACACGCTCAACAAAGCTTGAGATCCTTATGTCAGATATCCTTAATGTCGGTGTACAGTAGAATGGTAAAGACGTTCTCCCCTCCCATCTTCTCTCCTCTCCTCTCTCATCTTATCTCCTCTCCTCTCCCCTCATCTCCTCTCCTCTACTCCCCTCTCTCTCCTCTCCTATACCTCTCCTCTGCACCCCTCTCTCTCCTCTCCTCTAAATCTCCTCTCTCTTCTCCTCCCCTCTCCTCCCTCTCCTCTACATCTCCTCTCTCTCCTCTCCTCTAAATCTCCTCAATCTCCTCTCCTGTCTCCAACTAAACTCCTCCCCACTTGCCTGTCTTGTCTCCTCTCCTCTCCTCTCCTCTCCTCTCCTCTCCTCTCCTCTCCTCTCCTATTCTTCTCTCTTTTCCTGTCCTCTCTTCTCTCCTCAGTATCCTTCGGCCTCATTCTAAACAGGAAGGTGTGTTGAGAGCTATAAAAAGGGAGAGAGAGCGAGAGAGCTCTCCCCGCTGCCTTTTGTTTGGGGATGCGTTCTCCTCCCCCTGGATTGCGGTGGTCCTGGGGATTCTTTTTGTTGTGATCTGTTGGTGATTTAGGGCTAGTTTGCTACAGCTGTCCATCTGCTCGGGTTACCCCGCGATGCTTTTAAGGCTATCTCGCTAACTTTGTTAGGAGTGCAAACATCTGGCTAATTTTAAGCGCACAAACAGGGCGAGACCACTTCTCTTTGATACAGCAAACCCCCTACTTGCATTAAGGGCCGCTTTAAAGTCTCGATTCAGGGTGTATCGATTTAACCCATTAAGACCTGATTCTACAAAATGTCTTCTAAATCCTAACAGTTTTTTGAAAAAAACCTATGTTGCTATATCAGTGGTTCTCAAACTTTTTTCATGTCAAGGACCCTCAAAATGTAAACTGTATTTGGCCGCGGACCCCCATCTCAAAACATTTTGTTCCAGGTACAGAAGCAAAGAAGCAAAGATTTGAGTCTAATATATATAAATATATATATTCAAAGATTTGCACAAATGTTCAAGATTTTTCAAAAATAGCAGATATACAAGCTCGGTGCCGCGCTATGAGCTTGTAGATCTGCTATTTTTGTTTAGCCAAAGAAATCTAAAATGACACAAATGCGTTCCCGGTCTTAATGGGTTAAAGGGCGTGTGGAGTTGGATGTACAGATTTCTTTGCGTTTGAAGCGGCCAGGCTATATCATAAACTTGCTTATAAACTTATAAACATCATTTATAAAGTGCTTCAGTTGGAGCCACTCTCTGTTTTGGCCAGAGAGTGCACACATACCACATACACAGTAAACCATTTAGTGTTCATTTAACCTCAAAGAGTATACAAATGGAGCTAATTTGTTCCATTTGTATACCCCTTCAAAGTTTAAATGAACACCAAGGATTTTACTGTGTATAGTCACAGATCCAATACCGATTTCAAATCTGATTCCGGATCAGATTTTTTGCATGTCACCCCTCATTCGTGTGCAACTTATACCCCCAATACAACCCTTAATGCTGAGTGCTAAGCAGGGAGACATGGGGTCCCCATTTTTATAGTCTTTGGTACGACCCGGCCGGGGGAATTGAACCCAATCGCAGGTCCACTAAGCTGCTCGCACCAGGAAAAGAAAGAAAATATGTATATTTCCCCCCCTTTTTTCTGTATTTCCCATTATACTTTAATTACATATTTCGCTCAATATGACAAGAATATAATACATTACACAGACACAGCAACTTTGTTTAGTCTAAAAGGTTTAAAAGGTCATGCACTTTCACATCCACATTTCACATCCGCATCTCAACAGAAAAAGTCATTTTCTAAAGGGTTTACTTTGGGTCTTAAGGGTGTATATGAGTTTATGTTGTGAGGTTAATGCTGTTATTTACGGAGAGGTGAACAGTAGAGATGTACTGAGATGTAATGGTGGTTCCATTTGTACAACTCGACAGGAACTCGTCAGTGGAAGTGTGAGGGAGGTGTCACTGTCATGTCCCCAGTGATCTTTTATTCATATCTCCTGTCTTCAACATGGTGCAAAATTCAGAGTCTGCTGGATCATCAACTCATTTTAGAATCAAGAATCAAGAGGGGTTCATTTGTCTCCCCCTCGTATTGGTTCAAGCAGCAAAATATTGGTGTGATATATGGTCATATGGCCTCTTTCCAAAATAGCAAGAAAATGGCAGATCTACAAGCTCGCAACACGTCGCATCGTGATGTGTTGTGAGCTTGTAGATCTGCTGTTTTTGGCTACTGTTGCATGAAACTGTCATACGGCGAAGTATTGTGCCTAAAACTCGCCTCAACCCACAAGCATTTGCGGTTGATCTCGGCTTTTGAACGCCCTGCCTGAGGACCTAAGGCTAGCAAAGTCAGTGTCATCTTTTAAATCACTGCTGAAAACAAACTCTTATATCAAGGCCTTTTCATAGCTTTCGTTGCCTCTTTTATGCGTCTACAGAGTTTCCGTATACCTTTTCATGTTTGCCTTAATTAGTTTTTGCAGTACTCTACTGTTGTTTTTTCATTATGGCTAGATTTAGTTTTGCCACTATAAAGCGCTTTGTAACAGTGTTTTGAAAAGCGCTTTATTAATAAAGATCATCATCCTTTGTAACTCTGAGAGTGTGCAATTGAAACCTAAGGGTCCATTTGAATACATTTGTACACTCTCAGAGTTAAATTAACACACCAGGGATTTTTACTGGACACAGTCCACTCGTCCAAGTATTGTTACTTTATTTGGACAGACAGCTTTGGAGAGACACAGGAGAGAGGACTCCATCAGGATTTGATTCTATGTCGGCACATGAGTACCTAAGTAATATAGTGGATTACATTTAAGTATGTAATGCAGACAGACATACTGTAGAGCTCAACATTTCTGAGTGAGCTCACAGTCAAGTTCTTTTTATGGTGGTGGTGACACTGGTGTAATACTGACCTTCTCCAAACTCAGAGAGTGTCCAAATGTAACCAAATGGACCCGTATACGGGTCCATTTGGTTACATTTGTACACTCGCCGAGTTTCAAATGTTTAAATTAGCGCTGCAGATTTTAGTGTGTACAGTCCAACCTCCCATATGATTTTACTGGTGAGTGAACTAACAATGAATGATGCTATTTCTGGCCCTTAGACAGACTTTTCACCTCTCATAAAAGGATGACAGCATTAGCCCCACAACATGCACTCATACATATCCGCCCTTAAGCTCCGAATGCACAGTTGCACGTGCACACACACACGCGCGCACACACACACACACACACACACACACACACACACACACACACACACACACACACACACACACACACACACACACACACACACACACACACACACACACACACACACACACACACACACACACACACACACACACACACACACACACGCAGATGTGATTAGCTGCATAACAACCATATGTCCAAGGTCCACACATGTAAGTGTGCACATGCACACGCGCACACACACACACACGTCAAACCCCAATTGCACAGATGCATATGTAGAAACACACACACACACACACACACACGGTGACCCGGTGGCCTTAAGGGGACGCCCCCGGTCAGTCTTGAAGACATCACAATGTCTTCTTTCTGTACACAAGGACGTGCTTGTGTGGTCCCGGCGTAACGCGCTAAGGTCACCGTGCTGCTCATAAAACGTGATGGCTACTTCAATCAGCCACCAGCCTATTATCACAGTTAAAGTTTACGAGGGCTCTCCGCATGTGGACACTTGTATTAATGATGACAGTATTGACTGCAGACATATATCCTAATAATTATGTCGATATGATAAGCAGTGGGGGGATGTGCAGATGTGTGGGGAAATATCCAGTGTTTGTGTTTTATTAAAGCTTCAATTCGGAACTTATTTGAATGAATAACGCGTTAGTTTAGCCAGTCTGTATGGTGAATACAATACAACTAGTACATGTACAGTGGTTGGAGGTGGTCTCACCTACTCTTCCATTGAGATATTTAGACCCTGGTGTCGGGTAGGACACCCTACTTGTTTGACAACTTAAGTAGTATTGCCTAAAGCTCATGAGCCCAATATCACCCTCGGTCAAGGGAGGGATTCCCTCTTGCACGAGCGGTAGATATATGGTCCTCCACACCCAGGTGTTACTGTTGCAATTACCGCTCTCCGTCGGGAGAGGACATAAAACCCACGCAACTTTAACTGAGCCACTCTGGAGCTCTCATATAGTTAAATTAACACTTCAGGACTTCAGTGTATACGTTAGCTGTAAACGTAGCAAAAGTTATGTGTTTTGAAATGAAAACGTATTCGTGTGGACGTAGCCTTAAGCCACAGGGATAGAAGCCAGTCACACTGTTTGGTCATCAAACAACCACTTCAGACGTGCTTCAGTTAATCGTGTTGACTACGCCAAGCGTGTTATGAACTGTACCCTGGATATATGAGTAATTTCCCGAGCTGTTCCGTCCCTCGGTGGTCATATCTTTCCGCGGCTCGACTCCGGGTGACAGTTCTGAGCGGTTTCGTAATCCCTGAACAAATTAGCTTTTTCCACTTGGGTGCTGTTTTATGTGTGCCCCCCTGTCAGGAGAGGTTATACTTGCAAATGCAGATGATGATATGTTTAATAAACCTAGCAATGGATCATGCCAAGTCAATAGAAGTGTTTTTTGCTGTAGTGGATTAAACACAGACATTCTACATATATGTAGGATCTGTCCATTAAACTGCCAAGCATTCAATTATAACCATTAATAAAATCATAAATCTTAATTACAAGTTTGACACAACAGTGCATTATCGTGGAATTGGACCATTTTCAACCATGCCTTTACAAAACTGGACTGGCCACAAAGTGTATTATTTTTCATTATAATGAATCTAATAAAACAAGCTTTTCGCTTGACAGCTCGCTCAAATTAGACGCACACAGGAAGCCTGTAATAACTTAACCACAACACTGTACCAACACATGACTGGAGATAGTTTGTCCTATTATAAAAGATTAATACATCTTTATACTGGTACATTTACATTGTATTTCTTAAATGAGAGTGGGCTGTCCACCCCATTTGTCGTTTTTCTTACTTATGTAATCATTAAAGCTGAAAGGGGGGGTTGAGATTGATTCAGGTCATATTCCTGTATGTATGCTATACTAACGTTGTGCTTGTTAATAATATATTGCTCTTTTATCCTTTATTTAACCAGAGAAATAAATTTGTGATTTACGTCAAGTGAGTCCTGGCCAAGAAGGCAGTATTTCATAAAGTACCCCAGTATAGCAGACAAAAACAACATATACTGTATAACACATATCAATGGATATAACAGAACAGCAATGAAAAGAACAGACTTCAGTGGTTAATACGTTTAAGTGTATGAAGGTAATTTATATGTGGACTCTGAGCACAGTGCAGTCTAGAAACATGTACATTCTGAGGTCAACGCCATCATCAGGGAGGGAGGAGGGGAGAGGAGAGAGAGACCTGGTGGGATTGGTTCAGGGGTGGACGGTAACAAAGTTCATTTACTTGAGTACTGAACTTAAGTGCATTTGTATGTATATGTGCTTTACTTGAGTAATTGTATTTTGGGATACTTATGACTTTCACTTAACTACATTTTAAGACAAATATTATAGTACTTTTGACTGCACTCAATTTATACCAAGGGAAAACAAGTACATTTTTATCAAGTATGCAAACAAGAGATATCAACATCTAGTCCTACACAACAGATCTGAATTAACCACTTAAGCGCTATTTCAAATACTATTATCAATATGTTTTGAAAAGTTCTGGAAAATTTCAATACAGCAATGCATTGATATTAAAAAAGAAAATATACTTTGTCATTTGTAAAAGTGTTTTTAAGAGCATATACTTTTGAATACTTAAAGCGGCACTATGTCACTTTTTTAATGAATAAAATACATTTAAATTGTGTCAAAGGTCATGTCTCACCTAGACACAGGATCTGACACGAATTATGACCTGATGGTAAAGATTAAATTTATCCCCTGAGCAAGCAGGCAGGCTCTATTAGCTCAATGGTAAACAAAACAAAAAAACAGCACTTGCGCAGGAAACCGGGTTAAAATCCGGGGTAGAAGAGGAAAGTTACATAGTGCAGCTTTAAGTATTTTGATTGTACTCCAGTACTACCCCTGTTAACGCAAGTACAAATGTGACACAGCAACTTTCATGTGTAGTCGAGTAGCATTTGACCAGGAGTATCTACACTTTTACTCAAGTTACTGGGGTACTTTGTCCACCACTGGATTTGATCCAAGACCACGTATAAATATGGGTACAGGGAGGCGGATGATGTCCACTCAGCCGTGGACTGACTGGCAGTACAAACAGCGTATTATTATCGGTTCATGTTAGCCCCGACACGGCGCTCAAATTGGACCCATATGCGTCAAGTGTCCTGTTTTGGGGAAGGGGGAGAAGATAACTCTCTTTCTGGCAGAGCCAGCCCTAATTCTGTTCGTTATTGATGGTCTTGAGAGGAGCCCGGGAGCCATGGGAAATGTTCTCTGTGTGATGAACAACAGAGAGAACATTCCTCGGAACAGCAGGCGGCCGTACCCCTCCTGACACAGCGGCACACCATGGTAGACGTTGTTTAAAAGTGATACCCATGGAACGGTGTTGCCAGACAAATAAGCAACCAGTTCTATGAAAACAAGCCCAAAAGAAGCAACTATAGGCTACATGAGCACTTAAAACCTATGTTATACGTAGGCTATTTGAAAATAGCCGATCTACAAGCTCACAACGCGTCGCGATGCGACGCGTTGTGAGCTTATAGATCTTCTATTTTCAAAACGATCTTGAGGAAAAAAAGGGCAAAATGTGGCATATTTTTGAAACATTTTAACAATGCAGGTACGGGGGTGCCTGGCGCAAGTTATAATTTCAGATAGGGGGGTCCAAATACACATATATTTGGGGGTCCTTGGCATGGAAATGTTTGAGAAAATTAGGAAGCAAGCCCAAATTAGCAACTACACTTTAGAAACAAGCCCCCAAAAAACTGAAACCCTGCAACTACCAATATTTACAAGCAACTTCAAAGAAAAACAAGGCCAAAGTCACTTATAATAAGCAGACATGGCAACACTGCCCATGGACCGTTCACCCAAATAACTATGTTAGATTTGCTGGGGGGAATGTGGGGAAATCCATGCCTCTATTTTTGATATCCCCCTGTCCGGTCAATCTGGTCAATCTATCCCCAGTGGGGATATGTTTTGTCTCTGCCCTTGGTCAGACTGAATACATGCATTTCCTTTTGGAAAATGCTGACTGATTGATTGATTGAACACTTTATTACAGACAGAAATGTAAACAGGGGACTTGTTTCCATTGTGGTCCTCCTATGTATTCAATTCATCAACGTAGCATAAAGATAACACTAAAATACAATATCATCAACAAATACAAAACATGTACAAAGTAAAAAACTGTAGGCGGTTAATGCCATCACCTTTCTATGGGAACAGTGAGTTTACCTCCACTTTTGGCCTCCTGAAAGATGGATTTTCAGGCCTGTTTTGAAGGAAGCCAGTGATCCACATATCGACTAGACTTTGAGCTTGTAGATCGACTTTTTTTTCGCTGTTTGTTGTACAAAGAAGTATATAGAATGAATGTATTGTATAAAATGGCCATGTTTATTACCATGCGAACCTTGCAAATGATAATAATCCTTTCTCAGATTTGGGTTTAGTTCTAAAACAAGTGTGGGTTCTTCTTTTTTGTATGAATGAAATGGAAGAGATTTGTTTTGTAGTTTCCCTTTGTTTGTTGGTTTCGGTTGGTGGGTGTCTACTGCGTTTCTACTTTTAGAAATCATAGTCATTAGAGTTATAGTGAATCATCGTGTCAGACTAAATATGAACGGTATAAATGTAGTCACGTTATAGGATCAAAGGAATGTAGTCTTGACATTATGGTCTGACCCCTGCACTCTTCCCTAGCAGTTTGCTTGTAATGTTGATCTAGACATCGATGCTTCTTCTGTGGTTTGAAGCGTGTAAGTTATACCTCATTGTATGATCATACAAGATGTTTTCGCTCGCATGAGAGTGATTTACAGCTAGCGACGTGACCGTACGAGAAAGAATGAATTAGGCTTTACTAAAGCCACTGAAGTCCCTCTATAAGAACAGCTAAATATCAAGAAAATGAAATGTAATAATGAATGAAGCGATGGCTCACGGACGACCTGTGGTCTCCTCAAATAAACAATTGATGTTTAACAGCCAAAGCCCTCTGATATTTCAATAAACAATAACCAAGATGTTTTAAAAAAAAATGCCCGCAGAGGGTCTGGAGATGCGTGTAGAGGTCATGACCCCTGAAGCCACATGTGTCCTGCTATGTGAATGTGAATCCCCCAGAACCCCCTGCTCTACACCCCCCCCCCCCCCCCCACACACACACACACAGTCCACAATTTCCTTCTAATCTGTCACAACGAAAGTGCATTGTCTGAGTGAAAAGAACCCCCCGTGGCGTTTTTAAATAAACAACCGTTGTTTTACAGAGAATGCTTTCATTATGGAAAGAAAATAACGAGTTCCTGTTTTCTCTTCACGAACGAAACACTAACCTTTGTTTCCTCTTTTCCTTTTTTCGCAGAACGAAAGCCGCCCCCCTTTGAATTCGACCTTTGACCCCCACGCCGCCGCCACCAACCATGCCCGCGGAGTCCGCCATGAGCCTCAACGTCAACGATCTGACGGAGCTGATGGAGATGTGGGAGGAGCTCAACTTCACCGCCGGCGACCACCTGGACAGCAACGGCAACATCTCGCACCACGTGGAGACGTACATGTGTCCGGCGGGCTTCAGCCACAGCGCCTTCCTCTACACGCTCTCCCTCCTCTACGTGTTCATCTTCCTGGTGGGCCTCGCCGCCAACGCCCTGGTGGTCTGGGTCAACCTGCGGCGCTCCGGGTCTCGGAGCCGCGCCGGCGGCCACGAGACCCACCTCTACATCCTCAACCTGGCCGTGGCCGACCTGTGCGTGGTGGGCACGCTGCCCGTCTGGGTGAGCTCGCTGCTGCAGAAGGGCCACTGGCCGTTCGGCGAGCTCGTCTGCAAGCTCACCCACCTGGTGTTCAGCGTCAACCTGTTCGGCAGCATCTTCTTCCTCACGTGCATGAGCGTGGACCGCTACCTGTCGGTGGCGCACTTCGGCGACGCCGGCGCCAACAACGGCAGCCGCCGGAGGAAGGTGGTCCGCCGGGTCGTCTGCGTGCTGGTGTGGCTGCTGGCGCTCGCCGCCTCGCTGCCCGACACGTACTTCCTGAAGGTATGTACAGTATATTGTACAGACGATTGTTTTTTGATATTGTACTGTTTAGACCAAGGGCACTCAAAATGCACTTATACTTATGTTAACTCTATGAACTTAAATACAAATACATTGGACATAAAAAAAGAAAAATATTAATACTAGTCATTAAAAGCTACTAATTGAAGTAATTAAAGCGGATCATGTTTGCATGTTTGGAATTGTAACAGCTGAAATCAATAATATATCAGTAATCCGATATTAACGTGCAGGCCGCATTGAGTGAAGGTGGGGGCCGCATGTGGCCCCTGGGCCGCCAGTTGCCCACATATGGTTTAGACTGATGATATGTTCTTGGTTGATCCTATGATCACTATTGCTATGCATATGATGTTTTACCTCGTGTTTCTTTCTTGCTTACTGTAAATCGCTCTGGATTAAGAGGGTCCGCTAAACGCCTAAATTGTACATTTCAGGCGGTCAAGTCCTACCACTCCGAGAGCACGCTCTGCCGGCCCGTCTACCCCTCCGACAGCCCCCGGGAGTGGATGGTGGGCGTCCAGATGAGCTTCATGATCCTGGGCTTCGCCATCCCCTTCCCCGTCATCGCCGTGTTCTACCTCCTCCTGGCCGGCGCCATCTCGTCGTCGGGCTCCGGCGGCGGGAGCGACCAGGAGCGCCGCCTCAGCCGCAAGATCATCCTCATCTACATCGTGGTGTTCCTGGTGTGCTGGCTGCCGTACCACGGCGTCCTCCTGGTGGACACGCTGTCGCTGCTCGGCGTGCTGCCGTTCAACTGCGGGCTGGAGAACTTCCTGTACGTGGCGCTGCACCTCACGCAGTGCTTCTCGCTGCTGCACTGCTGCATCAACCCCGTCATCTACAACTTCGTCAACCGGAACTACCGCTACGACCTCATGAAGGCCTTCATCTTCAAGTACTCCACCAAGACGGGCCTGGCGAAGCTCATCGACGCCTCGCACGCCTCCGAGACGGAGTACTCCGCCGTGGAGAGCAACGTCCCGGTGTGAAAAAAGGCGGGAAGGGGAGGGAAAAAAAAGTTTGGACTATAACTTCTTCAGACACTCTTAACCAAAGCTTTCCTGGGCTGGGACTGTAAACATATGCCCGATGTGTTAGAAATAGACGGGACAAATTCATAAAAGGCACTGTGTGAAATCGTGACCAAATGTATAAGCCTACAGTATAAGCTGTAATTTACTGTACCGCGGAAAACAATGTTTTCACTCCTCCCCAAGTAGAAATATGGATTGGACCTTGGGGACTGAAGGGGGGGGGGGGGGGGGGGGTGTTAAGAAAGCACTTCAACTGAACTGGAGACATGGAGTCACCCAAACAGACGGGCACTGTGACACTGTAAACACAAACGCTGACACATTCACACACCCGAACGCAAATACACACACGGATATACATACGCAAACATTATTGTTATTCACGAAAGCACATAAACGCTCCGCACGCACATACATACTTGCACGCACACTTATGCACGCATACTGTACATATACACAAACAGCCTCTCTCGCTCTCTTTCTGTCTCTCCCCTGCGCACAGCTGCAATCGTTACACTCGCGAGCAATGCATAGCCCAGGGGGTCTTTGACAGGGGGTCCGGGACCCCTAGGGGTCCTCAGAGTCAAATCTTTGTGTGATAGGATATTTCTTTTACATTAACCACTTGAACCCTAGCATCCTATTCTGAGGAGAACTTAAGCCACAGATAGCAGATCTGCAAGCTCACAACGCCTCGCACTGTGAGCTTGTAGATCGGCTATTTTCGGCAAAGAGGTTTGGCGTGGAGGGAAAAAAGAGCAGACCAAGTACAGAGTGAAAGGTCAAGTTTACTAAGTATTGACGGTTTAAGTGGTTAAATGTCTGAAAATTTACATGAATTCAACAGACACACTGATGATAGTGCTGTCAAACTTAGTCTATGAAGCTATCTATGAAAAAGTTGAATCTGCATTGCAACACAATTTTATACAATATGTAGTGGGTGGGGGGGTCCCTGCTTCATCCGTCTCTCAGCTAAGGGGTTCCTTGGCCTGAAAAACTACCCCTGGCATAGCCCCCAGGGCCCCAGCAATTCACACTAATACACATTCACACAAAAGGACACCCTCCCCCCCCCATGCCCTGCAGGTTAGTTAAGAGCCTCAACCCTAGCCTGTGTTTATCTGACAGGTCTGGGAGCAGTCAGTCAGTCATCGAGGCTCCACTGCACTCCACACTTATTCCTACCGAGAGACTGCCATTTAACCTCCATCCATGTACACAGCTGCAGGTGAAAAAAACCCTCTCTGTCAAACCACAAGATCCAGACCGAGATTGTGCGCCAAACCCGCAGGCATATTATTATACGACTCAGAAGTCAGGAGGAAGACAAATATATTGCGTAATTTATGTGTCTGTGGGGCTCGGGGTAACTTTGGCTGAACCACCTTTAGCAGGCGAGTGAGGAATGTCATGCATTTTGGGATCCAGGGGAAAGAGGAGAGATAGCGATCAAACACTTTGAAGGGCTCGTGTAGCAGTTTCTTGGAAGAGGCGAGAACACGTGTAGCTGGGTTGATATCTGCTACTTAATATACTCACCACCCATTTGACATGTCTCTGATCCTGGCAATTAAATTGGATATTCTTCAGGTCACGGAGCCTGTTGAATGTTATTCAACTATTCAACTATGTGGTTAAGTGGTACTGGTCAGCACAAGAGTTTTGGCAAATTTCTGAATGCAAAGGGTCTACCAGCAGCTTTGTTATTATCAGTTTTTTTGCCAACAGTACCTACAGTCACCTATCAGCCAACTCTCGACCCTGCCACCACCTGCATTTCTTAAAGATGCAATCCGTAAGTTGCATCATGTCTTACCCGGGATCTGAACCACAAATTCCACACTTCTACCGTTCTTTCAAGACGGAATGCTCACTTGGCCAGGGGGAGACGTAGCTTCAGGCAGGTCTACTTGCCATGAGACAGTGTCCCCACCTGACACCAGGGTGTAAATTTCTCAATGGAAGCGTAGGCAGACCATGTGCTTGTAATACTCTACCATACAGATTGGGTTAACCCATTCAATCCGGGAACGCATCTGTCATTTTAGATTTCTTTGGCTATTCAAAAAATAGCAGATATGCAAGCTCATAGCTAAGCTTGTAGATCTGCTATTTTTTTTTAAACGTGAACATTTGTGCAAATTTTTGAATATGTATATTTTTAAAGGGAATTACTTTTTTGACTAAATCTTTGCTTCTGGGGGTCCCTATTACAAAATATTTTGAGATGGGGGTCCCCGGCCAAATACATATAATTTTGGGGGTCCTTGACATGAAAAATGTTGAGATCCACTGATATAGAAACATGCATTTTTCAAAAAACTGTAGGATTTAGAAGACATTTGTAGAATCCCCAGAAGCAAAGATTTGAGTTAGAAATGTTCACTTTAAAAATATATATATATTCAAAGATATGCACACATTTTCACAATTAAAAAAATATATATCTAAAGAAATCTAAAAATGTCACAGATTCTTTCCCGGTCTAAATGTTTTTAAAACCTGAGATTGTTATTCAATTGTGTGCAAGACTTTCAGCCGGCTGTGACACGACTACACTGTAGTGTGAAATCCAGAGTTTTTAGATAACTGAGTGTGCAAATGGAACCAAATGGACCCATGGGTCCATTTGGTTCTATTTGTACACTCACAGAGTTAAATAAGTATGTCCCTGTGTAATGCTTTTGTAAATAGGTTGAAGGAGTATATTTTGTGCCTTCAAAATGTCTTTAAAATAGTATATTCTGTGAATATGTTTATATCAGTATTTACATGCAAGTGCTGTGATATTTGAAGTTTGATGTGGCATGTGATGTATTGATGGTATTGATTGATTGTGTTGTGTTTTTATACAGATTTTGCATTGATGAAGGCGTTTTTTTTATGTTCATGTACATAGTTTTTTTTATATAATCTTCTGATCAGGTCATCAAATTGTTTCCTGTATCTTTTCTTTGCATTTATCGATAGACTTACGTGCGTAAGTGTTCAGCTGTGCAAAGTTCTGACTTATTGTATTATAATTCATGCTCCTGCGTAAAAAATAAATATGCCTAAAAAACTGCATTTTGTTTCTATGCCTCTTCAATCGGTGTGCTCTTTGAGTATCTACCGGCAACCTTAGGCACGGGTGCCAACATTGGCACAGGGGAGGGTGATCACTGGCACACTGGCATAAGTGTGAAAGAGAGGTTTTTTCTTTTAGAAGTTCATATTTAAAAAAAAGTTTAGTCCGTTAAATTAAGTCCCCTCACATCTATATGCAAATTACATCCTCCACATAATTCTACAATCATTCAAACTCCTAACTCTGACTGGGGAGGGAGTCTGGGAGATAGGTGGGTTATTGCTCTGAGTCTAATGATCATTACATCCTGATATGAAAGACAATATTTCTACAGAAGAAGAAAAAAATAAAGGTTGTTATGTATAGCCTAAGGCAGTGGTGTGAAGTAACTAAGCACATTTATGAATGTCGCACTAGAGGAAAAGCTACGGGGTCATGCAAATAGTTAGGGAGCATGAATGTATGCGGTGACATGGCAATCTTCAGATTAAAGTATGAGATATCTTGTTTGCAAGTGGACATTTTGGCCTAAAGGGTGGTCGTGCTAGACCAGAGAGAAAAGGCCATGGGGGTCAACAAAATCAGTAGGGTTCATCTTAGCTGAGCGCATTGAGTTGCACCGCAATCTACCCAATAGATTTTGAGATATCTTGGGGTGCCTGTAGCTGAATGGCGAGAGAGAGGCTGTCTGGTAATCGGAAGGTCACAGGTTCGCCCCCCGGTTCACCCGGTCTATGTGTCCCCGACAAGAAAGTTAACCCATAACAGCCGAAAGTATCTGCTGGGTGAATGCAGAAAAGTAACTTCACACTTGGGATGACACCATACTCCTTTTTTTCCTTTTCTGCAAAAGTGACAATTTTGTCCTGATGTTAGCACTAGAGAAAAGGTCATAGGCTCACCAAAATCACTAGGGGTCATCCTCTGGGGAACATGAAGCCGCACGGTTGGACGGATAGGCCGACCAACAGTAGCATCCTCAGAGCCCCGCTGCTAACGGGGCTGTTCCGTGTTTCAAAATAATGTAGACCACAAACATGTTACATTCAATTAATTACGAATGGTTTCTTATTCATCACTTCGCTAATCCAACAAAAACAAAAAAAAATCTCCATGAATTCAAGGCTTCATGGGGTGTGTAATTGATAGAAAATAAGTCATTTTTTGGGTGAACTACTCCTTTAAGCCCTATATGTCGTATGACAAACAGCGAAAATAGTAGATTTATTTATTTCTATATTTGCTATTTTTTTGACAATTTGTTTTGACAACTGTTTCGCCTATAATGACAATATAGAGACGCCAAGTTTAAAGTGGTTTGAACTACCATTCGTCACTCTTACATTCCACGGTGGTAAATAAACCTTTGTTCCATTACCCTTCTCCTAGCTCGCCTTGTCAAGCTACAACCATCTATCTCCTATATTTCCATCCCACACTGTCGTTTCTCAATAAACACATCTGAAGAAACTCAAACCAGTGAATCACTGCTGTCAGCGCGGGCCACATGTGTTGGTGCAACTGTGTGTACGTACTTGCTACTGTCAGAAAATGTCAGCTTTATACTCCAGTATGAAAATAAGAGTAAACAGACAGTTATTTAACCACTTAAGCCCTGTTTTACATCAGTTGTCCTGTTGTGTATAAAAAATAACAGATCTACAAGCGCACAACGCATTGCGATGGAACACGTTGTGAGCTTGTAGATCTCCTATTTTCACTATTTCAATATTTTTTTTAAGTGGACATTTCAAAAAAAGAAAAATCTAATTTAAAACGTTCTTCTTTTGTTATGTTTTGAAACTAGTGATGGCAGGTTGACAGTGCATGGTTGAAAGAAAAAAAAACACAATGCTGACAGACACATTATGTGCATGCATGCCCCCGTGTGTGTGTGTGTGTGTCTGTGTCTGTGTCTGTGTCTGTGTGTGTGTGTGTGTGTGTGTGTGTGTGTGTGTGTGTGTGTGTGTGTGTGTGTGTGTGTGTGTGATTGCGTGCAGAACAGTGTGACCATGACGAACCATTACGTCTTGTCAGAAGAACATGTGTTGAAGAACAGCCTGCTGTCTGTCTGTCTGTCTGTCTGTGAGTTTAGCCAATCCAGGACAGGGGCCACAGATAATCACTACCAACTGCCAGTGGAGGAAAAAGTACTTAAGTAAAAGTATCAATACTGCAATGTAGATATACTCTGTAACAGGTAGAAGTCCCGTATTTAAAATGGACTGGAGTAAAAGTACAAAAGTATCGGCATCAAAATATACTTAAAAGTACCAAAAGTAAAAGTACTCATTGTGCAGAAAAATGTATATATTTTTTTGAAAACAGCAGATCCACAAGCTCACAATGCGTCGCATCAGTGGCCGAAATATAGTTGAGGCTGAAGTGGTTAGTGTGTTTTGTAATCATAATCAAAATCTACACAGTAACTAGTAACTAAAGTTTTCATATAATTGTAGTGGAAGTAAAAGTACAATATTTTCCTCTGCGATGTAGTGGGGTAGTAAAGTAAAAAGTTTTGACAATTGTCAACACTCAAGTAACAGTACTTGAGTACATGTACTTTAGTTACTTTACACCACTGCGAACTGCGTGGCAGGCAGCAGCAGGCCGTGGCCTCCAGTCTGCTGCCTGTGGAGATGAAGAGACGGCCCAGGTGCGCGCAGAGCCAGCTCCATGTGTCAAATGACAGACCTCTGAACCCTCACCGCTGCCTCTTCGACGCCACACAGGCTGAGCACAAATTACACGGCGGCACTCGACCCTTGCCTGGCTGCCTGGGAGACCCCTGCCTGGCTGCCTCGGCGGTAGATTAGGAACAGAGAGAGGGGAGCATGGAGTCGCAGAGAGTTGAAATCAGAGAGAGAAACTATAGGTTGCTGCCTGGCTGGCTCCAGTGGGTGGAAAGTAACTTAAGTATGATGACCTCAAGTACTGTGTTTAAGTAACATTTTGAGGTACTTTACTTGAGTATTTCCATTTTGTTGAGTCCTTATTCTTCTACTCCACCGCAATTATCTGACAGCTTTAGATTAATACAAAACATTAACTGATATAGATATTATTATTATTATTCTTATTATTAGTTAACTCCCTCAATGCCAAGAACGACTTATGACGAGACATCGTCATAACGCCTTATGACGACTTTTTGAAAGAAAAAAAAAGAAAAAAAAACGTGGGGGGAAAAACGTTCAGAACCCAAGATATCGTGATCCGAAGATTTGCTGCTCCATTCACTTCTTGGTTAACTTATTACTTAAAAAGGCTGTATCTCGGCTCCTGTGTACTTATTTTTTACTATGTATTTTTTACCTGCTACAGAATGAAGTGATGAACACAGTAATGCATTAATAATTACAAACAACCCAATAATATGGATGTGCAATGGGCCGTTTTGCATAATGTGTACTTTGACCAAAATATTGCACTTTTACATCAGTCAAACTTTCAATGCAGGAATTTGAACAGTATTTCTACAGTGTGCGGCATTGCTTCTTTTAGGTAAGTAAAAATGGGAGTGGGCTACTTCTTCCACTACTAACATACATGGCAGCTCTCAACCGTGTGTTGACGGTACTATAGGAACAGAAAGGTGAGCTTGGTGTCGCAGAGAGTTGAAATCAGAGAAATCAGTGCGTTGTTTTCATTCCGACTGTGCTCATGCATGCTGTTATTGCTGAACGTGAACCTGAGTCATTACACTGGAACCCAGCAGCAGGCCATGAGGGCACACAACATCCCATCTCCGTAAACGTATTAAACGTGAGGGTGCTTTTGGAGTTAGTCATTCACATTTGCAGGACATCCACGACGCATGCATGCCATCTTAAATTACTTATAACTCTGCATGTGGTTAAACAAGCAAATATGAGAGGAAACAAACAAAGTCATTCATGTGGCTAAAAGCAAAGACATGTTCTTTCTCAGCAAAAGAGACAGTCCAGATTATCATTATTCTGTATACACTTTCATGACATAACCATTGATAGGTATATTTTGTCGACAATATTGATATATATGCCATTGTATCCTATTTTAGTGTGCCATCTCTGCATAACTCAAGTTTGCCTACCAATCCTATGATTTTATTAAGTTCAAGGTGGTCTGGAACTAATCCTAGTATTAGTTCTCTCCTTTCCTCTAGAGACTGCATGTGTTTTGAGTTGCACAGCGCACAGGCCCAGCCGAGGTCACTGATTATCTCTGGAGGAATACAATAACAGCTCATTGCAGTTAACTTGACCATCTATGACAAAGCCACAACCCCTCCAGCGACGCCGGTCAGAGCCAAGGTCTCGCCAAAGTCTCAACCTACGAGCAAGGCTCCTCATGGCCAGATGTCATCGTCAGAGCTGATAACAACTTCATTTGTGTATAAGGATCATTGACTGTTTAGGCAGAGAGATATTTTTGCTGTACGGTGCCTCGTGGATTGATTCTTTCTCTTAATACAATGTCAACCTTTTAATTTGAGAACCGGCCTGTGTCTGTCTTTGATTTCGTCTCATCCTTTTTACACTGGGTTTTCAGCTGTTTAACTACAAATAGTTTTAATTAACATAGAGCAGGATTTACGACCCTTATCAGCTCTTTTATCTACTTTATCAACCATGCGCACATACAAATTTGAATCTCTACATCTGAAAGGCTTTGCAGTTATCTTTTTGCTGGATGCAGGCCCTGGTTTAGATAAGATACTGTAAGCATATACGGTGCAAAAAAATAAGCATTTTTTTTTTAACTTTCAGTTTTTATTTGAGTTGTAAATTAGAACGTGTTCTGGCTCTCCTTACCGGGTCGAATAAGGTTTCACCTTTCACGTGCCTTACATTTAATAAAGCGCAAAATCCTGAGTTTCAAGTTACGCCCAATAGTACATAACATGTATCAACTAAAACGGTCCATGTTTTAGTTTTATGTACTGTTGCAAGTGTACTACCATGTGTTTAACATAAACAAAATATCCCCGGTGCTCTACCCAACATTTAGGGGAGTTGGACCGCGTCCAGAGACCCAGAGAAGAAGCTTCATCGCCGGGGGAAGAGAGTAGAATTCCACCTGTCCTGTTCAGACTTGTCTTCACCCCCAGGGTTTAGAGCTGCAGTGTAGAGTGCACAATAAAAATCCTCAGTGTTAATTTAACTCAAGAGGACCCGACGGGTCTGTTTGGTTACATTTGCACACTCTCTGAGTTAAGTGAACACAAACTATTTTACTGTGTGGAGGTGATGTCGAGCTAGGCCAGTTGAGGCAACTCAGAATGGAATGGCTGTGTTGTGAACACATAGCGACGGGGCTGATATCATCCTTACGATTTGTGATATTCACTGATGGAAAGAGTGCTCAAATGTTTTACTTAAAGTAAAATCATCAATACTGAAACACTGTTAAGTAACAGTCCGGTAATCAAAATGAACCGAATACGGGCGCGGTCACACCGAAGTCTAATTCTACCAATGAGGATGGATTCTGCCAATGCTTTTCAATCGAAACTGAGCGTTTTTTTTTTTTTTCGGAAATCTAAACGAATATGGCAACAAACCGCTACGTTCCCATTGAAAAGCATTGGCAGAATCCGCCGCATAGGCAGAATCAAAGTTCGGTGTGACTGCAACCTTACGCAGAATGTCCCGTTTCACAAGTTATCATAATGTGTAAAATTTATAAAAACATCTTTTGAAAATAGCCAAGTTTAAATAGGGCTGAAGTGGTTAATGTGTGTTTTGTAATAGTAATCAAAATCTACAAAGTAATCTATCAAATAACTGTAGCGGAGTGAAAAGTACAACATTTGTCTTGAGTTGCAGTGTAGTGTAGTACTGTAGTGTAGTACTTGAGTAAATGTACTTAATTTCTTTCCACCACTGGCGATATATTTGAGGTTTGTCACGGTATGTGTGATGGAGGTGCTTTTTGAACTGCAGGGTGTTATTTGGCCCTACGCTGAATGTTTACAAACCTGTATTTAAAAATGTTCTTGCTTCAACACGTCTGAATTTATCTACAAACATCAACAGATCGACTAGACGGTGTGCTTTTCATCTGCCTAATATTTTTTTATTTTTTTTTCCAATTTATGTTTCCATGTAAAATACTAGGCGTTTTTCAGTTAAGATTGAATCTAAAGCGACTCTTGAGTTGCAGTGTTTTGTACATTGAAGAGGACATACGAGGTTATGTGTACAACAGTGGTTCTCAACCTTTTCAGGCCGTGACCCCCCCAAAATAATCATATTTGAACTGGAGACCCCCCCAATATTTGAACTGGGGACCCGAGAAAACAATCAAATTTGAACTAGGGACCTCCCCACCCATTTGAACTAGGGACCCCCCCACCCTGATAAGCACTTGGAATTGTAGGAGTTGAGGCATTACATTTAGTTTGACTCGGTTCCACAGATAAATATTGTGAACATAGCAGATCTACAAGCTCACAACATATTTGACAATTTGGCCAATGCTTGACCAGTTTTTATAGTATAGTGTGTTGATTACTTTTAATGGTCTTTTTTCTTCTTTAGTTTTTTAGGTATTAAAGTATTAAAAGTCACTTCACTGTCTCCAAAAAAAGAAATCATGTAGAGAGACTGGGGACCCCCCTGGGGGTCCCGACCAACAGGTTGAGAACCATTGATGCACATCAATATGTAAAGATGTAAATGATTTGGCCTCACCTGTACTTCTTCAACCCAGGTTGGGTCGTTTGAACATTTTCTCTGGCATCATCTGAATACTCCATTTATCCGGATCAACAAAAGAGACCTTGTCTGCTCAGCCAAACTCCACATGACACTTTTCTATGCCAGTCACAGACCTGATTGACACAAGAAAACGGTAATTAGAGCATCATCTTATCTAAATTACGTACAGACGATCCTAATCCACCGTTGTGGTACCCGACCCAGTGCAATGTAAATGGTCATGTATGACTCAATGCATCCCGTGTGTGTGTGTGTGTGTGTGTGTGTGTGTGTGTGTGTGTGTGTGTGTGTGTGTGTGTGTGTGTGTATCTCAGAAGATAGAGCAGAGATTAGAGATTCGATATCCTTTATGGCACCGTTTCCCAAACAGTGGGTCAGGACACATTTGTGGGTCGCGGACTGATTTTTGTGGGTCGCGAGTAACCCCCCCCCCCCCCCCCCCGGTAAATTATCATCATTAAGATTTTCTAAAATAAAACACAAATTCTACGATTTTTCAAAAGAATTACAATTGAAAAAAATTAAAGAAAGAGAGCTGAGAGGGAGACACAGACTAGGATAGTCTGTTATTGTGTGTGTGTGTGTGTTATTCAATCTCCTGGAGGAACTCTGTAACTGCCTGACTCACCTGTAGTCTGAGTATATCTTTTCTTGTATTCTCAGGTTGCTTAGTTGTACTTTGCTTGCTTCAGAGTATCAGTGCTGTATCTAGTTAGTTTGTGTTTAAAAGTAATTTGTTTTAAAGCATTAGAGGTATATTGTGAGGTGTGACCTGATTGCCCTATCAGAGGGAGTTTGACCTGAACCAGGCCTATTGCCTTGTTCATACTAGGGGAGGAGTCTCCTGATTTGTCTCAAGACAATTAGCAATCAGTTGAAGTTGTTTTAAACCACCTGCTCTGAAAGCGGTAGCTTTCAAAGCGGCTAGCAAACGAAGGCTAGGCAGACAAAGGCAAGAGGCGACTTTGTCAAAACCCGACTTAGTCAATTTACGACCTTCCACATTGAGTGCTTCTTCAGTGTTTAGTGATATATAGTAGTGTGATAGTAGTAGTATTTATAGTAGTGTGTATATGTTTAGTGATCTACGATGTGTTTTCTTCCTATTCCTGTCCTCTCCTCTTCCTGGTGGTCGCAAAAACACTGGGTTACACCCAGATGTCGCGATACAACTAATCTAATATATCCTACTCTTTCCACTCACGTCGAGCAAGTGGTAACGGGAGGGCTTTGGAATTGCCACTCGGCTGTGGTGGAAGGCAAATCTGCTTTAATCTCAGCCTACGCATCCTTGCTCTCCCTTAACTTTCTTGCTCTGACTGAGACCTGGATCAGACCAGAAAACACTGCTACGCCCGCGGCTCTGTCAGATGTGTACTCTTTCTCTCACACTCCCAGAGCCGTGCGGACAGGTGGTGGGGCTGGTCTGCTAATTTCCAGAAAATGGAAATACTCTCCTGTTTCACTGTCACAATTCTCTCCTACCTCATTTGAATTTCATGTGGTCACTGTCTCTCATCCAGTCAAGCTCACCATTGCAGTTGTTTATCGCCCACCGGGCCCTGCTGGTGGCTTCCTGGAGGAGCTGGACCATCTAGTCTCCCACTTCCCTGTCGATGGCTCTGGATTCATCCTTCTGGGTGACTTCAACCTCCCGACTGAGAAACAGCTAGACCCACTACTTTCGTTTCTCGCCGCCTTTGACCTAGTTATTTGCCCATCTCCTCCTACCCATGAGGCGGGCAACCAACTGGACCTGATTTTCACCAGAGGCTGCTCTATTGCTAACCTGTCTGTCACTCCTCTTTCCAGTGAAAAGGGTAAGAAACTCTCTGATCACTACTTCATGTCCTACTCTCTCTCTCTCTCCTCTCCCCCCTCACAGCCCCTCCCTACCCACATGATTGCCTCACGTCACAATCTTCGCTCACTTTCCTCCACTGTTCTTTCCTCCTCTGTTCTCTCTGCTCTCCCTGCCCCTGAATCCTTTGCTCTTCTATCCCCTGATACCGCCACAGATCTTCTTTTCTCTACTCTATCCTCTTCTCTCGACCATCTCTGTCCCCTCACCACCAGGCCTGCACGCCAAACTCCACCTGCCCCCTGGTTGTCGGACTCAGTGCGGACTGAGAGACGGAGCCTGAGAGCGGCTGAGCGCAAATGGAGAAATGGCAACCTCCTGGAGGACCTTCTCACCTTCCAATCTCTCATTTCTACTTTCTCCTCCTCTCTATCAGCTGCTAAAGCTGCTTTTTTCTGCACTAAAATTCAGGCTTCTGCTTCCAACCCTAAAAAACTCTTTGAAACTTTCTCCTCTCTCCTGCAACCACCACCCCCTCCTCCCTCCTCGTCCCTCCTCCCCGACGATTTCGCCAACTTCTTTGACAAGAAGGTGAACGATATCCGATCCTCCTTCCCTCCTCCCCCGGCTGGTGCCCTGCGCACTACCCACACCCGTCTGCCTGCCACCCCCCCCTCTCTACCCTCATCTACTCCTCTCCCCCCCCCCATCCCCTCTCTATCCCACTTCTCTCCCCTCTCCCCTAACGAGGTCCTTCTCCTTATTACCTCTAGTCGCCCCACCTCATGCTCTCTGGACCCGGTCCCATCCACTCTGTTGCAGTCTATTGCACCTGAACTTCTTCCCTTCTTAACCCAACTTATTAACACCTCTCTGACATCTGGCTACTTTCCCTCTACTTTCAAGACTGCCAGAGTCACCCCCCTCCTGAAGAAACCGACACTTGACCCCTCTGAGATCAAGAACTACAGACCGGTTTCCCTTCTATCCTTCCAATCTAAAACTCTCGAACGTGCTGTCTTTAAACAACTGTCCTCCTATCTCCACCAGAACAACCTCCTGGACTCCAACCAGTCTGGGTTCAAAGTGGGTCACTCGACAGAGACTGCCCTCCTGGCAGTGACGGAGTCGCTCCATGCCGCTAGAGCGAACTCTCTCTCCTCCGTTCTGATACTCCTGGACCTGTCTGCAGCGTTCGACACGGTGAACCATCAGATCCTCCTCTCCACCCTCGAGGGGATGGGTGTCTCAGGCTCTGCACTCTCCCTGTTTGCATCCTACCTGACGGGTCGCTCATACCAGGTGATGCTGAGAGTGTCAGAACCACACAGGCTCACAACTGGGGTTCCCCAAGGCTCGGTTCTGGGTCCTCTTCTTTTCTCTCTCTACACTACATCTCTGGGTGCTGTCATCCACTCTCATGGCTTTTCCTACCACTGCTATGCCGATGACACCCAACTAATCCTCTCATTCCCCCCCTCTGATACCCAGGTGGAGACACGCATTGCTGCTTGTCTGGCTGACATCTCGGAGTGGATGTCGACAAACCACCTGAAGCTCAACCTGGACAAGACCGAGCTGATGTTCCTCCCGGGGAAGGGCTGTCCGCATCGAGACATGGCCATCACCATTGATAATGCTGTGGTGACCTCAACTCGGACTGCGAAGAATCTGGGTGTGACCCTGGACGATCAACTGACGTTCTCGTCATCTCCCGCCTGGACTACTGCAACTCCCTCCTTGCTGGTGCTCCGGCATCCGCCATCAAACCCCTGGAGCTTGTTCAGAAAGCTGCGGCTCGTCTGGTGTTCAACCGCCCCAAGTTCTCCCACACAACCATCCTTCTCCGCTCTCTACACTGGCTCCCCGTAGCGGCTCGCATCCAGTTCAAAACCCTGGTGCTAGCCTATAGGGCAGTGAAAGGAACAGCTCCTTCCTACCTCCGGGCTATGGTCGATGCCTACACCCCTGCCCGACCACTTCGGTCTGCCACCTCGGGGCGACTGATTGCCTCGTCACTCAAGGGTCCTTCTGGCCGATCCACACGGTCACGACTCTTTTCTGTTCTGGCCCCACAGTGGTGGAATGAACTTCCCACTGATGTTAGGACAGCAGAGTCACTGCCCATATTTCGCTGCAGACTGAAAACCCACCTCTTCAGGAAACACTACCCTTCCTCTCTGCCTGACCTACTTGTTGTTAACTAGTTGTACGAACGCTTGTTTTCTATTGCTGTATTGTTTATTGGATTATTGGATTGTTTATTGGATCTTGTTTAGTCGATACACTTATTTGTTTTAGCTCATGCTCATTTGATTTAGCTATTTTGTCTCATCTGTTTAAGGAAATAGGTAGCTGATATATTGCACTTTTACCTTAGCGCTAGGTATACTCTTGGTTGCTTGTTTTTGCAGAAAATGCACTAAAGACTTCTGGTGATTAGTAGTTTTCGTTCCCTACCTATGTTGAATACACTTATTGTAAGTCGCTTTGGATAAAAGCGTCTGCTAAATGACTGTAATGTAATGTAATGTAATGTAGGATAGTCTCTTATGTGGGATTCAAACAGGCCAGCTCTGGAGGCAAGTTTCTTAACCAGTTCAAGAGGCATGATCACAATTATGCTCATCATTGCTCAGACCCAAGAAAGAGAGGCAGGGTGGACGGATAAACGATACAGCAAGTATTTCACATCAAAACGATTCACATAGTTGATCATTCATACAGGCTGATCGCAGTGAAAATCCCACCGCGTTACGAATACAAATTGCATTGCTTTATCTCATACGTAATATTCGTGTTCTGTGTGGATGTACTCATGGCACAAACAACAGTCCGAAAACATTTTCGGGGGATACATCACACACAAAAAGACGCCCCCCAGTGTGTAATGACCATGCAAGACGTTTCCATTACGGCGCACCATATGACGTGGTATGCATGTACCATGGTGACCCTGGCCTGTAGTCAGTGTAGCGTGCTTCTTGTCTACATAGCCAGCCCACTAAGTTTGTTCATTTCTCTCTGCAGTGCGCCATTTGCCAAAGGCGTTCCACATTCCTAAGAAGTTCTGTGGCCGAGGACACAGCAGGGATGTGCAGACAAGAAGGTTGAAGTCTGCATGAAAGCCAGTGGGACCTCGGAGAGGTCAGGTCAATCTGGTAATAGCACTTCAAAACATATCATTTAAGACTTGAAAGACTACTAGGTATTTTTTAAATAGTCACAGTCCTAATACATACAAAATTACATAGGGTATAAATTGACGTAGAGACTTTTTTGCCAATAATAACAAATTGGCATTTTCCTTCAAGCGCTTTCTTGGTGCCAAGCACAAACCACACTGATGTGGGATTCTATTAGACATCCATGCATCGGGGGGGGAGGCCTTGTGGTTAGAGTGTCCGCTCTGAGACTGGGAGGTCGGAGTTCAATCCCTGGCCGGGTCGTACCAAAGACTCTGAGGAATGGGACCCAGGGCCTTCCTGCTTGGCACTCAGCATCAAGGGTTGGATTGGAGGTAAGTCCCTACGACATACTAGACTATAGTCATGTCCAGGGGATGTACTTGTACTGTACATCAAACTGTCTCACGCTAAGGAAACCTGCCCTATGGGCCTCATGGCTCAGCAATGCTTACTTACCGTATCTCCCATGCATTTGAATGCCTCACAGACAGTAATACTTGGAAATTAGATGGGAGTAGATCGTAATCCAGTGTTTGGAACCGATCCCAGTTCAGTCCAATCTAATGGACACCAATAGCTGGAACGGTAGCTTGGCGAATCCTGACCCTTCTCTCAGCTCCCAGTCTCACATCATATCAAAAAGTGTGAAACGTTGTAGAGTTGTTGCCAAATACAATTATGACTAATGGCTCCCCAGACCCAACCACAGCAAATATGAGTTTGAATTCCCGAAAGCTGCAATCATACATTTTATTCTGACAGAGAGGTAATTGACACTGTAACACCCAATATCCGAACCCGGGTCTCCTGCATGGGAGAGCTATTGGGTAGTAGAGAGACCAACTCTTATATTGGATTGACATGCTCTACCAGACAGATTGGTTAAAATAACTGTTTATTCACTAAAATAAGGGGGGTCCCCACATGATTTTGGGGAGGGGTCCCCAGATGACAGTGAAGTTACAATTCAAGGACTTCAAGACCTTTTTAATACCCAAAAAATAAAAAATAAGTCCATTACTGCATCAAAAGTAATAAACAAACTATACTATAAAAACTGGTGAAACATTGGCCAAATAATATAAAAAAGAGGCAAACATTTTGAAAATAGCCGATCTACAAGCCCTCAACGCCTTGCGCTGTGAGGCGTTGTGAGCTTGTACTGTAGATCTGCTATTTTCACAATATTTATCTGTGGAACCGAGTCAAACTGTAATGTAGTGCCTCAACTCCTACAATTCCAAATGGTTGTCAGGGTGGGGCGGTCGGCAGTTCAAATATGATTTATTTTTTTGGAGGGTCACGGCCTGAAAAGGTTGAGAACCACTGTTATAGATTATAATGTTTTCTAAATTGCAAAGGAAAGGGCTGTAATCCGTTAGTTTTTTTTACCAAACCCACTTAAACCTACACTGTCTGCCACAGACTGGGCAGCCGGAGCCCTCTGCCTTCCTGTCCCTCTCATGCTCACGTCAATGAGGGGGGTTTCAGAAGCCAGTGCGAAGGGGTCTGATTGAGTGCACGGATGGCATCCTGTCACTGTGTGGAGGGGTGTGAGTGCGTGGCGTCCTGTCCTGTGTTGAGCGTCCAGTGAAAGGAGGGGATCGTGGGAGCGGTGTGCCACTGAATGCCAAAGGCCTTCAGTGCAGGCAGAGGCAGCTCTGCAGAACAAACAGCCTTTCACTGCATCCTCATTCCATCTGGGCTCTGTGTGTGTGTGTGTGTGTGTGTGTGTGTGTGTGTGTGTGTGTGTGTGTGTGTGTGTGTGTGTGTGTGTGTGTGTGTAAAACAGGGAGAAACAGAGAGAGGTGTGCACGCACATACATGCACCGACCACATGCACCCTAAACAGATCAGCGATCTACTAGTGTTTTGATGATTTTGTGTGTGTGTGTGTGTGTGTGTGTGTGTGTGTGTGTGTGTGTGTGTGTGTGTGTGTGTGTGTGTGTGTGTGTGTGTGTGTGTGTGTGTGTGTGTGTGTGTGTGTGTGTGTGTGTCTGCACCCTACTGTCTGTGAACAATATAGGACAGCGTGTGTTGGTTTGTTCCCAGATGTGTGTGTGTGTGTGTGTGTGTGTGTGTGTGTGTGTGTGTGTGTGTGTGTGTGTGTGTGTGTGTATAAAGCATTATGTCGTCTCGGTAACACTTGCTCATAAGGTACCCGTAATTAACGCTTTATTTATGATTACTTAATACATTAATTAAGTGTTAATTAATCATTAATTAACCATTAATTAACCATTAATCAAGCATTCATTCCTTGTATATCATCATTCATTAATTATTAGTTAAGCAAAGTTACTTAATACATGAATTACAAGGAATCCATGATGAATTCATGATGAAATAATGCTTGATTAACACTTAATTAACACTTAAATCATGTATTAAGTAATCATACATTAAGCGTTAATTACGGGTACCTTATGAGCAAGTGTTACCATTGTCGCTGTCGGGTGGAAACCTCCTATATCCAAAACTGTTACAAAAATAGCAAAAGTAGCAGATCTACAAGCCCAAAACGCGTCACTTCCCGCCGCGTTTTGAGCTTGTGGATCTGCTACTTTTGTGTGACGCTGTAGCATGATCAAGTTTACGGAAAAAAACACAATAAGTTAAAATATGGAGATAAGAGGTTTCTGCCCGACAGCAAACAAATACATAAAAGTGTCTGATTTATGGTGTTTTTATGTACCATACAGATGGAGGGTGTGAGGAGTGATCAACAGTCAGTATTAAGTGCATGAGATTTGTTTCGGTCATTTACTGTCCCGACACATCCGTGGTTACTGTATATACACTGGACAGATTCCAAAACGTTAAATGTACACCATGTGTTCCAATTTATAAAAGCACTCGTTCTTATGTTTGATCTGAGGCCTGCTGATTGTTTAGCCCGTTAAGACCGGGAAAACATCTGTGTCATTTTAGATTTTAGCAACATACGTTTTTCTGAAAACGAGATTTAAGATTTAGAACAGTGGTTCTCAAAAAATAGCAGATATACAAGCTCGCAGCGCGTCACTTTGTGCCGCGCTGCGAGCTTGTACATCTGCTATTGTTTTTTTGTTTTTTTATCTTGAAAGTGTTTGAAAATGTTTTTTGTTTTGTTTTTTTACACACATTTTGACTTCTGGGGGTCCTTGGCACAAAACATTTTCAGATGGGAGGGGGTCCTTGGCCTGAAAAAGTTAGAGAACGACTGATTTAGAAGGCCTTTTGTAGAATCGGCCTCAGGGTCTTAATGGGTTAGACTAAGCAGTGCAGACTCCCATGTCATCGACCAAACGGTACGTGAGTTTTAGCTGATTAGCCGTGGTTTGTAAACTCCTCACTGCTTCTCATTACACCATATCAAAGCCTGCGGAGCGGGGTGTGACTCTCATCAGGGTGAATCTGCGCAGTGTAACGACTGACAGTGACCTCGCTGTCACAGTACAACCAACGGGAAAAAAAGATGCTTAGTGGAGCACACAGTCTGTTTAGCAGCTGTAAGGGGCTTCAGTACCTGAGGAGTCAGCTGGCCTATTGCAGCAGATATTCAAGGGCATGCTGTTGTTCACTGACTGGATAGCCTGTCAACCACGTACTGCACTTGCCCCCCCTCTGCCCTTGGATTCCGGAAAAGTCCACCGGACACAAAATCGTACTTTATCGTATCTTCAGTTACTTTATTTTATTAAAGGCATTTTACGGACAGAATTAAAGAAAACAAAACAAAAAACAGTTTCCACAGTTTCCAATCTCCTTAATGAGCTCATTACCACTATTATGAAAAGTCCAACTATGATAATGCAAAGCTGATCTTTTCAGTGGTGTGTTCTAGGTTTTTTATGAGGGCATACGATAATCATTCCCTGCGTGTGGTCGTGGTTACGCTCGCGCGTGGTCAATGGATGAAATGGTTAGTAGAGGGCTGAGCTTTAAAACAATAAATGCACTTCACATTATGTATATAGCGTAACACGGTAGAACACACCACTGGATATTTTCCTGTTGATGACCAGCGGAGACTCAATTGAGTCTCTTACTGAGCAGCCACCCGGTCGTCGAATTATTGGCTCAGGAATGCAACAAAAACAAAACATATTTTTTGGGTGAACTACTCCTTTAAGTTCGGTTTCACTAGCAGTCTCCAGGCCAAAATGATTGTTTATTTACACTGATACATGGATCACGATGATCAGGATACAAACAGTCATGTGAACCGTTTATGTTGTTGCATATGGCTGTAACTGAGAGCATTCATGTCAATGTAAACACACTACAAAGTGGAGCAAAGGGGACCTTGAGGCCAAGCACATCTCAGTTGACAGTGAGACGTCAACCCAAGTCTGTAGCAGGCAAAACAGAGACATCCAGGTGTGACCGCAGTGGTTCCCAAACGTTTTTTTCCTTGGATCCCCCCTTCTGACATCTGACAAAGACCCTCCCAAATGTGCACACACACACACACACACACACACACACACACACACACACACACACACACACACACACACACACACACACACACACACACACACACACACACACACACACACACGCACAGTCGTGAGCTTGTAGTTTGGCTATTTTCAGCTAAAGACATTTAGTGTAGACTGAGCAGGAAGGGGTCTATAGTATAAGGCCTCCAGTTAAATAAGTATATCGTCGCTGTCGGGCAGAATCCTCTTATCTCCATATATTCGAAAATGTCCCACTTTGAATAGTGGGCTCTGATTGGTCAGCCACAACTCTGGGATGAGCGAAATGTAATGACAGACCAATCTGCCCAGGGCAATTTCTTTTTTTGCTGTGGCAGATTCGTCTGAGCATACAGGCAGACAGTGAATGAAAGCAAGTTATGATTTTGTGCAATATTCTACCTCCAAACAACAACAACGCGCCCCGTGATCTTTGCAACCCCCCCCCCCCCCCCAGGGCGAACCGGGCCCCAGCTTGGGAAACACAAGAAGAATACCCCCAAAAACACCATCAAAAGGAAAAGTTTAACAAAACAACCCCCTACACCACATTTACTATGCAAAATACAAACACAACACAATGTTTTGACCCAAGTTTGGTCTTCGACGGGATTATTTCCACTCAGTTTGCGGGAAACTAAGGTAAAAAAAACAAAAAAACAAGAGAAACAGAATGATGGGAAACTTGGATAAGATGCTTTTTTTATGCTTATTTTCATACAGTTGTCGTTTTGATTAGGGAACGTTACCCACGAGAATGTTTGCAGGCTGCTTGTCTGGAGAGAATTTGTCTTGGCAGATGGAGAGATGACGCCAAACTTATCTCTGTAACACAGACATCTCTCCCTTCTCCCCCTGGCACGGCAACGGCAATGGACGAGCGGAAAAAGATGCGTCTTGGGATTGTTTTCACACGGCTGACATCTTAATTTGGGTATGCATAGTAGCGTTTTGCAGGCAGTTCATCTGGAGCGGTTGAGTCTCGCTTGGCGGCGGGTGAATCGAGTGACAATAATTGTTGTTGAGACGGACGAAAAGCAAAATAAATTGTTCTCCCCAACTCTGCGGCTACACTGAGACGTAACCTTTGGTACAATAACAACCAACTGCTATGCTGATTGATGTCCGAAGTACAAACGGAATGCTGCAAAGCCCCTTAAGCACTGATCTTAGGGCATCAATTGGAAGGAAAAAAAATATCTGCTTCCTAAAAAAATCTTCCCAGGCTCTTAATGAGCCCCCATCGGATCACAACGCAGTGGTCAAAATTAGTTTTGAGTAAAACCCACAGTGTAGAGTTGTCACAGTGACTAATTGTGACTTCCTGCTGTGTTTATAGAGTCCAGAGACCAATAAGATAATTTCCTGTATGTCCTGTATTACTTGTAATAATAACTCATTGCATTTCTTGCCAATAATGTTTGGGTAAAGACCTTTGTTTTGTCTGGTGGGCATTTTCCATTATTATTGAAAGGATTGTCTTTAGAGTCAATATTATGAGAGAGGATTTGATCCGCAATGTCCTGTATATCCAAGCTGGATCAGAGATAAAGGCCTCTAGTTTGAGGCCAGCAATGTTAATGTTTATCGGCAGATGCATAGCAAGTGCTACCCAAGTGCCGATAAACCCACAGCAAATGTGTCAATAGACACACAACAAAGGGAGCACTTCATACATTTTTAACCTAATTCCCATTGTTACGATCATTGTACGGGAAACGGCGGCGTGACACATACAGATGATGCAAAATAACGCAATGCCTGGTGACGCAAAATAAGTGGTTTGACGTGACAGGCATACACTACAGCAGTGGTTCCCACACTTAATAGCTGGAGACCCAAAAGGGGAATTTGATGTCTCTCCGAGACCCAAACTATAGCGCAAATGGCAGATCTACAAGCTCACAACGCATAGCTTGTAGATCTGCTATTTTCACAAGGCTACTCCTTAAAGGTTTCTCTTTTTTTTTCTCATAATAAGTTGTTTAGAATTTTGTTGTTGTTGTTACCTTTTTTATTAATCGTTTGAAATGAAAGGGTTGGCCTAATGCGGTATAACCCACCACAAGAACACAGGTTTTGTAAGATATAGAGTTCTACTTTGGTTCACAGGATATTGAACATCACCATGGTACATCTGCAAGAATGTATGACAACAAAGTTCCGTTTAAGCCATTTATCTTCCGTTGCACACATGAGCGTTTGGTACTTTGGGCAAGGAGGTCACGGTTATATTTTTTGTTTTACTATGAAAGGCAGAAACACATAAGTATTATACAATTCAACAACACATTAACAATTAGGACAATGATGATTAGCACTCTAAAGGAGGAAAGGCCTACCACTGAATACACTAGACTGGAGTACTAAACACCAAACAAACATTGCATATTCTTAAATGACAAATCAAATGACTGCATTTCCTTAATTACTACGATGTACATTATGCGCACTATGCATTACACACAATCCTCTCTATACTGTAGGTTTTCAAGGCGAACGGGTGAACTGTAGCATTAATTACATTTATCACAACCCAATCAAATGCAACATAAGAATCCTGAACTGTGAACTGGGTTGGACTGGGACAAAAATTCGGCCCTAACATTTTGGCCCAGACCGGCGCACCACAACCAGTGCGGTGAGCGCGTCGGATACTACAATGTACTTGTGCACTGCGCATTACACACAATCCTGACGCAACATAATAATCGTGAATTGTGAACTGAACTCACTTCAATGACACATAACCAAGGCCTGCTGAGACTACAGGACGCTCTCAGGTGGAGTTGTTGGTGCTGCTGCCAAATAAAACCGTAGCAAAAAGTAGCAGGCAAAAAGTCTCAAGCACTCAGGCAGTATATATAGCAGGCAGGCCACTAATGAGGAGTGAGTGAGGACAGGTGTGTTTAGGGACTGAGAGTGAGTCCAATCCATGGGAATAGGAGGAGGGTTGCTGACTAGTTTGACACTTTATCCACAAGTGTCCTAGGGCATGGTGGGCATCACTACCTGTCGATTTGATCAGGTATCAGGGATCAAATCGACAGGTAGTGATGCCCACCATGCCCTAGGAAACTTGTGGATACAGGTTTAATTGCATTTTATTTCAGCACATTATTACCGGTCTCTGTGTCCTATCCTACGTGGCTCTCCAAAGAAAGGGGATTATGAGTTACGTAATATTAATTTGCTGGTTAGATATGGCTGAACAAACTTGCATGCATGTTAGTGAAATGTTGCTGACACAACCACATCAGGAATGCCACATCCACAAGGACGGTTTAGAAACTTTAAACTCGCAATAACACAACAATGTAGGAAACTCTGCACTGATGGGAGACTTCATTAGCGGTTGGTTGTACAGAGAAAACCTTAATTTAACCCATTTAGACCTGAGGCTGATTCTAAAAACACCTTCTAAAGCCTACCTAAGTTTTCTGAAAACGTTGTTATATATCACCTCTGTCGGGTGGAAACCTCTTGTGTCTTATGTCCAAAACTGTGACTTTTCAGGATACAAATAAAAAAATAGCAAAAGTAGCAGATCTACAAGCTCGAAACGCGTTGCTTTGCGCCCGCGTTTCGAACTTGTGGATCTGCTACTTTTGATGCTTTTGTGTGACGCTGTAGTATGATCTTTAGCTTTAATTTACGAAAAACAAAAAGTTTAAATATGAAAATGGTAAACAACGTATAGGTGTAATAGGTCTAAATGGGCTAATGAACTATCAAGTACTAAGACTACGCAGTATAATCCTGAATATGAACTCAAATGGATAAATTGACACCGTGTAAACTCTATGGGCGTATATGCTTGAAAGGTGTTTGAAAGTGTGAAGAATTCCCCTGAATCCAGCATGAGGCCCCATGAAGCCTGGCACTGAGGCAGAAGTTAACCCCGATGATGTGTGTCTGTGTGTGTCGTGGGGGGGGGCCTGCAGAGGGTCTCCTCTCTGTAGCGGGAGGCCCAGAGGAGGCGCAAAGCCACGGGGTGAGAAACAGGGTTGCAGAGGGTCTCCTCTCTGTAGCAGGAGGCCCAGAGCCACGGGGTGAGAGACAGGGGGCATCATGTCCACCCCTCATGAAAAGACACCAAGAGTGCAAAAAGGAGGGACTGTCATACTGGAACTGTGGTGGCATTGACTGAGGGGTCTCTCTCTGTTTCACGCACTCACGCACGCACGCACGCACACACACACACACACACACACACACGCGCGCGCACACGCACACGCACACGCGCACACACACACACACACACACACACACACTGTACATTTTAACCCCAATGCCTGAGTTATGCGTAGTTGTGCACCGTGTGTCGCACACCGAGAATAGCAAATCTACAGGCTCAGCTCTGCTGTATTTTCGCTGCATGACACCACAAAGTGTTAACACATTGTGTGCCAAAAACGGTCCGGACCGTTTTTGAGAATCCAAATGAGGAGTGCCTAAAACGGTCCGGACCGTTTTTGACCCAATTTTATTTTTATACGTGGGGCCCACGTGGGGCGCTCTAACGAAACTTTGGGATCATCCAAGGAGTTTCTGAGAAGGAGAGGCCGGATGTGGATCCATGTCAAAAATCCTTCCGGTCGGCCTTTCCAATGTTATCTCCTTGACTAAAAGCTTAATATCTCCATTTCTTTTTAACGTGGTGGAAGCGAGCCGTTTTCGATCGGCGATCACTCTGCAATGGAGGATCGCGTTAGAAATATTATTGTTCCAGGCGTTAGTCGGGACCCTCCGCCGTCTCGCACGCACGCTTTGTTTACATGCACTTCCGCGTCGGGGCTTCTACAGCACGAAACGTATCAACGTAAGTGGATGGAAGAATAGCCGGCACTGAACGTAATTTTTTTAAATAAACCTCTGGCACCCAATGTGTTAAACAGGCATAACTCCCACACTAACCCCTCAACAACCTCTAAATGCGTAACACGCACGCACACGCACACACACGCGCGCACGCACGCACTCAGACGCGCAGACGTTAGTGAACGGGGCCTATATTGGGACCACAAGGGGGGGGGGGGGATTCTCCGGACCGTATGAAAAGATGCAGGTCTCTCTCATTCACATTCAAATGATCTAATAACGTACGGTACAATGGCACAGTAAATCCCCCCATGTCTCATAATAGACATGGGGGAAATCCACAGCTTTCTGGGCCACAGAATAGAGAAACGTGACAAAGAATGGAACATAGAACGGCCCCGCGCTGTTCAACATGGACAACTAATTGCGTTGAGATGGACTATTTCTGGGACTCGCTCAACGTTTTACAACGAATGTATTGCCTCGCTAAGCCCTCTTGAACTTGCCCTATATGCATGGCTCTTGTGTGGTGGTGGGTTTGCGAGGTATTTGCTTTGCTCTCATCTGAATAGTAATGTGATGTGGAACCTCATGGCCCCATAGAAATAGAACGGTATAGAATGCTGACATTTCCGTTTTATATACCGTTTTACACCAGTGATTCTCAAAGTCCTCAATGTCGGGGGGACCCCCAGGGGTCTTTGAGGGGGTCCACAGTAAAATGAGCAACATTATAATTGCATTTTAAAATGTTTAACAGGCTAACGTTAACCCAATGAGAGTGTATAAGAATGACTAATCAGATACTGTAGGTTTCACTACAGTATGGACAATTCTAGTTCCTGTGTCTAGGTAAGACATGACCTTTGACCCGATCAACCTGTTTCTCGTTTGACACACATTTTGACCTGAAGGTGAAGATTCAATGTATCCCCTGAGCAAGTAGGCAGGCTCTATTAGCTCAATGGTAAAGTTTTAAGCACAACAACATACTCATTGTATGATGAATAGCAAAAATAAGATCTACAAGCTCACAACATTTTGCATAGCAATGTTATTTTCCACTAGATATGATCGGATTAATAAAGTTGTTTCAATTTAATAGACCAATGACCAATAAACAGCACAGAGGTACGGTAAGCCATTTAGGCTGAAAGGATAACACAACAAAGTCCTTGGGACTTTATTCGGCACGAAACCATTCTGTAAACCAAAGGTTCCCAAACGTTTCAGTCTGTGACCCCTAAAATAATCAGATTTGAACTGGGGACCCCCCACCCTGATAAGCACTTGGAATTGTAGGAGTTGAGGCATTACATTTAGTTTGACTCGGTTCCACAGATAAATGTTGTGAGAATAGCCTCACAACACCTCGCACTACGAGGCGTTGTGAGCTTGTAGATCGGCTATTTTCACAATGTTTGCCTCTTTCTTACGTAATATTTGACAATTACCAATTTGATATTAATAAAAGGTCTTGAAAGTCCTTTGTCACTTTAGAAATGTGCAGACACCCTGTATGCACTTACACTGCATGTTGTTGTTGTTGTTGTTGTTTACTGTTGAGTGAGAAAACAATGTTGCACATTAAGCTAATCATCTGGGGACCCCCCGACCCACAGGTTGAGAACCACTGCTGTACACCATGCAGGTCTTTGTATTGATAATTCTCACGTCTCGCGGCGAAGTAGGTGACTATGAACATGGAAGTAGGGCACTGAAGACACATTCTATAAGAGACAGTGCATATCTACTCGTGGGCCCCTCTTCTCTCTCTCACTTTCCTCTTGTGCTGTTGTATGTGGGGTCCAGAAATTCCTCTATAATTACTGAACGCGGTTGAATTAATTGATTCTGATTGCCACTGTATGTGAGGTCCTCTTATACTTGCAACATACCGTGAGCACTATTAACATGTCTACCACAGATTGGTTAAAATATCTTTTTTTTAATGTGTGCAAGTGAACTGATTCAACATTTCCCTTTAGCAACTAAACACACAGCTGTGTCAGCCCGTTTTTTCTTTTCCCCTCCCTAGACCTTTATTTATGCAATCAACCCCTTCAATGACAGGAAACCTCTTAGTAAAATGTAAATAAGTGCCTTGAATCAACACTCTCCAGGTCCAGGCTGTGGGCAATGGGGCATTCAACTGTCCTTCATGCATTTAGTAGCAGTAACAGATGCCAGAGGAGAGCGGTCAGACTGACAGACAAGCCCCCCTCTGTATTTACTGAAGGAGCCATTGAGTGGGTCCAGCAGCAGATTAACCATTGGAAGAAGTGTTTCTACAGTGACACCGAGGGTCAGGGTCAGACAGCTGAAAAGAGAGCAGAGTGCAAAGTCATGCAAATGCCTAGTTTACATTAATTTCTGTATCTCCTCTCCTCTCTTTTCAATCTTCTGTTTGCCTTTTTTGAGAGGGGGGGGGGGTTGGTTTCCTTAACCAAGCCCTATGTCGTTGCTGTCGGGCAGAAACCTCCTATCTCCATATTCTAACATTTTGTGTTTTTTCGTAAATTAACGCCCTACTTGATCATGCTACAGCGTCACACAAAAGCATCAAAAGTAGCCGATCGACAAGCTCGAAACGCGGCGCGAAGCGACACGTTTTGAGCTTGTCGATTGAATTTGAATCCTGAAAAGTAACAAGTATCTACAAGCTCACATTGCATCACTTCACTATTTTCTAAACAAAACAAAACATCTTGAAAAATAGGGCCGCCAGTATTCATGTTGTTAACATAATTGTTTTGTTAAGTTATCAAACCTCCGAAATGTCAGACAGTCTACATTTCAGCAAAGAGATTTGGTGTAGAGGGGGAAAAAAGAGAAAATCTAGACCCCTGGGGGAATTGATTGATTGATTGATTGAATACTTAATTAACAGTTTGAAAAAAGTAGAGTGGTACAGTTATACAATAATGCAGGAATAAAACATATCCATACAGGCCATAAAAATCAATGACCAGAGGGAGTGGATATCAAAAGCAGAAGCATGGATTTCACCACAATCCCTCCCTGCATGAGTGCATATTGACCTCTCCAAACAAGAGTGTTTCTGATTGCGCTTCAGATCCAGTGTGGTGGTGGTGATGGAGATTCAGAAAAAGGGCTTATCACTGTTCGTCCAAACAGTGGTTCCACAGGAGAGGCTGGGCTTTACAGCCCGGCAGCCTATTGTTGTCTATTGTTCAGCAGCCAGCGGTTTGCTAATCCCCCCCCCCCCCCCCCCACGGCAGAGGGGATTGTATTCACTCACTGTCATTAGGGCAGTGTTTCCCAAAACGATGGGTCGGGGACCTGTTTTTGGCTCGCGGACCCATTTATCATCGGTCGCAATGTTTCCTACATTTTTATTCAAATTATAATTTCAAAACAAATACAAATTTAAAAATAATTCAAAAATTCTGAGAAATACAAAAAAGTTTGGGAGCCCCTGGTCTATTGTTCTCTAGCAATCGGTTAGCTAATCCCCCCCCCCCTCCCGTGCTTAAACTGGGGATCCCCAAAATAATCAAATTTGAACTGGGGACCCCCCAATAATCATATTTAAGTTGAGGCATTACATTTAGTTTAACTCGGTTCCACATATAAATATTGTGAAAATAGAAGATCTATAAGCTCACAACACCTCGCGTTGAGCGAAGCGTTGTGAGCTTGTAGATCGGTTATATTCAAAATGTTTGCCTCTTTCTTATATTTTTTGACAATGTGGCTAATGTTTTACCAGTTTTTATAGTATAGTTTGTTGATGACTTTTGATGCAGTAATGGTCCTTAAAAAGTATTAAAGGTCACTTCACTGTCATCTGCGGACCCCCCCAAAGATCATGTGGACACCTCGACCCACAGGTTGAGAAACACTGCTCTAGCCAGCGCGGTTAGCTAATCCCCCCACGCTCAGGGGATTGTATTCAGTGTCATTAAGGAACGATGCATCACTAATGTGCTGCTGACACCTCAGGACAAGGAGCTGTCAGATAAGAATGCAGCGGGAGAAAGAGATAAAAAGAGATAAAAGAGTCTGCATGTCTTTGCATTTGAAATAGACAAGTGTAATCAGATGTTTTATTGCGTAATCTTTAACCACTTACACCCTATAGACTTTTTCATAGATCTGATATTTTCCGCTGTTTTTGAATTTTTTTTGAAGAATACAAACTGAAATGTTTGGAAATTATTTTTGATTTCTTTTGTCCACCTTTGTTGTTACATCATGGCAAGGTAACTACACAACCCAAACCTCTGCCAAAGTGGTCTTGCCATTTAAGAATAAGCTTGAACACCACAAGAAGGTCAAGAGTCACAGCCGTGGTGTTGTGTCATCCTCCTCCGGCAACATATAAAAACAGCGTTGGGCAACTTTGATGATGGAGAGGGCCATTTCCACACTCACTCCAGAGGGCCACATTGCATATACTGTCTCTAGTAGTAGCAAAAATAGCCGATCTATAAGCTCAAAACGCTTCGCAGTGCGACGCGTTTTGAGCTTGTAGATCTGCTATTTTTGCTATTTTTGAATTGGAATCCAGATTGTATTTTTTGATATTTTTGAATTGGAATCCTGAAAAGTAACATTTGTATTTAATTTCAAATGCATTTAGTTATCCTTATGTTAACTTTATGAACTTAAATACAAATACATTGGACATAAAAAAGACAATAGCATTTTAATGCTAGTCATTAAGCTACTAATACAGTAATTAAAGCGGGTGATGTTTGCATGTTTGGAATTGTAACAGCTGAAATCAATAATATATCAGTATTCCAATATTAACCTGCGGGCAGCATTAAGTGAAGGTGGGGGCCGCATGTGGCCCCCGGGCCGCCAGTTGCCCTGTATGATAAAATATAAGATCCTTAGGGTTGAATATGTCTCATCTAACGTCATCCATTGTTGAAAAGGCTGTGGTTCCCACAGCATTGTGGGGATTATTTCAATTTAGGGGCGAGTTTACACTATGGGTGCAGCATATACATCAGGCTTAAACACTGAGGAAGATTGCATAGGAGTAATCTTTTCTAACGTTATTTTAAAGTCCAAATGCACTTCAATTAATGTATTTTTCATATGGATTATTCCCAAGCTAGGAATCTATGGAGATATGGCATAGATCTCAAAATGATGTGTGTCTCTCCTTACACAGTATCTTTCCATTTTTATAATGACATATATGCGTGACTGGGCAGCAAACTGCAAGGAAACCTCACCAGCTCAACTATTCAATAATAATTATGGTAAAGCAGCATAACCTATGTATGGAACTCCCTGCGTAGGACAGCCCGAGCAGGCGAAACGGCCTCAAAGGATGACAGCATTCAGACAAGAGCTTCCTTGCCAAATAATTGTCTCTACCGCAAAGACCCTCCCCAGTCAGTCGCTGCCAAATTGCTGTCCATAACCCCCCCCCCCCCCCCCCCCCAAAAGACAGCAATTTCATCCACTTTCTCCCTCTCCCAAACCTCAAATCGCCGTTATCAGATGAAAACCTGCATATCTGCTAGAAAAAGTGCGTTATGAAGCATGTTAACCCTTTAAGACCGGGAACGCATCTGTGTCATTTTAGATTTCTTTGGCTATTCAAAAATAACAGATCTACAAGCTCATAGCGCGGCACCGAGTGCCACGCTATGAGCTTGTAGATCTGCTATTTAAAAAAAATCGTGAACATTTTTGTAAATCTTTGAATAGATTTTTTAAAGCGAACATTTGTAAAGTATTTTGTTCCAGGGACCCCCAGAAGCAAAGATTTGAGTTACAAAAAATATATATTCAAAGATTTGCAAAATGTTTCACAATCTTTAAAAAAATCTACAAGCTCATAGCACGGAAGCTTGTATATCTGCTATTTTTTGATAGCCAAAGAAATCTTAAAATGACAGGGATGCGTTCCCGGTCTTCTAGGGTTAAGAATGCCTGTTTTCTCAATTGATAGGCCAGGTATTTTACAAAATGACACCATGGAGATTTGCGCGCTGTAGTTTCATGGAGTCAGGGGGGATCGCGAAACTCACTCAACACATTAATGACCTGCAAAGTCGATTTCCAATTCAAGTGCGGAAAGGGAAAGGCTCTTAAATTGTCACGGAGTAAAAACCCGACAGCAGAATGTTAACCTCAGTAGATTGCTGTTGGCAGGGGAAGCGACCGGTTTGCGGCCTTGAGGTGGGTTGATTGACTGAGAATTTGAGAAAAAAGAAATGTCAGGCCTTACTTTTCCTCGAACCCGCGCCACCATATAGAACCTCGCCACAGGCGTGTGCGATCTCAGTGGATGGAGTGCTGATAGAGACATGGAGTCGATCCCAGACTATCATCCCCACATTCCTGTCTTGTCCCAGGAAGAAACGCAGTGAAATCGTTAGTGTTCATTTAACTCGGAGAGTGTACAAACGGAGCGAGTTGGGTTCCAGTTGTACACTCCATCACAGAGGAGTTTTACTGTGTACAGGCCCTGCAAAGACATTTGAGTGAAGACAGAAATATTGACAAAGAATTATGATTTTTAAGGGATTTAGGCCTATGATTTATAGTACAGTGGAAATATTGTAGACATGATATGTGAAATTGTGCATGATGTGGAATGCAACACTGCCTGGCTCACAGGGGTGGATAGTATGACTTACATTACATTACATTACAGTCATTTAGCAGACGCTTTTATCCAAAGCGACTTACAATAAGTGTATTCAACATAGGTAGGGAACGGAAACTACTAATCACCAGAAGTCTTTAGTGCATTTTCTGCAAAAACAAGCAACCAAGAGTATACCTAGCGCTAAGGTAAAAGTGCAATATATCAGCTACCTATTTCCTTAAACAGATATAGATAGATAGACAAAATAGCTAAATATAAGCAGTGGTGGAAAGTAACTAAGTACATTTACTCAAGTGCTGTACTTTTTTTTTTAGTAGTTTTACTTTACTGGAGTATTTCAAATTTTCAATACTTTTACGTCTACTCCCCTACATCTCAGAGACAAATGTTTTACTTTTTACTGCAATCATTGATAACTTTCGTTACATTGTAGATTTGGATTATTATTACAAAACACACATTAACCACTTCAGCCCTATTTAAACTTTGGCTGTTTGAAAATAGCAGATCTACAAGCTCATAGCAGATCTACAAGCAGATCTTGCAGATCTACAAGCTCACAACGCGTCGCGATGCGACGTGTTGTGAGCTCGTAGATCTCCCCACCACTTTCCCCACCGTGGTGACTGATTATAAGTAGGCTACTCTCATTACTATAACTGAGTAGCTTTTTTCCTGTACTTTGAGTACATTCTACGCTAATCATTCTCTTTTCATTTAAAGTCGGTTTTGGATTGAGTATCGCACTCAACTACTTTTGGGAAAGGTGATAATTACAGACTAGCCTGCAGTTCTGCTGCTATGTCACAATCAGGAAGAGATTCTAAGATTCTTTTGAACCTATTTTTTCTCTCATAAGCCAATCTTTGAGAAAAAATTCTCATAAAGAAAACATGTCACCACTTTGTAGAACATCAGTGAACTGAAGAGGCCACTGGTTTGTTTCATATTGAAATGATTACAGTCAGCATGTGTAGTATGTAACTGATACTCGGTCTTCAAAAATAGCTAACTTTGTACTTTTACTTGCATA
This sequence comes from Gymnoscopelus braueri, assembly GCF_963280865.1. Taxonomy (NCBI): domain Eukaryota; kingdom Metazoa; phylum Chordata; class Actinopteri; order Myctophiformes; family Myctophidae; genus Gymnoscopelus; species Gymnoscopelus braueri. Next base: position 32,913,309 of record NC_137626.1, read on the forward strand.
GTTTCAACACTAGCGCAGTTACTTTCACTTGAGTAATATTTCAGTAAAGTAACAATACTTTTACTCAAGTAATATTTCAGTCAAGTAACAGTACTCTTACTTGATTAATATCGGCGGGGACCGGGGCCGTCCGTGCTCTGCGGTCATTATTACGTTCTAAGCCGTGGGGCTTGATGCATGTGGATGCGCAGAAAGCCCAGACAGCCGGGCCCACACCATCCTTCTCCCCCCTCTGAACCTTGTTGGAGCTTACTTGAGTAATACTTCAGTCAAGTAACAGTTGAGTAATATTTCAGTGAAGTAGCAGTGCTTGTACTTGAGTAATATGATCAGTCAAGTAACAGTACTTCTTCTTAAAAAAGTAGTTCACCCAAAAGATTACTTATTTTCTATCAATTACACACCCCATGAAGCCTAATGTGATGGCAGCGGTTCCGGTAGGAGACACAAAGAGTCTCCTTTGTATCTCCTACCCAAACCGCTGCCTACCGGTCCGCTGGTCATCAAATTATTGGCTTAGGAATGCGACAAAAACAAATAAATATCCATGAATTCAAGCCCCCATGGGATGACTAATCGATAGAAAAAAAGTATTCTTTTGGGTGAACTATCCCTTTAAGAGAGGAAAAAAGTGTCGCACCCCTCTGCCTCTAGTTTATTATGCAGTGATTTTGTTATTGAGTGACGTTTCGGCCTGCTGGCCTTCCTCCGAATTCCTTAGAATTTCACTCAAAATCACTGCATACGGACAGAGCCAGAGTGTGTGACACTTTCCTCCACTCTTTAAGAGATGTCTACAATAACGTGGTCATAATTTAGATGTTTTCAACATACGGCTTCAGTTACCTATACTGCTTCTCCTTTGATATGCTTTAATTTTGTGTTATTAATCATTTCGAGTCATGCATAGGTGTCACCTGTATTGCTGTGATGGCGGTTATTGTCCCTTTGTAGAGAGATTTATCTCCTTTCGGGGTGAGATTCTTTTCAACTATATTAAGGTGACTCATGTTTTGATGGATGACAAATACATTAAATTATCAAGAAAGTATTTGATTGTGACAGATTTTGGTTTCAAACCATCTCTTAAAGACATTCCACAGTAAACCGCAAGTTTAATTAGGCTACATGTCCCATCTCAGATGAAAAAAAAACAACAACAAACTAAAAAACTATTTCAACCACTTAAACCCTGGCGTCCCAATTTTGGTCATGGAAAATGTTAAACATTTTAAATCATAGCGAGAATAACGAAACTACAAGTTCACAAGACGTTCCATCGCGATAAATTGTGAGCTTGTAAAAGTGCCAATGTTCGCTGCGTGACACCACTGTGTATCAAAATATCATCAGATAACCGGGGTTACGACCCTTAGGGCTTATTCCCCCCCCCCCTTTTTTTTGTTTTACCCGGGCCCTACGCAGGGTGGGTGTTAAACAATATTGGAATTGGTCCATTCGGTCTGTTTTGCACCAGGAGGGGCAAGCCTGTAACTTGTTTTTAACCCCTGCAGACCACTGGAGCAGTGGTGTAAAGTCACTAAGTACATTTACTCAAGTACTGTACTTAAGTACAATCTTTAGGTATTTTGAAATTTTCAGCGCTTTTACTTCTACTCCACTACATCTCAGAGGTAAATGTTGTACTTTTTACTCCACTACAATTATTTGAATACTTAACAAGGAACTAGAGTTACTAGTTACTTAAACTTTGTAGATTTTGATTATTATTACAAAACATACATTAACCACTTCAGCTTCACCTATATATATTTCGGCCATTTGAAAATAGACGATCTACAAGCTCACAATGCGGCAAGATGCGACGTGCTGTGAGCTTGTAGATCTGCTATTTTCACATTTTATACATTTGAAAAGTTGTGAAATGGGACATTCTGCGTAATGAGTACTTTCTACTTCTGGTATTTAAGAACGTTTTGATACACATACTTTTGTCCTTTTACTCAAGCACATTTTGAATTCCAGACTTTCACTTGTAACAGAGTATTTCTACTACATTGCAGTATTGATACTTTTACTTAAGTGAAACAATGTAATACTTTTTCCACCACTGCTCTCTGGAAGCAAAATGTCCGGAGGCAAACAAATGGACCAATTCCAAAACTTTTTACACCCACCCTTCGTTTGTGGTCCACATGATCTAAAAATAGGGGCCCAGGTGTTTAAAAAAACCCCCACAAAATTCCCCATTAAGTGTTTAAGCAATCTTTGCTACCGGGTCCGTTGTGTAACTTGCGCTTCAGGCAATGAAATGTTACCATGATGAGGCTACTCGCCAAACGCTTGACATAAAATATCTTCCAAAAACAAACCTAGTGTCTACCCCTGACATATGAGCCTGACTCAATAGATAAGCTGTATCAGCAATGAAACTGTAATCATGCCTGCAGGATTGATTTGTTGTTGTGTCATCCGAATCCTGATAATTAGCTATAATTGTCCCAGCAATTTAAAGTGGATCCATGCCCAGTCGCAATCTTTCTTTAATTTATAGCTCATTGGGAAGCCTTCCCGTCCAAAGCATACCATTAGCCTACTCAACATTGATGTTTGCAGCTTGGGAGCAGGCAAAAAGGAAAAACCTTACACTCCCCATGAACAACACTAGGGCATATTATAACAGTCCAATTTTGTCATGTACATATTTGTATGCAGTGTATATCTTAGTAAAGCCCAAATAAGGAACTACACTTTAGAAACTACACTTTTGGAACTCACTCCCAGCTCACATCACCCTTGCCCTGTTCAAAACTTCCCTCAAAACCCTTCTCTTCAGACTCGCATTCCACACCTACGTAATTCTATTCCCCCTTTTTGCCTTTTCATTTGAATGTTTTTGTTTGCTTAGTTTTTAGCTTTTTAACTAGTTCCCCTAATAAAATTGTTTTTATTTGTTCTGTTTTTGTAAAGTGACTTTGAGTAAGCGCTATATAAATTGGATGTATTATTATTATTATCATTATAGAAACAAGCCCCCGCCAAAAAACGCAACCACCAATATTTACAAGCGACTTAGTAAAGTCAGTAAAAACAAGCCCAAAGTCGCTTATAATGAGGAGACTTGGCAACACTGATCTGGTGCCTTCTAGTGTTTGGGCTGTATTATCGACAACAAACTGACTGAAAAAGAAATCGCATTATAAAAGTGATCAAAAAAGTCAATAAAAGGACAAGAATTTTTAGATAATTCTGCCAATTTCTTCTTTTGTCAACAAAAGTGCTCTCAAGACTCTTGCCGGAGCCCTCATTCAATGCCACTTTGACTGCTTGGCGCTTGCACCTCTTGGTTCTCCAACATCTCAATAAAAACTAAGCTTCAGACCTCCCAAAGCAAACTGATTCAACAACTTTTTGGCCTAAAGCCCATGACACACCTGATTCCAACACATTTGACGAGTCTGGGATGGCTCAGGGTAAAAGACAGGGTTAAAGGAGTAGTTCACCCAAAAAATGACTTATTTTCTATCAATTGCACACCCCATGAAGCCTTGAATCCATGGATTTATTTGTGTTTTTGTCGCATTCCTAAGCTAATAATTTGATTCCTGTATCCTAGAAAATAAATATTTTATTCTTTTATTGCCTAACTCTTTTTAACAACTCATTGAGTGCCATTAACGTGTTTCACGTGTTTTTACCGCTATGGCGCAACGTGCCAATGACGTGTTTGACGTGTTTTTGAAAAAATAGTAAAAATATATATATATATATTTTTTTAAAACATGTTCAGAACCCAAGATATCATTATCTGAAGATTTGCTGCTCCATCCACTCCTTGTTTAATGTATAACTGAAAAAGACTGTATCTCGCTTCCTAGCACTTTTGTTTTACTTTGAAAAAAACTCTGGAATTGCCAAACGATTAAAAAATAATAATCTGGCACTCAATGAGTTAAAGAGATGGCTGGACCACTAGTGTTGTCAGCAGATGGAAGGAGTGACAGCCCTGGACACTCTGCAAAGTTTGGTACAGTCAGCATCATTGAGCAGAGAATCAACAAAATTGTCCATGTTGAAATTGTACAGGTATGTTCTGTTGTGTTACTTTCAAGTTGTAAATTGCTCAACTATCTGTAATGATTGATCCATCTGGTCTCTTCTTTACATTCAGTTAAGTCAATATGTGTTTTGTATTGTTTTGTTTGTTCTCCATCTTAGAGTAATGAGGTCAAGAGCTCATCATGGTGTGAACTGGTGGGACTGCAGAGGATCAAGGTGTTCCTTGACAATGCTGAATTGTGGGAACCTTGATCACGGACAGAAATCGTCAGGTAGCAAAGTGGGTCCGGGGCTACTGGCTAGGAGTCAACCATCGGTTTGACATAATATGGCATATTGCAAAAGGTATGATGTAATTTACAGTGCTTGTGTTATTTTGTATTTTTTTGGAATTAGTGAAGCAATGCATCTAAAAAAAATGTGTAACTCACCATTTCTAATCTTGTAATAAATAAATAAATAATTTTGTATAAAAAAAATCTTGTTTAGATTGTAGACTATTACATTAGTCTATAATCTAATTACATACTAATTACATATACTTTGTGTAGGCATCTCCAAGAAGATCGACTTGCTGGCCTCCAGGAGGGAAAGCGTAGATGCTGGGCTTTGGCGGAAATCGATCACCAACCATCTGTACTGGTCTGCTGGATCAAGCACAGAAGAAGACAGGGACATGATTTTGGCCAAGTGGCAGATTGTGCTTTTCCATCTTCAGAACCAACACACAGACCTGCCAATTCCACTGATGCCATCATGTCCTCATGCTCCATTGCAAGAGGATGACAAGACACAAGTGTGGCTGGAACCAAGTATGTTATCATTTCATTTCGCCCAGAATGTATGGTTTCAGTGTAAACTTGAAATGGCTTTAATGTTAATAGTGCATTCCTGGAATTAAAACTTGTGATGTTTTTTGTGTGTGTTTGAACCCTGCTCCCCCAGACTCTGCCAGCTCAGTTGGTCTGGAGAAGATTCTCCATGGTACTATGATCTCGAAGGACATTTCACTGCTGTCCACGGATCACCAGACATCCAGTTTAGAGGCATACCACTCACTGATCCTGCACTTCCTTCCGAAGCACACATGCTTCTCTACCTAGGAATGCATGCCAGGTAGGCAGTACATTTGGAAAATGTTATGGTATAAAGATTAGATAAGTGTGGCATTACTATTCAGGTACATGCTCTATTGTTGTTCTCTACTCGTCCATTAGAACATACCTTGCTGCCATGCACTACAATGAGAACAGTGGACGCATGCAGGCAGTGCGAAAAGATGGCATGCTCAGATGGTCAGTTGTGTTCCCGAAGGCAAAGAAGGGGGATTATGTACTTCGCCCAGTGAAAACTGAACCCACTTACGGTGAGTGTCTACAATATAAATACGCAGCCTTGTAATAACTATTGCTGTTAAAGCAGCAATACTGCCCAAATGCTGAGTTGAGATACTAAGAACAAAGCATTTTACTCTTAAATATATCTATAGATATAATAGATATAACAGTAATACAAATTCTTGAACACTTGGCATTTGGTTACAGAATACACAGCAAAAATGTTGGAGATGGTTGTCTGGAAGGTGTCGGGAGACAGTGAGGGCACCCCGATCGTAATGTCTGTTGCCCCGCCAGCGTTGTGCCATGAGGCAAAACGCCCTGAGATGAGCCATGCAGTAGCGACCTATGTGAGTCGCTTCAAGAACAAGTAGCCATCTATGGTGAGTTTCTACAATATCATTATATAGGCATATCAACTGAGTGAGAACTCAGTTGTTACACAATTAATCCCTATATTCTTAGGCTATGTGTTCACCGAAGCGTTTTTCTCCTGAGCGCCATGCGTTATTCCATGGGGAAAAATAAGCTTTGGTGGGACACAAGCCCTAGATGACCTGAGTGCCCCAGCGGTCTTTACTAAGCCCCTGCATTATTCCCTCTAAATTAAATATTTTTTAGTCGAAAATGGCTGATCTACAAGCTTAAAACATGTTGCGTTGAGACCCTTTGTGAGCTTGCAGATCTCTGACTTTTCCTCTGTGTTTGCCTCAGAATAGGGAAGCCTTTGTTCATTAGGTTTTATGGGGTTGGGGACTAGGGTCACTCAGTTGTTAGTGGGTCAGCGGCTCAGGAGGTTACTGGTTCAATTCCTGGCACCTCCTGGCTTAGTGTCAACGTGTTGTTGAGCAAGACACCGAGCAAGTTGGCGCCTTTCATGGTTTCCTTCACCGTGACTGTGTTAATGGGTGAATGCAAAGCGTAGCATGTAGAACTTTGGATAAAGTATGCGTGCCTTACATTTTCATAATGGTAAATAACTTGTATAAGGAGTTTTGCAAAGTATGATAATGTAACATAGCCATTAGGATTAGGTTAGTGGGGTACTTGAGAGATGTATCATCACTTTTACAAGGTTAAAATGCTCATTTATAAACTTTGACTACACTGGAAATATTGGCAAGCAAATCAAGTATGTTGGAGAAGATGTGAGCTCTCCATGTGGGTATCAGGGAATTGGTAAAGTGTTTGGTTGTGTTTATCATAACAATATAACACTCACTCATGCTGAGTTGCAAGTTCCTGAGCATCAGCTCTGTGGTCCTGAAACCAATGGTTGTAGGCCGTCCTTAGAACATGCACATCCAGACAGACAGATGGGAAACCAGGGTGGTCTGTGATGCATCTACACAGCTGTGCAGCCTCGCGCATGGTGTTGAGTGTCTGTTCATAGCCATGGCAGCAGACACACTCTGCATGGGTTGGCATCACAACACACTTCTGACAGTTACACCTACAACAGAAATATAGTTTTACCACTATTACTTGATATGAAACTTAATAATCGATCTTGAGCTATGCAGGCTTTCTTTTTATTTACCAATTGGTGTTGCCCACTCGTGGAGATGGCTGTGGTAGGGGTGCTGCTGCTGCTCCAGATGGGCCTGCCTGAGGCTGACGCTGAGCTGCAACAGGTTCAAACCTAAACGGTTGAAGGTCTGCAGCAGATGCGATCTCCACATCATCATCATCATCATAATCTTCATAATTGGACCCTGCAGAGGAGGCCTGCACACTGTGGTCGCTCTCACTGTCAGACATGTTCAATCACTACTAATGTACGGTGCGTTCATATATAAGGCACTGAGCTCACTGGTCCCAATTAATTCAAACCAACCTGTGTGCTCCGGTGCGCATATCCGAACACACCAGTTACAGGTAGTTTGGTTCCACTCGCCCAGTTGTGACGCATACCGAAATGCCTTGTGAGCTTGTAGGTCGGCTATTTTCAAATGGCCGAAATGTATAGAGCTGAAGTAGTTAATCTATGTTTTGAAATAATAATCAAAATCTACAAAGTAGGCTATCTAGTGGAGTAAAAGTATAATATTTGCCTCTCAGATGTAGTGGAGAAGAAGTAAAAATAGTGCAAATTGGAAATACTCCAGTAAAGTAAAAATACCTCAAAGATGTACTCAAGTACAGTGCTTGAGTAAATGCACTTACTTTACACCGCTGGTTATTAGCTGCTCATGTGTGTTATTAATTGGCAGCTGAGGGAGCTGACATACAACTATAAGGTTTTAATCAGCAAGCTAAAACACAATTGAAAAAGCTGCACAGAATGATCATTCATTTTCAACAGTTGGCCTATGGAAGAAACTATTAGCCTATGTCAACGGAGACAGAATAACTTTGCCATTGCAATGACATATGGGCTATGGAGGGCGCATAACAAAAATGGCCCATTGATCCAGTTGGCTTGAAGGAACGAATCAGGAACCTATACATTTGGATATTTAATTCCAGTGGAAAACATCTTGTTGGGTGAGTTAGGATGCATTTCACATGCCAAATTGTTATTGTGCTTATATTGTGTCCGCCGTGGCACCATGCCTTTGCACCAAAAATGAATTAATAAATATTTAAATTTTCGTGTCTGACTGCCTCAACACAGCCCATCCCTTACGGAATTATTCAGACACATTTTAAAGAACACATTATTTCCAGTGCCAACATGCTGACACCCGCTTTAAATTTTCATGTCCCATATCGGACACAACACAGTTGTGTTAAATAATAAAAGAGAACACACTAGAAGCTGCCAACCAATGCAAGTTTTATTGTGGACACAGAGACAGAGAAATTACCAACATTTCGGACAGACTGAGCTGCCTTCTTACAATTGTAAAAAAATCTGGCCCTTGAGGCTTTAAAAGACACATACAGAAAATAATAGATTGTGGTAAATGCGCACATTAGAGACACAAGCCTATATCTCTGCTTTTCAATAACGTTAGCTCCAAAAATATATATATATATATATTGCCTATATTTTTGTATTAATCAATATAGCCTACTGATTTATGCAACACTAGAAATTACTCATTGATATTATTACATAATATAATACTAATTAACATTATTATATTATGTATTATTATGATATAATATTAATAATAAATCATTATATCTCAAACATTCCAAAACCTCGGGCAAAGTGCTTGGTTTAAATGTTTTATGTTAACTCCTTCTTCTAATTATTATCAACTTTCCCTCACAAATAGGCTTCCTGTCCCCTATTAATCTTATGTTGTAATTATTTGTCCCAGGCCAGGACCCACAGTTAAAATCGCGAGGGGGAAAAAAAAGCTCCATAACATCCACGAGTCACCTCGCTTGTTCTACCCACAGATAACCACTCATTTTGGGCTTGCTGAACCTCAGTGGCCCGCTGTAAAGAAGCCTGGAGCGGAGGCAAGACCTATGGTCAAGACACGCCCCTCGCGACTGCAGAGCTAGCCACCTATGCTAGCTCTGTTTCACTATGAATATTGCAAAAACGGTCGGGTCAATCATAAAAAAAATATAACGTGTGATAGAATAAATACCGTTGGTCATGGTCGTTAACACATTTTTGTATGTACTTCTTATTAGAGTGTATAGTATCTTAATTCCCACAGCCATTTTTCAATGGGTTTCAATGGGGTGACGTCACCGACATTCCCGTGATGACACGCTGTTATGACTCGTCACTCTCCGAGGTGGTGGGGGGGGGGGGATTTCGGAATTGTGGCCACTCTCAATATAGACACTTTCAGTGTATAGTTGCATTGGCAAATATTTTCACAACTATTACACAATTAATTTGAGACAAAGTAGAGTCCATTATGTTACTTTGCCTTTAAAGTCACCTCCAATGATTATTTGATATTCATCTACAGTAGGTTAGGTATGGAAGAGAAAAATTGGGAAATACATTTGTCATCATCCCATGTTGGAGCATAGACTGAGGCCAGGACCACGGGGGTGTTTAGCAATTTCCCTGAGACTATAACATATCGTCCATTTGGATCTGACACAGTTGTGTTTAATTCGAATGCAATGTCACGATGTATAATAATGGCGGCCCCTCTAGAGCTTTCAGAATACCTTGAGTGGAACAGGTGGCCCATCCACGTTTTTTTAATACGCGACATCTGTGCAGTGCGCATATGTGTTTCTTGTAAGAAGCACACGTCTCCCTTGAGCTGCTGCAAATGGGAGATTACCTTTCCAGCTTTAATGATACCGTTCATCCCTTTAACGTTCCAAGAAATGAAACGGAGATTCCTACCACTCATCGACGTCACCTTTTGAGTCACGCCAGTATCTGGGCAGAGAAAGGGGAAGGGAAAGAGAAAGGGGAAGGGAAAGGAAGGAAGGGGGGGGGGGGGGGGGGGCTCACACACACACACACATATCCAGTACAAACAAGAAAGAAAAACATAAACCCGGTTCCCTGAAAACACGAACCCTAGTCCCAGAGGAGGCATTAAACATGCGTATCACTCTGGATACAAACCTTCCTGACATTAGTCAGTCCTACTCCTACCTACTTAACTTCCGTTCCCCCTATATTAAACAACAAGTGAAAACCCCTTAGCCCACCCCCCTAGAAACCACTGAGAGAGAACATACATATTTAAGATACTTGTTTTTTCACAAAGGAAGTGCACTTATAAAGCAGTAACAGAATAACCTTTACAATAAAACCAGAAACCAAATAAAATATAGCATCGCTGTTTAGCCCCCCCCACCCCCCCCCACTCCCCCCACTCCCGCCCCCCTAGGAAAAATATTTAAGAATCAGATTGACACCTAATGTGCTTCAATTACAGAGGGTCAATTATCATGCTAACTACTGCCTCAAGGCCACATTACAACTGTTATATTGAGGTCCAAAAGAAAAGCCCATATAAGAAAACAGGTTGGCTCAAGCTATCATAAGCATTATTAATCCAAGAAAATGAAAACCAAAGGTGTTCAAGTATGGCCCCATTGCACCTATAGTGCCGACAATAAAAGCCAAGCTGGGACCCATAAGCCAGCCATCCCGGCCGCCCAGAGAAAATACTGGACTGAACGAAGCCCAGTGCATGAGCATATATAAATATGAATACAAAAGCTAACAGAGCCACCGCTATTTATAAGGGAAATAAAAAGAGTAAAAATACAAATAAAACATTTATGCAAACAAGAACAAACAAAACTAACAGAAGTAGAGCAAGTCCTACAAGCCCAAATAGTACTCCTCTGTAAGACAGACAAGCACAATTTGCACGTGGAATTCAAAATAAAAGCAAGCCATTAGTTTACAAAGAAAGAAAGGGGAATGTCTGTAATAGTAGTCAATTTAAATAAGTGATTGGCCCACAGCCATGGAGAATACAAAATCAACACTCCTAAAGGGGGTATTGTTAGTCTGATGTAAACAAGTACACACAAAAAAAAGAGCAAAACACAAGGCAAGTCAGCCGCTGTATGTACCAACAAGCCTGAATAGTACTCCCTGATATTATAAACATGTACAATTTGCACGTAGATTCAAGTAAAATCAAGCCATCAAGTAATAACAAGGAAAGAAAGGGGAAATGTCTGTAATAGTAATCAATCCAAGTAAAAGATTGGCCCAAAGCCATGTAAGCTAGATAATCAACACTCCTAAAGGGGATATTATTAGTCTTATGTATCCAACAATAGAAAAGGAGAAAAACACAAAAGGAGTCAGCTGTTGTATACCGAATTAAACCTGGCCAGAGGAACAAATGTCCGTTAAAAAAAAAACACACATATTAAGGCTGTGGCAAAAACTAACAAATTAAAACGCTGAAATGTAAAAAGAGAGAAAAAAAAACTTGTGCTCCTCGGAGCACAAGTCTCCGCCAGCAGACCCGTGCTATTTTAATAGCACGGGTCGTCTTGGTAGCCTGGTAAACCCCCCTCCCTCCGGAAATATCATTTGCATTTGATTTCAGGAAGGAGGTCTGGGATTGCGCAGGGAGTAAAGCTGCCCGAACACTGCGTGTTCGAACCAATCAGCGGCTGCTAGGGGCGGGATCATCCAATCACCTGCCTAGTAGCTTGAAAAAAAGAAAAACCGTCTGTCATCGATTCTGCGACCGGAGTCTCAGATGGGAAGTAGGCTGTGAAACAAATGTGTGTCGCAAGCTTCTTCCATTTGACGGTGTCAGGTTATCGTCTTGGTAGAACGGGTCGTCTTGGTAGAATGCGCATGGTTTTTGGTGTTCTGCAGGGGCGACTGAATATGTAGTGTCTGCATCTAAAAAAAATTCTTCTTGAAGCAATGTGTCATATGGGAGTCCTCGTAATTGACTGGTTTGTTCAAATGCTTGTCTGTCTTCTTCATCTTCATTGAACAGTTTCAGCAGTTGATTGGTGTGTTTGATCTATGTCAGTTTTCTCTAGTGCTACATAATGTATTTGATCAAGGTGGCCAATTGTTACAGTATTAAGACTTCGGCCTTGTTGTGGGATCAATTCAACTCTATAGTCCTCTTCTGTGTTACTGTTGTAGATGAGTATGCTTTCTTAGCTTTGGCCTTCTGCGCCTTTGCTTGACCAATGTTAGGTGTTCTCAGAGGGACACACACACGCACGGACGGGTGATTTGTACTGGAAGGTACTGTTCCAATCAAGACTGTTTGATCCTGTCTTACCTCACTTCAAAAACATAATGGCTTTTTGAAGTGACACACCTATTTATAGGATTTTATTTCGTCATGCGTCCCTCTAGCGTCTAGCCAATCAAAGGCATTGGTGTCAACATATTGACACGTGTCACGTGGAGCTTGACCAATGTTAGCTTGGCTAGGAGGGAGGTGAACACACAGCGGGACGAAGCTAAAACATACTCTCCGCCTCCGGCGGAGAAAAAAAAGGGGAAGCAGTGTGTGAGCGAAGGAGAGAAGGAAAAGAAAACGAATGCACCGGACTCGTCTTTTCAACCGAGCCGAAGCTGGCCGGTGTCAAAGCTAGCCAATCAACCACAGCTGGGTTAGTCCATATAACAATATAGCTGTTAGGTTAGAAACAATTACTATGACCGTGAAACACTCATTAAGTGGGTATATGATCTTGATGTAGTTGCGGCATAAAACACTATATAAGGGGGTGGAGGGAAGGTAAGAAGATGACAAGAAAAGAGAGAGAAAAAAATGTCTTGACTCGAGGTCCGAGGCTTTAGAACGGAGCTCCTCGCAGGCCGCCTCCAAGGAGGCTATACGATCGCTGACTGAGTCTGCGTTGGACTCCAATGAAACAATGCGCTGGCTATGGTCAGTTATAGTGGCCTGTATACGATCAAATTTTGATTCCGGCGTTGTGATGCTTGCTTTGAATTCAGCCGAAAGAGCCGTGATGCTTGATTTGAATTCAGCCGAAAGAGCCGTCCTGCGGCCTTCTAGTAGGCTAGTCATCGCCTCCATGCTAATGCTAGCGGCGGCGCTGGCTTCCATTAAAATAGTGTCTTTTTTCTTTTCCTTTTTGGAAGCTGTGGAACCTCTGGTGGTCATTCTTTGTTTTCAAAACCAAATCGTAATCTCTTTAATACAAAGTCATACCATTTTTGAGGAAGGTAGAGGGTTTTTTTAATAGGTAGACATATATAGCGGGGGAGCAGAGAGAGACGCGTCTTACTCCTCACTCTGCATAACCGGAAGTCACCTTAGTCATAACTAATACATCTGCAGTGATTCGGAAGGTACGTTTTTTTAACTGGATTCACATCCGTCCATTCCGTTTTACAGGGTCCTCGGATCATTCCTAAGTTGCGTTAGCACTTCCAACACCCAAGTCCACTGTGTATTTTCAGGTGATCTAACCGACTGAAACTCTTGTCACATTGTTTACAATAGAAAGGTTTTTCCCCAGTGTGAATACGCTGGTGTGTCCTCAGGCTACTTGACTGACTAAAACTCTTGTCACACTGTTTACAATAGAAAGGTTTTTCTCCAGTGTGGACACGCTGGTGTGTCTTCAGGTTACGTAACTGACCAAAACTCTTGTCACACTGTTTACAATAGAAAGGTTTTTCCCCTGTGTGAATATGCTGGTGTGTCTTCAGGTTACTTAACTGACTAAAACTCTTGTCACACTGTTTACAATAGAAAGGTTTTTCCCCAGTGTGGACACGCTGGTGACTTTTCAGGTGATCTAATTGACTGAAACTGTTGTCACACTTTTTACAATAGAAAGGTTTTTCTCCAGTGTGAATACGCTGGTGTCTCCGTAGGCTACCTAACTGACTGAAACTCTTGTCACACTGTTTACAATAGAGGGGTTTTTCTCCAGTGTGGACACGCTGGTGTGTCTTCAGGGGACCTAACTGACTGAAACTCTTGTCACACAGTTTACAGTGGAAAGGCTTTTCTCCAGTGTGGACACGCTGGTGTGTCTTCAGGTGACCTAACTGACTGAAACTCTTGTCACACTGTTTACAGATGTGAGTTTTCTTTCCTGTGTCAGTCAGATGACGTCTCTTTACTTCAGATTGCGTTGAAGTCTTGGTAAACTGTTGACTACTGTAAGGTCTTTCTTCTTCTGAGTTTCCCTTCTGCTGGCTCGTTGTCGGGAACAGTGGGTTCATCGTCAAAGCTGCTGCTATGCATGGGCTGTAATGGTCCAAGAATGCAATCAATGATCTGTGACCTTACGATCCAAATTACCAGCTGAATGTCAAGTGTATGGATCTCTGCTAATAGTTCCTCCTGTTGGCGTTGAAGTCTTCCTCGATGTCTCTCTCCATGTGCGTCCTTCACACTGTGCAGTCTGGTTTTAAGCTGAGCTGATTCAATGCTCATGTTGTCACTATGATGTCAGCCATGCCCAAATATGGAGTTCCATGTCATTTACTGAGATAAAGTTTCAGCCCAGTCAAACCTCAATTGTCTTCCAGTATGAAATTAACGAGCGTCAACGAGCATCAGCTGGACACACACACACACACACACGCACACGCACACACACACACACACACACACACACACACACACACACACACACACACACCTCTGCAGTGCTCTAAAAGCCCTCTCCAAAAGCCCTTGAATATGATGGAATATGATTAAGGATGACTGTGATTGTGGTAAGCTCACATTTCATATCACAGACACCATGCCTGCAACTTTCACTAGCCAAGTGACAGGGGTTGGTGCGGGCCGGACAGTTGCCCCTCGCGGGCCGCCTATTGGGGAACCCTGCCCTACGTCCTCCCGGTGGGGGCTCCTCACTGGCAGGTGAGTCAGTAGGATATAACAGCAGTGACAACACACAAATGTGCGTGGGGAGGAATTAATTGGCATAATGACTAAATTGGGGACACAAAGGGGGTACAACATTATTGACTACTCTAAAAACATAAACAGTTGGTTGATTCAATGATTATTTCATATTTATTTGATCCGACACGCCCCACCCCCCTCCTACATAAGCCCATTCAACTTCAAACTCTATTTTAACCATGTCAGACTTCATTGAAAACACATGTCCCTGGCTCTGGTAACTGATATTGTCCTTCTAATGTGTGAGGCGACTATAACTTTTTCTTTTCCTCTTTTACATTTTCAAAGAAAAATTAATACGATGCAAATAAATGTTGAATCAAGCAACTAAAACTTACTGGGGAACACATACAAGTAAATTAGGACTTTAAGTGCTTAAAGGGATAGTTCACCCAATTTCTTTTATTTTTTTCTATCGATTAGTCACCCAATGGAGACTTGAATTCTTGGATATTTTAAAGTTTTTGTCACATTCCTAAGCCAATAATGTAATGACCAGCGGACCGGTAGGCAGCGGTTCCGGTAGGAGACACAAAGGAGACTCTTTGTGTCTCCTGCCGGAACCACTGCCGGTCATCAAGTTATTGGCTTAGGAATGCGACAAAAACAAAGAAATATCCATGAATTCAAGTCTCCATGGTGTGACTAATCGATAGAAAAAAAGTCATTTTGGGGGTGAACTATCCCTTTAACCTGCAAGTATTATACACACATCTTACAACCTAATGAGCCTTTGTAACAGTTGATTCCACTATCACCTGCTATCAACCCACTGTGTTATCAACAACATCAGTCCATTGCTGTTCATTGCATTCGTGAATTCCGCTGTTTCAGTGGTTTTATTTCAAAGTGGGGTCCAGTGACCCTCAGGGTTCCTTGAGGGGGTTCTAAATGGACCCTTACAGCTCTGTAACTCTGAGAGTGAAACAATGGAACCAATGGACCCTTACAGCTCTGTAACTCTGAGAGTGAAAAAAATGACCCAAATGGACTTTGAGAGTGTAAAAATGGAACCAAATTGACTCTTACAGCTCGGTCACTCTGAGAGTGTACAAATGGAACCAAATGGACGGGTCCATTTGGTTCCATTTGTACACTCTCAGAGATATGGGGGTCCTTGAAATTAGTCAAAGAGGTCCTTTTGCACACCTACTTCAAGGGACAGGTGCGTAGGAGCAGGCAGTCAATGCATGACACAGAAAAATGCGAATCAAAAAGTCTGAGAACCTTTTTTTCTAACATGACTGTGATTTTCCCAGCCGGCTCCCCGTCGACTCGGAGCGCCCGTTCTCTCTGAAAATCACCCAAACAATCAACACAAGGGCCCTGTGTTTGACCTTTGGCCCCGGGGGTCATGTTTGCTGACAGCAGGTGTGAAATGGAGAAGAAGGCACCAGCTCGGCACATTCCAGAGCACCTTGACTGGCGTCGGGGTCGACCTATAGACACGCTCTGCTGCCTGCTTGGCCCCGCCCCCCACCCAGGGGCCTGGAAGCCCCCCCCCCCAGACTAAACGTCGCCACGGTTACCTGGGCTTTAAGAGCGCTCTCGATGGCAGAAGCCAGATGTCGGCTCTATGAGCGTTTTATCTTCTCTAACTATGTGTTCTCTATGGCACTTTAGGACCATCTGACTAAGCACGTCCTTTTACCCCCAACGCTTGTAAACCGTCTATTGTGGGCCCTGGAAGATTAAGACTAATGGAAACGTCATTTTCTTGCCTCTTTTAACTGTGCTTTTTCAAGGCTTGTGTTTTTAGCATGATGGATGGGTCCCGCAGTGGATAACAGTAACTAAGGACATTTACGTGAGCACCTGTAATTTACTTGAGTATTCAAAACCAAAACAAAAAAATTACTTTCACTCCACATTTCAAAGACAGATATTGTACTTTTGACTCCACTACATTGAATCGTAATTTTCATGATGCAATGTGTTGTGAGCTTGTAGTTAAGCTTTTTTCCTTTCTTTTTTTTTCCTTTTTTCCTTTTAAAAAAAGTTCTAAATTGTTTTTGGAAAATCTTTACATTTACAATACAGCAATGCATTGATATTAAAAATAAAAAATATTTTGTAATATGTACTTTTGCATAGGCTACTTTAAAAGCAACTGCTCCAGTGCTTTAACTCAATTACAAATTTGACTGAGCAACTTTCACCTGTAATTGAGTAATATTTGACCAGGAGTATGTATACGTTGACTCAAGTACAATGTCCACCACTGTTGGAGACTTAAAGACTAATGGAAACGTCCTTTTCTCCCTCTTTATCCGTGCGTTTTTAAAGGCTTGTGTTGTGTATTAGTCATGATGGATGTCCTGGCTATACGGGTCCCGCAGTGTTAGCAAGCAGAACACGTGCGTGCCAACATGCCTCGTCTGTGCGAACACGCCTCGACCCGGCTAAACATGCCTGGCGCACAAAAGCGGGGCCTGTGATTGGGGAGGACACGCCTCGCTGCACGCTTTTGTTGTTGATCATTATAAATGGCGGTGGTGCGATCACGCAAAGGGCGCCGCCTTATCCGTCAACGCACACACATAAAACACGCGTGCCATTCCTCACAGCTGGAAAAGCATGATAAGAAAATAACACAAAGACACTCCCGTTGAGAGGCTGTTGTGCGCAACTGAGGAACCTGAGGATATTAAATAATAAGAGGTAGATACACTATGTTCCTCAGTGGCCGCCATTGAGGATAAGTGGGCTTCTTTTTAGCCCGGACACTTTTCCGGAAAATTGCTTGACATTAATACCACTGTGGACACAATACAGCTTCAGTGGTGTTATCAAGTACTATACTTCACTTTGAATATTTCCATGCTTTATACTTCTACTCCAATATGTCTTAGACCAGTGTCTATCAACCTTTTTTGTGCCAAGGCACACCTGGCATAGCCAAAAAATCCCAGGGCACACCTAGATATACGGTATATATAATTATATATATATATACGGTATATCTATATACACACACTAGGGGTGTGCCGATTTTCACATTTCACGAAACGATACGATACGATATTGGGAACACAACTTCGATACGATTTCGATACGATACGCACTTTTTTATCATGAAAATATATGGGGGAGAAAAAAAGCAAATGCAAACAAATATTTCTGTTTTTGCATTATTCAGACATGCAAACTTGTAGCTTTTCAGCTTCCACTAGCCGTTATGAATCCAAATAGGGCAATAGTGTGACACCTGACCCGAAAAAAAACAGCATGTTGTCACCCTTTTCACCTCGGGGCTGTTTGCATGCCTGATTATTATTATTGTAAAAAAAAAAAAAAAAACCTCAGCAGTAGCCCCGGCCCAAAATTGGGACGTTTGCCAGGGTTGATATACACTGTCTTAGACTGGCAAATATTGTAATTTTTACTCCACTACAATTATCTGACAGCTTTAGTTAGTCACAGCACTTTGCAGATTTAGATTATTAATACAAAACATTCATTAACTGTTTAATGATTATATATTATTATACATAAGTTAATATACCCAGTATCACGTAAAGTAATTTAAATCAGCACCAACTTCACCAGCTGCAATATTAAAGTGATGAATACATGACTGCATTATCAATTGCAATGTAATAATATGATTGTTGAAATGAACCATTCGGCATAATGAGTACTTTGGTACTATGAGTATATTTTGATTCCCATACTTTACCAACTTTAACAAAAAAATTTAATAGAGGACTTTTACTTGTGACAGAGGATTCCTGCATTGTGGTGTTGTTAATTTTAAATTAAAGCCGGGAAAGCATCTGTCATTTTAGATTTTAGCTATACGTATATAGCAAGATAGGTTTGTAGGTTTGTATATCTGCAAAATAGCAGATATACAAGCTCACAGCGCGTCACTTCGTGCCGTGGGCTTGTACATCTGCTATTTTTGAACATTTTGGAAAATTCTTATACAGTGAGTGTTCGAAAAATCTTGAATCATTTTTATTTCTTTTTTTTTTTACACAAATCTTCTCTTTAGGAGGTCCTTGGCACGAAAAAGTTCGAGAACTACCGATTTAGAAGGTAATTGTAGTATCGGCGTCTTAATTGGTTTAACCAAAAACATCTGAGTATCTTCCACCACTGCAAATCAGCAGAACTCAATTGAACAACAAGCATAAAAGACGTTCCGTCATGCAGGAGGTGAACTTTGACTACATTTTTCTGTCATCCTCACCTCCCCCCCCCCCCTTTCTCTCGTCTGTTTGAGTTTGCTAGATCCCTGTGAAAGCTTTCATGGCCCGTTACCAAGAAATAATATGTTGTTTCTTCAACGTGATTCCACACACCTGCCAGAGAGATTCACAGAACCACACCGTAAGACGGGCGTTTTGACCCCGTCTATCAGAGGAAATGATGATGAATAATCCACATGTCACGGGGAAATGTACCATAAATATGAACGCTGTCCTTTTTCTTTCTTTCACACATAAAACAAGATATAAAATAAGCAATTATGCGGATGGTAAATAAAATATTAAAAAGGGAAACCAAACACTCACTCCTCCAGGCACTCAAGAATGTGTTAATGTGCATGCACGCACACACGCATGCATTCACACACAAACACAGGTACAAAGCCCACGCACACAGGCACGCACAGTCACACACACGTGCACAAAGGTGAAGCAGAAAATGGTTCACATGTGAGGACGGAGTTCAAGCTTAAATTACATTGAGTCTCTCTCTCTCTCTCTCTCTCTCTCTCTCTCTCTCTCTCTCTCTCTCTCTCTCTCTCTCTCTCTCTCATGCCATAATGTTACGTTTCCACAGGACACAATATACCATGCTGCTTCATTTGGACTTAATTTGTGCCTTGCCTTCATTGGAGCCCATGTTATGGCTACTCAAAGTGTGTGTCAGAAAGAAAGGCTATATGACATAAAAAATCGGAATCATAACTACAGGATAGAACAAACAAATGACTCAAAGCCGGACATGACATGGTTGACCTCAGCCTATTTGATAAACGTATTGATTGAACACAGACTCCCGATCGCTTTGTGCGCTGCAAGCGTCCACATTTGTTACCGTAATGACGTGCGGGTGTAATAATAATTCAAATGACCGTAATCGTTGAAAAAGTGGGGGGGAACAAATGTCCCTTGAGATGGCTGTTTTTTGGCTGTTTTTTTTTACGGTGCCGCGTGTGTGTGTGTGTGTGTGTTTGTGTGTACTTTATGTATGTGAGAACGTATGTGTCAATGTGTGCTTGTGTATGACTGTGCTTTTGTGTGTGAAAATGTGAGTCTATAAGCAAACGCATGTGTGTGCTTGTTATGTGTTTGTTTGGTGTGTGCCGTCGGCGTAGTATATGCCCGCGTGCACGTGTGTGTGTGTGTGTGTGTGTGTGTGTGTTGTGTGTGTTGTGTGTTTTCCATTCTAAGACCCTGCTGAACCCTGTCACTCAAAGGGTCAGCGTCAGACCCAAAGCGAGAGCCGTCATGACATGGAACCGACCCGGGGGCCTCGTGCCATTGTCACGTTCTGTCAAACTTAGACAAATGTGCAAACATGATATCTTTTTTTTTTGCAACACTATTACACAGATTGACAAATGACTCCATGACACCCATGTTTGTTGAATAGCTGGGTCACTGAAAGCCAGAGAGAGAACCCCCTCCCCCTCCAACCCCCACCCCGAGGATAACCAACTTTCCATACAACGAAGGAAAATGGCCGTTGGGATGTATGGCATTCCTTAGCCCGTCTGTTAGATTTCACAAACAAACAGTGGCATGGCTTTAATAGAGTATAAGGCCCCAGCGGCATGGCTTTCATCCCCATCTCTTCTCCACTCCGCTGTGTTCTCAGGATTACAAACGCTGTCCTCTGTCACTCTGTCACTTTCTACTTCTTCTAGCTATATGTGATAAACCTGAGAGCTGTTGAGTTTTAGCTCATAATTTGAAGTTAGATCAGTACATATTGTAGATACATAGATACATACTGTAGACAGACATGGTCCTCTAGCATTTATGCTATATGAACGGGAAGAAGCTGCTAACTATTATTTCAAATGTATTCAGGGCTATTCTCTCATACTCTTTGCACTATCCTTTCATATTTTGCGCATTATAATATTAGATAGAATAGAATAGTCCCCACTCCTTGGGGTCTTTTTTGTCACTGTATATGTTTATATGCACATACGTGAAATTTGTCCTCTGCATTTACCCATCCTATAACAACTAGGAGCAGTGAGCAGCTCGGGGAGAAATTAGGGGTTAAGAGTCTTGAGTCAGGGACATGCATCGACACATTGCTGGCCTGGTCTGGAATCATACCTGGGACAACCAGGGCCTCTGGCTCGGCTCCCCAGGCGGGCTCACTAACCACTCAGCAATGGCTGCCCAAAATATTGTTATAGATAGATACAGTAATTTAACTTAATTAACCATATTTATTCAATGTATAACTGAATAAGATCGCAAACTGTAAATAATTCAACACTATACGGGTACCTGCATTGAGGCACTTTCCTGCACTCTATTTTGCTCTGTGGTATTATGTTTTCAAACTGTGCTCTTGTAAAATGTACAATATACACAACAAAACAACAGTAGTTGCTAACTTTTGTCAAGGTAAATACTATGTACTGTAGGTTCATACACAGTAAAATCCTGTACAAGATGACCCAGATGGACCCCATTTGTCAGTCTCACATTACCAGTAGTGGAAATTAGCACTGAAACAGTTTTTTGGAACTGAAGTAAAGACCAGAGTTGATTTGGCTTGACGCGCCAATGCAGCTGCACACACAACCTTAAACCTGTCTGGCCTCGTGTGGATGAGTCTGTAATATTACATGGAAGACACAAGGTGCGACCACCCGGAAATTATCTGCAGATGCAATGGAGCACCCTCAATATTGCTGTCCCAGTTCCCAAATCCGGTGATCTCACATGTACCGGCAACATTATCGGGGTGTTAGCTCGAATTGGCTCCTGGTGAACACCTTCAACTGGATGGTGTTCAAACGGATCCGTCCAGTTCCCGACCCTCTCCTGAGAACAATGCAGAACAAGAGAATGGCTGTGGATAAATCATTGCACAGCAGAGAATCATGCTGAAAAAAAGAAGAAGATTTGACTTCATTCACAGGGTTAAGATGCTGGACCTGAGAGCCTTGGGAATACCAGAGAAGCTTATCAAAATAGTGGCTGTGCCCTATGCACGCACCTGGCCCACTCATGCTCCATACCTCTTCATCATCGTGCTCGGTTACACACTAAGGAGGTCAGCGGCAGAGAGTAAAAGTTAGACTTCACCCTGGTCCCACGCCTCAAATGTACATCAACATCCGTTGCAGATGACATAGAACTGGTCTCAGATAGAGCTAGCCAGCCCCCCTTCTAATGTCATTGGAGGATGTGTGTCTGAGGAGAGGCCTCCATCTCAACACAGGGAAAACCCAAGGCCCTGGCATAGCACACCACTGATGCTACCATCCACACAGGACCCTTAGCACAAGACTCTAAAGTTCACCGTTCCTCTCAATGATGGGGTCACTCCTACTCTACGGCTTGGAGACGTGGACCCTCATAGCCAACACTGAGAAGTCACTGGATGGTTGCTATACCATGGCCCTTAACCGTAATGTGTCATTGCAGCATCATGTGCGAAACATCGACTTCTATGACAGCACGCCTGTCAGAGAATCATGGGCAAGATCGAGGAGCGTCGTCTGAGGGGTAACCGCCCCAAAACACACTCGCCCCCATTCGAGGACCACTTGCCCCCAGCAGTTCTAGTATTCTTGTATTCGTTTTACTGAGGTTAAGGTTATGAATAAGGTTAGGTTTAGGTATAGTTTACTGAGGTTACGTCTAGGAATAAGGTTAGGGTTAGGCATAGTTTACTGAGGTTACGTTTAGGAATAAGGTTAGGTTTAGGCATAGTTTTGCTGAGGTTACGTTTAGGAATAAGGTTAGGTTTAGGCATAGTTTTACTGAGGTTACGTTTAGGAACAAGATTAGGTTTAGGTACAGTTTTACTGAGGTTACGTTTAGGAACAAGATTAGGTTTAGGTACAGTTTGACTGAGGTTACGTTTAGGAACAAGATTAGGTTTAGGTACAGTTTTACTGAGGTTACGTTTAGGAACAAGATTAGGTTTAGGTACAGTTTGACTGAGGTTACGTTTAGGAACAAGATTAGGTTTAGGTACAGTTTTACTGAGGTTACGTTTAGGAACAAGATTAGGTTTAGGTACAGTTTTACTGAGGTTACGTTTAGGAACAAGATTAGGTTTAGGTACAGTTTTACTGAGGTTAAGTTTAGGATTACCTGGTGGCGACCATTCTGAGGTCGCTGGATTTGGCCCGGGGCGAGCGTGTTTTAGGGCGAGCGTTCTTGTATTCTCAGAATACAGCTGGCTGCTGTGTCACACAGTGCTTGCTGCCTGCCGGGCTACACAATGGGAGTCCAGGCAGAGCACTGAGCTTCGAGGCTGAGAAGAACGCATGTCCTACAGTATGTAGACCAACTTAAAGAGGGACACTGGCCGGAGGACACTCAGGGGGGCGCAGTGGTAAAGCTAGCCAACCCCAACGGAGTCCGGGGGTTCGAATTCACCTCGGTGCATCCGGCTTTGTCGAGCGTCTATATACGAACACAATTGGCCCGTGTTCGGGGGGAGGGAAGCGGGGGGTGACATGTGTCACAGCACGACACTCCTACGGGCTGAGGCGGCACCTGTCAGCGGGGAGTTTTGGGCAGCCGCAGGATTTAATAAATAAATAAAAATCGAAACAGGGGACACACTAGCCTCACAACCGCAGAGGAGCTTCTGCACTCCTGCAATGGTAGACAACAACAACAAAAGTTGGAGGAAGAGGACTTATATTCTGGCTTGTGGTGTCGCCACTACCCAGGCAGCCCCCCACATGAATGAACGGACTACATATTTACACTTTAGACACTCTCTCAGCAATACATTGTATTTTGTCCTTTCATATTGCTCTCATACTGCAGCTTTGAGGCCGAAAGCTCTCTGAGAGCTTAACCCATTAAGGCCGGGAACGCATCCGTGTCATTTGAAGATTTATTCGGGCTATTCAAAAATAGCAGATCTACAAGCTCATATGAGCTTGTAGATCTGCAATTTTTTGGAAAAGAATCGTGAAAATGTGTGCAAATCTTTGAATCTACATAGCTTAAACTACATTTTTAACTCAAATCTTTGCTTCTCGGGGTCCCTGGAACAACATATTTTCAGATGGGGGTCCGCGGCCAAATGCATATCATTTTGGGGGTCCTTGACATGAAAAAGTTTAAGAACCACTGATATATATATATATATTTTTAAACTGTTAGGATTTAGAAGACATTTGAAGAATCCCCAAAAGCAATAAGATTTGAGTTACAAATGTTCAAAGATTTGCACACGATTTTTCAAAAATAGCAGATCTACAAGCTCATAGCGCGGCACTCGGTGCCGCGCTATGAGCTTGCAGATCTGCTATTTTTGAATTGCCAAAGGAATCTACAAATGACACACAGATGCGTTCCCGGTCTTAACGGTTTAAACTGTAGTGAAGTATGGTTTATGGTCTGCAAACGGAACGAGAGATGAGAGCTGATGACAACGCTTTGTTTATACTGCTGGACGACTACCGGACGTGCAGGCTTTTAGCGCATTCTTTTATCTTCTTTTGTTTTACAATTGTATTGTATATATCTAATGTCTGTTGAAGTATGACGCTTTCTCGGACAGTGTACGGTACACAGTCAAATCCTATGAGTTATTTAACTCCAAAGAGTGTATAAATGGAACCAAATCGACCCTATGGGTCCATTTGGTTTCATAATACACACTTTGGAGTTGAGAGGATATTACTCTGTACATTGAAAATCAAGACCTTTTGTTTTAGTCAGTGGTGTAAAGTAACTAAGTACATTTACTCAAGTACTGCACTTAAATGCAATTTTGAGTATTTCCAATTTTCAATACTTTTACTTCTACTCCACTCTCAGAGACAAATATTGTACTTTTACTCCACTACAAATATTTGAAAAGTTACTAGTTACTTAGATTTGGATTATTATTACAAAAAATACATTAACAAGCTCACAACGCATTGTGAGCTTGTAGATCTACTATTTTCATTCTGCACAATGAGTATTTTTTACTTTTGACGACGATACTTTTACTCTTGAATACGGAACTTCTACTTGTAGAGTATTTCTACTTTGCAGCATTGATACTTTTACTTAAGTAAAAACATTTGAGTACTTTTTCCACCACTGAATACAACTAAGAACAATGAAAAGTAACACATGTTCGCTCTCGTAGGTCTCTCCGGTTACACACATGGGGATACCAGCGGCGTGCAACACGTCAAACTGACATGTTACAGTTCTCCAGACGAAAAACCACATTATAACAAAATAGCATTCACTCAAATCAAATCAACGTCCCCTCCATTCCCGTCCCGCTGAAACGGACGAATCAGCGAAGAGTTCAACAGGCGGAAACCAGTTTTCCAAACACAAAAAATCAATAAAGACCATAAAAGCTAAACAATTATACAAAACCACTTTACAGTTTTGGACACGGAAATAGGCTGTATAACATTACTCCAAGTCAAATCATTTTTATTCTTTACGCCTCATTACAAATAGGACAATCAAAGACGAATCAGCGCGTGGTCCAATATGGAATAAGATTATGGTCCAAAACAAGATTATGGTCCAAAACAAACACAACTAATGAAAGAAAGTAAATTAACCCATTAAGACCTGAGGCCTACAAATGCCTTCTAAACCAGTAGTTCTCAAGCGTTTTCATGCCGCTGAACCCCTAAAATAATACTGTATTTGACCGCGGACCCACATCTGAAAATGTTTTGTGCCAGGGACCCCCAGAAGAGAATATTGGTGTTAAAAAATGCAAAATGATTCAACATTTTTCAAACACTTTCAAGATTTTTTTCAGAAACGTTAAAACATAGCAGATGTACAAGCTTGCAGCGTGGCACAAAGTGACGAGCTGCAGTGAGCTTGTATATCTGCTATTTTTGAAAACCACTGTCCTTCTTTTCTGAAAAACTTGCTGCTATATAGCTAAAATCTAAAATGAGACTTTCCCAGTTGTAATGGGTTAAAGGAGTAGTTCACCCAAAACATTACTTATTTTCTATCAATTAGACACCCCATGAAGCCTTGAATTCATGGAGATTCTTTTGTAATTGATAGAAAATAAGCAATTTTTTGGGTGAACTACTCCTTTAAGGATGAAGCAGTGCTGGTCTGAGGTCAGATTCAGAGGCAGTGGGATTATCAGGTTTGTCCACCACACGCTGTCCTGGGGTCAGATCAGTACTGATGTGACATCGGAGAGGCAGACCACCAACACACACACATTCAGGGATACAGCCGTTTGCCTGTGACTGCTGCACACGTTCATACATACATCCCCTGACACCCCCACACACCCCCACACACACACACACACACACACACACACACACACACACACACACACACACACACACACACACACACACACACAGAGAGTGTGGGTTTGTAGATCATTATCAGTGGTTTGACTCCTGTGACATCTCTGCGGTATTCCATTGTGTAGATAAAAGGATCAAATGGTATATTTTTCCACAGAATCCCTGGCATTTGTTCTAAACCCATATTTATCCAAGAACAGTTTACGAAGCGCTTTCCCACAATGGCCTGATTCACATTCACAAAGTTCCCACACCTAGGGGCTACATTCCCAGCACAGAAACCAGTATGGATGCTGTATTCCCAGTATAGAAACCAGTGTGGGAGCTAGATTCCCATCACAGACACAGTCTGGGAGTGGCATTCCCAGTTAAAACATACATTCTCTTCCACAGTAAAATATTGAGCGATAAAGATGTAACTTTCCTCTTCAACCACGGATTTGAACTCGGTTTCCAGTGCAAGTGCTGACATTGAGCTATAAGCCTGCCTGCTTGCTCAGGGGATAAATTGAATCTTGACCTTCAGGTCAAAATTCGTGTCAGATCCGGTGTCTAGGTGAGATGTGACCTTTGACACGATCTAAAAGGTCTCAATTGAAGAGCAGGGTGACAAAATACATCCACTCCAATTGTATTATATCATAAGTTATAAGTTGTATTGTATTATTACGCGGCTTGGTTGAATGCTTGATTCTGATTGGTCAATCACTGAATTCAGCGGTGTGTTATTTCTGTATAATGACCGATGAGCTCTATGACAGGCCGCTGTCTAAGAACAGACACAGAGCACCAGCTGCGCTGCTTGATTTTGTGACGTATCAAAACATGACAGCCATGTAAACAAACAAGCAATGTCATTTACAGCTAAACGTTGCTCTCAAGAATGTTTTTGAAAACATTTGAAGCGAGAAATAATGCAGTAACCGAAAATGTATTCTATTTGATCAACACTTCCTTGTTTTACGAGGCGACTGTGTCCGCCCAGCGGACACAGTCGCCTCGTAAAACAAGGAAGTGTTGATCGGACACTTTCACAACTTAAATACTTTCATTACCGTAAGAAAGGAATTACTTTGTTTTGTTGTTACTTTTGGGTCAATGTATTATTTTTATTTTTAAATTTTTATCCCGCGATTTTTGTAACCCATTTTTTTTCACCCGGTGCCAATTTCCTAAGTGATCCTGGGCGCTACACCAGCCCTACACCAGCGCTACACCAGTCCCCCACAGCCTAGGGAGGCCAGGGCCGAGCTCATGCTTCCTTCAATGCATGAGAGCCAACTGACCTTCTTGTCACCTGACAGGGGGGGGTTTCCCCGGTTGGAAACACGTTATTCCAACCAGTTCCCTTCCCCTCCATCAGACACCCCGGCTGTCATGGGGGAGGCGGTATAGCGATGTTTTTGTGAGGGTATTAACTACCCTAGGAGACACGGGGAGAAGATGCAAACTCCACACAGAGTAGGCTTTCTCCAAACCCCACCTAGGGTATGAGAAGACGCACCCCCAGCGCCCACAGCATCCCTGGCGGGAATCGAACCCAGGACCTTCTAGCTGTGAGGCGACAGGGCTACCGACTGCGCCACCGCGCCCCCTGGGTCAATGTATTAATTAATTTATTAAGTAAGCGTGTAATAAGCGGGATAATTGACGGCAAGCCGGTCATTGTTGAGAAATAAAACCCTTCAGGGTGATTATGGCACCTTTTATTTCTCAACAATGACCGGCTGGCCGTCAATTATCCCTTGCTTAACATACTATACATAAAGATTGGACGAAATTAAAATGTATTCATTACGAAAAAGTTACATAGTGCTGCTTTAATTTAACTCAGAGTACACAAATAAAACCAAATGGACCCATTCGGGATGAATGGACACTCAGGGTTTTCGTGTGCCCTGTAACTGCTGTTGCTGACCATGGTTCCACTCCACTGGATAAACTGCCGTGTATAAATTGAGTGCAAAGCGTGAACGAACGTACCATAGCACACAGACAACGTGTTGGCACCGAGGAGCCATACTGCTCATGTTACAGACTATGCAGTTGAGTTCTGCTGTACTGTTCCAGAGGTTTATCTCATTGTGGTTCATGTAGCCGTCTTAAACGGTTTTACCCATTATGATAATTACGCTAAAACAGAGATTCTGCTGCCAACGTAAAGTTATGAAGATCAGTTACACATTGAATATTGTCCTTTCACATTGCTCTCACTATACCTTCTTTTGTTTTACAATTGTATCAGATATTGTTCATGTACGTTGAAGTATAATGTTATACATTATTCCGGCCAGGTTTCCCAGTCTATAAAATCTTTCGTTGTGGTTTATAAAGCCATAACGGAAATCTCCTCTGTGTTTAGCCATTATGATAATGATGTTAAAACAGACATTTTGTTGCCAACACAAAGTTTACAAGAAAGGGAAAATAATAGGGAGCTTTAGCCATGAGGTCAGCGCACATAAATATTATCTGTGCGGTGCAACAGCATGACAATGGGATGGGTTTCACGAGTACATGCCGACACATGCTGGACAATATGATCTCAACGTGCAAAGGGACAGTGCGAGGCATTCAAAGAACATATGATACGCTCGTATTTGTATCAGCCTATCACCTGACAGATGCATTCATCACCCATCTAATATTCTCTAGTTCGGTGCATTTGAGGAGCGTGGTCTATACTTTGCACCGTGATTCAATGTCATTATGCCGTTTAAACCACTGGTTCACAAAGAGGGGTCCGGGGACCCCAGGGGTCCTTGGTAGGGTTCCAAGGGGTCCCCAATAAAATGAGGAACATGTTTTCTATAATGACATGACTGATCACTAACGACAAATCACATTGTGGCAAAAAAGGATCAAACAGTCAGACAGGGTACCCTAATAACACAAACCCAACTTCCACAACATCAACACTTTTTGTATAACTGTAAAGGATGCAATATAGTTTATTTAGTATATTATTCAGGTATTTCTACCTGAATATATCGGCCTAGTGTACATGTTGTATGTATTAGACTGACAAGGAACGATGCCTGTTAACAATACCTGGTGGGAACGCATGCCACTTCAGTTATGCCACACACATTGCAGTACCCATTATCATACTTGGATGCCAGTCTATACTATGGCTACTATATGATATACTGATATCAGGAATCTCCACATATGGGCATAAAAGGGACACAGACAGACAGACAGACAGACAGACAGACAGACAGACACTATATGCTGCCCACCCTCGGGTCCTTGGCGATACACACGGCAATGTTGAAGTTGATTGGTCAGACGGTACCAGGGGGTCCCCAGCAAAAGTAGTTAATATAGCGTCACAATCATTTTTAACCACTTTAACTATTACTTTATACTTTAGCTATTCAAAAATAGCAGATCTACAAGCTCATAGCGCAGCACCGAGTGCCGCGCTGAGCTTGTAGATCTGCTATTTTTTTTTTATCTTGATTTTTTTTGCAAATCTTTGCATATATATATATATATTTCAATTTAGGGGTCCTTGGCATGAAAAAGTTTGAGAAGCACAGCTCTACTATAGACATATGTGCCTCTGGTAGGGTGTCCAGGTTTCCGAGCCATAGAGCAGCGTGGAGACGCAGACTGCCTTTTTACACCGCAGCCTTGGAGGAGATGGTGAGGTTCCTGTTCTGGAAAACCCTGGCCTATAAGGCCAGGCCAATGAGAGCTTGGACGTCATCGTCTATGGTGCAGGATGGTGACAGAGTGCTACCACCCCATTCGGATGCTATCAATGCATTGAATGGGAGATTATCACGGTTTATCAGACCATTGAATGGGCGAGTAGGCGACATACTGACCTGCCCGCGATTTATCAGACCATTCATCTGGGTGTTATCAGGACCTACTGACCTACCGACGGAGACGACTTAAAAAGTTCAGTTTCGGACCATGACGGAGGCGCGCAGTCTCAAGCGAACTAGAGCCACGTGAGGGACCACCGATCGAGCTAAAGCGAGCGAGTTGCTGTCCCGAACGTTGCGACGTTCGCTTGAGCCTACTCAGCGCTGTTCGAGTTATGTACCGATAGGCAACAGAATCGTAAATCATGTTGTGGGGACTGCTCTGCCTCCGAGTAGGTCATTAGCTCCTGATTACGCCCAATGAATGGTCTGATAAATCGTGAGTAGGTCAGTATGTCGCCTACTCGCCCGGTCTGATAAAACGTCATAATCTCCCATTCAATGCATTGATAGCATTCGAAGCCGGTGGTGCTACCAAGGTAGGTGAAGTGAGGGACGGTGGCTAATGGAGGCCCGTCAAGGGTGAAGATAGGCATGTTTGGCTGGGGAGTAAACTCCTGCACGAGTATTTGCGTTGTTTTTACGTTGATCTGGAGGCCAATGGCACTGTATATGGAGGCGACCACATTTAGTGCTTACTGAAGGGATTCTGGTTAGTTATGCACGAGACAGGCAGACTGACGCGCGCACGCACACACACACACACACACACACACACACACACACACACACACACACACACACACACACACACACACACACACACACACACACACACACACACACACACACACACACACACACACACACACACACACACACACACGCGCGCACACAAACACAGATTCCGTGCATTTAAAGATATGCATGTATAGTATTCTATGCACACAACTCGAATACCCCAAATCCACCACTGTTACCACAGGATATAACATTTCTCCCGGCGACGACAACCGATCAGGTTGCAGCGGGAGAGCTCGGGCCGCCATGTGGTTTCGGTAAACTGCACAGAACAACATGACATAGATGCAGCTGACAAGAGTGTATGTTACTGTATATCTGAACGGTGCTATCTGCTCTGCCGCCATTAGCCACGGTTCACGGAGGGAGCACTTGAACCGGCGAACGGATGAGCTGCTGTGTGTAATTGGTCCCATACTGGTCTGAGACATTATGTTATAGTTTCGAGAAAGACCGCATTGTGTTGTAGTGTAGAGATGCCTTCATTACACTGTGAAATGTTGGATAGCATGGTGAAACTACATTGGCTGATATTTGCATAAAGCAGTGGTGTAAAGTAACTAAATATATTTGCTCAAGTACTGTAGCCTACTTAAGTACAATTTTGAGGTATTTGCACTTTACTTGAGTATTTCCAATTTCCAATACTTTTACTCCACTACATCTCGGAGGCAAATATTGTATTTTTACTCCACTGCAATTATTTGAAAGCTTTAGTTACTAGTTACTTTGTTGATTTTGATTATTATTATAAAACATACATTAACCACTTCAGCCGGGAGCCCTATATACATTTCGGCCATCTGAAAATAGCCGATCTACAAGCTCACATTGCGTCGCGATGCATTGTGAGCTTGTAGATCTGCTATATTTCAAAAAATTTTAATACATTTTATAGATTTGAAAACTTGTGAAATGGGACATTCTGCATAATGGGTATACTTTCTACTTTTGGTACTTTAAGTACATTTTGATACCGATACTTTTGTGCTTTTACTTTGAATATTTTGAATTCCAGACTACTCTTGCGTGAATCCACGCATTGACAAAGCACACACACACACACACACACACTGGCAGATTCCGCCCCAGAGGTGAAATAAAAGTGCGGTGGGACCGCGCCCTAACAGAGTATTTCTACATTGCAGCATTGATACTTTTACTTAAGTAAAACAAGTGAGTACTTTTTCCACCACTCGCAAAAAGAAAAAGAAAAAAAGAAATGCAGATGATCTGGTCTTCATAATTATGTATTTACTTAATGCAATTATGTGTTCTTCACGTACATTTTGTCATTTGCCCCCCCCCCCTCCACACTAAATCTCTTTACTGAAAATAGCCGATCTACAAGCTCACAACGTGATGCGTTGTAAGCTTGTAGATTGGCTGTTTTCAATGAGGCCTTAATAGGGATGCTAGGTTTCATGCGGTTAAATTGGCCATTTTAAAGATCTGCATCGTTTCAATAAAGTCACCAGAGTGTCCATGCTAAATGCATAGTCAAATGTCTCATATCTTATTTATGTTCTAAGACATTTTTATGTGAAGCAACGCAACGGGCTGTATACCACTGTGCCCACGACAAAAGTCTCTTCGGGGACCATAAAGTTTCACCCTAAACCTTAATCTTACTTACGCTTCAAGTACATTCTTCAACTACAGCTCTACAATTCTTCAACTAGTGAGAAACCGTAGGCCTACTTGTTATCCCAACACAATAGCACATTGTCTCATGCTGTGCAATAACCCCCAAAACATCTACAAAAGATATGACTTGTTAAGGTGAATATTGTCTGCAGTGAAGCACAGGGATCTCGGTCTAAGCAGATCAGCTTACAGGTATGTCGTGAGAGCACGCCAGAACCGTAATGCAGTAAATGTTGTTTATTGTACCGGATGAACACAGGCACAGAACTCTTGGAGGGCTCTTGGAGGGATTAGCTATAATCGCCTCTTGATGGCTTTGTTTCACAATGGTTCTTGACAACAGGACCTGATTCATTTATTTATTTATTTCTAAACCATAATTTAATCATGGGCTGACTTGATTCCAACAGAGTGTGTGTGCCGCCTTGTGTCCTGCTTCCAATAACATCTCTGACTTTCAGTTGATGGTAAATGCAATTACGTACAGCACTTTTTCCAGCCTTTCCGACCACTCAAAATGCACTTTACAATGTACCGTACTTCACATTCACTCATTCACGCACATTGCAACGGCACTAAACAGTAAATTCAATCAATTCAAATCAATTCAATTTGATTATAAAGCAGAATCACAACACTTATAGAGCAGAGACCCGATGTTGCCCCCCTACACACCCCGAGCAAGGTACACATTTCATGCTACAATGCGGTAGCCTACACATTCACACACTGAGGAAACCAAACTTGCTTAGCGGTTCAGTGTCTTGCTCAAGGACACACCGACATGCAGCCGAGAGGAGCCGGCAAGCTCTACCTCCTATAAGATGTAATTTACTTGAACATATCTGTCAAAACGCCATCACACCAAAAAGCTTAGGTAACTTATTTCCGACAATGGTCCTTTGCCATGTGTCTCTCTCTCTCTCTCTCTCTCTCTCTCTCTCTCTCTCTCTCTGTCTCTGTCTCTGTCTCTCTCTCTCCGTCTATCTGTCTCTCTGTCTGTGGTAAAGGTAGATGGCCACCCACACAGAGCCTGGTTCTGCTCGGGGCTTCTTCCTGTTTAAAGGGGGATTCCTCCCTTGCCACCACTGCCAAGCGCTTGCTCATGGGGTAATGTTCCATCTCTGTAGTGTAGAATATGGTCTTCGAAAAGTATAGGCTTACGGCTTAAGTGGTTAACCGGGTCTACGCGTAAAGTGTCTTGAGAAAACTTGGGATTTGGCCCTACGATTGAAAATTGATTGATCTAGCAGCCAGGTACAGCACTGGGGTTTCAGTGTTAAGTGTAGGATTAGAACAACGTTCATCTGTTCATTCGACATTTTCTTCCCCTAAAAAAAAATAATGAAAATCTACCATTCAGGAAAGAAATCCTTCATTTGAGTTGATGTTGATGTATGAACAGTCTTGGATATGTTTCTTTTCCAATGACGGTTTCCTCTCATGTGGGATTTTTTTCCAAACGTCTCCAGGGGTTTATGGAGGGGTGGGGACACAGTCGAGGGAGTATACACCCCCGCTCAGACCAGAAGCATCCATCTTCCCCTGTCGTTCGCCGCAGCATTCCCGCTCCGTCCCGACATGAATTCATCAAACCGTTTCAGCACTTTTTGACGCAAGCGCATTCAGACTTTTTTTTACCACTTTGCAAGAGGGTGTTTGAGCCAAACAGTACATCGTTGGCATTAACGGAAGCATCCATCACGGGCTGGCTCGTTTCAGCATGGTTGAATCAAGGCAAGGTGATCATGATCAGTGGGGGAGAGCTACAAAGTACCATTCACTTAAGTACGGTACTTAAAGGAGAAGACCACACATTTTCAACATTGAACTATGTCTTTAATACACCTTAGAGCTGTTGTGTGGAAATAAGAAAAAAGTCTCCCCCCCTCTATGTTGCCTAGAACTGGATAATTGATTGAGGTCATGTGACAGTGACATACGCAGGGTGTACTTTTGGCTACCACTCCATGGCATTAACAGAAACATCCACAGTACATCTCAGAGGCAAATAGTGTACTTTTTTCTTTTTTTACTCTACTACGATTATCTGACAGTTTTAGTTTGTAGTTACTTTTTTATTATTGTTACAAAACATACATTAAGCACTTTAACCCCATTTTATATGCAAAAATATGCAAAAAAAGAAATTGTGCCAAATTTTGGAAAATGTTAATACTTCTACTTTGGTAATGTAAGTATATTTTGATGCCAATACTTTCGTATTTTCACTCAAGTAACATTTTGAAAACAGGCCTTTTACTTGCGACGGAGGTGTTTCTTATGGTGGGGTACTTTTACTTGAGTAAAAACTACTTCTTCCATCACTGACATCCATTACGGGGGCTGACGCGTTTCAGCCGCGTCGAGTCAAGGCAAGGTGATTATGATTGAGCGAGGCTCTTGTTCGCTGGCAGGGTGGTAAATGGCTTCCCCTCACTCATCTGTTATCTTAGCCCGTAATTAAACCATTAAGACCGGGAAACGCATCTGTGTCATTTTTTGATTTCTTTGGCTATTCAAAAATAGCAGATATACAAGCTCATAGTGCGGCACCGAGTGCCGCGCTATGAGCTTGTAGATCTGCTATTTTTTGAAAAATCGTGCAAATCTTTGAATACAATGTTTTTTAAAGCAAACATTTGTGACTCAAATCTTTGCTTCTGGGGATTCTACAAATGTCTTTTTTGAAAAAACCTATGTTGCTATAATCAGTGGTTCTCAAACTTTTTTCATGTCGAGGACCACCAAAATTACATGTATTTGGCCGCGGACCCCCATCTCAAAACATGTTCTTCCAGGGACCCCCCAGAAGCAAAGATTTGAGTTACAAACGTTTGCACAAATTTTCAAAATCTTTCAAAACATATAGCACACTTCGTGCCTTGCTATGAGCTTGCAGATCTGCTATTTTTGAATAGCCAAAGAAATCTAAAAATGACACAGATGCTTTCCCGCTTTTAATGGGTTAATAACATCTAGCTAATGGGCTCTCCAAAGACCCTCATCTATAAATGTCTCCGGAGCGGAGCCGCCCTCGCCGCACAACTCTATATGTATAGGAAGAAGGAGTGTTCAGGATAGAAATATGCAAAGACCTCGGGATATATATATATATATATATATATGGGTTAATTTATCAACACAACTTGGTTCGCACGTACATCCTGTACCCGCTATATAGGCCTGTGTGCTGTCATGTCTGGGAGGGCAGAGGTGTGTGTGTGTGTGTGTGTGTGTGTGTGTGTGTGTGTGTGTGTGTGTGTGTGTGTGTGTGTGAGAGAAAGAGAGAGAGGTCACCTGAGTTTGCTTACATATGCAAATGTTTCCATGTACCTTCACTGCAAACCTCAGTGTGTACGTGTTAGTTTCCGTGTACAGTATGTGGATGTCTGCAATGCACACATTTACACATCGTTGCTGTCGGGCAGAAACCTCTTATCTCCATATTTTATTTTTGTGTTTTTCCGTAAATCAACGCCCTACTTGATCATACTACAGTGTCACACAAAAGCATCAAAAGTAGCAGATCCATAAGCTTGAAACACGGCGCAAAGCGACACGTTTCAAGCTTGTAGATCTGCTACTTTTGATGCTTTTGAATTTGAATCCTGAAAAGTAACAGTTTTGGACTTTTCCACCCGACAAGAGACGATATAAGACATGTAACTCATAGCTGCAGTGCGACGGTAGAATATGTTTAAATTCATACATGGCCATGCAGCATTACCAGCAAGCTCATGTGTGAACATATAATGTGTGTGCTCGTGAGCACGCACACTCTTATGAATGCATGTGTGTGTGTGTGTGTGTGTGTGTGTGTGTGTGTGTGTGTGTGTGTGTGTGTGTGTGTGTGTGTGTGTGTGTGTGTGTGTGTGTGTGTGTGTGTGCCCCTCGACCACTGAGAAACCCGATATCGTCCTTGATTTAGTAGAATAACAGCTAAGTGCACGTGCACTTAGCTGTTACGCGACCCACCCAGCGCGGACACCCGACCTGACACCTCTGGTCACATGCACGCCACCGCCTCATGCACGCCACAGGGCAACTAACTCTCACATGACACTTATTACCCAGGTCACATGTGTCAGAGGCTGAAAGAGTGTCGAGCACTATAGGGGGTTGTATGAGTGCATATACACACATAATACATATACCTGTATACACGCACACGCACACACACACACACACTAATCTACACTGTGAAATCCTCAGTGTTAGAAATGGAACCAAATGGACCATCACAGGGTCCATTTGGTTCCATTCGTACACTCTCAGAGTTACAGACCAATAAGGGTCCATTTGGACCCCCTTCTGGTCCCCAGACCCGATCTACAAGCTCACAAGCTATTTCATTGTTGAAATTCTTTTGAAAAAGTGTTTGAATTTGTTATTAATTTATGAAGAAAACATTCTTGAATATTTGCATTCTTGAATATCTTTTGAAATAATAATAATGAATAAACGAATGTAGGAAACAAAAAATTCAAAGTCAAATCAAATCAAAGTGGGTCCGCGACCCAAGAATAGGTCCCGACCCAGTGTTTGGGAAACAGTAGTCTACGACTAGATTTTGGATTGACAGTGACGGGGAGGGACCACTATAAAGTGGGGTAATCAACCACTTAAGGCCTATATACTTTGTCGTACGACCAGAGCTATTGAGAAAGTTACGACACTCCCATAAACTTCCATTGTAAACGAAGAATATTCAAAATTCAATAATTTATTGCCAAAGCCAATTTAGTTGTTTTGGAGCAAGAGCGAGAAAAATGGGGAATTAAGGACTGTCAATGCAAGACAGAATAGCCGAATAGTGAAAATAGCTGATCTTCAAGCTCACAGCGCGTCACACTATTTTCGCTATTTTTGAAGATCCATGCCCAAAATAGGGATGCTAAGTTTTAAAGTCTTATATTTGTTCTATTTTCGAAGTTTCTTATTCCGTTTTGAGTTTTATGTATTCTATTCTGTCATATATCATCACTTTTATAAAACCTTTTGCTATCTTACCTCCTGTGCACTTTGGTTGATAGATAATTAACTTATACAGTATGCTCCATTATTTTTGTATTCAAGGCCAATAAAAATACCTAATTAATTGGGGAGAGAATGGTAGAAAATGCAATAACATTAATCATATTGAGTGCTATGAACTTTCAAATGGCAGCAGGCCAGTAGAACAGCAGGGGGTCAGATCTAAATACTGCGCATGCCGGTTAAACAAATCGTAAGTCTGTCTCTTGATGCTCCATAAACACGCAAGTATACGTGGAGGGAATGTGATTAATGCTCTACTGCTGTCAGATAAGAACCATAACAGATCGATGAATCACACAGAGTGTTATCAGACAATATGTTAAAAACACGGGCCGTCATATAGGGTTGTGTATAA
This sequence comes from Gymnoscopelus braueri, assembly GCF_963280865.1. Taxonomy (NCBI): domain Eukaryota; kingdom Metazoa; phylum Chordata; class Actinopteri; order Myctophiformes; family Myctophidae; genus Gymnoscopelus; species Gymnoscopelus braueri. The sequence goes on from NC_137626.1 coordinate 32,950,988, forward strand.
TTTATACAGAATCCCATTACTTCTGTGAAGTGGATTCAAAGTGCTCATAATCGTCACTGTCGGAAAGAAACCTTGTAACTCCACATTTCAACTTGTCATGTTTTTTTTTGTTGCCGTTTTTTGGGGGCTTTTTATGCCTTTATTATGGATAGGACAGTAGGCTGACAGGAAATGGGGAGTGACACGCAGCCGTCGGGATAGGGACTCAAACCCGCAACACGCTATCAGGCTACATCGTAGCCTAGTAGCGGTACGGGCCAAAATCACATTGTTTTTGTTTGTAAATTAATGCCCTACGTACAAGAGTGTTGTGCAAAAGTAACGAAAATAGTCAATCTACAAGCTCAAGCTGTGAGCTTGTAGATTGACAATATTTGTGGTTAAGTGTGTTAAGTCTTTTTTGGGGCCTTTCTGCCTTTATTTGGATAGTACCTCACTGTCCAAATGACAGGAGAGTGACAGGAAACAGGGAGAGAGACGGGGGTGACACGCAGCAATGGCCGTCGGGCTCGGGAGTCGGTCCCGCTACTCGTTGTTGTTGCATTAGAGGCGAAATGTAGTACGCGCCTTAAAGGAGTAGTTCACCCCAAAAATGTCTTGTTTTCTATCAATTACACACCCCATGAAACCTTGAATTCATGGAGATTCTTTTGTTTTTGGCGCATTCCTAAGCCTGAAGTTCAAACTATTGGCTAAGGAATGCAACAAAAACAAAAAAATCTCCATGAATTCAAGGCTTGATGGGGTGTGTAATTGATAGAAAAGAAGTATGTTTTCGGGTGAACTACTCCTTTAACCACGCGGCAATCGGCGCCCTGAGTGTGTCAAGCATCGGACCAATCTGAAGTACTAACAAGAGCTTGAGAGACTACGTAAATAACTACACTGGATCCATTGGAAAACAGTTTTGGACATGCGAGGATTCCACCCCGTCGGGCGAAGGACGATATACAGTGCATGAGCTCATGCAGGCACTTTCCTCCTGGCTGTCTGGAGGCTGACGGATGAGACAAACGTCACCGTTTGCTACGAGGGCAACGCTTCACTTCCTCATTAGACCTGACGGATTCTCTCCTCACCTTCTGACGTTTCGGAGCCTTATCTCAAAGCCCTGCAGGGCCCTATACACTCTGGACGCGTCTACTGCTGCTGCTGCTGAGAGCCATTTAAGCACTCTCTCTCTCTCTCTCTCTCGCTTTATGGCCTGCTATATTACACAAACACAGTAAACTAAAACCTTAGGAAAAGAACACGTCCTCAGGCTGGGCTTGGGAGTGTGGAGTCTTCCTGACTGCAGCAGCGTTAAGTGAAGGATACGGCGGTGTTTGGTGTTAGAAGGATGAATTACGGCGCCATAAAGGTGACTTTACATAAGAAGTAGTGGGATCAAAACATTTCAAAAACATTTAAGAACTGGAATCCGGGACTTGTTTCTAAGGATAACATTTTTTAACCAATGCATGGTATGTTAGTGCAATAAAACTAGTACATGTGCAGTGATAGAAGGTGGTCTCGTCTCCCTACTCTTCCATTGAGACATTTAGACCCTGGTGTCAGGTAGGACACCTACTGGTTGATGTGTAGTACTGCCTGGAGCTCATAAGCCCAATATCTCCCCTGGACACGCAGGGATTCCCTCTTGAATGGTGCGGTAGATTTTTTTGGTTTCCCATGTGGGATACCAGGGTATAGTTACAATTACCTATCTCCATAAATACAAATAAATACAAAAGTATGGGTTGCAGCTTTAACTTCCTTTATAAATAACTCACACTGCCTGCCTGTGCCAGGGGACAATAATATGAACATTACATACAAATGTATGTAATGATAAAATAAACTGCTTGAGTTGTGGTGGTAATACTTCATGTTGCATTATCTTGCGTTGCGCTACATTGCGGTGCATTTTGGCCCTTTTCTTTATGTTACGTTACATTATGTTACATTACACTGCATTACGTTACTTACTCTCTCTCTCTCTCTCCCTCCCTCCCTCCCCCAGCCTGAACTGTTAATATTCATGTTGTCCCTCTTCTGTGTGTGATACTATAATACGGTATTACACTTCATTTAATAAAAGCAACTGGATGTTGTTAACTTGTGGTTTTATAGTGACATACATAACGGTCCAGTGCACTACGATCATTTTCAGCTGGAGCCATGGCAAATCGAACGTCAATTTGCATTTCACTGTATGATTCTTTATCGTGTATGATTGTTTATCGTATAGACTTAATAAGCCAGCTTCGCACGACTAGAGGATGGTGATAATCTCGCAGCCTTCTCTGCTAAAAACTGGGTGGAAACGATCAAATCAAAGTCTTTTGGGGCGGTCCTTCTTTTTGGGACAGTGATATGATTGGTTCTTAAAAGCAGTGGGTGAAGGTTCGTTAGAGGCCGTTCTCGCCACTGTTCTAGCAAAAGAACCTTGTATTGATGTAACCAGACATAATCGGTACAGGTGGAGATCTACAAATGTCTGGCAACGCAAGTGTCTTTATCGTATGATTAATGAATGCGTAAACTAGCAATATATTGTCTCTGTCGGGTGGAAACCTCATATGTCCGAAACTGTTAATTTTCAGGATTCGAATTCAAAAATAGCAAAAGTAGCAGATCTGCAAGCTCAAAACGCGTCACTTCGCGCCTCATTTCGAGTTGTGGATCTGCTACTTTTGACGCTTTTGTGTGACGCTGTAGTGTGATCAAGTTTAATTTACGAAAAAACACAAAAAGTAAAAACAATACGGAGACAGGAGGTTTCTGCCCGACAGCAAAGATATACAGTATATACCTTATCAAACCTTTTGCAATAAGCTTTACTTTCCACGTTATTATGTATGAACAATGAATGCATGAAAGATGCTCTTCCACATTGCATTACACCAGCCTGAGAGAGCTGTGCCGTGCCAGAAACAAACTAGAAACAAACCATACTAATAACATTGTGCCAGGCGATCAGACAATGTCACGCACAACAAGCCAAACGTCTTGACCTGTTGCAGCGGTTTTCCTCTGCTCTTAAATCTTTCCCTTGACAAGGGGTTTAATTACCAGGCTTTTGACCCCTCGCTGACCCAAACATCCTGCAAACCAGGCCAATTAAAACAGCTTTTGCAGACGGATTTACCCGGATGCACACTTCAAACAGGGCAGACAAACCTCCAGCTCCTTGCAGTAAAACACGGTGGCTTGTTAAAATCCCATTCTGAGGGAAGGCTGTATATGACTGTGCTATAAATCTCTACACAGTAAACTCCTCAGTGTCAATTTAACTCTTGAGCAGAGGTGGAAAGTAACTGAGTACATTTACTCAAGTACTGTACTTACAATTGTACTTACAATCAAAGCTGATATTCTACCCATATAATAACATGACAAACACGGTATGATTTTTTTTTCCCCCTTACACATTTTGAAAAATAAATGTCAACTTGATGTTGATTTTGCTATATGAATTAGGAAGAAGGCCCATCCTGGATCAAGACCTTCAAATAGTCAAATTAATTGAAGTTGACATTTTTATAAAACAAAAATCTATTTGTGATGTTATGTATTGGCAGAATCAGGTTTGTTTGTGTTTGTTTAGGTGCTAAAAGAGTGACTTTGATAGCTGCTTCACCGTGCAACTTCAGTCAATGTGGAGACAGTTTTTGGAATATCAATTCCTAATCAATGAAGCAACTGAAATATTTGGAGTTATATCATGGTAGCTACACAACCCAAACTACAACCAGACTACTTTTTCCACAATTGACTCTCGAGAATGTTCAAATGGAACCAAACGGACCCGTAAGGTTGTACACAATCAATTACAAAAGGATAAGTCTGAGAATTTTATGTGACTCCAAATTCAAGTGTAAAACCTAAATCCAAGCGATAACTGTAAAGATAAAAGAGGTTACGGTCCAGAATCAGATGCGGCAGGGTGGCGTCTGAATAGAGAAAGATTGCACCGTAACTGAAAGGGTCACAGGTTCGATTCCTGGCACCACAAACGTCTGTGTCTAATGAGCAAGACAATAAAACCATATGTTAAGACATTGGGATAAGTCGCTCTGGATGAGGGAGTCGAGATTAATGACAAAAATAGATTCCACCACACGTCCCATACGTCGTCTACGCCGACTTAGAACAAAACGCAATTACATCTCGAGCCGTATCAGAAATAGAAACGGTAGACCACAGAGCAGGGGTTATAAGAACACAAAGGGATTACTTCTGCTCCGTGTAGCTCCGTGAAGGAGGAGAGGAGAGGAAGGAGGCAGACGAGAAGTCTGCTCCTTTGATCTCCTTCGCTGCGAGCGGACCGCTCTCACGGCGAAAAGGGCATAATTCATCACATATTTCATTAAGGGGAGTGAGATCACTCCTGGCAACGGCAGCGGCGAGGGGAGACCGGCACTGTGGTTCAACCCCTTAAACAACGACGACCCGTTGCCAAAGGGGGTTTCTCGCTGCTGAGGACAAAAATAACAAGCCTGCTAGAGACATGAAAAAGTAAACACACCTTCAGCGCAAAAGAAAATCACACAAACATGGAGTTTGAGTGTTTCATTCTAGGTGCCAAGATACTGGCGCGACGTCCCCAAACAAAATGTCTACCTTAAGTAGAAAGACCTCCTAGTGGAATTGTATGAAGTAATTTAATTCCAATACATCTAAGCTTGTTTTTGAGATGTTTGTGGAAATGAAATTAGGTTACCGTAACTCACTCAAGCGGCTTAATTTAATACTATATCATGAGTTGTTGCAAAAAAATCAATTCAATAGAGGGAACAATTTGAATCTAGGCCAAACAGATTTTTAGTTTTACCTTGTTCTATAAGAAATAAGGTTTTGAGATCAAATGTAAGATTCAAAGTCATTATAATCTTTTAAATCATTTCTTACAATGTATATTTTTCTGTACAGCCTTTCCTTAATAAATTGTGTTTATTAATGTTATTCTGTACTAAGTTCTGATTGTATTTTTCTGCGTGTTTATGCAATTTTATCTTCCCATCTCTTAATTTCATTTATTTTCCCTCGACTGTGAAATCGGCAACTTTCGTTTTTCAAAAAGTTCCCACATAAATAGTGTTATTTTAAGTCAGGTTGTTATGCAACAGGCTCCAGGGCACTGGATGCAGCCCACATTCAATTAGTTAGGTCTTGAAGGGCTCCTGATTCCATAAGTCTGACCTGGTCAGAACAACACAGAGGTTATAGGAAAGTAATTTCACGGCTGTTTGAAGAATATCAGAACTTAAAGGCCGTCCTTCTGCGACAAATTTGCTCGTGGGCTCAAAGGCTTTCATGGGAAATGTATACACAGCACAGGGCCAGATTTGGGTGAAAGGGTGCTCAACCCATGATCTAAGGGATTTGTGTGAGAGAGAGGTTCAACAGAGTGTGCGTTATGTTAAGGTTGGTATGCACCGCAGCACACATTCAATTAGTTTAGATATACACTGTTAGGTTTTCAATGTTTTTTTCTGGCCAAGGAACGGCAAACGGGTCAAAATCTCAAAGCACACCTGTATCTTTGCTAAACAGCCTCTATATACAGTGGTTCTCAAACTTTTTCAGGTCAAGGACCCCCACAATGATATGTATTTGGTATGTATTGACCCCCCACCCCCCCCCCCCCATCTCAAAATATGTTGTGCCAGGGACCTCCAGAAGCAAGAAGCTTCAAGCTTGTAGATCTGCTACTTTTGTGTGACGCTGTAGTATGATCAAGTAGGGCATTCATTTACAATTATTTACAAAAATAATAATTTTTAATTCACAATAATTCACAAAAAGTTAAAATATGGAGATTCTGCCAGACAGCCACGATATACTGTATTGCAGTAATAATCAGTGGTGTAAAGTAACTAGGTACATTTACTCAAGCATTGTGAGCTTGTAGATCTGCTATTTTTCAAAATATGTTTATACATTTGAAAAGTACTTTTACTTTTGAAACTTTAAGTACATTTCATACTTTTGTTCTTTTACTCAAGTACATTTTGAATTCCAGACTTTTACTTGTAACAGAGTATTTCTCCATTGCAGTATTGATACTTTTACTTAAGTAAACAAATTGAGTACTTTTTCCACCACTGGTAATAATATATGGTTGTGTCCCATAATCCCAAGGCACACCTGGACGTGAGCTCCCAAACGGCACACCGTTTGGGACTCTCTGCCCTGGTAAGTGATGTACTGTACATAAACAAACTTACGTGAACGAGGAATACTAGGAACGCAAAAGCTGGTCAACTTTTATAACGTATACCACAGCGTAACAACACGCACACAACATACCACACTTTTTAAAGATTTTTATAGATTCATAAACCTGTCATGTTTTATCTCTGCAGCATAATAGTTGCACGGTTTGTTAAACACTGTAAAATATGTTTTATATCATTCTGGCACGATAAATCGTGGGCAGCAGTATTTACTGACGTTTAACAGCTTAACGCTGAAGTGTAAATGACCCACCTTTACAGCCTTTTCTCTTCTTTATTCAGTCAGCAAATAAACCACAAGGCTCCGACGGGCCTCAACTCTGAACTTACACTTCAGGCAGAGCAGAGCTGACTGTCTCCTTGTGTAGAAAGAATTTGAGTAATTATCCCACCACTCACTCTGAGAGTGAACAATTAGAACCAAATTAGGTCCATTTGTTTGCTCTCAGTTTACAAACGGTCAAATTAATGAACACTGGGGATTTTTTACTGTGTATTGACACCAAATGCAAGTGAAAAAACTAAAGTCAGCAAGTGTTTGGAACATTTTTCATAATTTAGATTTTTTTAACACAAATCTTCTCTTCTGGGGGGTCCCTTTCAAAAACATTTTCAGATGGGGGTCCGTGGCCAAATACATATCAATTTGGGGGGTCCTTGACATGAAAAAGTTTGAGAACCACTGATATAGAGTATGACAAGACACTACAACTAGAGCATCTGCAGTGGTCTCCTTACTCTTCTATCGAGACATTTAGACCCTGGTGTCCGGAGTCCGGACACCTAAATGGGCTGACACAAATAGTACTGCCCAAAGCTAGTAAGCCCAATATCACCCCTGGGCCATGGATGGGATTCTGTCTGGGATGAGCCGCACATGTGTCTGGAGACCTGGTGGTGAACAAGCAGTGCCAATGTTTATGCCACAGAGACAACTGCTAAATCCTTCCCTGACCTAATGGCAGTGATTCACTGCTTTTATCATGAGTGCAGTTCAGAGTAAACACATCTGGGCTGACCTCGGGGCAGAACTGATCTGCAGTGGTGGAAAGTATACATTTACTCAAGTACTGCGCTTAACCGATTAAGACCCCGGGCCGATTCTACAAATGCCTTCTAAATCAATAGTTCTCAAACTTTCCTTTTTTTTTTCAAAAATGTTAAAAAATAAATTAAAAAAAAGCAGATATACAAGCTCACAGCGCGTCACTTCATGCCGCGCTGTGAGCTTGTATATCTGCTTTAAAAAAAAATATTATTATTATTATTATTTTTTATTTAGAGTGGCCAATCATTTTTTACCCCCTTTTCTCCCCAATTTAGTCGTTACGCCAATTGATTCCTCCCCACAAACATGTCTGTGTCACTGCTGTTGTATCCTACTCACTCACCTGCCAGGGAGGAGCCCCCACCAGGAGGACGTAGAGCCTTCGTCCTACTCCTCCCGCCAAACACTCCCCAGCCCGTAGGAGTACATGCAATGAACGATATCACCCTCCCCCGTCCGGCTTCCCTCCCCCGAACACGGGCCAATTGTGTTCGTGTAGACGCTCGACAAAGCCGTGGTGGTGGTGGGCAGTGACTTTACCACTGCGCCACCCGAGCGCCCCTATATCTGCTATTCTTGAATAGTTTATGCAAAAATCAAAAATGCAGACGCTTTCCTGGTTGTAATGGGTTAAGTACAATGTTGAGGTAATTTTACTTTACTTAAGTATTTCCTTAATTTTGTATTCCTTTATACTTCTACTTCACTACAGTACACTAATACATCTCAGATACAAATCATGCACTTTTTTTTTTACTTCAATACAATTATATGACAGCTTTAGTTACGAGCTACTTTGCAGATTTACAAAACGTAAACAACTTAAGTCCTCTTTTATACCTTAATCCATAAGGTCACAATGTTTTATGATGGTGTGATGGGTTGTGAGCTTGTAGATTGATATTTTTTTTTTACGTTTGACACATAAAAAAATATATATATATTGAAAGTAAGTGAGTACTTTTATGCCTGGTACTTTTACTCAAGTATGAATGTATGAATGTAGTGGTGTATATTTTTCATTGTGGTATGGCTACTTTTACTCCGGAAAAATAATCAGAGTACTTCCTCCACCACTGGTAAAGAGCAAACTGGTCTGAGCTGACCCCTGAACAGAAGTGAACTGAAACTGAAACACAAACATAAACATAAGCCGATTCACAGGAAATGCGTCTCGTCCGCAGACATCCAAGTGATTCATTAGTCCGTCTGTGGGCCGTCCCTTCACGTTTCATCTGTAACGCCATTGTCCAGGGTTACCACACGTTTCACTAATCCCTTGTTTGCCAAACAATGGCTTTTTTGTTCCCGCATCAGCGGGGGTCCAATCTCCCGTAACCTACGGCCAAAAAAACTCTGGACTTCCTGTGTTTTCACAGAGAGATTTTTCCTTTTGTTTGGCGTTTTTCTGCTCTATTCGGAGAGGAGAGTGTGGAGAGACAGGAAAGTGGAGGGCAGAGAGAGGGGAGACACGCGAAGATGATGCTGGGAGTCAGATTCAATCCAGGGTCCTTGCGACTCACAAAGGGTGAGTGCAGAGTGCACAGTCAGTACAAATGACCAGACGTCCTGGTTAGGCCCGGGACAAATATCTCTAAAACACTAAAATATCCAAGTTTTCAAAATTCACTACCAGTGTCCCGGTTTTCACCAAAATGTATAATAAGTGCTTACATAATGTTTATCATGCTCTGTTCTGCTGAAAGATGCAGTCAGAAGGTGTGCTAAGTGCTAAAATAATCCCTCATCCTAATGAAAAAAACAGGTGAAAATAAAAAAAGATATAAAAAATTATGTCAAAGAAATGGTCAAAAGTAGAAAAGATTGCAGAGATACAAGCTCCTAATGTGTTGCAATCCGACAATTCGCGAGCTTGTATATCGTCTGTTTGATATTCAGATCGGATTTAAGTAATTAAGGGTCCTGGTCACCCTAGCAACTAACCAATTGAGCTACCGGGCACCCTAGAAAGATATTCCTTTATTATTGTAGACATGAGTTTTTATAGATGTTTGAATGTGATGATTAGTCAGCTGATTGTATAGCTTACACAGTGCACTGTCTGTTTATACGATATAGTGTAAGTGTAAGATTAACGTATTTCTGTAGTTTTTCTCTATTTTTCATATATATATATATATATATATATTGTTATGGACCTCAATGTTGTCTAACCTGGATTTAAAACACAAATAAAACTGAACGTGTGGTTTAGTGAATTGTTCTTCCGTGTGGTGAAAATATTGCTTTATTTGATTTACAATGAGATTCATTGAGTTTCAGAGTTGAACTTCCAGCATCCTGTCCCTTGTACTGTTTTTATTGATAGGTATCTGTTAACTTTTATGTACCAGGCGTGTGGTTTTTTGTCTGTAAATGTTTGGTTTTACGCCTGTCTGGAGAGCTGCTCTGTGGCGATAAATAAAGTTTACTGAATCTAAAATTGGATTACTTTTGGGAGGGTTCGGGTTGAGTTGGAATATGTCATCCACTTGGTTTTGTGCCTAAACTTCAGAGGAACTGGAGTCAGTTTGAAAAAATAAACAAGGGATGTTTCTTGGATTAAACTATAGCTCCACATTCACAAACACACACACAGACAAGACACCACTGAAATCCTGCTCAAAATAATTAAGGGAACACTTTGATCCCTACATTTCTTTGAGCAGTTTTTGTTAGCAGCATGTACACAGTTCATGAAAACTCAAAATAATTAAGGGATCAAAGTGTTCCCTACATTTCTTTGAGCAGTATTTATTTTAACCCATTAAAAACGGGTGTCGGTGTCAATTTCGATTTGAGCTATATGGTTGGCTATTAAAAAATAGCAGATATAAAAGCTCATTTCGTGCCGCGCTTGTAGATGTATGAGCTTGTAGATCTGCTTTATTTTAGAAAAATCTTGAAAATGTGTGTATCTTTGAATATAATATATTCAAAGATTTATTTTTTAAAGCGAACATGTTGTACTCAAATCTTTGCTTCTGGGGGTCCCTGTGACAAAATATTTTCAGATGGGGGTCGGCGGCCAAATACATATAATTTTGGGGGTCCTTGACATGAATATGTTTGAGGACCACTGATATAGAAACATAGGATTTTGGTCTTCATCAATGGTCTTAATGGGTTAAAGCTACTAAGAAAAACACCAGCAATGACTCATCCCTGCTTTGATCAAAGCAAGTATTAAAAGTATGTTTTTACTACGTCTCTGGGATTCGTCGGTTGTAGGGTTTCCAGGGAAGTAGTTGCGTTGTTGTGCTACTTGCTTTTAAATTATTGCTTTTAAATAATGCAGCTTTGCCCAGGCTGTGTGGACATCACAACATATTTCACCGCAGTTCTGTCTGTAACTACCAACTGCAACCGACACCGTCTTGGCCATAAGTCACCATTTGGAAAACATTCATCATCTCAGCGGAACTAACATCTGAGCAAATAAACGTCAAATGAAAATATTATTTGGGTTTCTGAAGGGAACACTTTGATTTTTGGAAGGAACATACAGTAGAAGCAACGCTTTTCATTATAGTAAACAAACACACACACACACACACACACACACACACACACACGCTAAAGTTAGCCCGGTCTGGGCCACAGTACACGGAAACGTCTATTTTAAGCATAGACCTACTCCGAAAACACTCGAGAGCGTCCCACACCGCGGCGCAGTCTTTCATCTGTGTTTAGATCAAAGAGCGTGCCACAGCCGTGCGTGTTTTTAAGCGTGTCTGTGATTTATACGGTGAGCGTCAAAGGAAATTGAGAGAGGACACCGTCCATCAATAACCTTCCCTTGCATTCTGCACCGCCTAGATTCGTATTGCAAAATGCTTCGTGCATACACAACTACTGTGACACTGACTGTGTGCACTTGATTAGGATTGAAACGATTAATCTAAAAGTATTTATGTATCATGTATCATCATATTTCTAATAATGTGGTAAAATAAATCCACTTAAACACTATACTCAGTTGACCCGAGTCCCCCAGGGTTTCCATACACTAAATATCTAGCCGAAAATAGACACTACGTTTCAAGTTGTTATCAAATAAGTAAGTAAAATTGTAAGTAAGTAGGTTGTTGTGGCTTATCGTCCGTCAGCCGAGCTAAGAGCGTCTACTTTGACAAGGGAGATGGATAGCAGAGGTAAAGCGTTACTTGCGGCCCAAGGCTTGATGCATCACGGCCAACACAGAAAACGAGTAAGAGGTGGTGTCAGGATTCAATACAAATAGATGCTACCGTTAAGTAGTGTAATAGCCCCAAGTCTTTCATTACACTTTCTGGGCCGAGAACTCAGCAGCTCTCTCCATACCTCCCATCGCAATGAAACTGTATCTCTCTTTAGCTTTCAAGTCTTTAGTCTTGGGCTTCCATTGATATAAATGACTTGGCACTGAGGGAGGCAAGTGGGTGGCGAGATCGTTGCTCTGACCTGGGGGGGAGGGGGGGGGGCGCTCAAAACAATCCTTCAGATTTAATTTGTGGTCAGCCACAGGGTACGGTGTGGATGTAGTGTGTGTGTGTGTGTGTGTGTGTGTGTGTGTGTGTGTGTGTGTGTGTGTGTGTGTGTGTGTGTGTGTGTGTGTGTGTGTGTGTGTGTGTGTGTGTGTGTGTACGTGCGTGTGGTTTGCACACGTTCCCACCCCCACATGGCTCACCACCACACAAACACAAAATTAAATGAAAGTCATCTCTCAGGTGCAGAGACAGGCAGAGAAGTCGCTGTGTTCCTTCAAAAGAGCGCTTATCAAAAATGGAAGGCATACTTTTGTATGGGGGGGGGGTTTCTGTAGATAATGAGACACAGTGTGCACAATGAGAAGATTATGAAGGTTTCTTTGGGCTCCGAGTTAATTACCGTTCATAATGAAGGTTATGGGATTAAACAGACCATGCAGCAAAACTAAGACCATATTAATGAGTCATTTAATCTTGTTTTTTTTGTAATGAAGGATTTACTTGCACTCATGTCTTTGACAATGTCAGTCATCTCAAAACATTGTGGGTTTGAATCCTAAAATGTGTTTAATTGCAGTCCTATCTAAATACAAATCAGAAATCCCTGACAACCTAACAATTTTTACCCACATATTTTTTTACAGCAAAACTAACTAAATCTGCTTCAAGTGAAAATTTTCCCGTATTAGTTGTAGTGGTCAAGTTCACTCTCAATTGCATGTTTGTTTTGCTCAAATCCACTGAAGTGAGACAATAATATCAAAAGCCCAGACATGCAAAGATTCTTATATCCACTGAGTAATTTATGAGGTACTGTGAATGAGCTTCAACTTATTTTAATGAACAAAAATGTTATTTTAAGCCTCTTACAATGAACAGAAAGCGAGCTGGCTGCGATTCCTGCCTCCCATATTAGTTTACACACATAGAATAAAACTCTAGACTGAAAAACTATAAAACCCGAAACAGAAGCACTTTTAAATAGAAAATAGAAGTCTTAAATCACTCTCTGTTTGAGCGTGGGAACAGTACTGAGCTCCATAAACACCCTGTCACTGACTGACTGTACAATGCACAATGTCCTCACGTAGACGCTTGATTTCCTCTGCAAATTAAACACATCGGCCGTGACACACAGACACTGTTTTTAGACATAAACTAGACCTGTGCCCGTCGGGGCATCGGCCTACTTGGGAACGATGCAAGTTGGGAACAGTGGTGGAAAAAGTTCTCAAATGTTTTACTTAAGTAAAAGTTTCAATACTGAAATGTAGAAGTACTCTGTTACAAGTAAAAGTCCGGAATTTAAAATTCACTTGAGTAAAAGTACAAAAAGTATTGGTATCAAAATGTACAGTCACGTGGTTCATGTAACTGGAAATAGTGACGAGGAGCCATAGACTCCAGTGTGTCTGTGTCCCTTTTGTGCCCATATGGACATCTGTATATCTGTCTGTCCTTGTCCCTTTTATGCCCATATATGGAGATCCCTGATGGGCATATATGGGCCTACTCATATATGGGCATATGGGGGGGGGGTCCTTGTTGTGGAAAGTCCTTGTGCAGTGGTAAACGTCTCTGGAGAATGTGTGGAGAATGTCTGAAGAGTGCGAACTGACTGTGAAAACTGAAAAGTGGACTCACTAACTAATGACATGGCAGGTGTGGGGAATTCAGCAGGTGCAGGGAATTTGGCAAATCAAGCTACGGCTGGGGTTACCATGGCAATCAATTGGCTCATTTTGGCTCGAACGGTTCTCGAGATACGTGGATTAAGACATAGAGATTCGGTGCATTTATTATAAGATAACCTACAAACAGCCTGTTTTGCGTTCTATATTCATTCAAGTCTCGTTCCTTCATTTTCACTGCTTCATTGTATCAGAATTGAAATGGTTATGTTTTATGTATGAGGCTCATGCATGATTTTACCTCAGCGGAATACCAACAATTATATTAGTGCATAAACATACAGGAGTCCGAGTCAATAAAAAGTAAAACCCACATTGTTAATTTCACCCATTAAGACCTGAGGTTGATTCTACAAATACCTTACAAATCAGTAGTTCTCAAACGTTTTTGTGTCAAGGACGCCCAAATTTAAATAAATATTTGGCCACGGACCCCATCTGAACATGTTTTGTGCCAGGGACCCCCAGAAGAGAAGATTTTTCAAAAATGTAAAAAAATAGCAGATGTACAAGCTCGCAGTGCGGCACAAAGCGACGCGCTGTGAGCGTGTACATCTGCTATTTTTGAATAGCCAACATTAAAAATGTAAATGACACAGATGCTTTCCCGGTTTTAATGTGTGAACAAATGTAACCAAATGGACCCGTAGGTCACATTGGTAAACTCTCACAGTTTCACAATTTTTTTTTTATTCTCAGAATTAAAGTAACACTGAGTCTATTGGCAAACATTGATGTTGAAACGTGAAGGAATTCACTGATTTGCGTCCATGAGGTTGTCGGGTTGAATCCTTTGGGTCACTTGTGGTGTGAAAGGAAGCAGTAAACACTGCTCTCTCCATCAATTAACAACATAGTTGTGGTTCCCTTGAGCAACACACTTAAACCACTCAAACTCTTGGACAGAGCTGCTTACTGCCCAACAGTCAAAGACTGTGGTTGTACTGGTCAGCTGTGGTTGTACTGGTCAGCTCCCAGTGACCAACAGTAGAAGACTGTGGTTGTAGGTCAGCTCCCAGTGACCAACAGCAGAAGACTGTGTTTGTACTGGTCAGCTCCCAGTGACCAACAATAGAAGACTGTGGTTGTACTGGTCAGCTCCCAGTGAGCAACAGTAAAGGACTGTGGTTGTACTGGTCAGCTCCCAGTGACTAATAGTAGAAGACTGTGGTTGTACTGGTCAGCTCCCAGTGACCAACAATATAATACTGTGGTTGTACTGGTCAGCTCCCAGTGAGCAACAGTAGAGGACTGTGGTTGTACTGGTCAGCTCCCAGTGACTAACAGTAGAAGACTGTGGTTGTACTGGTCAGCTCCCAGTGACTAACAGTAGAAGACTGTGGTTGTACCGGTCAGCTGCCAGTGAGCAGCAGCACAATACTGTGGCCATACTGGGCACAGCCCCAAGTGACCAATGGGAGAGAGAGCTGGCTGCACTGGGGGCAGCTCGAAGGTACACATCAAAGCAGGACGTAATGACCTTCTGGCCACAATCACAACCTTTCTAATCTCTAGGCAAAAGCCACCTAAAATTACCCCCAGAGGTCCCTCTGTGCCAGCCTGTAAGATGTGCCCCTCCGCTGGGTTCCCACATACAGACATCACACGCCACCATTGTGTTCCAGCGCACAAAAGCACAATAGATCATTCTTGGTGGCGGGGGCCTCAGACGTGGAGATGACATGGGCTGATATGGGGGCGGCTCAGCTGGCACCGCGGGGAAGGAAACCGGCCATTTGACTCGAAAGTTTATCTTCCATTGTCACGGCAACACAAACAGACTGGAGACCGCTTGCCTCTGGTCTGTTGCTACGACGACCGAGGAGGGATTTTCATTGGCTGTTTCCATGCGGGTATACTGTAGCTCAGGGCTACTCAACTTAAGATGGCTCAGGGGCCACTCAGCAAAATACCAAAAGTCCAAGGGGCCGCCATAAAAATGGCGGTCCTATTTTGGATTTTTCGATTTTGTAACGCACAAGAAAATGTACATTTTGACATCATATTCTTTTCACTGTACCAGTTTATTTTGTGTTGTGTGTACCTATCCTGGGCGCGCGGCAAAGCCGCGCGGCCGGAAAAATTTGGGGGTCAAACCCCCCCAAAAACCCGAAATGCATAGAAAACTATGCATTATACCTGACTGTAACAATTGACGCACCTGTATGTATGTCTGTCTGTTTGTTTTTGAAAAATGTTTTAGCAACCCATATATTTGAACGGAAATGTATATTTTTATCCTGTGCTTAAAAAAAAAAAAAAAAAAAAAAAGTTTTTTTTTTTTTTTTTTTTTTTTTTTGACCATGAGGGGGCCGCCAAGACGCTGCGATCGGGCCGCATGCGGCCCGCGGGCCGCGGGTTGAGTAGCGCTGCTGTAGCTCAATGGGTCGAGCGAGGCACTAATGTGGTCAGAGTTGAGGGTTCAATCCCCCCCGTGTAGCTCAAGGCACAAACCCTGCCAGGGTTGGGGGTTCAATAACTGGGTTCAATGGATTGAGCAAGGCACTAACATGCAGTGGTGGAAAAAGTACTCAAATGTTTTACTTAAGTATACGTATCAGTACTGCATTGTAGAAGTACTTTGTTACAAGTAAAAGTCCGGAATTCAAAATTTACTTGAGTAAAAGTACAAAAGTACTTAAAGTACCAAAAGTAAAAGTATTAAAATGTTTGAAAATAGCAGATCTACAAGCTCACAACGTTGTGAGCTTGTAGATCGGCTATTTTCAAATAGGTAAATGTTTTATAATATGATAATTTATATCTGCAAAGTAACTAGCAACTAAAGTGTTCAAATAATTGCAGTGGAGTAAAAGTACAATATTTGCCTCTGAGATGTAGTGGAGTAGAAGTAAAAGTACTGAAAATTGGAAATACTCCAGTAAAGTGAAAGTTCCTCAAAATTGTACTTAAGTAATAGTACTTGAGTAAATGTACGTAGTTACTTTACACCACTGCTACCATGGCCAGAGTCGGGGGTTCTACTCCCTGTGTAGTTCAGTGGGAGATTTCCTTAGCCTGATTATCAGACTGAAGCTGCGTGGAGCTCGTCCACTCAGAGAGTGGGCGGGGTCTATGGTCTGTATCCAGGCTAAGATTTTCCATTCAAGGAGAGTTACGTCACCACCGTCCACTTCTTCGGGCCAGGTCTTCTGCATAGCCTTCTATTGGCGAATAGTGACAAAGCCCTAAACCGTAAGTTTACGGAATGCTTTGGAGTCTATGGCTCCTTGTCACTATTTCCAGTTACATGAACCACGTGACCGACGCCGTTTCTGCCCCCTCAGTGGCGGAACTCTCTAATATAGAGATTTTCTGGCATTGTGCATGTACAGTCACACTGGACCACCCACATTGTAAAGTCCTGAGTGATAATTTAACAAAGAGAGAGTACAGATGGAACCAAATACTCTAAATGAAAAGTATGGGTATACGTTAAATGGGTAAGTTTAACCTTTGTTAAAAGGTTAAAGCTCTACGTTCTGATAGTATTCATTGTTATAGAGTGTTTGTTCAGTAACAGGAGTCTCCCGTCGCTCCAGTTTTTTAATTAACTGAAAATTCCATTTGGGTGGCCAAACGTCAGCTAATCAGGAGAGAATAGGCTACCCATTTATCAGCTTAAATTTGATGGTGTTCAAGTTCCAATTTTGTCAGCTAATTTATTTGTGTCATCGCTTCCACATTCACTTGTTTAATCTGTAGCCTGTCTTAGTTCTCTCTCCTGATTGGATAAAATTGGTATCCTTAACTGAAAATGCATTCTCTGTTTACTAAAGAGCTGGAGAGATGGGGAGACTCCTGAACAAACACTCTATAGCAATTAGTACTATCAGAATATAGAGTTATTTAACACTTACTTTAACAAAGGAAAATCAACTACACTTACCCTTCCTTTAACACTGAGGACTTTTACAGTACTGCAATACATTCTTAATATCTCTCACACAGACAATATTAAATATCTCCAGACTTTTGTCTCCGTGCTGTACAGCGTTCCAAAGAAAACTTCAAATTTTCTCGCAAACCATTTTAGATTACGAGGCACTCGTCCAAAATGGCCTATGGCAAGGGGTCTGGGACCACTAGGGGGTCCTCAGAGTTACTACATCCTGAATCTTTGTGTAATAGGATATTTGTTTTTGCATTAACCACTTGAACCCTAGCATCCCTATTCTGAGGAGAACTTAAAGGGATAGTTCACCCAGAAAATGACTTTTTTTCTATCGATTAGTCACTCGATGGAGACTTGAATTCATGGATATTTTCTTGTTTTTGTTGCATTCCTAAGCCAATAATTTGATGACCGGCAGCGGTTCCGGTAGGAGACACAAAGAGTCTCCTTTGTGTCTCCTACCGGAACCGCTGCTTACCGGTCCACTGGTCATCAAATTATTGGCTTAGGAATGCGACAAAAAAATAACTAAATTCAAGTCTGGGGGTGACTAATCGATAGACACAAAGTATTTTTTGGGTGAACTATCCCTTTAAGCCGAAAATAGCAGATCTACAAGCTTGTAGATCGGCTATTTTGGACAAAGAGAGGGAAACTAAGTACAGAGTGAAAGGTTAGGTTTAAGTATTGACGTGGTTTCAATGTCTGAAAATACACATTAGCATAAACCCAACATGCGCTGATCATAGTGCTGTCAAACAAGTCTATGAAGCTGTCTATGAAATCTATGAAAAAGTTTAATCTGCAACACAATTCTATACAATATGTAGGGGGGGGGGGGTCCCTGCTTCATCTCTCCCTCAGCAAGGGGTCCTTGGGCTGAAAAACGTTGAAGACCCCTGGCCTATGGCCCACTCACCCGAGCACTCCGAAGAAAACCACCGTAGATTCTCACAACCGTCTCCAAAAAAACCTGTAGAAAAACAGAAGTCATATTTATCCATGATTAGGTCAAACTATATTTCATATTTAATGGATATTTTTGGCAGCGGTGGCGGGTCAAAAGTTTCCTGCATCATACCACAAGGAGAGGTAATGCAATCATCTAGTAATAACATGATGAAAGATATGTCTGATGCAGCCAAATACAGTGTGATTTACTGATGTGTTGACAAAACAGTGGTTTGTTATGAAAAATTTGCTGTATCAGTACTGCACGACTTATCATCGTTTTCTAAATCATAGATGATAAGTATTCTCATAGCATGCCAGTGATGAAAAGGTCAAACACAGACGGGTCAGCCAGTCTCATTGGCAAACGGATGAAAAGGAGGCAAACATCACCATCTAGTGGTTGGGAGTGAAAACCACCAAACAATAGCAAAGTTACTGTTCATAAATTTAGATGATATGGCAATATATAGGTTATAAACAACACATTTGTGCTAACACAAAGTCACTTATTTTTCAGAATATGCTAATAAACTGACAAAAATGTTGACACAATTCATTAAAGGTAGGGTAAGTGATATTTTTGGGTTAAAACAAAAAGTTTTTTGTTAAAAGGTTAAAGCACTATGTGTCAAAATCTCAGCCAATCAGGAGAAAGTACCCATTTTTAAGCTTCATTTTTATAATGTTCCAGTTCCAATTTTGCCTGCTCATTTCTTAGTGTCATCACTTCCAATTTCACTTGTTTAAACTGTATCCTGATTGAGTTCTCTATCCTGATTGGATAAAATTGGAAATGAAACTGAAACTGAAACGAAAATGCATTTTCTGAGCTGGAGAGACAAGCATGACTCCTTTTACTGAACAAACACTCTATAGCAATGAGTACTATCAGAATATAGAGCTATTTAACACTTATTTTAACCAAAGTAAATCACTTACCCTACCTTTAAAAAGCACATGCAACAGTTACATTAGGTCCCAACGGGGCGGTCTGAAAGACTATTACAATATATTCCTCCTGAACACTGCACAGAACCCTCTTTGATTAAGTACGAACGTATTATGTCAGGCCAGAGATCCCGAACAAATAGGAACCAGTAGTACAGTCATAATAATCTCTAAACTCAGTGCTAATTCACCCATTTCAACACTTATGCTGCGTTCACAGCAAAGGAAGCTGAACAATGAATCAGCTTTTATTTTCAATGTTATATATATGCAAATCAGCTTTAAATTTTTTTTTATTAGATTTTAAAAGCTCAAATAGAAAAGCGTGCTTTTTTCTCCCTAGACCTCATCCTTGAAGCTGCTTTTTTTTGCCTTTCGAGCCGTCAGCTTTTTAAAGCTGAATTCTAGCCAATCAGAGCACAGCATGATCTGAGTAGGCGGGGACTAGCTTATTTAGCCCATTAAAAATAATAATAACGCTGTATATGTAATATTAATGGTGATTTGGCAAGAACATGGCATATTTATGGTATGAAATAAAAGGATATGTGACCAACAAGTCGCAAAAGCAGTGAAAAAACGGTTATGTTCCGCCCCTCTCTCCACCAGCTCTCCCGGGGAGAGGAGAGGGGGCTGTGGGTGGACTGTCACACGGTCCGCCGTGCGTGGTTCTCACCGGGCGGAGCGGGGTATTGCAGCATATGTGACCATTGAACTCCGGAGGCTGACTTGGACTAAACATACACCCAGGAAAACCAATATCAAAGTTACTACATACACTCATTAATTAATAATAACCTTTATCACCGACAAATCCCAACAGATCACTCTGTCTGACCTGCTCTGCTCTCGGGGAGCAAGTGGAGCTCTCCCCGCCGCAGCACGTCTCGTGTGTGTCTGTGTCTGTGTGTGTGTGTGTGTGTGTGTGTGTGTGTGAGCGTGTGTTTGTGTGTCAATGTCTTTCTCTTTTAATAATCAGTGAATATATGATAATGTCGCTCCACTAATAGCGAAGTGTGGTTTTAAAGTAGTTTCTCTTCTAACGTGACAGAAGGTGGGAGAACAGAACAGGGTTTTGATCTCTGACATTTAACCAGAACGGGACACTCCCGCCAACTTTGGAAGCCAATCTTAGCCATTCAGGATGGAATATGAAAAATCTGACAGATCCGTCTTGATCACAAGACTGATTCGCGTAATGTTTGGACAAAATCTGCATGAAAAAAAATACGCTTTTAGCAAAAATTGGCCTCCAGGGAGAGTGCGTGCACAGTTTCACGCCGATCGGTCCAACGATGCCGGAGATTAGCTGCTCACAGACGATCGGACAAACGGACACATACCCACACCCACACCCACACACACACACACACGGGCGAAAACATAGTCTTGGCCATGCCTTCAGCCTGGCGGAGGCAATTATCTACTCCTTGAAAGGAATGTAATGACGCAGGGATAATATTGTGATACATTTACTGGATGGGTTGATGGTTTAATACAGTATGTTTGGAAATAAAACCTCACATTGACTTAGTTCATAGTTGATTTCTGGTGGGGAATGTGTAACAAGAGTTAGGGTCTATCAAATGGAATACGTTTCTACACAAATTATGTGCTCATGACTAAATCCATGTCATGATTGTTCAACTTTGAGCTTAAAGGGATATTTCACTTTAAAAAAAAACGTTGGGTCATTTTATCGTCTACTCAGGCTTTTGTGAGCCCCCCAGACCGTTTTTAAGTTGCTTGATTTAGTATTTAAATATTTGATAATCATTTTATCAGACACGTCAACTTCCTATAACCCATTATAACTTCAAACTCAATTTTTAACCTGTTAGATTCATCAAAAACACCCGTCCTTAGTTCTGCTTACTCACCCTGCCCTCCTAATACGTGAGGGGCCGTCTTTTTTCGATTACTTTTTTCATTTATTTTATTTTATTTTTTTATTGTATTTATTTTTTTCCATTTTCCCAAAAAAATATTAAAATGATATCAAATATCTAAATACTGAATCAAGCAACTTAAAAACGGTCTGGGGGGCTCACAAAAGCCTGAGTAGACGATAAAATGACCAAACGTTTTTTTGAAAGTGAAATACCCCTTTAATGCCATATGGGGAGTTTATGATTATACATTTTTTGTATCAAAAGATAAACTAAAACATAGACAGTCTCCGCCAGGCCGAAGACAATTATTGTCTCCATTCCATCACCATTGTATTATAAGCTACTATCAAATCCACTGATATGCCTGGCCCTGGCCAATAAACTCAAAACCTGTTATGTTTCATTTCTAAACAGACCCCCTCAGCTGCAGAGGAGACTTGGGGGAGCAGGTGCAAATTAAGCTAAATTGTGACATCTAGAGGCTGAAAATGACAATTCTAGTGTTTCATGTTTTAATTCCACAATTGTTGCTCTTGAGAAAGAAGAAAAAAACAAGCAATGGTGGAATATATCACTAAGATATCAAATTCAAATAATATCGCACACTTTAACATCCCCCAGCCTGACAGCGTATACTTCTGGAATTGAATGAAAAAAATTGCTATTTCCGGCGTGTGACATGACACCATCGTACGACTGAGCATAAAACAGGCATAATAAACATGCTTAAATAAGTGTCATCTTGCGTGTCAGAGGCCCGCAACATGTGGGCCTCTAACAAGCTGGTCTCGGAGTCACTGAGGAGAGGGGCTCCTCAGTGACTCCGAGACCAGCTCCTCTCCTCTTACAGCATTTCATTTTGATTTTTTTTGACAAGGAAGCACCCTTTGACATTTTATTTTACACGCCCTGCCGTGACACTGAAGAACGTGTAGGTTCTAAAAAGAACCCGGTGAACCGCATTCCGAACCGTTGCCATCAGCACGCTGTCCGGGGCTATTACACGTGTGTGGCACTGTCTGCCACGCTGTCATGTACCTTCCAGGACACGCGGAAATGGACCGTTATGCATACTGAGTGAATACTGAATTACGTTTAGTACTGTAAAGAACATTTCGATGCCAATGCTTTTGTACTTTTACTGAAGTCAAATGTTTTATACAGGACATGTATTTGTATGTCTGGGCATTACTTCCACTACTCAATTTGTTATTTCAACCCAGAAAGTTTACAAAATGATAGAAATTTGCACTGCAGATTTTTCATTGATTACAGTATGATTGCATTGCACTCTAGAACAGTGGTTCTCAACCTGTGGGTCGGAACCCCCAGGGGGATCCCCACATGATTTTGGGGAGGGGGGTCCCCAGATGACAGTGAAGTGACAATTTAAAGACTTTTAAGACCTTTTTTAATTCCTAAAAAAAACCATTACTGCCAAGACCATTACCGCATCAACACTAGCCAACAAACTATACTACAAAAACTGGTCAAACTAGCCGATAGGAAAATAGCCGATCTACAAGCTCACAACGCCTCGCAACGGATCTGCTATTTTCACAATATTTATCTGTGGAGCCGAGTCAAACTAAATGTAATGCCTCAACTCCTACGATTCCAAGTGCTTAATATCAGGGTGGGGGGTCCCAAGTTCAAATATGATTATTTTGGGGGGTCACGGCCGAAAAGGTTGAGCACCCTTGCCCTAGAAGAGAGCAATAGTCACAGGCTGTTCGTGTGCTAAACATTGGAAGGATTTTAGCGGAACCGAGGAAGACGTTTTTGGAAAAGGGACGTAAATACGTATTTGAATGCATGACCTTGCAGCTGTGTGTGTGTGTGTGTGTGTGTGTGTGTGTGTGTGTGTGTGTGTGTGTGTGTGTGTGTGTGTGTGTGTGTGTGTGTGTGTGTGTGTGTGCATTCCAGACATGGAATGCATGGTGTGGAAGTCGTAAATCATCTGAAACCGATCTAACCCAGAATGATGAAATACAAACCCTTTCGGTTGTTTACTCTTTTGAATAATTAACATATACGAAAGTACTTGTTTTTATTAGTATTATTTATTTGTGTATTTCATTTTGTACCGTATTGTTTTGTCTACACCAAGCACAAACCAAGACAAATTCCAATAATTTCCAATGAAAGTTTTGCTGAAATTGTAATAATCGAATCTTGATCAACTCGATCACTCTGAAAAACATCAAGTAAATGTTTGTCTATGTATTGTGCATCTGCTATGCTGCTGCGATGCACGTAAAAAACATTCCCATAAGGGCAAAAAAGGACTCAGTCATCAATCAATCGCGCTCACTCGAAAAAAAGATTGATTGATTAATCAATCAATTGACTGATCAATCATTCAATTCGGGGGAAAGTGAGATCAGACTGTGGTCACCACATGAAGCAAGAAAGATCTATACAAAGTTGTAGAAGTTCAATCGATGCTTCTTCTCAATGCATAGACAAAATAACAATAATAAGTAACATCAACATTGTAATGTTTTCCTACAGTGACATGTCAAGATGTTATCATTATTTGGGGAAGTGCCGTTTTATAAAATTTATTAGAGATTAAACCTTGAGATTTTCATATGGTATCTTACAACACAACAACTTGCACGCACGCGCGCGCGCACACACACACACACACACACACACACACACACACACACACACACACACACACACACACACACACACACACACACACACACACACACACACACACACACACACACACACACACACACACACACACACACACACACACCTGTAAAAAAGATTGGTAAACTCCACTGTTGTGGTCATATTATTTTGGCAGGAACAACCTCTTCCATTTGGCCCCCTCACCCCACCCCCATTAACACACACCTGTTCTATGAGTACCATGAGAGGTCAATGTTTTGGCGAGCCCCGTCTGTACTCCGTCTGGACATGTTGCACAAGATGACGTCTTTCCAGCCGCACATGATTGAATGTTTACAGCGGAACACACGTGGCTGGACAGTTGTGTAATACACACAAACCATTGATGCTCAACCTTTTTAAATTCAAGGACCCCAGTTCGATGTGATTGTGTATAATATATATTTTTTTAATTATCAATTTTTCACAGAAAGGTATGCCAGTAAAGGTAATTTTCTTAAAATGTGTTTTCTAAACCTCTGGGACCCCAATCTACACCAGTGGTTTGCAATAAAGGGAAGAGACTAAGGCACTTTTGTGGACAAATGTGAAAGCCTTTAATAGTCTGGCTAATGCATAGCAGAATAAAAAACTACATCTACACGTTGCATCATGACGAAATGTTCTTTCTTCTTTTAGTCACCCTGATGATGTTGTCTTTTTTTGTAAATTGAATGCCCTACTTGATCATACTACAGTGTCACACAAAAACATCAAGAGTAGTATATCTGCAAGCTTTGGAGCTTGCAGATATACTACTTTTGCTATTTTTGAATTTCAATCCTGACAGTTTTGTCCAAAACTGTTACTTCTCAGGATTTACAACCTCATATTATGAGGTTTTCACTCGACAGATGATATATAATATTGTTCTCTATCTATCTATCTATCCATCTATCTATCTTTCTTTCTGAAATGGGCATTCTATAAATGACTATTTTATTTGACTTTTGCTAGGATAAGTATATTTTGATGCTAATACTTTTGTACTTTGATTTGTTGTCTGTCTGTCTCTGTCTGTGTCTCTCTCTTGCGCTCTCCTCTCTCCCCTCCCTCTCCCGCTCATTCACTCTCTGTAACACACACGCAAACAGTAAACAAGATACCATTTTGTGGTCAAACTGTACTAGACTGTGTACTGTGTTACAGTGAAACTATGTATCCCATGACTATTGGTGGCGGTATTGTTTGATTTGGTCAATCATAAAGTTAACCTTCAATGCATTCAACTATACATTTAATTAAACAAACAAAACAACAAAACAATTTTGATGAAGCTGTGATTGTACTTAACAGTATGTTATGACGATATCATAATAATGTTATACCATTATGACGAGAAAACACTTCCTCAATTGACTGAATTGAACACAAATTGACCAAAACCATAATAATGAACATCAACAACAATAGAAACTGTATTGTGTTGCAGTTCAACTTTCAACTTTTTCATATATAGCTTCATAGACTTGATTGACAGCACTATCATCAGTGTTGCATTGGATTCACGTTAATGTGTATTTTCAGACATTTCATCACTTGTCAATACTTGGTTTGCTCTTTTTTTTCCCTCTATACCAAACCTCTTTGCCGAAAATAGCCGATCTGCAAGCTCGGTTGTGAGCTTGTAGATCTGCTATTGAAGACCCCTGCCCCCTTTACGATGCAACAAACCCACTGGATCCACTGTGCAGCGCTCTGACAGAACACACATTCATCAACAACGTGGGGCGATCCGTTTTCCTCACGCGTCAACCGGCGTGTTTTATGAATGTACAAAACCACTGAACGTAAACACATTGAGCGTAAACACATTTGTGTTTTACTGCCGGTCATGAGATGGGCGGAGGTGGTTTGTTGATGTTGTTGTTGTTCTGTGGGAGTCACAGACAGACCAGACTGTACTCCCCCCCCCCCCGAGTCACAAGGGGTTGTGTTTTGGCCCCCTGTCCCCATTGCGTCGTCCCCTTCACACCTCTCTGCTGCAGAGAGGGGGGCTCAGAGGGAACAGCCAGGACAGGGGGCGGGGGGTGTTGAGGCTAAGTATGGCATGTGCCAAAGAAAGCAAGGGGGAGGGGGGTGGGGGGTGAGGGTGGGAACTATTTTCTCCGAAACGAGACCCACAAACAAGCCGAGGGCGGGACTGTGCCTCAGATGGTTGGTTGGGAGAGGGGGGGGGGGGGTTGGGTGGCCGGCGTCAGGGGGTATATAAGCTCTCAGCTGTCTCCCCAACGGGCCAGATCAAAAATAAACACATCTCGAGCGAGAGCAGCTACAGCACTTGTAGCACAGGGAGATAAGCACACACACACACACACAAAGGAACGCCACCACAACCTCGTCCCCAGGGATCAGAGACCCGACCCAGGATTTTTTAAGGGACTAAACTCAAAAGAGAGAGAAACCCCAGAGAAAGGAACATGGATATCCAGACAGGACAGATCCGACCCTCCAGCCCCATGGACCTGGAGAAGCAGCTGAGCTGCCCCATCTGCCTGGAGATGTTCAGCAAGCCGGTGGTCATCCTCCCGTGCCAGCACAACCTCTGCCGCGGCTGCGCCAGCGACCTCTACGACTCCAAGAACCCCTACCACTACTCCGGCGGCGTCTTCCGCTGCCCCACCTGCCGCTTCGAGGTGGTGCTGGACCGCCACGGCGTCTACGGCCTCCAGAGGAACCTGCTGGTGGAGAACATCATCGACATCTACAAGACGCAGCTGGAGAAGAAGGGCGAGGAGCGCCCGGCGGAGGAGCCCCCGCTGAAGGACAAGGACGCCAAGGCGCCGCGGTGCACGGAGCACGAGGACGAGCACATCAACATCTACTGCGTCACGCACCAGACGCCCACCTGCTCCATGTGCAAGGTGTTCGGCCAGCACAAGGACTGCGAGGTGTCACCGCTGCAGGCCGTCTACCAGAGCCAGAAGACGGAGCTGCGCGGCGCCGTGGAGACGCTGGCCACGGGCAACGCCTGCCTGCAGTCCGTCATGGCGCAGATGGAGGACACCTGCAAGGTGGTGCAGGAAAACGGCGAGCGGCAGAAGCGGCGCCTCGGCGAGAGCTTCGACCTCCTCTACGCCGTGCTGGAGGAGCGCAAGGCGCAGCTGGTGGAGCGCATCACGCAGGAGGAGGAGGAGAAGGTGGCCACGCTGCGCTCGCTCGCCGAGTCGTACAAGGTGCAGCTGGAGGCCAGCAGCCAGCTGAAGGAGCGCGTGACGCAGAGCATGGAGAAGAGCGGCGTGGCCGAGTTCCTGGTCGCCGCCAAGGGCCTCATCAGCCAGGCCAAGGAGACGGCGCTGGGCGGCCGGCTGGAGAGGCCCGAGCCGGGCTACGAGAGCATGGACCACCTCGCCGTCGACACAGAGGAGGTGGAGGTGCTGCTCGCACAGATGGACTTTGGAGATAACTACGATGAGGAGGACGATGAGGAACAGGTGACGGAGGAGGAAGAAGAGGAGGAATAATTGTCGTTTCATTTTTTTTGGGAGATAAAGACACTGGGACAGGTTTGAGTGAGGTGATAAGGAGTATAGGGAGATAAGTCATAAGGTTGACATGAGGACTGTTGAACACGCTGCTTCGTAGAGGAAGGGTACCAACGGGTATTCAAGGACAGAAAACGGAAACGTGCAATTTTTTAAATGTTTTTTTGGGATGTTTTATGAATGTTTCATGAATGTGTTTTTTTTTCTTCTTACGCATACAAAATGAAACATTTTGTATTGACTTGTATTGCAGTTTTTTTTATACTTTTTTCTATTTTCATCTGTGTTTCTAACGTACTGTATGCCATTTTGATAGATGCTCAACTTGATATCGCAGGAAAATGTTTGTTCATACTTGAATGCTTTCCACGCGCATCACTCAAGTCGAGACCACACACACACACACACACACACAAAGAAGAAAAAAAGGAAAAAATGTATATTTATTATCTGTCTTTGTCTCTTTGTACAACTGAAAACTTGAAATGCGATTTGTGCACTGAAAAATTCAGACACTGCTGTTATTTGTTTTTTCATTGTCCTCAAGAGTGTGGAATAAAGTTTTTTTCAATGATACTTCTGCCTTTCTCTCTCGCTCTCTCTCTTTGTCTTGAGCTCAGGGAACATTTCATGTCACATTTGACACGTTCATTCATATTTAAATTTTTAAATCAGTCTTCTTACACGGCAAATTCTTAGTGTTAATTTAACTCAGAAGAGCGCACAGATGTAAACGGGTCCATTTGTGGTCCATTTGTTTACATTTTGTACACTCTTCTGCATTACATTAACATTAAGTAAAAAGATTTTTACTTTGTAGCATTGCCAGGCCAAAAAAAACACACACACACGCTCAAACCTCTCCCAGCTGGCATTGGGAGAATGTCACCTATATTTACACGAGGGTCACAAAACCCCTCTACAGCCTTACTTAGACCTATTGGTCGGTGAAAAAAATTGAGGCTATTTTTACTTGTCTGAATGGGTGAGGCAGCGAGCCGGACTGGAATAGCGTGCCGAGAGTCACTGCCAGTGGTTTAAAGTAACTAGTGCATTTACTCTGTATTTACTCAAGTAAAAGTTTTTGGTATTTTTTTTTGTCTTTCCAATTTCCCACAGTGCTTTTACTTCTACTCCACTACATCTCAAAGGCCAAATATTGTACTTTTTACTCCACAAAAATTATTTTAAAACTTTTAGTTAGTAGTTACTTTGTAGATTTAGATTATTATTACAAAACATACAGTAGCCACTTCTGCCTTTTTTAAGCCATTTGAAAATGGCCGATCTACACTGATCTACATCTCTGTGATCTGCTGTTTTCAAAAGATTTGTATACATTTTATAACTTGTGAAATGGGACATTCTGCGTAGTGAGTACTTTTACCTTTGGTACTTTAATTATATGTTGATGCCAGTACTTTTGCACTTACTCAAGTAAATTTTGAATTCCGGATCTTTTACTTGTAATAGATTATTTCTACATTGCAGTATAGATACTTTCACTCAAGCAAAAAAAAATGCAGTACTTTTTCCATCACTGGTTAGGGGAGGGGGGGTGGGGGTGTTCATGTTTCTGTGAGGCCGCCCTCGCCGGCCTGTCCAGTTGCTCTGCGGGATTCCGGGGAGTGTTAGGGGTCAAAGGTCATTCCCGGAACCGCATTATCAGCTCTCTGCGTGACACAGTGGGGGAGAGGGGGGGTCCTTCGACCTTGTTTTTTGCTCTTGTCCAAAACGGTGTTGCGGACGACCGCTATTTCTGATGCAACACGTCAGAGACTTACACAAAGACCCACTATGGAACACTTACAGTACATAGTTTGGTTGTTTTCTTTTGTAAAGAAAAAAGGGTTAAGGTGATTAACTTAAAACTGTGGAGATTTTTTATTTAGCTTTAAGGCTTTCAAACATATTCTAATGTGAAACCAATACTAACATTTTTAGACAACATTAAAGGAGTAGTTCACCCAAAAAAACGACACATTTTCAATCAATTACACACCCCATGAAGCCTTGAATTCATGGAGATCTTTTTGTTTTTGTCGTATTCCTAAGCCAATAATTTCATGACCGGTGGAGTCTGACCGATAAGCCGGTCATCAAATTATTGGCTTAGGAATGTGACAAAAACAAATGAATTGAAGGCTTCATGGGGTGTGTAATTGATCGAAAATACGTATTTTTTGGGTGAACTACTC
This sequence comes from Gymnoscopelus braueri, assembly GCF_963280865.1. Taxonomy (NCBI): domain Eukaryota; kingdom Metazoa; phylum Chordata; class Actinopteri; order Myctophiformes; family Myctophidae; genus Gymnoscopelus; species Gymnoscopelus braueri. The sequence goes on from NC_137626.1 coordinate 32,980,477, forward strand.
CTTTAAGGACAAAATACAATAGAGCCTTCAGCTGATTAAGAACACAATATGATTTACAGGGGGAAAAAAAGTCTCACTAATAGCGGATTATTGTAACTTATTTTACCGTTACCGTTTCCATTTGGATTGTTGCTACAATGCCCAAGAGTTGAAAGAAACCTTTACCTACAGCATATTATGCGATGTCACAAATACAATCTTGCACATATTTATAAATCATCTGCTGCCTTACATACCGTCAGGAGTGAATATGGCCTGTTACCTGTTAAGTACATAAACCAGTGGTTCACAACCAGTGGTCCATATTGTATACGTTGGCTATTAAATATAGCAGATATACAAGCTCGCGCTGCAAGCTTGTACATCTGCTATTTTTTTTACATTTTCAAAAAATCTTTTAAAGTCTTTGAAGAATGTTGTAGAATTTTGCATTTTTTAACACAAATCTCTTCTCTTCCGGGGGTCCCTGGCACAAAACATTTTCAGATGGGGGTCCACGGCCAAATGTGTATCAATGTAGGGGTCCTTGGCATGAAAAAAAGTTGAAAACTACTGACATAAACCGTATATTTATCAGTGAAACAATGGAAACAAAGAGGAGGAGTTTATCTCTCTCATGTCCTCAGCACTCCCAGCATCACATGGTTGCATTGAAGAGGCTGTTGGCTGATAAAAGACTGGCACACTGTCAGCCGCAGCTCACACACACTCACTATCTGCTGATACTGTACTGCCCTGACTGATAGACAGAGAGAGAGTGAGAGAGAGGCATGTGAGCTGATGGAAGGATGGCAGGGGACTGCAAGTACTGTAGATATATTTGACAGTATACGACAGCCACGGGGAAACAACAACAACAACGGGCCGTTAACCAGTGGTGGAAGAAGTACTCCGATATTTTTACTTAAGTAAAAGTAGCAATACCACAATATAAAAATACTCTGTTACAAGTAAAAGGCCCGTGTTCAAAATGTTCCTTGAGTAAAAGTACAAAAGCATTGGCATCAAAATATACTTAGTAAATATACTATAAAAGTACTAAAATGTTTGAAAATAGATATACAAGCTCACTGCGAGCTCGTATATCTGCAATTTTCTGCAAAGAAGAAAACACAAATCTTCTCTTCTGGGGGTCCCTGGCACAAAACGTTTTCATATGGGGGTCCGCGACGAAATACATACAATTTTGGTGGTCCTTGGCTACAAAAAGGTTTGAGAACTATACTGATTTAGAAGACATTTGTAGAATCGGCCTCAGGTCTTAATGTGTTAATATTGAATATCGGCACACCTCAAAGTCAAATGTTTAATCACTGTTCTATATCAATGGTCGTAGTGTGGCTGTCGGCCGGGTCAGAGACCTTGCATCGCCATGTTTCAACTTTTTATATTTTTCATAAATGAATTCCCTATTATTTTATACTTCATCGTATGACAGCATAGAGTTAAAAATAGTATGACAGGTGTTGCATTAAAAGGAGGAACACAGATGATCTACAAGCTCCACATATGAGATTGATTGATTGATTGATTGATTGATTGATTGACAACAAGCATAATGTACAAAACAAATGAATGCACATTTTGGTGAAAAGGATTACACAAAAAAGCCTGAAGGCTTATTTCCATCGTGGTCCTATCATTATCGTTGTGACGAGGGGAGAAATAAATAAATAAAAACAATTAAATACATAGAATTCAGTTTAAAATCAGGACCATGTGGTATTTAGAAAACTCTTCTAGGAGGACTTAAAGCTAATAATAGTCCCAATCAACTTAGTGACCTCAGGCAACCCATTCCACGTGATAGCTGCGGAATACAAAAAAAAAGAGTCCTTTCCTTAAAGGGCTTGCAGATCTGCTATTTTGGGGCGTGACCGACAAACCTGTCGCCTGTAACAACATGCCCAAAACAGAGGCGCCAGGTTGAAAGTGGTTAAGTCTGTCCAAATATTGATGAACCAATGACAAAGTATTAACAAGAGCCTGTGACTAAATAATAACTACATTGGATCCATTGGAACACAGGTTATTTTTTCTTTTCTTTTTTCCTGTCAAGTAACGGTTTTGGACAAGTTTCAAATAGGCTGTTTTCACAATGTTTATCTGTGGAACCGAGTCAAACTAAATGTAATGCCTACAATTCCAAGGGCTTGTCAGGGTGGGGGGTCCCCAGTTCAAATGTGATTATTTTGGGGGGTCACGGCCTGAAAAGGTTCAAAACAAACAAAAACAAATGTGGGAACCAGGGGGGTTCCCAGATGACAGTGAATATTTTCAGAATAGCAGATCTACAAGCTCACAAAACGTTGCAACGCTTGTGAGCTTGTAGATCGGCTATTTTCAAAAGTTTAAATAGGGCTGAAGTGGTTTATGTATGTTTTGTCAATTAAAATCAAGCTGCAAAGGCAAAGAAACATAGTAGGCTAACTAAAGTTTTCAAATAATTGTAGTGGAGTAAAAGTAGGCTATAATATTTGCCTCTGAGATGCAGTGGAGTAGAAGTAAAAGTAATGCAAATTGGAAATACTCCAGTCAAGTAAAAATACCTTAAAATTATACTTGAGTACAGTACATGTACTTAGTTACTTTCCACCACTGTCAGCATTAGATTAATTACTTACTCACCTTCTGCAAAGATGACGAAAGAGAACACACTTTTGTTCCATAGGCATATCGTCTTGGTTTCAGAGAGCATGGTGGTAAATATGAACTTTTGCCCTAAAGTATTTATATTCCATAATGTCCGACGTTCACGTCTGTGTTGTTTACTTTTACTGATGGGAGAACGGAGAACGTAGGCTTGACGCACGTCATCAAGGGGCCTTCGTGGAAATTTGTTTCCTTTCAAGATGATGCACATTTCAAAATAAGAGTTTTTTGTATCTATACCTGTAATGTTATAATTCCACATACGTTTTATTTTGATACATACTACTGGAAATAGAAGTAGCCAGGTAGCCTAGTTGAAACTACAACGGTGTCTAACCGAGAGTTATACTTCTCCACACAACGGTGTATAACCGAGAATTATACTTCTCCATACAACGGTGTATAACCGAGAGAGTCCATGCATTAACGGACCAAACCATTTTGGGATTTACACGGGGGGGGGGGATAAATTAGTGTTTATTAGTGCATGTCATGATTTCAAAAGCGGGTTCGGATTCTATTAACTTAAATTAAAAAAGTATTTTTTAATTATCCTAAATTACTTGGGGGGGGTCCAATCTGACTTGGGGGGGTCCAATCTGAAGCTAGGGGGGGACAAAACCCCCCCGCCTCCCCCCCCCCCGGGATTGACGCGCATGCCTGGAGTGATGCATTCAAGTGCCGTAAGACTTATGGACGATTTAGGAAAACAGTGCTAAACCTCATAAGCGATTATTAAAAAAAAAAAAGAAAAAAGTTGGACACTGAGGGAGACTCTGAAGAGCGTTCCCACACGTGTTCACACCATTCCCCCGCAACGGTTGCTATGGGAACGCCGTTCCCAAGCGTGCAACGCCATTTCCACCACTGACTATAGGTAGTGTTTGCAGCCTGTCAGTCCAAAGGTTGAGAGTTCGATCCCTATTAATGGCAATAGGTTGAGATGTCCAATCAATCCATTCCGTTTCCATCTCTCTCTTCAAACTATTCCGTTTCCATGTCTCTCTCTCTCTCTTCAAACTATTCCATGTCCGTCTTTTCTCTCTCTCTCTCTTCAAACTATTCCATGTCCGTCTTTTTTCTCTCTCTCTCTCTCTCTCTCTCTCTCTCTCTCATCTCTCTCTCTCTCTCTCTCTCTCTCTCTCTCTCTCTCTCTCTCTCTCTCTCTCTCTCTCTCTCTCCTCTCTCTCTCTCTCTCTCTCTCTCTCTCTCTCTCTCTCTCTCTCTCTCCTCTCTCTCTCTCTCTCTCTCTCTCTCTCTCTCTCTCTCCTCTCTCTCTCTCTCTCTCTCTCTCTCTCTCTCGCAGCTATATTTTATCTTGTATTTGTATGTTTAAAGTGACACTTGTCTCGTCATTTAAGATAGTTCATTTTCTTATTTGAGTTCCCAATAGTGTAACCTTAACTGTGTCAGTATGACCTTAAACCTAAACTGTGCTTATCAACTTGAGATGAGATCATATTATTGCAACCTTGTGCTGCCCAGGTGCCTGGTACAGATAGATAAGGTCAGAACACAGGGCTCTTTTCTCTATAATGATGTACCAAGCTCTCTCTCTCTCCCTTGAGGGGAGTGACTTACTGACTGTATGTAAACTGTTGCTTTACTCTGTATGTCTCAGAATGCATTCTCTGAATAAACCAATTTATTGAACTCCGTATTCTCTTCTCATATTTGGTTCTGCGTCACGGTAACTAACTGAATATTTCAAACTCAAGATTTCCTAGCTATCACCCCAGGTCAAATATGATTATTTTGGGGGGTCCCCAGTTCAAATATGATTATTTTGGGGAGTCACGGCCTGAAAAGGTTGAGAACCACTGCCATATAGGACCATCAAAATGTGGACCAAGGACCCAGCAAGAAAAAAAAAGTTACAACAACCCCATGTGGACAATGAGTAGCTGCTACTCTAGTGGCAGCCAACGGGGATCCAAATTAAAAGAGTAAAGAAAAGAGGTGTCAGCTGTCAGTTTATAAAGTCCACCCTCGCGACATGCGTCAATATGATTGGATGACTGGATGATAAGTCGCTGACGCTTATCAGCTGTAGCAGTGTGAATTAATATGATATTGACAATTGGATGTGGTAGAGGGAACGGCACTCTGTTTTGTATCTGAGTTCCCTCTGCCAAGTCTGTTGTTTTCCTAATGCATTTATATCAGGACACCTGACCTTGGAGTGCATAGAGAGAGAGAGAGAGAGAGAGAGAGAGAGAGAGAGGAGAGAGAGAGAGAGAGAGAGAGAAGACTGTATATATATGTTTTACTTCAGCTGCATACAATTCAATTCAAAGGGCTTTATTGGCATGAGAAAACATACATACGTTTACAGCATAATACAACAATACAATCAAAACGAAAAATATGTACATACAGTACAAGCTTGTTTGGTGACCAAGTTCGTTTATTGATGAAGCGCGGTGTTACTCAGGCAAGAACACACGCACACAATTACATTACAGTAAAGATATACAATTTTCAGAACTTTTTTCAACTTTTATAGCTGAGAGCAGACTTACTGTAGACTCAGAGAGACAGAGAGACAGAGAGACAGGCAGGCTGACAGTTAAGGCTTTTGCAGACAGGGTGCGATTTTTCGGAAACAACGGACAATATAATTTTTTAAAAGAACACATGGTTTCTCTATGACCTCATGCACACCGGCTCCGAATTTGCCGTGCGGCAAGTGGCTGCGGTGGTGCGTTTGTTTTCAATTGAACCCAGTTTGATTTGTGCGTCTTTTCGCATGCGGTAAAAACTGATTTATCAATCGCACCCTGTCTGCAAAGGCCTTTACTGTACCACTCAGAGACAGACAGACAGACAGACAGACAGACAGACAGACGGGCCTGTGCCACTGTAGGACACAGACAGAGGGGAAAGCAGACAGATTATAAACAGATTAGACAGTAGAGTTGGCAGAGGCAACTATTCGTGTAGCACATTTCCACAACAAGGCAAGTGCATTACACAAAACAAAACATTAAAAGCTTTAAAACCTCATACACAAGAAACACATAAAGGACATTTGAATGCAATAAAACAAAAAAAAGCTTCTAAGAGTAAAGAGAATAGAAAATAAGGCAAATAGATGGACTGGTAGAGAATAAAAACAAGCAAGCAAGCAGAGAGAAAAACAGATAGAATGACAGGCAGAAACACAGAAGATGAAACATAAATACAGATAAATACAGACATGAAGAATAATGAAATCCCCTTCATATTAGAACTATCCATTAAAGCAGGTATGGGAAGTACTTCCTTCATATGGGTTTTTAGCACAAAGCAGATTAACATGTGCGCACAGCGTAGCGTACAGCTGTTTTTAATTGCCGAGCAGTGTTTGGGTTGGCAGATACAGAAATACACCTCCGAAACAGGAGAGAGAGGGCTAGAGTTACCACGGGGGTCTTAGCGCTCGCTAACGCACCACGACATGTCTCTGTGAGCAACCACAAATACTGGCCGTTACATGGAGTGGGAAACCTTTACATTACCTAAGGATTTTCACTTCGGGTATATGAAGGCACATGATGTTTTATCAGATGTGTTTACACTGCAGATAAAAGGGATCAAGTTTTACCCAGCAGTCAAGACTATATAACTTACAATTATTTTAACAATATGGAACAAAGAAAAGCATTCACATTCAGTCTTCAGTTATCTGAAGACTCACCTCTTCAGACTGTAGCACTTGACCTACTGTAGCCTTGATGACCATGCAGTCTTATGCAAAGAAAGGTTAAAATGTCATTTAGATAGCATGTTATTTAGACAGACGCTAGGTTCATTTGTTTACCTGGCATCCTATACATTTCTGGTTTCAATGTACAGAATAAAAAAAAATATATATATATATTATATTGTTCAGATTGTTTGGCTAGGCACTACACTGTCTCTATGCCTTTGATGTATGTGTTTACCTTGCTTACTGTAAGTCGCTCCGGATAAAGAGCATCTGCTAAACGCCTGAATTGTAAATTGAACATGTGAATACAACGCACATTGTAAAGTGCTTTAGAGAAACCATGGTGTGCATGTGACAATACAAATCTTGACCATTGAGCCTGCTTTAACAACTTGAACCCTATAGCATCCCATTTCTGGGTAGAACATTCATCGAAAGTAGCCAATCTGCAAGCTCACAACTCGTTGCAACGCAACACGTTGTGAGCTTGTAGATCAGCTATTTTCAGAGAAGAGATTTAGTGTAGAGGGGAATAAAAGTGCAGACCAAGTACAGACTACAGAGTCGACCCCATTGTTGCTGTTGGGCAGAAACTTCTTAACTCAATTTTTTTTCTTTTTGTGTTTTTCCGTAAGTTGCAGATCTACAAGCTCGAGGCGTTTTGAGCTTGTAGATCTGCTATTTTTTATGCTTTTCAATTTGAATCCTGAAAAGTCACAGTTTTGGACATAACGAGGTTTCCACAGAGACGATAGAAGGTTACATTTCTGCACCGAACGAAGACTAAATCGTTATCAAGACCGGGAAAGCATCTGTCATTTTAGATTTTAAACATTATTTTATACTCTGGCTATACTTTGGCTATTAAAAAATAACAGATATGCAAGCGAGCTATTTTTGTGCCAATTTATGCAAATCTTTGAATATATAAGTGAACATTTGTAACTCACATCTTTGCTCCTGCAACTAAATATTTTGAGATGGGGGTCCGTGGTCAAATACATCATTTTGGGGGTCCTTGACATGAAAAAGTTTGAGAACCACTAATATTATAGCAACACCAGTGTTTCAGAAAACTGTTAGGATTTAGAAGACATTTTGTAGAATCGCTCTCAGGTCTTAATGGGTTGATATTGCACAGGGTGAACTCTCTGACCTTGTCTATTGTAAGTGTCTGGGCAGACCTCTCTGGGGGTCCGGGGTGGTGAAAAGCAAGTCACAGCACGGTACTGTATGTAGGTGAGCATGCAGGGTCCTTCTCCCGATATAGCGCAGTAGATCACAGCTGTTTCCAGGCTTGTGTTTCTCCTCGGCCATGCCTAGACAGATTGAGCTACTTAATACACTTGAACACACGGAGACGCGGCACATGCACACAAATGCACGTACACGTTTTTGGCAAAGAGATCTGGTGTAGAGGAAATACTCGTGGACTTACTATAGAACCCTGGGGGTCAACTAAGTATATAGGGTTTAAAGCGACACTATGTAACTTTTTTTAATGAATAAAATGTAATTGTGTTCAATCTGCATGGTAGAGTATGTTAATACAATATAACTTACAATTGGGGTGGTTGTATTCGTCTCCCTGCTCTTCCATTGAGACATTTAGATCGTGTCATGGTCATGTCTCACCGAGACACATTTATCCCCTGAGCAAGCAGGCAGGCTCTATTAGCTCAATTGGTAAAACTTGCACAGGAAACCAGGTTAAACCTGTAAATACCCACTCACTAACAGAGCACTCGCAGCACCTATATGTGGACCTTATGTCTCCGATAAATTGTACATTTTAGATTATTTTAGAGGAGAACTGTCAGATCACCACGCAAAACCTTCTTCAGCTGCATGAATGTGCAGTTATATTCTGTGCATCTTCAGTCACTAATTTATTTATCCATTATTTTCAGTATATTCTATATGCTGTATTATTATTATTATTATTGTATTTTGGCTGTAACATAAACATATATAGGCTAAACCGTATATACTGTACGTTTAAACTGTAGTCTATGGTCACTCACCAACAAAATAAAAACAAAATAAAAACTGAACTACGATGACTAAAACTCACTATCACTAACTATATTAGACTAAAATCTTAGTGAGGGACTAGTGGAGAAGAGATCCAGTAGAACTAAAAGACAAGTCATTTTATGTTTGGTTGTGCTCGGGTGTTGCGCTCTGAAGATAGCAGATCTACAAGCTCACAACGGGTCGCGCTGCGACTATTTTCAGCATGCAACCAAGTGTAAAATCAGCCATTACGACGCCATCAAGGCACAGCCAAAATACATTTTTAAAACTAGACAAAAACTAAAACATTTCAGGTGACTAAAATATGATTAAAACTAAATGGAATTTTATTTAAAAGACTATGTCTAAAACTAAATCAAAATTTGCTGTCAAAATCAACACTGTACAAACACATTAATATTGTCTTTGATAACGTGTGGAAAGTTGCCACATGTTGTTTGCAGCGCACACGCACACACACACACACACACACACACACACACACACACACACACACACACACACACACACACACACACACACACAATAGAGGGGTGAACTATCCCTTTAACACCCTACTTGATCGATAGGAAAAAAAAAGTACTTTTTTTGGGTGAACTATCCCTTTAATTTATGAAAAAAAACCAAAAGTTAGAATATGGAGATAAGAGGTTTCTGCCCCGACAGCGCCGATACAGTATATGTTTGGCGTTGACACCTGAGACCAGCGGCCTGTAAGGACGTATAGAATTGACTTGTTGCTATTAGCAGCAGGCTCAGCTGTCTGTTGGAAGTAAACAGATAAACACACGGGAATAGTTTTACCTTCTGTCCCATCCCGTATACCTGTTAGAAGTGCACGTGGCGTCGGTTTGATTGGCGTCGACACGATTGTTATTTCTGGGCTAGAGGGCAGGAGGACAGAGGGTGTCATTTGTTTCATCTGTTAAATGTGGGCTCGTAAAGACCCTTTGAGACCGTGACGGTGATTAAAGGGATTATGCAAAGACATTTGAGCGGAGCTATTTGATCCTTACTTGACATTTATCTCAGGATGTGTGAGTGAGTGTGTGCGTGCGTGCGTGCGCACAGACCACATGCACTCTAATCAATCAGTAATCAAAAGTAGTTAATATACAGTAGCGTCACAATCATTTTAACCACTTTAACCATATTTTATACATCGGATATTCAAAAATAGCAGATCTACAAGCTGATAGTGTGACACTTTGTGCTGCACCATGAGCTTGTACATCTGCTGTTTTTTTTAAATCATGATTTTTTTTTCAAATCATGATTTTTTTTTTTCAAATCTTGTAATAAACAGTATATATATATGTTTTAGTTTTTAGTTTTTTTTAAGTGAAAATGTTTAACTCAAATCTTTGCTTCTGGGGGTCCCTGGCACAATATCTTTTTGAGATGGGGGTCTGCAGCCAAATAGGCTACATATCATTTTGGGGGGTCCTTGGCACCACTACTGCACTAATAGATCAGGCATCTAGGGGCTAGGGTTTCTTAATAACTGTAGTTTTACACTTAATTATTTACCGAAACATAAAGAACAGGCACTAGAGCTCAACAGATCACACACAGGGGAAGTGTTAGTTTAAATCCCAGAGTGTGAAAAAGTTTTTTTCACACTCCTGAGTTTTTTACACTCCTGAATTTTTTTCTAATTCCTGAAGAAGATCCAGCAGGATCGAAACGTTGACAAAGCAATAAACAAGTGGAGCTGAGAGATTGTTTGTTGTTTTCGGTGTGGAAAAAGTACCTACAAGGGTCCATTATTTGTACACTCAGATCACTAACACTGGGGATGCTGCATGTGCTGTGGCTGCAGTGGTGGAAAGTTACTAAGTACAATTTTGAGGTATTTTTGATTTACTGGAGTATTTCCAATTTTCAATCATTTTACTTCTACTTCTACTTGTGAAAGGTGACCTTCTGCATAATGAGTACCTTTACTTTTGGTATAAGTACATTTTGATTCCAATACTTTTGTGCTTTTACTCAAGTAAATTTTGAATACCGAACTTGTACTTGTAACAGACAAGACTACAATAGAAGTCTGGGTAAAACATGTGAGTACTTCTTCCATCACTGTGTGGCTGTCATCTTGAGCATAGGACTCTCATATGGCGATGTCTTTTTATAGCTTTTTATAGTTCACATGGGCCTGAGACCCGATAGCCTCTGATGTATCTCCATACCAAAGCTGATGTTCACCGTTCACTAGTATGTTTAGTATTGTTTACGGTATACATCAGTGCATTGCATCATTCACTGTATGGAGCTTTACCAGCGCAGCACGTGAAACTGCTTTTACTTTTACCATTTCACACTTGATCATTTATTAGCCACATGCAGATGTTTAAGAAGAGTAATATAACCCTTAAGTGTATTAACCCACTTAGACCGGGAAAGTATCTATGTCATTTCAGATTTCTTTGGCTATTCAAAAATAGCAGATATACAAGCTCATAGCGGGGCACTGAGTGCCGCACTATGAGCTTGTAGATCTGCTATTTTTGAAAAATCTTGAAAATGCGTGCAAATCTTTGAATATATATATTTTTTAAAGTGAACATTTATAAAATATATTGTTCCAGGGACCCCCAGAAGCAAAGATTTGAGTGAAAAATGTTAATGACAAATATATATACAAAGATTTGCACAAAATGTCACGATTTTTCAAAAATAGCAGATCTACAAGCCCATAGCGTGGCGCTATGTGCCGTGCGCGCTATGGGCTTGTATATCTGCTATTTTTAAATAGCCAAAGTATAAAATAACGGTTAAAGTGGTTACACAGATGCGTTACCGGATTGAATGGGTTAATTACAAATATTATAAGCTGTATATAGTCTCAGACTACATTCAAGGGCATTAGTTGATGCTCTTAAAGGTTTAATGACATTCACTTTTACACCACATTCAAAGTCTTTGACCTGGTCCTTCAAAAGTGTACAAAAAGTTTTAAGTGAAAATTCCATTCCAGTGATCCATGGCAGGTGTTTTTCTCTCACATTTCTAAAGCCTTTTCAACTGCAATGAAAAAAGAAATCTTTGCCTGCGGGTGTCGCTGGTGAGGGATTTTGCCTGTCAATCATCGCCTCTGCTCCGCCCCCCCCAAAGGAAAGGATAGGGGAGGGGAGGGGCGAGGAGGAGAGTGGGCGGGATTATTCGACAGTGACCTCACTGTCGAAGGGCCAAGCTCAGATTACTTTTCAGCCTAATTATTCAGAAAACCCCAGACCACAGAAAATCCACTGAATGTTTTAAGTTCAGGTTTTTTGGGTGTAATTGAGGTCATAAAACCCCAAATAAAACATTGAAAATAAAAAAAAGTGAAAATGAATGTCATGATACCTTTAACAACAGTGACCAAAAAACAAACACAATCTAATCCTAATCCGACAGTAGGCCTATTACCAGCAGTCTAGAAACCATTAACTGCCTAAACCCTCTATACTTAGGAAACTAATACGTAGTTGACAGGGGTCTGTACGTGGTGCAATCTTTGTTCCTCTCTACACCAAATCTCTTTGCCGAAAATAGCCGTGTGAGCTTGTATAGTGGCTATTTTTGGCAAATACTAGGATTCAAGTGGGTTGATACAGTATGCTATTTAGGTTGTCTTGTACAGTGGAAATGGTATATTATGAATGAATATGTATTATTATTGATTTTATTTTTCTGTATGTCTCTGCTACTCCGCTCTGCATTCTTGTAAATAATAATAATGTTAATCAAAAACATCAATCAATCTTCATCACAGAGTATTTTTACTGTATAGCGAACAAAACCTTCCTTTTTTTCCTTCCTCCTTTCCCTCCTGCATGGAGTCTACACAAGAATACTATGAATGGCACACCAGAAATGCATGGACCTCTACGGCACTGTTTCACAAACAGTGGGTCAATTAATAAACCAATGTTTATGGGTTGTGAGTAAATATCCCCTTTTTTTGGTTATCTACATTAAAAAATATATATATATTATTTCAAAAGATTATAAAAAGGTTTAAACACGTTTTATTTTTAAACACAACTTTACATCAATTAAAAACAATTCCAACATTTTTCAAAAGTATTTCATGAATAAAATCAGATGCATTTCCATAAATAATTATTTTTAAAAAACAATAAAGAAGTGGTGAAAATAGCAGATCTACAAGCTCACAATGTGCTGTGAAGCTACGCGTTGTGAGCTTGTAGATCTGCTATTTTCACTAGTTTGGGTGAGGGTCCCGGGCAAATATCTAAATTCTCTTTTGGGTTTTGAGGTAAAAAGTTTGGGAACCACTGCTCTACGGGGATCTACCACGGGTCACAGACAAGGTCAGAGAGAGAGAGAGAGAGAGAAGGATGAGGCTGGCAGAGCACTGCGTCAGGCACCCGGAACTGTAGTGGCAAGCAAACTGACACTGTGGGAGCCAACCCAGGGCAGAGCCAGGAAAGGGAAGAGGCGCGCGCGTGCCGTACACCACCTACAGCGGTGGTTCTCAACCTGGGGTCCTTTGGGGGGGGGGGGGGGTGTGTATCCCCAGATGACAGTGAAGTGACAATTTTAAGACTTTTAAGACCTTTTTTTTATGTGTCTGAGTCAAACAAAATGTAATGCCTCAACTCCTACAATTCCAAGTGCTTGTCAGGGCAGAGTCAGATTAAGGGTGGGGGTCCCCAGTTCAAATGATTTGATGATCGGCGGAGTCTCCTACAGAGCACAGTGAGCAGCTACCCAGTCAACGAAACATTTGCTCAGGAGTGCAGCAAAAACGAAGTTCGCCCAAAAACGTACATAAATCTATCAATTACGCACCCCATGAAGGCTTGAATTCATGGTGTGTAATTGATCGAAAATAAGTAATTTTTTGGGCAAACTACTCCTTTAAATCTGCACTATGTAACTTTCCTCTTCTGCCCCGGACGTGAACCCGGCAGGCAACAAGTGCTGATGTTCTTGCCAGCCTGCTTGCTCAGGGGATTAATTAGATTAATTTGATTTTGAAGTCTGATTCTGATAGTGAGTTCTAAGTGTGGCGATCCAGTCTGCTGTTTTGTCCCTGGCCTTAATCAGAGCGGCAGGCGGCCGGGGGGGACTTCCCCTGGCTCTCAGCCTGGCTCCCAGACACCAGGCCCTCCACCTAAATTTAGACCCATGAATCAGCCTGTGGGGGGCTGAGTCTGAGTATCTGCACCTCGTCCCACTGAGGGACATGCTGACGGCTGACTTCCACACAGCTCTGCAAACACAAAGAGCGTGCATGCATATGCACGCGCACGCGCACACACACACACACACACACACACACACACACACACACACACACACACACACACACACACACACACACACACACACACACACACACACACACACACACACACACACACACACACACGAAGTACTCGGATATTTTACTTAAGTAAAAAAAAATGCTCTGTTACAAGTAAAAGGCCTGTGTTCAAAATGTTACTTGAGTAAAGGTATAAAAGTATTGGCATCAAAATGTACTTAAAGTGCCAAAAGTAAAAGTACTAAGATGTTGTGAGCTTGTAGATCGGCTATTTTCAAATAGCCTAGGTATAAAATAGGGCTGAAGTGGTTAATGTATGTTTTATAATATAATCATTTATATCTGCAAAGTGACTTGTAACTAAAGTTTTTAGATAATTGTAGTGGAGTAAAAGTACAACATTTGCCTAAGATTTTTTTTTAAATTTGTTAATACTTCAGTAAAGTAAAAATGCCTCAATTTTACTTAGGTACAGTACTTGAGTAAATGTACTTAGTTACTTTACACCGCTGAAAATACACACATACACACATGCAGGTGTATACAATATACACACACACACACACACACACACACACACACACACACACACACACACACACACACACACACACACACACACACACACACACACACACACACACACACACACACACACACACACACACACACAGACATCTGTGTGTGTGCATGCCATACGTGTGCACATAAGAATGCACACAAACAAAGGGGATGCACGTTACCACTCATTAAGAAGAGGAATGGGGCCAGCTGGATTAGGGATTGGATTAATCTACAGACAGACAGACAGACAGACAGACAGACAGACAGACAGACAGACACTCACTCATTATACTGCATCTCTACTGGTTTCCAGTGGTGGAAAGAAGTGCTTAAATCTTTTATTTTACTTAAAGGGATAGTTCACCCCCAAAAGGACTTTTTTTCTATCGATTAGTCACTTGATTCATGGATATTTTTCTGTTTTTGTCGCATTCCTGAGCCAATGATTTGATGACCGGCAGCGGTTCCAGTAGGAGACACAAAGAATCTCCTTTGTGTCTCCTACCGGAACCGCTGCCATACCGGTCCGCTCGTCATCAAATTATTGGCTTAGGAATGCGACAAAAACTAAAAAATATCCATGAATTCAAGTCTCCATGGGGTGACTAATCGATAGAAAGAAGCATTTTTTGGGGTGAAATATCCCTTTAAGAAAAGTATAGACACCAAAATAAAGAAATGCTCCGTTACAAATAAAAGTCCCGGATTCAAAATGTTAAGACTGCGAAACATTTAAATACTCAAGTAAAGTTACCTCAAAAGTGTACTCAAGTACAGTAGTCAAACAAATGTACTACTTTTACGCTAGTTTGTGTCTGCATTCAAGTCCTTTATTCTCCCAGATAGCCTGTGTGTGTGTGTGTGTGTGTGTGTGTGTGTGTGTGTGTGTGTGTGTGTGTGTGTGTGTGTGTGTGTGTGTGTGTGTGTGTGTGTGTGTGTGTGTGTGTGTGTGTGCGTGTATGTGTGTGTGTGTGTGTGTGTGTGTATATGTGTGTGTGTGTGTGTGTGTGTGTGTGTGTGTGTGTGTGTGTGTGTGTGTGTGTGTGACAAACGTCTTTATAAATAACATTTCACTTGACATCTGTTGATAGATGGTGTGATGATGGTGTGTGTGTGTGTGTGTGTGTGTGTGTGTGTGTGTGTGTGTGTGTGTGTGTGTGTGTGTGTGTGTGTCTAATTTAGTTCCACCATATTTGGTCATAAATAACTGTAGCGCTCATCTTGCTGTTGGAAGACACCTCAGCAGTGGTGTGAAAGTAACTAAGTACATTTACTCGAGTACTGTACGCAAATATTGTACTTTTTAATCCTTTGTGAACTTGTGAACATTCTGCATAATGAGTACCTTTACTTTTGGTACTTTAACCCATTAATTAAGACCTGAGGCCGATTCTACAAATGCCTTCTAAATCAGTAGTTCTTACTAAATAGCAGATGTACAAGCTTGCAGCGCGGCACGAAGTGAGCTTGTATCTGCTATTTATGAATAGCCAACGCTAAAATCTGAAATGACACAGATGCTTTAACGGTTTTAATGGTTTAAGTATGTTTTGATTCCAATACTTTTGTACTTTTACTCAAGTCAATTTGGAATACCGTACAATTACTTTTACTAGTAACAAGAGTGTTCTTACATTGTGGTATTGATGCTTTTACTTAAGTAAAACATGCGAGTACTTCGTCCACCACTGTGTAAAGAGACACCTCCGTGAACAGACGTGGATCCTGCCAATAGAGAGGGCCCTTTCATGACTTGACTTTCTTTTTAAAGTGCTGCCACTTACCACTGTTATAAATAGACAGGTCTATGGCTACTCACTGCTGTAGGGGCATGAAGGAGACAGGGCCATGGGCTGGCAGGACAAGGACCATGTGCGCAAAGCAGGCAGATTCTACAAATGACAGTTTTCTGAAAAAACGTACGTTGCTATATCAGTGGTGCTCAAAATGTTTCATGTCAAGGACCACCCAAAATGATATGTATTTGGCCACGGAACCCCATCTCAAAATATTTAGTTCCAGGGACCTCCAGAAGCAAAGATTTGAGTTAAAAATGTATATATTCAAAGCTTCGCAAAAATGTTCACGATTTTTTCAAAAAATTGCAGATCTGCAAGCTCATAGCGCGGCACGAAGTGACGCGCTATGTATATCTGCTGTATATCTGCTATTTTTGAATAACCAACCAATGTGCTATATGTAGCTAAAATCTAAAATGACACAGATGCTTTCCCGGTTATGTGTAACATTGTTTTCTCACTCAACAGCAAACAAACCAACATACAGTATAAGTGTATACAGGGTATTTCTAAAGTTACAATTAAGGACTTTTAAAATGCGACCTTTTTAATACCATAGTGGCCAAATTTTAAAACATTACATAAGAAAGAGGCAAACATTGTGAAAATAAGCAATCTACAAGCTCACAACGCCTCACATGTGAGCTTGTAGATTGGCTATATTCACAATATTTATCAAGTCAAACTAAATGTAATGCCTACAATTCCAAGTGCTTGTCAGGGTGGGAGGATCCCAGTTCAAATATTATTTTGGGGGGTCACGGCCTGAAATGTTTGGGAACCATTGGCGTAATGAATGATAAGATAATGTTATGGAACGCACTGCAAAAACCTGACACTTCAGAAAGTTAGGGGTGCAAGAGTTAATCAAATTAATCAATTGAATCAATTATTAAAAGAATATCCATATTCAATCATTCATCGATATATAAATTAATGGTCAAATATATGTATATTAAAAAACCCTTCTCGAATATTAGATTAATCAGAAAAGTAATAGATGAAATAATTGACATTAATAATTGAAACAAATTACAACGAAAGTTGCAGCCCTTGACATAAATACAATGCACTGCAAAATCCTGACTGTTCAGAAAGTTAGGGAGCATCAATTAATCAAACTAATGGATTTATTCAACTATAAAAAAATATATACTTTAATAAAATAATCAATTAATAACCGATCGCTATTTTGACCACGTCATTATAGTTTTTTTTCTTCTTTTAAATAGTGAAAATAGCTGAGCTTGTAGATCTGCTATTTTCGCTATTTTTGCACAGCACCATTATGCCATGAAGTATATAATATATAAGTGGTTAATCGATTTGTCGATATTTGAAAAATTGTCAAATACATGTATATTAAAAAATGCTTCTCGAACATTAGATTAATCGGAAAAGTAATGGATGAAATAATCGCTTAAAAATAATCTTGCAAGGTGACACACTGTGAGCTCGCAGAGCAGGCTATTTTCGGTGAAGAGATTTGGTGCAGAGGGAAATACTGGCGGACCTAGTATAGAGCCCAGGGGGACCCTGGTCAATTAAGCATTTATTTAGGTGAGTAAGCACAGAGGATGCAAATGATGCAAATGTGGACGATCATTATATTCGGAACACTTTAGAACAGTACAGAAATACAAAAAGGCTGACAGATACAAAACTAGGTGGAACTGTTTTTAAACATTACTACACTTTTCTTAAAGGACCACCAATTCCATCGTTCTATTGTGAGGAGGATGTGAACATCTGATACATTACATAGAACATAATTACTATAGGAAAAGACCTCCTCACAAAGTGAAGTTGTCCTTTACCTTACTCTCAGCATCTGACCAGGTCGGAAACATAAATACAAAATTTAATTGTGCACAGGTGCACCGCATTACCCCAAAGGGCTATGCCAATCTAATCTCTCTCCCTCTCTCTCTGCCCCTGACCCTCGCCTCTGCATGCCATGTTGCGGGCCACGTCTAAGTTCCTGCTGCCCTACCCTCCCTCAGTCCAACCTCAAACCTGGGATCTCTGCCAGTGTGTGTTCCTGTGTGTGTGTGTGTGTGTGTGTGTGTGTGTGTGTGTGTGTGTGTGTGTGTGTGTGTGTGTGTGTGTGTGTGTGTGAGGCGTTTTGGTGCTGCGTGCTTGTATGAAAAGGCATGGGGCAATGGGGGGGAAGGGCTTTGATATAAGGTCCATTGTTATAATTCATTGTGTCAGTTATGCACTGACACAAGGAAAGTTATGCACACTGGGGTGGACTGGGAACACAAATCCGTACCCAGGAATTTATATGACAGCAGCAGCCCCCATCTGTCCAAATTGACATACAAATGATAAAATAGTATTTATTATAGCATAATAAATCATATAAGTAATATAGCATACAGTCAATGTGTATCAATCAGCCTGTAAAAAGCATTACAAACTAAAAGGGAGCAGCATGCATGACAAGACCAGTCCTCTATCACAGGGGGTCCGGGACCCCTAGGGGGTCCTTGGAATTACTACAGGGGGCCGTCAAATCTTTGTGTGATTTATTATAATTATTTTTTTTAACCACTTGAACCCTAGCATCCCTATTCTGGGGGGGACCATTTGCCAAAAATAGCAGATCTACACACTACAAGCTTCTAGATCTTCTATTTTCGGCAAGGTGGTTTTGTGTAGAGGGATAAAAGAGCAGACCAAGTACAGAGCCAAAGGTAAAATGTCAAAGTAATAAGGGTTTAAGTGGTTAAATTGTAGTACTTTTACTTTTGGTGCTTTAAGTAAATATTTTGATACCAATACTTTTGTACTTTTACTCAAGTCAATTTTGAATTCCGGACTTTTGCTTGTAACATGAGTATTTCTACATTGCAGTATTGATACTTTTACTTAAAGGGGAATACCACTCATTTTCAACATTGAACTATGTCTTTAATACACCTTAGAACTGTTGTGTGGAAATAAGAAAAAAGTCCCCCCCCCCCCTTTCTGTGTTGCCTAGAAAAGGATAATTGATTGAGGTCATGTGATCAGTGACATACGCAGGGTGTACTTTTGGCTCTGCCCCCTCAGCCAAAAGTACACCCTGCGTATGTCACTGATCACATGACCTCAATCAATTATCCAGTTCTAGGCAACATAGAGGGGGGGGGCTTTTTTTTTCTTATTTCCACACAACAGCTCTAAGGTGTATTAAAGACATAGTTCAATGTTGAAAATGATGAAATGTCTTCCCCTTTAAGTAAAATACCTCAGTACTTTTTACACCCCTGCTGAAAATATACTTAACATGAATCCAACGCTGACTGTCAAACATCTGCAACACAATTTTATACAATATGTAGTATCCCCCACACTAAAATTATGTTGCAGGGGGGGGGGGGTGCCTGCTTCATCTCTCTCTCTTAGCTAAGGGGTCCTTAGCCTGAAAAAACGTTGAAGACCCCTGCTCTATCACGTGTGTGTTTTTCATGAAATATGAACTAATATTTTGAGTAGTGCTGGTTTCTTCCGAACGGTCACAAGACGTCGGATGCACGTAGTGAATGTGACTGTATGAATCAATCCAGGTATACAGTACTTCTTCAGTATGTGTATGGGTATGAATGTACAGTATACATGGCTTAAAGCAAAATAAAATCTCATGACTGAAAATGTCTGTATGAACCAAGTCACAATGTGCAATTTGTGAATCCTTGTGAAAGGAGCCCCCTTCACTAGGGCTGTTTCCTAAACAATTAACACAATAAAGTATAAATACGACGTTTTAGTAATATTCTTTGTGCTGTTCTACATAATGCCAACCATGGGGTGAATAAATCACAGATTGATGCTTTAACCTTTGCTTTTATATGAAATATCCGAGACCATTAGGGTTTTATGGAAGATTTTTCAGAACATGTTGCTAGTTTGACCACTTCAAATGCTCTAACCTTAAAATAATAACCGAAAATAGCCCATCTGCGACGCATTGAGAGATTGTAGATTGGCTATGTTCGCTGTGCAACATGCTTACATAGAAGACATGGTGGTGGCTTCTGTGGAATCCAAATGACGTCGTGATGTCGTGGCGACTGAGAACTTTAACCCATGTGTATCTGTGTGTGCTATCTGTATCCATCTGTGTGCGCGCTCTGTATCTATCTGTGTGCGCTATCTGTATCTATCTGTGTGTGCTATCTGTATCTATCTGTGTGTGCATGCTACTGCGAGTGTGTGTATAAGAAAACATTTGTAATTTAAAAACAATATTTAATTACTATATTTAATAAATATACTTATTTTTGCGGTTTACAAATATTTTTTGACACACAGGACTCAAATGTTTTATGGTCATGATTCACCAGGAGCCTGGACGGCTTGGTTTCCAGGCTTAAAATAAGGAATATAAATATTTTCTCTATGGGGAAAAAAATTAAGAATGGGCTTTCTATGTGTGGAGCCATAAAATGGCCGGCACTCGTATGCCCTATATATTATATGGGTGCTTTCTTGCCCGGGTGCATATGTCCTGTGTGTGAGTGTGAGTGTGAGTGTGAGTGTGTGTGTGTGTGTGTGTGTGTGTGTGTGTGTGTGTGTGTGTGTGTGTCAATGTGTGTGTCAATGTGTGTGTGTGTGTGTCAATGTGTATGTGTGTGTGTGTGTGTGTGTGTGTGTGTGTGTGTGTGTGTGTGTGTGTGTGTGTGTGTGTGTGTGTGTGTGTGTGTGCGTGCGTGCGTGCGTGCGTGCGTGTGTGCGTGTGTCCAAGCGCCCTGGAGGAGGGGATGATCATTCCTCTGAATACCAGGCATGTGATTAACTTAGCTATAGTTCATCTCATTTGGGTGAGTTTTCTGGCGAGTCCTTGGAATTAGCAGGCTCCGGACCGCTCTCTCTCACACATACAGCCGCTCTCTCACACAACTAGCCGTCTGACAGCAGCAGATCAAAGGTAAGAAGAAAAACTAAATAAAGCCTTAATTTTAACCGTATAATGCGGCGTAATCTAATTGTTATCAACCCGTTTGATGTAGGACTTAACACACAGTAAAATCCTCAGTGTTAAGACATTAAGACCGGGAACGCATCTGTGTAACCACTTAAACCATTGTTTTATATTTTGGCTATTCAAAAATAGCAGATCTACAAGCTCATAGCGCGGCGAGTGCCGCGCTATGAGCTTGTAGATCTGCTATTTTTGAAAAATCTTGAAAATTTGTGCAAATCTTTGAATACGTATATTTTTAAAGCAAACATTTGTAACTCAAATCTTTGCTTCTGGGGGTCCCTGGAACAAAATATTTGACAAAAGTTCACTTTAAAGAAGATATATTCAATATAGAATATATATTCTTGTAGATCTGCTATTTTTGAATAGACAAAGAAATCTAGAATGACACAGATGCTTCCCCGGTCTTAATGGATTAATTTAACTCCCAAAAGTGTACGAATGTAACCAAATGGACCCGTAAGCCGGGGTCCATTTACAGTTGTATGCTCGCCCAGTTACAAATGGATGACTTTTAACACAAGAGAATTTTACTGTGTGGTTCAGTAATTCAATAGATTGTAGGAAAACACAGCAGATTACATGCCTGCCTGATCATTCATAATAGAAACCTCTTCAGCAGAGCAGGCTGCAATCAGTAAAGAACGCATGTCACCTGAGTAGCGAACGTGTCACAATAATCTTAGGTAATATTGTTACATGGCAATAAAGGTGCTTAGTCAAGAAGTGAGAGAATGAGATGAAGTTAGCCTGTCCAATTTACTATTTAGGCATTTACAGACACTCTTAATCCAGAGTGACTTACAGTGAGCAAGGAAAACACGAGGTAATACATCAAATGCATGGAAATAGTAGTTTAGAATCATAGGTAAACCAAGAACCATCATCAGTCTAAACAGTTTACAGTTACAGTTTAGGGCTTAGGCATTTAACAGACGCTCTTAATCCAGAGCGATTTACAGTGAGCAAGGACATAAGATAATTCATCATAATACATCTAAATCCATCAATAATCCATCAAATGCATAAAAATAGTAATCTAAGAATAAAGTAATACATAAGTAAACCAATAATCTAATAATAACTAATACATACTGTACGTAAACCAAGAACCTATCATCAGCCTACATTGAAACTATACACACTATAGGATGCCAGGTCAACAATGACCTGGCATCTGTCTACATAACATGCTATCTAAATTACATATTAGCCAATTACACATTATTATTAGCTCCTTTAGCGGAGCTGTTTGGCAATCCAAAAAGGACCATGTAAACCAAAATAGACCAATTTTACAGGATATAGTGGTCCCAGTTCCTACGTATTTGAAAACTATATTCTATCATGTTTCCATTGATCAATAGGCATGTTTCTGCGTATCTTATACTGATTATACATTGGTTATACAGTTCTGGGGACAAAGTTCACCCAGAAACGCCCCCAGCAACAAGCAACAGTAAAGAATCTAGTAAAAAAAATGGCTGGTAACAAAGAACCTCCAATTCAATTAAAAGTAGACAGGCCCTGAGGTAAAGTCTTGCTAAATGGCAGCAGACATTATTGCTTCCTACTGTTGCCCTAAATTGTTGATATATCATTGATTGATTGATTGATTGAATTAAAGCAGTAAGACTGAACACAAGTCAGCTTGCTGAGTAAACTCTAAATGGACATTATTTTGTTCTGACATTGCTGCTTTTCCACAAGACCTGCTGCATGGAATCAAACAATTCAAAATAACTAGCTGGTCTGTTACTGATCCGTTAAGCCCAGTTCATACTTAGTTGCGCGCCAGTGTCACACACTAAAAGTAGCCGATCTACAAGCTCACAAAGCGCCGCAATGTGGATTTGAAGGCAGATGTCTTTCAAATGTAAATCGCCGCAGACATCCAGTAAGAGATTATGGTAAACATGGTTTGACGTTTATCTTTATTTTCAGTTTGTGTATTAAATCAGGCAGTACCTCTCCCACTGGGCCCATCACTCCCGAGTCCTGACTGTTTATCAATAATGAGTCGAGCATCTATACCAGTGGTTCTCAACCTGTGGGTCTGGACCCACAGGTTGGACCCACCTGTGGGTCTGGACCCACAGGTGTCCCCACATGATTTGGATGACAGTGGAGTGACAATTTAAGGATTTTAAGACCTTTTTAATACCTAAAAAAAAAAGCTAAGAAAAAGACCAATATGGCATCAAAAGTAATCAACAAACTGGTCAAACATTGGCCAAACTGTCAAAAAAAATAAGAGGCAAAAATGTAATAATTAGCCGATCTACACAACGCCTCACGTTGCGAGGCGTTGTGAGCTTCTAGATCTGCTATTTTCACAACATTTGTCTGTGGAACAGAGTCAAACTAAATTGAATGCCTCAACTCCTACATTCCAAGTGCTTGTCAAGGTGGGGGGCTCCCCAGTTCAAATTTGATTATTTTTGGGGGTCCCCAGTTCAAATAGGATTATTTTTGGGGGGTCCCCGTCCAAATATGATTAATTTTGGGGGGTCACTGCCTGAAAAGGTTGAGAACAACTGGTCTATACGAACACAATTGGCCCGTGTTCAGGGGAGAGGGAAGCCGGGCGGGCGGGGAAATCAAACACTGCACGTATTCCTACGGTCTGAGGGGCGGCACCTGTCAGCGGGGAGTGTTGGGTGGGAGGAGCATAGGACGAAGGCTCTACGTCCTCCCGGGGGGGGGGGCTCCTCACTGGCAGGTGAGTCAGTAGGATACGACCGCAGTGACAACACACAAATGTGTGTGAGGAGGAATCAATTGGCCTAACGACTAAGTAAGTAAGTATAGGTTGGGACAGGCTTATTGTTAGTATCAGCCAATAACGCGGGAGTCTGTCCCTGTTACAATGTGCTAGACCCCTAGGAGATGGATTTTGAGGTGGAGCACCCAGACCTAGCATCAGCTCCCAGTACTTAGCGCACGACTTGCCGCAACCCAGCCATGCTACTCATAGGCTGAGTTGGCGGTGCTCGGGATCGAACCCATGACCTTGTGGTCCAAAGGCGAAAGTCCGGCCGACTGAGCTGCCCGGACACAAACGACTAAATTGGGGAGAAAAAGGGGTAAAAAGCCAAAAAGAAATAAAATAATGTCTAAGCACAAACTGGTCTGATACATACTGGTCTGTTACTTCTCCCATTGGTCCCAGGGCTCCTGTCTGTCATCCACTAAGAAGAGGAGTGAGACATCCGTCTGTCTGTGTGTGCAGCCATCATGGCGGGCAAGCTGGACCTTGCTGGGCTGACGGACGAGGAGGCCAAACACGTATGGAACGTCATTCAGCGAGACTTTAACCTCCGCAAGACCGAGGAAGAGAGGCTGGGGTGGGTCACCTCTGTTCATGTTTTAATTCAGTGGTTCCCAAACTGGGGGTCCCAAAAATATGTTGAGGGGTCCCCAGATGATTAGCTTAATGTGCAACATAGTTTTCTCACATACAGTGTATAGAGGCTGCACATTTCTAAAGTTAAAATGTAATGACCTTTAAGACCTTTTTAATACCAAATTGGCCAAATCGTAAAATATTACGTAAGAAAGAGGCACACATTGTGAAAATAGCCGAACTGCAAGCTCACAACGCCTCGCACTGCGGACTGGGGGGTCCCCAGTTAAAATATGAATATGTTAGGGGGTCGCTTATCCAGAGCGACTTACAAGTGCAGTATTGGAATAAGCAGAGTAAGCATGAACACTGCTAGTCAACAAACCGCAAGGTAAATAGTCACATAAGTGATGAGTGCAGAGAGAACAATGAAGTGCCTCAAAGAAACTAAGATATCGTGTAAACAATGAACCTATAGCATCAGGTTTAAACATGTGCTCCAGAAAAACAAATCTAAGTAACACAAAACATGCAGACCAAGTGACTAAGATATATCTAGTAAACTCTAAGCATCAAGAAGGGATACAAGGACAGTGAGGTGCTAGGGGGGTGAGGTGGAGTCT
The DNA here is from genome assembly GCF_963280865.1 of Gymnoscopelus braueri. Classification (NCBI taxonomy): domain Eukaryota; kingdom Metazoa; phylum Chordata; class Actinopteri; order Myctophiformes; family Myctophidae; genus Gymnoscopelus; species Gymnoscopelus braueri. The sequence goes on from NC_137626.1 coordinate 33,005,442, forward strand.
GAAGAGCTGGGTCTTCAGACTACAGCGTAATACTGTGAGTGAGTTTGCAGTTCCGACTGCAATGGGGAGTTTATTCCACAGTTTGGAAGCCAGGAAGGAGAAGCAGTGGTGGAAAGTAACATGTACTCAAGTATTGTACTTAAGTAAAATGTTGAGGTATTTTTACTTTACTGGAGTATTTCTGATTTCCAATACTTTTACTTCCACTCCACTACATCTCAGAGGCAACTATTATACTTTTATTCCACTGCAATTATTTGAAAACTTTAGTTACCTTAACTAAAGATTTTGATTATTATTACAAAACCACTTAACCACTTTAGCCTTATATATACTTCGGCTATTTGAAAATAGCAGATCTACAAGCTTACAACGCGTCGCATCGCGACGCGTTGTGAGCTTGTAGATCTGCTATTTTCAAAAGATTTGTATACATATTGAACTTGTGAAATGGGACATTCTACATAATAAGTACTTTCTACTTTTTGTTCTTTGAGTACTTTTGATACCAATACTTTTGTACCTTTACTCAAGGAGATTTTTAATTCCGATCTTTTACTTCTAACAGAGTATGTCTACATTGCAGTATTGATAATTTTACTTAAGTAAAACATTTGAGTACTTTTTCCACCACTGAGGAGAATAATCTATGACATGACTATGTTTTGTGCTGGGTGTGGGCAGCAAACAGAAGCCAAGTTTATAACAGAAGGAGGAAGCACTGCCTGGGTTCAGTCACAGTGCCTTTTGCAAAATGTAGGCTAGCCTTTTCCCCTACAGTCTGCCTCACCACAAGCAGAACTTTGGGTTCCTTTGCTTTTATGTAAGCCAAGTTTATGTTTTAAAATAGACAGACATAAACCGATATCATCGGAAACTATTCTCATGCACTGTTAGAATAAAAAAGGAAGTCAGACTCTTAGTTTCTTAGTTTGTATTATAGATCATGAGTCATGGCAATACAGCATGCATGACACAGCAGTTTTTAAACAGCCCTTACATCAAATCACTTGAAACCTACATTACTCATCTTCCAAAAATATTCTTTATCACAAAATTGATAAAAAATCATATCTACTAAAGAACATTAGGTGATTTAAATGCTTTGCCAATTAAATAACACACCTCCATATTTAATTACACACATGTTTTGTTTGTTTATTTATGATTTATTTGTATTTAAACGAAACTAGCCGTTGGTGTGTGTGTATGTGTGTGGTATGGTGTGTCTAACTACTTGAAATGCGGTGTCCCTATTTTGGGCACGCAATTATAGGTGAACATTTCCCCCCAAAAATGAAGAGTTAACACATTTTCAAGTTTTTTTTTTTACAAGCTTTTACAGTATTTATTTTCATTTATTGAGTGCAGGACCTAAGTGGTGAACTGTGTCGGTGCCTTGTGTGTGCGTGAGAGAGGAATGTGTGAAAGCCCGCAGTTGTTTTTTCCACCCTCACGGTGATCACAGCTCGGTCACAAGGCTGCATCTCCAACACTGAGTCTTCTCAGTGGAGGAGCCAGCGCTGCCGTGAGGGCCCATTCTTCTGCGCTCACAAAGACCCTCTTTCTCCGACCCGCCGCATCCTCCCGCCGCGACATGGAGAAAAACAGGCGGCGTAATTAAACGATAGGCTACATCCGTTAAACAACACACCCCAGAAGCAACAATGTCCTCCTGAGACTGAATCGTTGATGCTTAAGACCATGAGTCACGGCCCGGGGTCAGTGAACTTTCCAGCTCAGCTGCATGAGTGGACGCAGTTTGAGGAGCCCACTAATCAGTCATCAATTAGAATTAGATTAGAATTTATTGTACTATTGTACTGTGGAATTTGCATGTTCTCCCCATGTCCCCTAGGGTAGGTACCCTCACAAAAACTTGCAGTAATCCTGGTCTCTATACTGCCTCCCCCTGGTCAGCCGGGGCGCCTGATGGAGGGGAAAGGAGCTGGTTGGAATAGCGTGCTCCTTACACGCGCTACATCCAACCGGGGAAACTCCCCCCTGTCAGGTGATAAGAAGGCTTGTTAGCTCTCATGCATTGAAGGAGGCATGAGCTCGGCTCTGGGCTCTCCCTAGGCTGGCAGAGGGAGTGTAGCGCCCAGGATTACTTAGACAATTGGCACTGGGTGAAAAAAATGGGGTTTCAAAATCGTGGGATGAAAAATTAAATTAAAAAATAATTTATTACACTAGATTTGTTTTTACAGCACGTTCAGCACAGAAACGCAGAGCAATAAACATAGTAGGATACAGGTAAAGACATAACTACATCCATACCTCCTAGAACTCAACGTTGCCATTGAGGCAGTTTTACCACCTAAATAACTTTATTGACTGTCGTATACCAGGTGTTTGTATTTTGCCCTCTCCTTTTTTCCCTCTACACCAAATATCTTTGCCGGATGTTCCCGTAATAGGGACACTAGGGTTCATGTGGTAACTTATTAATCCTGCTGTTACAGAGTGAACAAAACGCCTGCTAAAGTCCCCCATTATAAAGTCCTATATCTCAGTCAATAGCAGTAATGAGGGGGTGATCATCAGTGTGATTTCATATTGTGAGTGGTAGGCCTGTGGTGGCTGTGTCGTTTGGGTCTGAGAGTTTGATAGGTTGATGATTATGGTGCAAAGCTGCCTACGTTTAGCATAACACTGCAAGTGTCAAAGGCTCTTCTGTTTGCATTCCTGCAGGACTAGGGACAGATGGCATTTCAATTTCATCTCTTCAGGAAGAGAACTGTATGTGACTCTGAGCAGATCTGTGAAAAACATTGGGAATAAGAAGTGTGTCCTATCCAACTAGCTTAGAAAATAACCATGAATCTGTGGTTGGTTTGGAAGCAAACGGCAAAGTCTACCTGTTCCTAGTTAAAGCAAGGCACGTTTATTTGCATGCAGTAGCACGTTTCAACAACAAGGCTATTCAAAGTTCTTTACACGAAACATTAAGAGCATTATAAGCCAGTGTGAAATAAAGACATTATAAAGGCCATGTGAATCCAAAACCTCAGCAGAAGTCAACAGCAAACAGAAAAGTCATCAGAATTGATGTAAAAGAACTGAGAGCTGCAGCAGACCTTCAGTTTTGGGGGAGTTTGTTCCAGATTATAATTTCTCAAGACAGATTCTGCTAACAGCAGAATCTATCAGCACCACTGCCCTGAACATGTGGTGTTGTTGTTAGTAGGCATAAACACAGAAGCACTCAGGAGGAAGTGAACAAAGAAAGGGGAGGATTCAAACAGAGTTCCTATTTCTACACAAAATAGGAGGTGGTGCCCCCAGAAGCAAAAACAAAGGAAAGGGAGAAAACTATTTTTTTTCCCCCTTCGTTTTTGCCCATTCGGTAAAAAAAAAGGAAAAACATTCCCCCCCCCCTTTTTTTAACCGAATGGGTCCCCAGATTGGTTCCAGACAGATATATGGCGCATTAAAAAACTAGCACTGCTTCTCCACGTTTAGCTCTGATTCTGGGGACCTAAAGCAGACCTGTCCCAGATTACCTGAGGTTTGGATGTCTGCATGATCACTTCAAGATTAGAACTGTATTTTGGTCAATGCTTTTTTTAAAAACTATATTTTTAAGCTTTAATCCTGGGCACTACTCTCCCTCTGCCAGCCTGGGGAGAGCCCCGAACTGAGGAGGGAAGCAGGCCACTTCTTATCACCTGACAGGGGGGAGTTTCCCCGGTAGGACGTAGCGCGTGGAAGGAACACGTTATTCCAACCAGTTCCTTAACTTCCTTTCCCCTCCATCAGGCGCCCCGGCTGACCAGGGGGAGGTAGGATAGAGACCAGGATTACTGCATGTTTTTTGTGAGGGTATCACGGGGAGAACATGCAAATTCTACACAGAAAGGCCAAACCATTCAATGCTTTATAAACCAACAGTTAGCATTGTGAAGATCTGTGGAGTGGAATATGATGGACTTTCTTGGTATTAGTAAGGAATCGAGCAGCATTCTGAATCAACTGCAGCTTTTGTTGGTTGTTAAGCCATGAGTCTAATTAGGTTGACACGTTGTGTTGCTGTCTCTTGGGAACGATGTCTGAACCAGAGTCCTGCAACGGGCCGGGTACCCGCGGATACCCGACGGGTACCCGCGTTTGACGGATGAAAACGGGTGAAAATGTTACTTTTATAAGATCACGGGTACGGGACGGGCGGTACTGAACTAATCGCGGGCGGGTATCATTTTATTGTGAAAATCAGAGAGCACTGTTTCCGCCCAAACAACGTAACTTGTATAACTTAACAGCACAACCGCATGGAGCATGCTGGACAGTTATCTTAACTCACAAAAACACATTGAACATCCTGTTAAACCTTCAAATTAAAAGTATCTGATGACATAAACAACGACACATGTTTGCTGCGTAGATGCGCGTTCGCGCGTGGCTTAAGCTCGCTCCTCCGTCTTCACTTGCTTTCTGTACAAACCTGACCACTGAATGTAGCACTGTTGTTGAAGGCTGCTATCTTTTTCAACACACTTTTCAATAGGATTTACATTTTACACGGGTAAACGGGCGGACAACGGGTCGTTTATTTGACGGGCGGGGCGGGTCTGGTTCGTATTTTGAAATTATCACGGGTGACGGGTCGGTCTACGGATCTGAGTATTGACGGGCGGGGCGGGCGCGGGTTCTCAAAATTGGACCCGTGCAGACCTGGTCTGAACACCAAAAAACTAACCAAAAAATCTTAGAGACGTTGTTGCTAGCTGGATGTTAGCAGTAACTTAGGGGCCACAAACAAGTGAGTGAATATCTCTCCCCGCCCTGAACAACAACCCTTGAAATGCTGCCCCATGAGCAAGGCACTGATACTACTTATTTTTAACTGTCAAACTAGACACCACAAAAGCGGTTAAGCAGTTAAAGTGATATTTTTTGGTTTAAAACAAAGCTTTTTGGTTAAAAAGTAATCACTCTCCAGCTTTTTGATGAACAGAAAATACATTTTCAGGCAGGTGACAAAATGTCAGCCAATCAGGAGAGAGTACCCATTTATCAGATTAATTTTAGTGTTCCAGTTGCAATTGTGTCTGCTCATTTCTTTGTTCCAATTTCACTTGTTTAATGTCTGTGTTCTCTATCCTGATTGGATAAAATTGGTATCCTGACCTGACAATACATTTTCTGTTTAATTAAGTGCTGGAGAGACATGGAAACTCCTGTTACTGAGAAAAAATTCTATACTATTGCAATGATTACAGAATATACACTTATTTTAACTTATTTTAAGTACCAAAATCACTTACCCTACCTTTAACCACTTTTCAGTAGTTGTACCCCAGACATTATATCTATCTAATCATCCGGCTACTGCAAGAACACTAAAGCACATCCTGTATTACGTCCACATGTCATGCTGTGTGTCCTTTTAAACTTGCCCCGAGGACACCGCGAGATTGCACTGAAGTCACTCAAGGCTATTGCTGTAACCAAGAATGAGTTCTCAGTTCAAATTCCTGGTTTGACGATGACGGGACTCTCATGAGACAAACGGGAATCTTCGGAAAGCATGTGGAATAGAAAGAAAAATTTTTTTTTCGTGTTTTTAATGTGTGTGCTTGAGGCTAGAAGTGTTGCTGGGGATTCTGTGAGTCACATGAAGGGAAAAGAACAGGAGATGTCATTCGTTTGAGTGCTTCTCAGAATGAGGGTCCTGTGAGATTGACCCCAAGGCTGTTGGTGTAACCTTTCCTTAACGGGGGTTAGTATTAATGATGTCATCTTATTAGAACTATACTGTGTTTATTTCAGATTATATTCTCTCTTCAGCATTGCATTATGTCATCACAGGGGTCCCATGTTCCCAGGGTCCTGTATCCTCTCTGTCGGATGGAAACCAAAACTGTCCAAAAGTAGCAGATCTGCAAGCTCAAGATCGAGCTTACGGATCTGCTACTTTTGATGCTTTTGTGTGACACTGTAGTATGATCAGGTGGGGCATTGCACTTATGAAAAAAACAAAAAGTTAAAATACGGAGATAAGAGGTTTCTGCCCGACAGCAACCATATTATGTTCCTTCAGTCCTATTACAGTTAGGGTTAGGGTTCAGGTTGGGGTTAGGTTTAACATAGGGCTGAGGGAACACAGCCATGATATCCACTGGTTGTCTCAAAGGCACTTGCCATCGGGCAAGTACAGGTCATGTTCTACTTGCCCAAAGGTCATGCCTACTTGCCCGAAAAGTAAATCGTCCATTATGAAAGGTAAAATTTAAATTACCATTCAATTTACCACTTAAAAAAAAAATATATATGGGGCTGTGCGATAAAAAATGTCATACCTCAATTTGTATGCCAAATACCTACATAGCTATGAATGTGACTACGGGTTCACACTTGTTATTTTCTATTTTTAAGTGTAGTAACAGTGAAAACGGCACATTATAGATCAACAGTGCTCTTATTTTACATTCCACAGACCAGAAGACAGAGCGCTCTAGGTTTAGACAGATATCTCGTGTTGTGTTTATAGACAGTTGCATCCCCTCTTAAACACGCACATGCCCGGTCGGGCAACCCGAGAGCAAACTCCACCTACCCGAATTCCCGAAAGTTTTATTTACTTGCCAGGGGCAGGGGGGCAACCCTTAGTGTCAACGCCTGCTATCTAGTTTAACCAGTACAATGCTGCTACAATTGATTGTAATTGATAATTATTATTATTATCTTTATCTTTTTATTGGAGAATAACAATTTCAACATTCCGCCATTACATAATACAGCTCTCCATAGATGTATTTTTATTTTTAAACAAGACATTGTCAACAAAATAAAACACAATATCAGATAAAACAATTATCTTTTTTTTTGTATACTGGACTTTATATATTTGATTTGACTATGCCAACTGTTATTTGACCTGTTCTGGTGTTACATTTTCCATTACTCTCTATTCACTCTTTCTTTCCCTATTCTAACACTTTCTGTAACTAGATAGATAGATACCTTTATTTAACTAACCGCGATGTTGAGATAAAATGCATTTAACCCACTCTTTTACCACCTCAATAAAGTTCTGATCTTTTCTGCTATTCTCTCCTCTCCCTCTCATTCACTCCTCTCACTTTTCTTGTCCAGTTACTTTTCTTTCTCTTTTGCACTGTAATTGTATCCATTCGTATTTATTTTTGTACTTCTTTTGTTTTATGCATCCTATAATGTCATGGGTTTCCTTTGCTTGATGTTCTGTGTAAAGCACAGTTAATTGCCTATTGCCTTGTTGTTGAAATGTGCTATACAAATAAAATTGCCTTCCTCTCATCTCCTCCCCTCTCCTCTCCTCCTCTCCCCAGGGATCTAAAGGTGAAGATAGAGAAGGAGGACACAAAGACAGAGTTGCTGGGCACTCAGACCAGCCTGGCAGACTCTCACTGCATCCGCTGCCTGCAGCCGTTCAAGTTCCTGGTGAACAGCAAGCGCCAGTGTCTGGACTGTGAGATGTTCACCTGCAAGTCCTGCAGCCGCTACAACAAGAAGGAGCACGGATGGGTGTGTGACAACTGCCGCATGACCAGGTGAGAGATGGACGCTCAATAATACATACTGTAAACCACGGCGTACACACTGGTTGAACAGTGCCCAATGTTAGAGACATACTGGTTCTCAAACTTCTGGAAAAAAAAGTCAAGGATCCACAAATTGATATGTATTTGGCCACGGACCCCCATCTGAAAAGGTATTGTGCCAGGGACCACCCAGAAGAAAAGATTTATGTATGTATTTTTTTTCTCAAGATTATAAACTTTTTTTTTCTTCAGAAAAATAAATAAATAACAGATGTACAAGCTCGCAGTGCAGCACAAAGTGACGCACTGTGAGCTTGTAGACCTGAATAGCCAACGTATACATGTATAAAGTGATTAAAATGATTGTGATGCTGTATTAACTACTTTTCCTGCATGGGGACCCCCCATCACCAAAAGTTGAGTCTGAACTTAAGTAATTGCACCGCTTTTTAGTTGTTTATTTGCAGATGCGAAATTGTAGGATAATAATAAGTAGGTCTATATGCCACCCAACTTATATAATAATTATATAGTAGCCTATATAAATAGGTGAGTCACTATAACTCCTCATCTTTCTAATGAATTAACATGCTAAGGTGCCTCATCATCTTCTTGGGTCATCAGCTATTGTTGAGTTTGAGTTTTGTTTTTTATTTATTAGCACATAAAGAGTTAAAAACAGACAAGACGGATTCGGCATTTGAAAGCATGCATCATAGACATGCAAATTTTGACCCACTCGTGTGTGTGTGTCCACTGAGACAATCACAGGAGTGACATTAAATGTAACCGCATAATTATCTTGATACAACAAACCCCACCCATCTGGTACTGTACTGTGTATTCCAATGCATGGTATACAGTATGACATATTATGCGTGTGATGTGTTTGCACAGGGTGTTGAAGGTGGGCACTGTCGGCTGGTACCATGACAATGTAAGGACACGTTTCAAGCGCTTCGGCAGTGCCAAGGTCATGAGGTCACTGTACAAGAGGCTGAATGGAGAGGGTGAGACCATTTTTTTCCGTCTTTTTTTCCTTTTTACCCCTTTTTCTCCCCAGTTTAGTCATTATGCCAATTATTTAGTCGTTATGCCAACTATCATCACCCTCTCCTCCTGCCCTGAACGCGGGCCAATTGTGGGCCAGAAAAACCCACAATCTCTGTGGCGGTGGGCAGGGACTTTACCACTGCACCACCCAGTGGTGGAAAGTAACTAAGTACATTTACTTAAGTACTGTACTTAAGTACAATTTTGAGGTATTTATACTTGAGTATTTCCAATACTTTTACTTCTACTCCACTACATCTCAGATCCAAATATTGTACTTTTACTCTACACTTATTTGAAAACTTTAGTTACTATGTAGATTTTGATTATAATTACAAAACATACATTAACCACTTCAGTCCTATACATTCTATTCTTTCGGCCATTTGAAAATAGCCGATCGCATACTTTTTCCACCACTGGGCGCCACCCAAGCGCCTGAGACCATATTTTCATATGCAGAGACATGAGTCAGACAAGCCTCACATACTGACATTACTATTCAGGTTAAGATAAACACTATCAGTCATCCCAAACAGTAAAATCACCAGTGTTCATTTAGCCATTTATAACTCTGTGTGAAACAGGTCAATTTGCTTAAATGTATAGTACTCTCTCAGAGTTTAATTGAATCCAAGAAATTTACTGTGCAGGGTCAGAGTAGTACGGAGAATATATTTGTAATTTTGTAATTCCATTGCAATTAAACCGAAGATGACGTTTGACTTTGTGAAGATAGATAAGTTGAAAAAGATGAATGAAAAAGAAACTGTTGATTTAATTGGAATTATCACGAACGTTAATGATGTATCAAATATCAGAACTACAAAAAACAAAATACTAGCCAGAAGAACCATGGATTTATTAGACGACAGTTATACGAAAGTTACATTAACACTTTGGGGGGACACAGCAGTGTCATTTAAAGGAACTTCAGATTCAATTTTAGTTATAAAATCAGCATGCATCTCAGATTACAAAGGTAGATCACTTCACATCATTCATTTCGAACATTATTTTGAATCCTGACATTGAACAAACACTATTTCTTAAAAATTGGTATAAGAACATGAATAAATCTTTAGAAATAGAATGTTTAACTCTAAATTCATCGGATGAATTTTTCACCTGGAAAACATTGAAAGAAATTAAGAATTCAGCAGAAGGACAGATAGAAGTAATTAATTACTACAAATTAGTGGGTGAGATTATCGACATGGATATAGAAAACTGCATTTATCAAGCGTGTCCAGAATGTCTAACCAAAATTACAGAAAGGGCTAATGATTTTTATTGTGGAAAATGCAAACACATTAGAATATTTATTTACAAATTTGCATTGAAATTGAAAATTAGAGATTCGACAGATTCAGTCTGGGTAATTTGTTTCGACAAGATGGCTGAAATTCTGTTAGGTTGCAATGCAGAGAAATTGGCAGCATTACGAAATACAGATGAATTATCTTTCAAACAAATATTGCTGAACTTAATTTTGACAAAACATATCTTTTCGAATAAAATGAAAATAGAACGACACCAGAATGAAACTAGAATAAATACTAGTGTACTGAATATTACTGATATTATTAACTAAGATACAGTTATTAATATACTTCAACTTTAGTGAGAGAAACCTATCTCTTCTTTGTTTTTTAGAAATGCATAAGATAACATAGTTTTATTTCATTTTTCTTTTTGTGTTTTATTTGGGCAAAATAAATTGTCAAAATATATATTTTTTCATATTATTTTCTTTCAATAATGTATAACAGAAAATGTTTTTTTTTAAATAAATAATTTAGTATGTATATATGTAAATATATTACAATTTTTTTTTATTTTTTTTAACCATTGTACATCGGAATATGACTTTCATAAAGACTGTTTCAATAAATATATTTATAGTTATTTAGTTATATAGTTATTTATTTTTTGTACATCATTGGTTGACTCCATTCAGTATTGTGGTTAGCTAGGAAGACACCGCCCACTTCACACAGGGTGCGATTTTTTTACACTTTGTGAGATAACTAGGTCTGCCCTCGACTAACCAATTTCTTGGTCAACTAATAGTCATATGGAAAGAAAAGAAAACGTGTTTGCTTTAATGCTTTTGTATTGGAATCCCTATAGGCAAATCTTAGATCGCTTCATATAAGAACTGTGTTCCAGAAATTTACAAATCACCCGGTAATTTTACTCATATGGATATGAAGCATCAACTGACGGTGAAAAAGTACAAATGTATCTTTTTTTTCTCCAAACACAGAAGCTATCAAATGTAACTCAATATCATAAACGACACAGAGTCACATACCTGACGGTGGACAAAATCACTGGGGTCACGCCGTGACCCAGGGGTAGTGGGAGTGACGGACTTTGGTACTATATAGAGTTTAAAGAGTATAAGGTTTCTGCCTGAGAAATTATTGTCAGATTCCTGCAAGCAAAAGTATGTATCTGGAAATAACCCTCTCTGATTCTGATGTAAATAACAATGCATAGTTGTTTTCTTCTCTCAGGTGGTCGAGATGACGACACTCAAAGCATGCCTGATGTTCGCGGTGAGTTATACATCCGTCTAAGCATGAATATAAACATTTAAAAACACATTAAAATTATTCGTTGTCTGACTATGAATCTGCTGAGTTGTAAAATGCTTGTTGTAAAAATGCTGTTGTAAAATGCTGTATAAACTCTCACACACACACACACACACACACACGCACACGCACACACACACCTGTCAAAGCATGATATCATTATTACTGCACAAAATAAATTATATCACAATATCAGATTGTGTTGTGAATTTAGATTTTGTCTCTGTCGGATGGAAACCTCATTATGTCCAAAACTGTTACCTTTCAGGATTCAAATTCAAAAGCATCAAAAGTAGCAGATCTACAAGATCAAAACGTGTCGTTTCGAACTTGTATCTGCTACTTTTGATGCTTTTGTGTGACGCTCTAGTAGTCTAGTATGATCAAGTAGGACGTTAATTTACGAAAAAAACTCAAAAAGTTAGAGTATGGAGATAAGAGGTTTCTGCCCGACAGCAACGATTTACAGTTTCTGATAACATTTTAGGTGAGAGAAAGGCCTTGCCGGTTGCTCACATTTCCCATTTAGGCTACAACTTCTAGTTTAAAGACGGGGTGCCGTGATTTTCAGTGATTTTTCCCCCCCTAAAACATAATCAGCAGGTATTATGGTTATACTAGGAGGAAGATTTTTTTCAAAAAAGTGTACAGAAAGTGTTAAAATTATGTTTTTATGTGGACACGCCTCCAGTTCATTAAGTATACCTGGTTCTCACCTTAGCACCTCCTCCACCACCTTAGCACCACCCACATGTCCTAGTCCCTCCTCCTCCTCATGCCCACACCTGTTGTGTTATGATAATGAGGGGGAGGGTATAATTTTACTGTGTCGTTAAAGTGCTGTTTTTCTATTGGCACGTTTGACCCTCAAGGTTTCAGCCTCCAGGAAGAAACTCAAAATAGTCAGAGAAGACATAAAACACCATAAAAACACCACCAGGGGGCTTAATGAAGTTCTATCAATCTCATAGACACATGAAAAACAGAAAAAGTGCAAAACCATGGCACCACCTCTTTAAACGTTTGGGGAGTTTCCATGCATGTTGTAGGGGAGTCCCTCTGAATGTAAACGCTGCAAACAACTGTGGATGTACTGTATGCATTGATGCTCGCACTTTGAGATGCAATGGTGTACACATTACTGGAATTAATTCATCTCATTTAGTTACCTTTTCATCCAGGTGTTTATAACTGCCACGAGGACGACCACGGCGAGGCTGAAGCTCAACGCTACAAAGCGGTAAAAAAAAGAAATAACTCCTCTGTCTACGTACTGTAAACAAATAATAAAAAGCAAAAATAATCCAAAGAGCTTTTTAAAAAGACGTGGAATAAAAGCATCACTTTCCCCCATAACATTGTCCCGGTCGAAATGTATTGTTTTGTTTAAAGTTTTTTGTTGAAAGCAATTTTTTTTTGTTAAAATAAGTGTTAAATAGCTCTATATTCTGATAGTCCTCATTGCTATAGAGGGTTTGTTCAATAACAGGAGTCTCTCCAGCTCTTTATTAAACAGACAACGCATTTTCAGGTCGGGATACCAATGTTATCCAATCAGGATAAAATAACTCAGTCAGGATACAGATTAACTAAGTTAAATTGGAAGTGGTGACACAAATAAATGAAGCAGACAAAATTGGAACTGGAACACTATAAAAATGAAGCTTATAAATGGGTACTCTCTCCTGATTGGCTGAAATGTTGTCACCTACCTGAAAATGTATATTCTGCCAATCAAAGAGCTGGAGAGACATGATGGAGACTCCTGTTACTGAACAAACACTCTATAGCAATGATTACTATCAGAAAATATAGTGCTTTAACCTTTCAACAAAACACTTTTTTTAACCCAAAAATATCAAAGCGTACCAATAACTCTGTTAACGGCTGCCATTATCCATGTCTGCTTTAGCCATCGCGTTACAATGTGGCAAACTACCTGATTGCTGCCTTATAGATGTGAAACAGGGAAATAACAAACCTTATGCAACAGAGGGTGATGTAAGAGGTGATGTAAGAGCAGCATCTAGTGGCTGAATGTTGTCTATTGCACCTTAATCACTGACTATCATACAGCGTATAGTTCTGAATGTGAAGTGTGTGGCATGAGGAATATGGGCCCAGCAGAGCCCTGAAGCTGCTGGGATCTGATGATGTAAAGAGGTTTTGTTAAAGTAGTTTCTTGCATTCTGATGTTGTTGTTTTGTTGATGATGGTTTTTTTTTATGCTGTTCCAGACGAGAAGGAACAAGAGGCTTCTCTCAGTTCATCCCATGGACTTTGATGCTGCTGAGGACTATTTCACACACTCCCGACGTCAGTCTATGCAGGTACAGTAGTGTGCACACACACATGTGCGCGCAAGCACATTTCATGCACGCATGCATCACACATTCATCATACACAATTTCAAACACAAACACACATGTGTTCATGAGTGCACATGCATATCGTCGTTGGTGAGTGCTGATCATATTACTACAGCGTCACACAAAAGCATCAAAGGTAGTGGATCCGCAAGCCCACGGCACGTTTCGAGCTTGTTGATCTGCTACTTTTGCTATTTTCTAATTTGAATCCTGAAAAGTAACAGTTTTGGACATATGATTGAGGTTTCCACCCGACAGAGACGCACACATTCTCACACACACACAATGTGTGTCATTCGCATTACTTTTTTCTTGTCAATGCATGATGTTGTTTCCATCATCATGTCAGACCCATAACCAGATCCAGGAGGAGCGAGGCTACAGGAACGACATGGACTACCACCACACCGACGTGTTGCCCCAGCGCAGCAGCCGCAGGAGGAGCCTGGCCGGATACAGCGCGCGTGGTAGAAAACAACACACTCACTGAATTTGTTTATTTTTGGTACTCATGCACCCATTCTGTGTTTAGAGTGTTAGCTCTAAAACAGTGGTTTTCTAACTTTTTAATGTCAAGGACCGCCCAAATTGATATGTATTTGGCCGCGGACCGCCCCATCTGAAAAGGTTTTGTGCCAGGGACACCCCCAGAAATTGTTGTTGTAACGTTCGATATTTTCCTAAAGAAATCCAAAAATAGCAGATGTACAAGCTTGCAGCGCAGTGAGCATGTAGATCTGCTACTTTTATATAGCCAACATATAAATAGATGGTGTGGCAAAAAATATTCTGATGCTATATAAAATACTTTTACTGGGACCCCCTGGAAACCCCTCCCCCAACATCTTAGTGGCAAAATATGTTCTCACACGCCAAAAAAAATTAATCACATGCTTTTGTTTTGTCTTTATTCCTAATAATAATAATAATACTAACAATAAAACAGTTTGAATACACTTGGGGTGTAAGATTATTTTCTAACCTTCATGATTTTACAGAATTATAGATACGGGTCACGGGGCGGGTTGAGCCATAGATTTATATATAGGTTTGCGGGGCGGGTTGAGGCGGGTTGGGTTCCGTGGCGGGGCGGGGCGGGTCATGAAAAAACCCGACCCGCACATCACTAGTGCCTACGCATTGCATGGTTGCCCCCCAACACTGCAGTCAAGTCAGGTCAAAACAGTCTAGACTAGTTCAGAGGCTAGGGAAAAGAGGCGTGTTTTTTATCTAGATTTAAATGTCATGGATCAGGCAGGCTGTTCCGTAGTTTTGGGCCAGCCACTGAAAACGGCCTATAGTTTCAGGCCGGTTCGTGGGACCAGGAGAAGCCTCTGGTTAGATGATCTCAGTGGCCTGGGGGTGTGGAGGGGACAAAGAAGCTCTGAAATGTCCATGGGGACAGTAGGTTGTGCATACTCAGTAAAGTGGTGGTAATTCTTTCTTTCTCTAGCAGAAGAGCACGGGGACAACAGGATGGTTCGTACCCAGTAAAGGTGGTCATTCTCTCTTTCTCTCGCAGAAGACCACGGGGACAGCAGGATGGTTCGTACTCGCTCTCTGTCTAAGATCAGCTCAACGATGGCCAGACAGCAGTATGTAGACACCTCAGACGAGGAGGACTACCAGCGGTACCCCCCGACGTTCCAGCAGAACCACTACCGACGAAGACCCAGCACCCGAGCATCCTCACAGGAGAACCTGGGACAAGCCCTGCCGGTACCCTGCCACTGTGTGACTGTGTGTGTGTGTGTGTGTGTGTGTGTGTGTGTGTGTGTGTGTGTGTGTGTGTGTGTGTGTGTGTGTGTGTGTGTGTGTGTGTGTGTGTGTGTGTGTGTGCTTCTATTACTATACTTGTGTGGACCACATGTCTCCACAAGTATGGAATTTGAGAAATACACATTATGAGGGAAAAGGTGAAAGAGAGACATTATGAAGAGAAAGGTGTTTTATGTGGTTAAAAAGATTGGTTTTGAAGAGTTAGGCTAATAATTAGGAAAAGATTCAGGTTGGGGTTAGGATTACGATTAGGTATTTAGAGGTGTAGAGTTACAGGTCGGTGTGGAAGTAGATGCACGGCCTTATTAACGCAAACCAAATAGCCGATCTACTAGATCTGCTATTTTCAGCTTTAGGATTACGGTTAAAAATGGCACGCATCCTAAAATGTTGATGTCCTCATAAGTAATAGTAACGTGAGTCCGTTTCTGACTCAAACAGTAATTGACAGTTTTGAACTTTACGCGGTTCTCATAATGATATCTAGCCTCGTGGGATTCATGTTGCAGATTACTGAGCTGGGCAAGCGCATGACGGCCATTGAGAGCCTTCTAAACCGTCTGGAGGAGAAGATGACCAGTCCTTCAGATGAGGTAAGACATGGGCCCCAACAGGTCTCACATACAGTACAGTACAGTACAGAACCACTTCTCAACATTCAACATTAGGCTTACTTTATTTGTCATTTCCGGCTGCAAGCATCAGAAAACAAAAATACATTTCTCCTAAAAGACAGCGAAAGATTAAATTAACAGTGGGAAAAACTAAAAACTCAATTACTAAATCTAAATAAATAAATTCAAAGCATGACATAAAAACAAACATAACCAGATATTTTTTTTCTTTACTGCTATATCATAAAAGTTCAAATCTAGAGTTCATCTAATGCATAGAAATGCGTATTCAGAGTTCATATTATATACTGTACTGCCTAGCTTGTGGGTGGAATAAATGAAAAAGGGCAGGCTGTTTTCTCATGTCATTAGTCTGACAGTTTTTCAGACTTCCATCCTGGCACGGATACTCTTGTATCGTTTTCACCCAATAACATTAAATCATAATTGATTTTACATCTATTAGGGAATTGTCTTCAACATTATGTTGCTGTGAACACCCAACAAAAAAACATTTATGTCAGGAAACACTCAGGTCATTAGGTCACATGCCTTGTTATCCAGTACCTGGCCTAAATCAACCATCTCCACATTTAAGTGGTCAAATATAGGCCACCAATAAGTGCAGTGCGAGAGTAATGGAAGTGATAGGCTAGCCGTCAGCTGACGCAGCATAGCGTGACATTGAGTGTGCTGCCAGAACTAGATCATTAAACAACTGAAACATTAAGACTGCTGATAACAAGGTAGATGAACCATGTTATTTAGAGCAACACAACAGTACAATGCAAAACATGCAACCTGGCAATAGACTGCAGTACACAAAGCTCACAATTTAAGCTAAAAACTGGGATTTATTTAAATAGCAGTACAATGTTATTTTAACCAATCTGTATGGCAGAGTTAAAATGAGTATAGGACAGGGCATGTCAAAATGGGTGAACACTGGGCGAAAATAGGCAAACATTCGGTGAAAAATGCCGATCTACAAGCTCAAAAATCGTCCAGCTTATAGATCGGCAATTTTCATGGAAGAAATGTTGGTGTAGAGGGGAAAAAGAGGTTAACCGCATGAAATCTAGAATCCCTCTTCTGGGTTCGAACATTCAGCGGAAATAGTGATCACAAGCTCACACAGCGTCACATTGTGACACGTTGTGAGCTTGTACATAGGCTCTTTCTGCCAAAGATAGTGTTGTGCGAAAACAGGGGGGAGTATAGCAGATCTACAAGCTTGTAGATCTGCTATTTTTTGAAAAATCGTGAAAATATATGCAAAATAATCTTTTAATATATATATATTTCAAAGCAAACATTTGTAACTCAAATCTTTGCTTCTGGGGATTCAACAAATGTCTTCTAACTATAAACTGTTTTTATTTATTTATTTATTTTCACTTATGTTGCTATTTATCAGTGGTTCTCAAACTTTTTTCATGTCAAGGACCCCCAAAATGTTATGTATTTGTCCACGGACATCCATCTCAAAATATGGATGTTTGAGTTAAAAATGCATATAAGACTTGACACATTTTCAAGATTTAAAAAAAATAGCAGATCTACAAGCTCAGAGCGCGTCATTTGGCATTCGGTGCCGCTCTATGAGCTTGTAGATCTGCTATTTTTGAATAGCCCAGAGAAATCAAAAAATGACACAGATGCGTTCCCGGTCTTAAAGGCTTAAGCGTTGATCTATCTGTGAACAATAACGTGACCACGATCAAACAAACCACGCCTCCGCACACACGCAGGCCGCAGCTCCATCGGCCGCCAAGGCCGAGGAGGAGAAGCTGAGGAGGAAGCTGAGCGAGCTGGCGGGACACCTCAGCGACAACAAGGGCCTGTCCTCGGACGAGGAGACCGGCGGCAGGAGGCCCTACTCCCTGCCCAGGGGCATCCCGGCCAGGAGCGGCCCCCCCGCCAACACCCCCACCCTGAAGGACCCCGACCTCAGCTCCTCCAGTGACGAGTTACCGACCGACGCGCAGAAGGTACGCTGTAGGAGGAGTCGCGTTGTACGATGAAGCATCATTTATATCGTATTCACCTTATTCCTGACCACGCCCAGGAAGTAGGTAGGAAGGTAGGGGAGTAGGGGGGTGGGGACATAGTTATAAAAACCTAGATACCTCATTGGCCTCTGCAGTTCATTGGAGCGACCTGTATCGTGGCCGCCATTTTGGAGAAGGCAAGCTTCCTGACTACTGGCCAATCACAGCGCGTCTTTTCCGGGACTTGTCAGAATCTAGTTGTATAAAAATATCCTGTTATATTTTTATACAACTAGATTCTGACAAGTCCCGGAAAAGACACGCTGTGATCGGCCAGTAGTCAGGAAGCTTGCCCTCTCCAAAATGGCGCCCGAGATACAGATGCCTCAGAGCCGAATGAGGCGTCTACCTTTATGTCTATGGGTGGGGAGCCCCATATCAAGGGGTTTCCTGTTTACCAGTGTTGCCAGGTCTGACCTTTGGGCTTGATTCTTAAGTGTAGTTGCTTATTTTGGCTTGCTTCCTAATGTCTTTTAAACCAGTGGTTCCCACATTTCTTTCATGTCAAGAACCCCCAGATTAATACGCATTTGTCCGCGGACCCCCATCTGAAAAAAAATTGTGCCAGGGACCCTCATGCAAGATTTTTGTTGTGGAAATGTTTAAAAAATAGTCACAAAATCACACTTTTTCCCCAAATATGTTTTGAAAATAGCAGATCTACAAGCTCACAACATGTCGCAATGTGACGCGTTGTTAACTTGTATATCTGCTATTTTCAAATAGCGATGTAAAGTGGTAAAACTTAGCCTATACTCGCTTTTTCGGGGGCTTGTTTTCATAGACCTGGCCGCTTGTTTCTCTTGCAAAATCTGGCAACACACTGATTACCTGCATTACACCTGTAGCCTACTAGGGAGGAAGTGGACAGATATTGAATGAAGCCGTAGAAAAGGGCAATGGCCAAGAATTAGGTGAATAAACCGCACATACGGCCCGAGGGCCAGACCCGGCCCCCCCTGGACAATCTCAATCCGGCCCGCAACCGGCCGGAGGAAAATAAAACATCCCCCCAAAAAAATCTCAATTATAAAAGGCAGCAGATTTTTTGGGTAACTTATTCTAACTCAATACCCAAAATTAGCAATTCATATTTACAATTTGAAATGTGTCCTCTACTACAGTAAGTAGGCAGGTGGTATACTATTAGCCTGGCATCATCAACAATGAACAACTATGAAACTGGAACCATTCTTTTTCACTGGAGTACACCAGCTGTGTGGAATACACCGGTCTGATCTACAACTATAAAGTTTATTGCATCTTCTCAGAATAAAGTATCAACATATTTGTATAAAAGAAATGTGAGCTCTCTTGCTGCCTTATGAAGCATATATCAACGGCCCTGCCTGTCTCTACCACTGAATGCTTCCATTGGAAAGGGACATGATCATTCAAATAATCTGACCATTAAAATACTACATGATAAATTGAACTGAGCTTGATGCAAATGAGCTGAACTCAAATTGAGACATTTTGAGAAAACCAAATGTTGTGCTACATTGCGTAGCTACTTGGTGACACGTACCTGTTGGACCACCCACTAACACGCGTCCCTTTCCATGGCTTTCAGAGATCCACGGCCACCGCCCTCTGCGACCTCACCACTGAGGTTCTCAGAACCATAAATGCCACCGAAAACGCTATGGTGGAGTACGGCCACTCTGAGCCTATTGTCAGGACCCACTTATCAGTGCCTGACGTTAAGCAAGCAGAGGAAACTTACAGAGAACTTGAGGAAAATGTAAGCTTCAGAGGATACAGGTGTAGAAGTCCCTCTTTAGAACCGAAAATGCTTGTCCAGTTTAAGCTCACTGTAGCCTACTACTACTGTATATGGCCAAAAGTACAATGAAATGTCAATTAAACTAATTGTATTGTACTTTTGAATGATTTGCGTTCGGCTGTGGAAAAACTAGTGCTTGTAACACACTAATTCATTTATATTCTATAAACTCTCTGCCCTATAATGCAGGATGCATGCATTGTATGAAAGGGGGGGGGGGACTTCTACAACATCTCTTTCTTTGTCTCCCCGCTTACCCACTTCTGTTGGGTCATACTATTCACCCAAAACAACCCAAAAGCCAAAACTACATAACACTACACAGCACTACCCGAAACATGCAAGTAAAGATACACAAAATAACCCAAAACTAGCCAAAACAACATAAAAACAAGCACCCAAAAGTATGCCAAACTTTACAGGCATGTTTTGGGTTTTATGGAGTAGTTTTGGGTGATTAGTTTGACCTCTTGTGTTTGGAGCTGCAACTAAGCCACGCCGTCCTGTCGTGTTTATAGCATGCAAGCAATGAGTGCTTGAGTGCTTGTGTGTGCTTGGCTACCATGTGTGGAATGTGTTATAAATAGGGCTGGGTATTTAACAAAAGAAGAATAGTTCACAGAGAAGATTGTTTGGACATCTTATGCCTGTATTTAGGCCAGGTGCTGGACATCAAGGCAATCAAGGCGAGAATCAAGGAGAAGATTAAAAACATCCGCACTCTGTTTTTAAGCTCCAAAAACAAACTTGTATTACTGGCGCAACGTTTTGACCCAGGCAAATGCCTCCATCAGTTAAATGCCTGATGAAGACCTAAGACGGTCGAAACGTTGTGCCAGTAATAAAAGTACGTTTTTGGAGCTTAAAAACGATGTTTTTAATCTTCTCCTTATTTAAAAAAAAAATGCCTACCATTACAGTTCAGATTTCTGTCATAATAGATATAAAGTAGCAAAATAACTTCTTGCAACAATACGTTTTTAATTAGGTTATTTAACAACTTCTTGATTAATCTATCACATAGTGAAGTGTTAGGCCAGTTAATAAATTAAACCCCACAGTCAAACTAGTATCGAAATTCTAACATGCCTGAACTGGTACAAGTATGAAAACTCATCCCAAAATACCCAGCCCTACACAGTCAAACCTTCCGTGTAAACCTATCCATTTGAAACTCTGAGAAGCGTGCACATGTAAGTAAAATGGACCCTTACGAGCAGTGCTGGAAAGTAATTACATTTACTCAAGTACTGTACTTAAGTACAATGTTGAGGTATTTTTACTTTACTGGAGTATTTCCAATTTTCAGTACTTTTACTCCTACTCTCAGAGGCAAATATTGTACTTTTACTCCACTACAATTACTTGAAAACTTTAGTTAATTACTTTGTAGATTTTGATTATCATTACAAAGCATACATTACCCACTTCAACCTATATACATTTCGGCCATTTGAAAATAGCCGATCTACAAGCTCACAATGCGTCGCGATGCGAGGCATTGTGAGCTTGTAGATCTGCCATTTTCAAAACACTTTTATACATTTGAAAACTTGTGAAACGGGACATTCTGCCTAATGAGTACTTTCCACTTTTGGTACTTTTTGATACCAATACTTTTGTACTTTTACTCAACTACATTTTGAATTCTGGCCTTTTACTTGTAATGGAGTATGTCTACATCGCAGTATTGACACTTTTACTTAAGTAAAAAAATTTAGTACTTTTTCCACCACTGCTTACGGGTCCATTTGCGTACATTTGCACGCCTCTCAGAGTTCAATAAACACAAAGGATTTTGACAGTGTAGTGATGAATGAAGGTGCAGCAGCAGCTTGGAGGTCAGAAAGGTACCGACCAGGGTGTGATCTCCACATCCCATGTCCAAACCCCCCGCAGGTCTACATCACAGCAGGAAAGTCTTTCGACCTGGAGTCCAAGCTCAGGCTGCTGGAGCAGAACACCAAGAACCGCCTGGGAGGAACCACAGACTCCGACCTGTCCGAGCTGGAGGACGTATTGACTCTGACCGCCGCCCGGGTCCAAAGCACCGAGAGCGAGGTGGGTGGATAACAACCCATAGATATGATATACTGTAAGACCAACCCATAGATATGAATGATATACTGTATGACCACTGCCAGGGTTCAAAGCACCGAGAGTGAGGTGGGTGGATAACAACTGGATATGATATGCCAGGGGTGGACAACTCTGATGATGCAGAGGGCCACTATATTTCCACACTCACTCCAGAGGGCCACATTGCATATACTGTCTCTCCGTATTTTAACTATTTTCGCCATTCTATGTCACACAAAAGTAGCAAAAATAGCCGATCTACAAGCTCAAAACGCGTCGCAGTGCAACGCGTTGTGCAATGCGTTTTGAGCTTGTAGATCTGCTATGTTGCTATTTTTTTATTGGAATCCAGATATTTGTTTGATATTTTTGTATTGGTATCCTGAAAAGTTTAATTTTTATTTAATTTCAAATGCATTTAGTTATCCTCATGTTAACTTTATGAACTTAAATACAAATACATTGGACATAAAAAAGACAATATAATTTTAATACTAGTCATTAAGCTACTAATATAGACTGAAGTAATTGAAGCGGGTCATGTTTGCATGTTTGGAATTGTAACAGCTGAAATCAATAATATATCAGTAATCCCATATTAACCTGCGGGCCGCATTAAGTGAAGGTGGGGGCCGCATGTGGCCCCCGGGCCGCCAGTTGCCCATGTATGTGATATATACTGTATGACCGACCAAAAGATATAATATATATCGTCGCTGTCGGGAGGGAAACCTTGCCAAAAAGTTTTCATCAGGAAATGGGAAAACAATGTTAAAAACCGAAGTCCTGACGCCACTTCTTCATCCCCTGGGTCAGGGAAGTAATTTCTCTATGGAGAATAACATTGGGTCATCTTAGAATCATCTCATATAAGAGATATTGTGGTCCAATAATAAACAAACTGTCCCGGCTCTATTGTCAGGGAGGTGGCTCTGTATCGCTTACGATATTCAGTCGCTCATATTTGATACAGTCTGTTTCTGGCAAAAATGTAATTAATTCGGCAGCGGTAACGTTAGTTAGAAATTGATAATTTAAAATATGCTCAAATTATTTTTGATTTCTTGCCCACCTTTGAAGCAAAAAATTGCCGATTTACAAGCTCACAGCGCGTCGCATCGCAGTGTTGTGAGCTTGTAGAGTGGCTATTTTTGCCAATTTTGTTTGACACCGTTGTATTATACAGTAGAGTAAGGCATTAATTAACAAAAACCTATACTTTCTTTTTCTTTAAGAAAGTTTTGCTCCCATAACGTATTATCATTCTCTCATTGCAGGTGTCTGATATAGAAAACAAGATTGCGGCCCTTAGTGCCATGGACAAGTCCAAGAAAAAGGCAAGCTGGATCCTTTATATCATTGATTATCAAAGTGGGGTCCTTGGGGGGTACCAAGGGGTCCCCAGCAATTAGTTAAAATAGCGTCACAATCATTTTAACCACTTTAACCATATTTTACACTTTGGCTATTAAAAATAGCAGATCTACAAGAAAATAGCAGATCTACAAGCTCATAGCGCGGCACCGAGTGCCGCGCTATGAGCTTGTAGATCTGCTATTTTTGAAAAATCCCTGGCACAAAATATTTTTGGAGACAGGGGGTCCGCAGCCAAAACAAAACATCATTTTGGGGGTCCTGCTTTATATAATATGATTTGACTGTGTCACTGGAACATAACATGAACACAGATATCTAGATAGGAAATGCCGATTATCGTCTTTGAGCTCTACTGGGGTTAGACAATAGCTCAGCTACCACTGGCACTTCTATTATTAAATCATAATCTGCTGAAAATTTCAGGTTTAAAAAAATATATAATCAAATGTCACCTTGTGGTTAGATTACTCATTGTAATCCTGCATTTTGGATGTGTATGGAGTGTGGGGATATAACACCAATTACTGTTCATTCCTAGTTTTTCTTTACATGCAATCTTGTAATTCATTAAAGGGATAGTTCATCCCCAAAATGATTTTTTTCCTATCGATTACACACCCCATGGAGACTTGAATTCAGGGGGATTTTTTTGTTTTTGTCGCATTACTAAGCCAATAATTTGATGACCAGTGGTAGGAGGCTCAAGTTGTCAACTTTGAGTCTCCTACCTGAGACGTTAGCATCTTTCCGCCGTCATCAAATTATTGGCTTAGGAATGCGACAAAAACAAAAAGAAATCCATGAATTCAAGGCTTCATGGGGTGTGTCATTGATAGAATACATTTATTTTTTGGGTGAACTATCCCTTTAATGATCCGTCCTATTTTTCCTCCAACAGATGTCTGGTTCTCAACAAAGGAAAAGATATACTCCTGACGCAAGTAAGGCTTGAAACGCTCTGCTACGGCAGTGAGGTCATTCTCTCATCCAAACCACAGGGTTCATGAACTTAACAGTGGAATATGAAGTCAATAACATGATGTCTGTATGAGAGCATTTCACAGTTATTGGGGAGAAAAACAAGCATTTCAATCTTTGATCTTATGAATCAGTCAAAATCAAAATAGCTGAACATTCTGTGAAAATAGCACATGTACAAGCTCACAGTGTACCATGTTACGACGCGTTGTGAGCTTATAGACCGGCTACTTTCACAATTTCACGTACAATGAAATATTTAGGGGTCCTGGGTTCAAATAGAATAAACATTAATATATATATAAAAAAATAAATGAAAAAAGTAATGGAAAAATCACGCCCCCCTCACGCATTAGAAAGTCCTTCTAATGCGTGAGAGGCCGTGATTTTTCCAGCGCTTTTTTCATTACTTTTTAATATATTTTTTTTATGTTTATTTTATTTGAAAGTGAAATACAGTATATCTTGAAGTGATTAAAACCAGTCAATTTCCCTGCATTTCTTTGCAAATGACCTGCTGCTTTATTCAACTCACAGAAAACAGCCACGGCTCAGGATCTCAATGGAAATCTAACAACATCATCTAACGAATCTGATCTCCCTCCCGGACCGCTGCACCAACACTTGGATTTGTCTCAACGTGGTCTCTGCTCCTCAGAACACCTCAGCCATGCATTTGTTCCTTTTACATTTTCAGAATCAGCATGCTTGATGTGTGCAGAAACATATTCACAGCTCACACAGTAGCTCAGTAGACTTTGACTAGTCCATAACGATGATTCCCAAGGCGACAAATTTCAACTTGCAACAACATCCCAAAGCTGCGCTGACCTGCAACAGGGCTCTATGCACAGCAGCCATATTGTAAAGAAATTGGGCCTCTTCCCAGGGTTGTCACAATTACACATTTAAGTTCACGATTAATTGTCACTCAAATAATTGCGATTAGCAATTATTACTTCTGCCTTTTAGGCTTCGTAATCAAAAATTGCACAGGGCAGATATGACAAATAACTTAAATATACAGAGAAATTATTGACATTTTTAATCATTTTATACATGTAAAAAATTGCAGAAATAGCTGATCTACAAGCGTCAGCTTGTAGATCAGCTATTTCTGCTTTTTGTTTTTCAATTTGAAAATGTGAGAACATTTTTTCAATATGAAAACGATTATAACGATTATGCAAACATAATTGCGATTATCTAAAATAATTGCGATTACACGATTATGAAATAATTGTGACAGGCCTACCTCTTCCTTACTTCCTTCACAGTTGTTACCAATGATACTAATGAAGGCTCCGTTCCATTTAGTGTAGTGTAGGTCCTTGTTTTAATTTCAAGGACCCCCATAACTCTGAGAGTGTCCCACGGGTCCATTTGTGCACTCTAAAGGCCTTTGCAGACAAGGTGCGATTAGTCAATCAGTTTTTACCGCATGCGAAAAGACGCACAAATCGAACTGGGTTCGATTGGAAAAAAAACGCATCGCCGCATCGCATCGCCGCATGGTAAATTCGGAGCCGGTGTGCATGAGGTCATTGAGAACCATGTGTTCATTTAAAAAATGATATTGTCCGTTTTTTCCGTGCGAAAAATCGCACCCTGTCTGCAAAGGCATTAAAGGCCTTTGCAGACAGGGTGCGATTTTTCGCCCTTTTCGCCCTTTCGACCCTCAAGGAACCATGAGGGTCCCTGGACCACACTTTGAGACCCACTGGTGTAGCAGAGTGTTTCCAGTGAGCCAACATGCACCCTGACTCGTTTTGACCAGAATGGAACAGAGCCTTCAATAATTGGTAAAAACCTGTGAAGGAAGTAAGGAAGAGGCCCAATTTCTTTACAATATGGCTGCTGTGTATAGAGCCTATTCAGACCACTGCAATTTATCTCTGCAACATATTGCAATGGTTTCAATGCATCGTGATTCGCGAATCATTGGTGATGTGTATTGGCACAGGGACAATGGCACTGGCAATGCAAGATGACAGGGTACGGTTCTGAAAGTGGGGTCCGGGGACCCCCAGGGGTCCTTGATGGGGTTCCAGTGGGTCCAGTTTAATTTCACCGCATTATTTCACAGGCTAGAAGTTAACCCTATGAGACAAAGGTTACATTTGTCTGACAGTGACTATTGACTATTCAGATCTTAGGTTTCACTCTCCCCACCTACAGTATATAGACACTTGTAGAAGTATGTACTAAATCTAATCTAACAGCAAATATTGTATTGTACTCTTATGGGGGTCCCTGACACAACAACTTTCAACATGGGGTCTGTGGTCTAATACAGGGGTTGACACCAACGGCTGCCCGACTGCCTGTGGCAACTGGCAAGTACCTAAATAAAATGTGTGGCCAAGTGGAGTTTGCTTTCAGGTTGCCTGACGGGCAAGTGCCTTTGAATGAGGAAGCAACCGTCTTCATTAAATAATATTGGTTATTCATGAAAGCACAAATAATGCTACCGTTTTACAGCAGTTGCCCTCGTTCAGACTTTCAAAGTGACTGTCGCCACTCTGCAGTTACTGTATAGATTGGATTAGGCATTAATTTGATTTACTTGGACATGACCTTTGAGCAAATAGAACTTGACCTGTGCTTGCCCCGATGGGCCCCTGTAACAGCTATCAGTTCCTGTCTTCCTGACATTCAAATGTTTGAGAACCACTATGCATTAATAGATCACACAGTAAAATCCTCAGTGTCAATTTAACTCTGAGTGTAAAGACTTACCCAGGGTCTATTTCTGTTCTCTCAGAGGTAAAGTAAATTTAACACTCAGGATTTTATTGTACACGCATCACCCTACACATATTACTTCAGCCTTTAATCATAATGAGGTTTAAAACCTAGCGGTCTCCAAAATGACGTCCAGAACTCCGGATTCAAATGGCTTCCTTTGTCTACTTGCTTGCTGGGTGTCTAGAACTCTTTGCAAGACACCCTCCATTCCTCAGGACTTTATTTCATGAGAGCTCGCCGTCTTAAACAAATCACCTCTTTGTCTTAAAATACACCCAAAGGTTGAAGTGTTCATCTAATGACCCAAAGACTAGTTTAACATTTAGAAGATATCAAGGAACCATTTGTGTTTGATGTATCTGATGTAACGCTAGCACCAGTGGTGGAAAGTAACTAAGTACATGTACTCAAGTACTGTACTTAAGAACAGTTTGAGGTAGTTTTACTTTACTGGAGTATTTCCAATTTTCTATACTTTTACTTCTACTCCACTACATCTCAGAGGCAAATATTGTACTTTTACTCCACTACAATTATATGAAAACTTTAGTTACTTTGTAGAATGTGTTTATTATTATTACAAAACATACATTAACCACTTCAGCCCTATATACATTTTGGCCATTTGAAAATAGCCGATCCACAAGCTCACAATGCGTTTGTGAGCTTGTAGATCTGCTATTTTCATTTTTTTTTTCAACTAAAACAAATGTTAAAAGCCAGAACACGATAAAATTATCTTAACACAGTCATGCTTTCAATAAACAATTTTTTTTTTAACCATTGCGAGGCTATAGCAATCTTTTCATATACTTATTTATATTAGAGCTAGGTTTAGGGATAACTTCACTAACACAAATGTTTCAGGAATTTTCAGAAGTGTAGTACAACGCCACATAGATTACATTTTATGCATTTGAAAACTTGTGAAATAGGACATTCTGCATAATGAGTACGTTATACTTTTGGTACTTTAAGTACATTTTGATTCCAATACTTTTGCACTTTTACTCAAGTAAATTTTGAATTCTGGACTTTTACTTAAACAGACTATTTCAAAACTGCTATATAGTATTGATACTAATACTAAAAACTAATTTGACTTTTTCCACCACTGGCTAGCACCAACATCTATATTGAAACAATTGGACTTTGTTTATCATTTTAACGTTGGTTAGAACCTGATACATTGTATAAAAGTAATTAAAAATCAAATAAAAATGTGTAACTATGTGTGGAAATAATATATGTAATAGTTCTATTCTAATGAATAATGAGACATTTAGTTTTTTCTGAATCATACTGTATAGTTCATGGACAATGTTGCAAGACTATTGCAAAGAAAATACTGTACTTGATAGATGATTGACAGGTGATGTATTAAGTGATTGTACTGTAGTAGCCTACTGTAGTAGCCTATTGCTTCCTGTATCATGCTACTAAATGAGCAATAAACATTTATCAATGCTCTGGAGGTTATGTAATTATTTGTTGCGGTATTTAGGATGGACCCCTATATAAAACCACCCTATGCAGTGTTGGGGTAAATGCATTACGTAACATTACTTTAATGAGTAACAAAGTAATACAACATAACTTTCACTCATTCAACTTTTAATTGTTTTGTCCCACAAGTATCCACTGTCCATCAGCCAACACACGCACACGCACACACACACACACACACACGCACGTAAGTACGCACATGCACACAGAACTCTAGGAGCAAAGCCTTCTGCGAGTATTATATTCCATGTACAGCTGCTTTGACAGGTATAATAGATATAAATTATAGTCCCTGATTAAAATCGACAGCTAGAATAAAAAACATCAGTACTCTGTTTTTTTTTATGGCTGGTGATGAAAAACTCTGGCATATGCATATCATATTACCATCTGTGGTACCACGCTGCACTGTTGGTGCTGTATGAAATGCTGCCCTCTAGCGGAAACTTCATACTATGCATGTAAGCAGTTACAGGACTAGGTGATTGATAAACCATAACAGACAGACAACTCAAAACCTTCCAACAGCACCTGATTCGAACACACACAAGACAAATGGTGACAAATATTACATTAGTTTCACATCAACCCTCATTCCCATAGACAAAAACAGAGTCACTGGACATGACTCAGTCTTTGGGCCACAATACATCAGCAATAGATGAATTAAATGAGCATCCTGTAGCACAGACAATGACATACAATGACAGACAATGACAGACAGCAGCCCAGAGACAAACAGGGATCCTACCTTTAACCGTCTTCTTCTTGACTTCTGTGCAGCAAAGTCTTAAATAAATCCACGTTCCATAATAAGTCTCTCAATGGACATGAAGGTGAGAAGATTAAGCTGCTCTTGAACCATTGTGGATCTCACTCTGTTTCTTTATGAGGGCTGACTTCAAGAAAGAGCCTCACCACCTGTTTATGAGACACATAGCGTAAGGTTAAATGGTCATCATTAAAAGGAATACAGGAAAGGTGGGCTCTAGGGAAGAGTGGGCACCATCTTTTTGGGAAGACTGGGCACTAGGGAAGAGTGGGCACCAGGAATAGTGGGCGCTATGAAGAGTGGGCACCCAGAAGAGAGGGCACCAGGAAGACTGGGCACCGGGAAAACTGGGCACTTTTCTTCTATAATTTTACAGTGTACTGTTTAGCTATGTTTTCTCTATCCTAACCATTTGACAATTTTTTTGGTATCCTTAACATTTTGAGGTATTTGACCATTTTCTCATTTTAGTCTTGTTTTTTAACGATGCTATTTTAGCAAATAAACTCTTATAGTATAGTGTGCTGAAACAGCGGTGAACGCCATGTAATTAACAACACTCCAGCAACTGCCAAAGTTTAAAAAAATATATATATATTTGTTTCTAAAAATACCGACTTCTGTGCAGCAAAGTCTTAAATAAATCCACGTTCCATAATAAGTCTCTCAATGGACATGAAGGTGAGAAGATTAAGCTGCTCTTGAACCATTGTGGATCTCACTCTGTTTCTTTATGAGGGCTGACTTCAAGAAAGAGCCTCACCACCTGTTTATGAGACACATAGCGTAAGGTTAAATGGTCATCATTAAAAGGAATACAGGAAAGGTGGGCTCTAGGGAAGAGTGGGCACCATCTTTTTGGGAAGACTGGGCACTAGGGAAGAGTGGGCACCAGAATAGTGGGCGCTATGAAGAGTGGGCACCCAGAAGAGAGGGCACCAGGAAGACTGGGCACCGGGAAAACTGGGCACTTTTCTTCTATAATTTTATAGTGTACTGTTTAGCTATGTTTTCTCTATCCTAACCATTTGACAATTTTTTGGTATCCTTAACATTTTGAGGTATTTGACCATTTTCTCATTTTAGTCTTGTTTTTTAACGATGCTATTTTAGCAAATAAACTCTTATATTATAGTGTGCTGAAACAGCGGTGAACGCCATGTAATTAACAACACTCCAGCAACTGCCAAAGTTTAAAAAAATATATATATATATTTGTTTCTAAAAATACCGTCTTTATCACATGCAAAACACTTTCTGTGGACACAATTCCTAAGACTTCAGGTGCCCATTTTTTTCCCTATTGCCCAGAATGTTTTGGCTCCCACCTTTCCTGTTCCCATTAAAAGCACACAGGTAAATGATTACAGTCTGAAGTTATTGCGTTATGATACCACTAGAGGGCAATGTAACATTGAATAACTTTACACTCAATCAAAGCGCAACAACAGAGCATTAGCTTCAAATTACTTGAGTATTTCCAATTTTCAATACTTTATACTTCGACTCCACTACATCTCAGAGGAAAATATTGTACTTTACTCCACTACAATTATTTGAAAACTTTAGTTACTAGTTACTTTTTAGATTTAGATTTGTTTTACTAAACATACAGTAACCACTTAAACTCTATATACATTTTGGCTATTTGAAAATAGCCGATCTGCAAGCTCACGTCGCAATGCGACGCGTTGTGAGCTTGTAGATCTGCTATTTTCAAAAGATTTGTATACATTTCATATATTTTTTTAAACTTGTGAAATGGGACACTCTGCATGAGTACTTATTACTTTTGGCACGTTAAGTATATTTTGATGCCAATACTTTTGTACTTTTTACTCAAGTAAATGTTGAATTCCAGCCATTTACTGGGTGTATAACAGAGTATTTTTTACATTGCAGTGTTGATACTTTGATGTCAAACATATGATGTGAGTACTTTTTCCACCACTGGCCTTCAGCAATCAGTATTATGTAACTTTCTGGTCACATCTGTCACACACTTTGAAAACACAGCAGAATGGAACAGGAGACGGATTGTGCTGGAGAGGGAGCTATGATATGATGTTTTTTTATGTATTTATTTATCAGGGACAGTGCACATTTACATTAATCAACATGTTAGTTTTTCACATCCATGTAAAGTTGGCTAATTTGCATCTGTAGTCCCTGAGCAGGCTGATGAGGGTGCTTCTGTTTGTTTGTTTGTTTGTTTGTTTGATTTCAGGATACATACATACCCTACCGCCAGCCAGCCGTCTCTCTCTCCAGCGACAAGCCCAGAGTTACAGCCAAAATGGTGACCTATAGAATACTGCGTCTGCAGAGGGCACCATCACCATGTCAGCTTGTGAAGGACATCTTGATCAACATTTTATTTTTGCCACAGATATACAAAATAAGTGGTCAATAGCATTACCAGAAACACATATAGCAGGAGTCACCAACATGACAGCATTTAAAGGAATGCAGACCAGTGTCACAACTAGTTTGATGGAAGGAACCCTCACTTTGATCAGAGAAACTTTTAGGCTGGAGGTGTGATGTAAGTGCAGACCCCCAGGCTGTGGATCGAGGGCTTCCATGGATTATGACTGTGGAGTGTTTTTATAGCCTTGCTGTCAGGCAGAAACCTCTTATCTCCACATTTGAACTATTTCAGTTTTATTTCAATTGTTTTATTATTTCAATTGTTTTATTGATGTCTATTTTTTCTATTTTTTTATTTGAATCCTGAAAACTTTCTCTCCATTGAGGAAAATCTGCTTTACTTTCCAGGTCTGCCCTCCAGAGCTGATGTGTTTATATGTTTTGACTTTAATAATTATATTATGAATACTGTTTATCATTGTTGTTATGGTTACATGCAGGTTGATATCATAAGCATTGATTTAGAACAGTCATGTGACTGTGGGGGTGTACAGTAGCTGTGTGAACGATATCCTCTGTTCATGATGATCTGATGGGAGGCTGCACTATAGGTTTTATATCCAGTGGTGGAAAAGTGGTACATTTACTCAAGTACTGTACCTATTACCTAACCTTTTTGGTACTTTATACATACCTGCTGCAACACATGAATGCATTACTATTTACAATCCAATACTATTATTGTGAAATTGATCAATCTGCATAATGTATAATTCTGGCATGAAGTATACATACATGCCAGTACTTTTGTACAAACTCAAGTAACATTTTACAGGACTTTTCATACATTTGTACCCTCTCATAGTTACAAATGGATAAAGAAACACTGAGGATGTCACTGTGTGTAGAGTATGTCTGCATTGTGCTCTAGATTAGCAGAGAGCAAAGGTCACGTGGCTGTTTTTAGAGTTATATGGAGGAAGACGTTATTGGAAAAGGGAGATGAAAACGTATTTAAAGACATGACATCCTCGCTGCTGTGCGTGTGCGTGTGCATGTGCGTGTGCGTGTGCCTTGTTTGATTCTTTGTCAGCGTTCTGTCTCTGTGTGTCTATGCTGCTGACATATCCAATATGTACATGTGAAAAGCAAATTCCTGTGGATGGATAAGGATATCAATAAGGAAATCAATCAATCATTAAATTGGGGAGATGCTCTAAGGTTCTAAAAGCTGTAATATAAAGTATTTTCAAAGGAATTAATACACACGAGAAGAAACATAATCTTTGTTATGTTTTCCAACAGAGACATGAGTTATTCTTATTAGGTGAAGTGCTGCCGGACTAGAATTTACACCTGGATATTTTCTGTATCATATTATGTGTATAAACATGTGAAGCTGTATCTTGCACCCCCCTCCCTTTTACTTAGTACGAACCATCTTGCTATCCCCATGGTATTCTGCTCAGATGTTAAAACTAAAAGGAAATGGTGGACCTTAGTTTCAGCAGGTTTGTTTTCCACTCATAATGACAGGAGGCCACACAGCTTGACACAAACCTGAAAGATAGTCAATAGTATTATAAGTGTGAATAAACCATATAATTATATGTGTGCGTGCGTGCGTGGTCAGTAGAGAAACTAGCAGATCTACAAGCTCACAACGTGTCAAGATATGACGCGTTGTGAGCTTGTATTGTGTTTTTAAATAATAATAAAAAAAGGATAGGGCTTAAGCCACACATGGGCAACATACGGCCGGACCCGGCCCTTTGACCATCTCAATCCGGCCCGCCAAGTCCTCAAAGAAAAACAAAATGACACCCCCAAATAATGTACATTCTAAAAGGCTAATATTTACCATTTGAGTACTATACCTGCATTCCTCCATCCGTATGTACTCAAATGTTTTATGTTTATAATGTAACAGTGAGAGAGTCAACCTTGATTCCATATTTATAACATAATGCAATGTGTTTTATCAGTGACCTATGGGTGCATATCAGATAAGATACGATACGGTATAAATTTATAGGCTAATTTAAAAGTTGATACGGCATTGACGTGGATTGTTTTATGCAAGTAATCTTTTTTTTGTAAGGCCAGAGTACACCAGAGTGATACAGTACAGTACAGCTGTAAAAAGATAAATAATAATAATTAACTGCACAATTTTCAGGAACAACATTTTGTAACTGAAAATTCTTGTTGTGAAAGCAAGTACCTTCTTGTAAAGTAGTCATGTCTTCCAAATTCATGCAGTTTTAACATTACATAGATGTATGATGTCATCATGACATCATCGAGACACTTCATTCCAGTCACTAGTGCAGTGTATATCAACCCTGGTAAACGTCCCAATTTTGGGCCGAGGCTACTGCTGAGGTGTGCCGCGCCGTTTGAAGAAGGTTTGAAAAAATATAATTTTGAAAATCATTAATAATAATCAGGCATGCAAACAGCCCCGAGGTGAAAAGGGTGACAACATGCTGTTTTTTTTCGGGTCAGGTGTCACACTATTGCCCTATTTGGATTCAAAACGGCTAGTGGAAGCTGAAAAGCTACAAGTTTGCATGTCTGACAAGCTACAAGTTTGCATCGTTTCGTGAAATTACTATCGGCACACCCCTAGTGTGTGTATATATATATATACCGTATATATATATATATAATTATATATATATATATACCGTATATCTAGGTGTGCCCTGGGATCTTTTGGGTATGCCAGGTGTGCCTTGGCACAAAAAAAGATTGACTGCTCTAGTGTAAATGGTTGTATACGTCACACATTTTAAGACACGTGGTTCTCAATGTCTGGTCAGCGGACCACCAGCGGTCACCAGCGGTCCTTACAGGTCTGTCACTCTCAGGGGTTAAATAAGCACTGAGGATTTTACAGTGTAAAGTTTGTAGTTCCAGAATAGTTTAGTTTAGTGGTTCTCAACCTTTTTCATTTCAAGGACCCACAGTTTGATATATATTTTTTATCTCTGGGACTCCAATGTCCACTGTACAATCTTTAGTGTTTATTTAACTCTGAGGGGGTACAAATGGAACCAAATGGACCCGTGAGACCACCACTGAGCCAGCTCTGTCTGCTGGTGTACTTCCTGTCAACCAAAAACTTGATTACATCTTCAAGCTCCTATGAATAACTATCAATCATTCACCATAGCTCATGACACACACACAGGTTTCTACTCATCTGATTGGATAATGTGGGGAAAAAACAGCTTGATGTTAGTATGTGAATTTTCAGCTTTGAAATATGAATGTTTTTCATATCAGGGAATCGAGGGCCGTGTTGCCACGTCTGTTTATTATAAGCGACTTTGGGCTTGTTTTCCGGCTTGTTATTGGTAGTTGCGGGGTGCAATTTTGTGGGCTTATTTCTAAAGTTTAGTTGCTTATTTGGGCTTGTTTCAGTTTAACCACTCAGCTGAAAATAGCCGATCTACAAGCTCACAACGTGTCTCGATGTGATGTGTTGCAAGCTATTTTCAAAATATTGTGGAAAAAAGTAACACATTTGGAAGGTTTTTGAAACATTTTAACAACACAGCTGTTAGTTTCTGCAGGTTAGTTTCTGCAGGTTTTTCACTCTTACAGAAAGACTGGAACCCACACAGCTCCACACAACCCTGAAAGAAGGACTGAAAACCATTAACACAACAGTTAATTCACGTGACAGTCGATATTATAGTCGATAGTATTATACATTGTTTATTTTAAGTGTGAATAGAGCACCGAAGTCTGACTTAGTTTACGCATCCTACCTGGGTCGCGTTTTTTTCCCCCCATTCAGAATTCCCATGATAGACTTGTTTAATATCGCGTCAAATAAGAACTGTGTTCCAAAAATAAACAAGCCGGGCAGTTTGACCTATATGGATATGAAGCATCAACTGACGGTGAAAAAACGTTAATGTTACTGCCGCCATGCAGACGTACACTTCAGACGTACACTTTTCCATAAATCAACGCTATTGAACCCCCTCTACATCTGTGTAATTTTTTTTTAAATAATAACATATGAAAAGTATTAAAAAGCGCCTCTGACGAAAACTCCTAACTCCATTGGACCCTCAAACTGTCCGTCAAAAACAAACAACTCCCCCCTCCTCTCAGGCTCTCAGAGAAGCTCTGCTCTGTATGAGGCAGACAGGGAGAAGATTTTTCAATGCTTTTGGGAGAACATAAACTGGGAAGAGAAGAGAATGTATGTGCAAGGTTTGATAGATGTCACCCCAGTAAAGAGGAGAAGGGTGTCTTCACAAAGGTCATCTGCTCGTGTTTTCTTTTTAGATGTTAATGGACAGAGAATGAGTGTGTGCAGGAGTTTGTTTCAAACATCTCCAAGAGCTCAAGGAGATCATGCCAAAAGACTTTCACAGCTTTTATGACAATCTAAAGCACTAAGAAACACCTACCACACACACGCAACACACAACACACAACAGTGTGATAATAAAATGTTGATAGGTATATGATAGGTAAATTCAACTGTGGTTGTTATTGTTAGTGCAGTAGGCTACAGATTTGATAGGCTACAGATTATATTTTTCATGAATGTATTTTGTATTTAAATGCCATTTATTTATTGTTGGTGTGCCATGATTGCTTTTGTTAAATACATGATTGAGTATTGAGGCAGAATTGTTTGTTGCACTCAACTGTAGAAGAACAACAGTGGTAACAGTTAGATCCATGGTTGTTTACAATGCATGTTAAAATAAAAGTTGTTTAAGTACAGAATTCAGCTTGATCTATACTTAGTATATGAGGATGGCGCTCACCATATATAGCTGATCTCCAAGCTCACAATGCGTTGTGATGTGTTGTGAGCTTTGAGATCCATTGCCAGCTGTTCTTATCAATGATGGACAAAACCTCCTAACTCCACTTGCGCTGGATTTGTGTTTGGACAAAACTCCTAACTCCACTTGAGTTGGATTTGGGTAAAGTGGTGATAATATAATGACACATGCAAGTATCTGATAATATATAAAGTCACAATACCAAGTTTGATGAGGCAGTATTGCTTTGTTTTAAAAATATAAGGTTTTCTTCATTTTCTGAAAAATTTATATTTTGTTTTTCATTTCCTGAACAATTACCATTTTGGATTTAGCTGGTTCCGGCCGGACAGCAGAGATATATATATATTTAACTAGAAAAAGTGCTCCTCGGAGCACAGGTCTCCGCCAGGTCAGGTACGTTATTGTGGCCTCCTGGTGGCGCTATAATAGGCCAATGTGAAAAGGGTGTTATTTCTTCTTAGGCCTTTCACGGCAATCGGACACTGCATTCAGGATTTGAGGCTTTTGTTCCAAAAATGTGTTTTGCTAAATTAGACCTGCTGGTGGCGCTATAACAGGCCAATGTGAAAAGGGTGGCATTTCTTCCTCGGCCTAGTGGGAATGTGCGTGAGAAATTTCACGGAAATCGCAAGTTGCGTTCAATAGGTTAGGGTTAGGGTTAGGCAAATAAACAGCTTTATATTGACTAGCTTCTTAAGCAGTCGGGTACTCGCTAATTTAGGCTCAGCTGTTTGGCGTTGGATGAGACTTTCTTCACAACGAGGCAGAATGGATGCGTGGAGTGAAGTTATAGTTTGGCCGCCGGGGGACAAACAATACACTTGTTTCATTTATTACCTGGCTGGTTGGTTTAGTCCATATTATGGTCTGTCATTAACTGTTAACATTCATGATATAAATGTAGTGGAGTCAAAATTACAATATTTGTCTTGTCTTGTCTTGTCTTGTGAAATGTAGTGGAGTCATGTGCTGGTACTCCAAAAATGTACTGAATGTCCTGAACACTTAACCATGATTGCACCTGTTTTAATTGAGTTAGTTGACTTGTTTTGTGTTCTGTTTAAGTTATGTATTTTGTTATTTTTACTCTGATTGTAAAATGTAATGAAATGGATGTAATGGATTTGGATTGTGTCTATTTGGTAACCTTGGCTGCATTGGAAATGAGGGCTTGCCCCTCAACTGTATGTACTAAATGTATGCAATAGAGGAAAGTGAGGGATAATGGGGTTATGCATGTATAACATTGTCCTGGGAATCAGATACTCACTTTACAGACTATTAAAGGAACACTTTCACCCATTTTCAACCTTACCTCCATATAATTGGTCCTGACTAATGCCAATTATTGTCTCCACCAGGCCGAAAGGCATGGCGAGAGTATGTTTTACCCCCTGTCCGTCCGTGTGTCCGTGTGTCCGTGTGTGTGTCTGTGTGTCCTGTCTGTCCGCGAGCAGCTAATCTCCGGCACCGTTGGCCCGGTCGCTGCCAAACTGTGCACACACACTTCCTGGATGCCAATTCAGAACCTCTGCCCCAAATGTTTCACATGGGCCTGTTATAGTGCCACCAGGAGGCCGATTTGTGCAAAACCCATTTTTTAAATATTACTCCTACAGATTTTATCCAAACGTCATGCAATTGCAATGCAATGCATTGGTACACAGTATCTCTATTATAGTCACTAGCCCATACCCGGTCGACCCAAGACACCAAGACAGACAGACAGACAGACAGAGGTTACTCCAATTATATAGTAGGATGTGATCAACACGGATCTGTCCGATTTCCCATTTTCCATCTTCATTGGCTAAGGTTGGCTTCCAAAGTTTTCTGTTATAGTGCCACCAGCAAGTCTAATTTAGTAAAACAAATTTTTGGAACAAAATGCCTCAAATCATGAATGCAGTGTCCTGCTGTGAAAGGCCTAAGAAAAAACGTCCACCCTTTTCACATTGGCCTATTATAGCACCACCAGGAGGCCACGATAACGTACCTGACCTTGCGGAGACCTGTGCTCCGAGGAACACTTTTTCTAGTTATATTATCTACTCACTCTGGCTCTCATTAGTGGGCTGTGGACAGTTCAGAAACCTGCTCACCAGTGACATCGTCAATGGGGATTCTAAGCCAATAGAAACTGCATCCTCTCTCTTCCTGGAAAGTTAGCATGCTGAAATAGAAGCCATTGTTCTTGCATTAATAAAAATGAAAATACAACGCTTTAAATCTTGTTTGAAATGACCAAATCTGCCTACTGATGATATCACTGATAGGCAGGTTTCTGAACTGTACACAGCCCTACTGAGACACAGAGTGAATAGACAGAAATGGTGCCATCTTATAATGAACATTTGTGAGGCCCAATTATATGAAGAAAATTGGTTAAGTTTACATAGTGGTCAGTTGCATTCTGTTGACTCTAGAATGTCATATAAGTCATAAAACAGGGGACACGTCACACGGCAGAGGGGAAAGTCCTCCTCTCTCCTCCCTTCCTTCTCAGTTCCCTTCTTCCACATATTAGAAGGCTGACTGAGTCTTTGTTAAAGTATAGAGAACCAAACCTTCAGCGAGGTGGCAGACTACTGACAACACAGCGAGATTACTAACAACACAGAGAGGTACTGTAACTAACATTTTACATGAACATGTACACTGGATTATACTACAATTCTAAACCCAAGTATATTTGAACCGGTTTGTGAATCAGGTGTTAAACATATTAAAACATGCAGCTTAAGGTCCTTACTGTACACATAGGCTTTTATTTACTTTTTGGTGATTAATTCACCCAAAAATACATATTTTTAGAACACTTGTATGTGGCGTGCAGACATCACGTGAATAGTATTCATTGATAAGGCAACGTAATAGTTTTTCTGAAAATCATGCTCATGGGGTCTAAGTACCTTTAAGGTCCTTATACACCAGGAGTGAGACAAATAAAATAAAATAAAAATGTGTCTGTGAATATTTATCATCAAACTATTCATGGGGTGATGCCTCATTCATGCAGGTTGATGCTTTTATTTGCAAGAAAAAATACCTTGTTTTGTTCTGTGTGGATGTACTCATGACAAATAAAAGTTCTAATTAATCGTACAAAATAAATACTTGTGGCGTGTAAGGACCTTTAGACTGAAAGCCTAACTAAACTCTATTCTGTGTTAAATATTAATTCATGTTTAATTCACCATTGAAATAAATCAAAATGTGAAGTGTAAAATATGAACTTGAATGTATCTGCATCAAAGTCAGGTTATTTGCTGTATAACATCTTTATTTTTTGTGATACCGTTAACAAAAACAAAAATCTATGATTTATTTTTCCACATAATCTCAGTTTCTGTCAGATTTTATAGACATATAATTTTAATTTTAATTTTAATTTTAATTTTAATTTTAATTTTAATTTTAATTTTAATTTTAATTTTAATTTTAATTTTAATTTTAATTTAATTCAGTGTTCCTCCATTCATTATGGTTAAAATTATGTGCACATTTTTTTACACAGAATCTATTTTCATACCTTCATACCCTCCTGACATTTCACTGGGATTTATGATACGTATAGTATGCAGTGGTGGAAAAAGTACTCACATGTTTTACTTAAGTAAAAGTATCAATACCACCATGTAGAATTTTGAGTAAAAGTTCAAAAATATTGGTATCAAAATGTACTTAAAGTTCCAAAAGTAAAAGGTATCATTATGCAGAATGTCCCATTTCAAGTTTTCAAATGAATACAAATCTTTTGAAAATAGCCGATCTACAGTATAAGCTCACAATGCGTCACATCGCGACACATTGTGAGCTTGTAGATCTGCTAATGGCCAACATGTATATAGGGCTGAAGTGGTTATTGTATGTTATTTTGTACTAATAATAATCAAAATCTAAGTAACTAGTAACTAAAGTTTTCTAATAATTGTAGTGGAGTAAAAGTACAATATTTGCTTCTGAGATGTAGTGGAGTAGAAGTAAAAGTACTGGAAATTGGAAATACTCCAGTAAAGTAAAAGTACCTCAAAATTGTACTTAAGTACAGTACTTGAGTAAATCTACTTTACACCACTGACAGTATGTGCAGGAGAATGCTACGCACACCAAAGTCCTTATAGTGGTGCCGGCCCACGGCAGAATAATCTATAGTGGTCTTCAAGGGACAAGAAGGTGGCCGCACACACTGGTAGCCAAAGGGCCATATTTTATTTTTGGACGCAGAGTATAAAGAAATCAATATTTTGGCAGGTAACTGCCTTCTTCAGGTTATGAATATGAATATGACAGTATGTGTACAGAAAAAACTAACAAAAACAAGGGGTTACAGCTGGTAGTGCCAGGGTGTGTGCTAGCTAGGGATGCTGATGCTTTTGGACTTTGATACTAATAAACAACATGTTGAAACAGGTCATTTAATCATATACTCATCTTATAATCTGTAACTTGAATGTCTATAAACTCCACGTGGCGTCTGGTCCAAGAAGGGTAAGCATAGGCGATGCCCATGGGTCCAGTCCAGGTCCAAAACACAGGTGGTCCGTCCAACCTGGCTGAAGTACAAAAGGAGTTTGGCGAAGATAAATCTTTGTACAGTCAGGGGTCAGAATCAATATACAAACAGGCTGGTTAAGCTAATGACAATCAAGTTTTATGAGCAGGCAGAGAATAAAGGGAAGAGCAGGCAATAAATGCTGCGGCTACTTAGTGGAAACAGGCACAGGTGTGTGGAGAGTGGAGACACAAGCTCCCGACGTGGGCATGACAGTAATACATCATAAAGCACTTTATTCTCATCATCACACACAGTACATTCTGATAAGTTGTTTAATGTGGGACTTTTCATTTCACAACATACATTTAAAATGTGATTTCAGTTTTCAAACTTTGTCAGGAATAACCATTTATTGTAATGGGGGGAGGTCAGTTTGAGTGTGTACACCTCCTGCCTGCCGTGCCTACCTGAACTATCGCCATGCTCAATTCTTTGTTGAATGTCTCCCAGGTACTGTGGGTAGGAATAATGGTACATGTTCATCTTTTTTGTCGTCCTGTCAGGGTCCATCAGGAGAGACCAGAGTCCCCACAGCTGTCTTAGTGAAGAATGACCACTCTATGAATGAACACACCTAATATCTTCAAAGGTGGACAGCGCTCTATTGAGGAAGGTAAGGTCAGAATGTGAAAGAGAAAATAACTAGTATTCCCGAAATATTATGTTTTCAGTAATTGCCAAGCTCAGGCATGACTGATTTCAGATATTTAGTTAAAAACTGAGATGTTGACTGATTATTTGGTCAACAATAGTACGGACAAAAACAGTAAAGGCAGCCTACGTAGAGTTCAGAAACGTGCATTCTGACTACCAGTGACATCATCGATGTGAAATCCAAGCTAATAGAATCTGCAGGCTATCTATTCCTGAAAGTTAGCATGCCATAATGGAAGCCATTGTTCTCGTGTTAGACTTAGATTTAGTTCCTCCCGTTCCTATTGGAACATTGAGTCCCCTCCATCTGCTCCAGTCCCTGGCGACCCTTCTTGCACCATGCCAGCTGACACCCATCTCGTTTAGGTCTTCCTTAAACGTATGTCTCCACGTCTTTTTCGGCCTCCCTCTCTTCCTCTTGCCGCCCTCTGGCACCCAGTCTATTGCCACACTTGCTGGTCATTCTCTTGGCAGTCGGCGTACGTGTCATCCAGGATACAGTTGAATCATGACCATAAAACATTTGATTATGTGTCAAAAAATATACCCTTTGTTTTACAGTTTTCAAGTATGTTTTGACACAGAATTTAATTTGTTATGGTCATGATTCACCAGTATCCTGGATGGCTTGGTTCCAGGCTTAAAATAATTTATATGAAGATTTTCGGAAATATCTATGGGAAAAATGTATGGCCGTTCGATCTGTGGCACGACAAAATGGCTGCCACTGCTATGCCCTATACAGTACACAGAAGGTGCAGGGGCCTTGGGCACCCAGAAAGGACAGCAAAACTAAGTATGCAGTCTTTTATAAGCAGAGGCAATTATTCTGACTGACTGGAATGAGCCCTCATGCCAGGGGGGTCTGTATGTGGAGGCCTAATTTGTTTTAATTGAATTAGTGGTCGGGCTCTAGAACAGTGGATATCAATCTGTCCAATAAATTAAATATTCTAGAGCAGCGTTTCCCAAACTTTTTAGCTCAAAACCCCAAAGAGAAATTATATGTTTGCCCGGGACCCAAACTAGTGAAAAAAGCAGATCTATAAGCTCATAATGCGTTGATTCGAGACGCGTTGTGAGCTTGTGGATCTGCTGTTTTTTTTTGTTTATTTATGTATTTTTTTATTCATGAAATACTTTTGAAAAGCTTTGGAATTGTTTTTTATTGATGAAAAGTTTTTGAAAAAGTTTTTTTTTATCTTTTGAAATAATATATAGGCTATATATATTTTTTCAAATGTAGGAAAACGAAAAAAGGGGATATTTACTCGCAACCCATAACAATTGGTTTGTGACCCAACATGGGCCGAGCCACTGTTTTGGAAACAGTGTTCTCGAGGGCCCCCCTGACCATTGGGCCCCTGAGCCTGAGCCCACTAGGCCCGTTGGGGGATCCGCCACTGTTATCAGCATTAGTGAGGACCAATTATATAAAGAAAGATAGGTTGAAAATGGGTGAAATCATCCTTTAATGTACAGACAGCACTTTTTTCTCATCATCACACATAATACATTCTGAAAACTAAGTTGTCAAATGTGGGACTTTTCGCTTCACAACATTTATTGTCTCCGCCAGGCCGAAAGGCATGGCGAGAGAGTATGTTTTACCCCCTGTCCGTCCCTGATTGGCTAAGGTTGGCTTCCAAAGTTTGCAGGATTGGTCCGTTTTGAACAAAATGTCTCAAATCATGAACGCAGTGTGCAATTTCCGTGAAAATTTGCACGCACATTCCCACTAGGCCGAGGAAGAAATGCCACCCCTATAGTGCCACCAGCAGGTCTAATTTAGCTAAACACATTTGTGCAACAAAATGCCTCAAATCATGAATGCACACACATTCCCACTAGGCCGAGGAAGCAATGCCACCCTTTTCACATTGGCCTATTATAGCGCCACCAGGAGGCCACAAAAACCTACCTGACCTGGCAGAGACCTGAGCTCCGAGGAGCACTTTTTCTAGTTTGAAATATGACTGGATTTTAGGAATAACCATTTATTGCTATACTATTGCATTCAGTCTGGCGGTGTGACTCTGCTCCTGTGATACAACAGGTTATATGCCCAAGCATGACACAGAATCTGAGATCACTAACCCGCCCAGAAGCAGAGCCTATAGTACAGAGATACTGTATTACAAGAACATAACATGAACCCTTCAATGCATAAGTTAAGATACACACATATCAACAAACAATCCACAGAATCATCCATTTGACGACATGACAAACTAAATGCCACAGGGAGGAGGCAGGGGAGATTTAGCATGCTATAATGGAAGCCATACTCGTGTTAATAAAAAAAAAAACCTGCCTAACGATGATATCACTGGTAGGCGGGTTTCTGAACTGTCCACAGCCCTGTCCACAGCCCCAAGAAAAAGCTTACCGTATATTATCAGCATTAGTGAGGACCAATGTGTGTGTGTGTGTGTGTGTGTGTGTGTGTGTGTGTGTGTGTGTGTGTGTGTGTGTGTGTGTGTGTGTGTGTGTGTGTGTGTGTGTGTGTGCGTGCGTGCGTGCGTGCGTGCGTGCGTGCGTGCGTACATGCGTGTGATTAATTCACCCAAAAACATATATTTTTAGAACACTTTGTGTCATACATCCACACAGAATGTGAATATTATGCACTGATAAAGCAACAATAACATAATTGTGTTTCCAAAACATCACGCTCCCAGGGTGTGAAGGCCTTGTTGGTCCTCACACATCAGGAGTGTGACATGATCTGAAAATGCGTCTTAGAATATTTTTGCCAGAAACTCTTCATGAGGTGATGCCTCATTCATACAGGTTGATGCTTTGAACTTTTACAGTATTTACGATGAAAAAAGAAAGAAAGAAAAACAATTAGGCTGCTTTATTGACACTTGATATTTGTGTTCTGTGTGGATGTACTCATGACACAAACAAGAGTTCTAATGAATCCCACAAAATGCAAGGATCTTTAGACTGAAAACATGACCAAACAATTTTCTGTTAAATATTAATCAATGTTTAATTCACAATTGAAGTGATTAACTTGAATATAGTGTATAAAAGTCTTTATTTTTGTCATACTGTTGCCATATACTGATGACATCAAGGATCTCCATATATGGGCATAGATTCAGAATAAAGTACCTTGCTGGAGGAACTGATGACACATTGATGTCATTGGTCTGAACTTGGGTGCTGCTGACAGACTGGCAGTTGAAAAAAATCATGTGGATTATAAACTGCTTTTGTAGGTGGAAGAAGCAATCTCAAGATATAGTTATATCTAGCAATATTTGCATTCTTCCATGTTTGTATTTTTATAGACAGATTGTGAAGAAAACCTTTCTGAATAATCAGAAAA
This sequence comes from Gymnoscopelus braueri, assembly GCF_963280865.1. Lineage (NCBI taxonomy): Eukaryota > Metazoa > Chordata > Actinopteri > Myctophiformes > Myctophidae > Gymnoscopelus > Gymnoscopelus braueri. The sequence goes on from NC_137626.1 coordinate 33,050,428, forward strand.
GTATAGTCAGAATTAACAGCTTCATCATGTATTATGGGATATCTGTCTGCTTTGACAATTTGACAGCTGCAAAAAGTGTAGTGTAGAGCCATGAAGGTCACAGTTATGACAGGCCATATAGGAATAAACCATCATAAAAACATGTCTGGTCCCGCCATGTTCTCTATCCTGGGTTTAGACATTTTGAGATATGATAATGATTATACGATGAAATGACCTGTTGCAACATGTTGTTTATTAGTATCAAAGTTTAGGCATCAGCATCCATGGCACACGCTCTGGCACTTGCTTTGAACTGCTGTAACCCCCCCCCCCCTCCTGTTTTCTTGTATTTAATTTGTGTAATGTTTTTGTTTTCCTTGTTGATTTATTCATTCAGTTTTTGTTCTATAGTCATTGACCTGTATAGCTCCTTGGTCGACCATGGTCGTTTTAATTAAAGTTTGAGTTCAGAGATATATACATATGTCAGACTAACCTTCAACACAATATGTACAGTATGTGACAGGAAAATCAAAGGTCAGGTGGTTTATTGTTACTGTGAACAGTTCATGTTAACCATTAACTATTATCTACACTGCAGTGAACTAAAGGCCCGACACACAAGTACTCTCACATTTAATATGTTAAAGCTTTGTACTTTATAGGCTTGGCCAGTATCAAGGTACCATTGTATTTAGAAACCCTGTTCCTCCACCCTGAATCTATAGAAGAAGTGTTATCTATTCATTATTCTATGGACCATAAGTATTTAAACCCAACAAGACTTGTATAAGTAGGCTAATTGCAATTTAGACACACAGAATTGTAGGCTAGTCAAGCGATTCCCAACCACTGGTGGGCCATGAGAGTATTGCCCCCAAATAATTGGCAAAACACTAATATTTTAATGATAACATAACATTAATATTTAAAATAAATTGTAAAAGAAAATGCCATAGTAGGCGTTTCTTCTTGTTTCCCCTTGAAATTTACGTGCATTTACATGACACATATAATGCTGAACCCCAGCAACTGTAAAACTGTAAATCCTTATTTTCTTTAACATATCTAACTTTTAGGAAATAGTGAAAAAAGTTGATCTACAAGCACACAAAATGAAAATGGCAGATGTACAAGCTGGCTTGTAGATCAGCTATTTTCCCTATTAGATTGGGCTTCAATGCATGTTAATTGATAATGTATATTATAAGTTTGGGCTACAATAGAAAGACACCACAGTTCAATACAATCATGTGGAGGATTAACTGCTTTTGTAGACAAAGAAGTAATCTGAAGATAAAGTTATATGTGGCAATATTTTCATGATTCCATGTTTGTATTTCTGATGGTATTGGAACTCAAACTTTCAATGTTTCTAAAGCCAAAATCTTAATCATATTACATGTATTTCTGTGCTGGGCCTTCTCTGTAGTTCACTGTAGATAATAGTTAATGGTTAACATTAACTGAAGACAAGAAAACTGAAGTATTAAGTTAGTTCTGTCCTTCATCTTTGGAGTGTGCGATCCCTTCCTGAGAGAAGCAGTGGGTCTTCATGAAAAATTATCTTGCCTACCAGCACCTCACCTCTGCTTGATGTGCATGAGAGCTACTTGATTGTTGACATTAACTATCATATATTGCACCTGTTTTGTTGACTGAGGTTTATTGGCTTTATATCATCCTGATGCTTTTAGACTTGAATAAACAACATAGTCATTTATAATGTAAGTCCCATCACAATAGAGTTCTCAAACTTGAAATAATTTCTTTTGAGAACCAATTTAGATAAATCCACTAGAATTTCAGTGAGGGTGTGGACACACTCCTTTATCCCATTTAGACCTGAAATACCTATACATTGTTATACCTTTCAATCCGGGAACACCTTTGTGTGACATTAGCTGTTGCTATATAGCAACATATTTTTTAAAAAATGATCTAATTTACCTTCTGGCAATTTTCCCTGTTCTAGTTGTATACAGTGTAATTCTGCATGAAAGGACACTTACGGTCATGTATTTTAAACATGTTCTGCATATCAGACAAACTTATGGGAGCCTGTATAACTTGAAAAGGAAGGAAGCAAGCACTCATGAGACGAGTTTTCGAAGTACCAATGTACAGGGTCCACGGTTCAGGCAGATAAAGTTCATAGAAAGAAATACCAGCACTCACTTAAGTCCATTTAGGCTCTTATTTATTTAGGTCATAGCTCCCCAGCAGCAGCGTCAAACCGGACGTTTCGGCCCAGAGGCCTTCTTCAGCGTATAATGACATCACACTGTTTTTGTGTCACTTATAAAGGGACCTTGGTGCCACGCACAGAGCGGTCCGGGTAACAACAAAATAAGACCGTCATTTTTTAACAAGAAGGGTCACCATAAAACAGAAATTACATATGCAGAAAAAGAAAAATAATTATTACCTAGAACACCATTTTTTTAAGCGCCAGTTTTACAACCTTAGTCTGTGCGAGTCCCTCAGTACTCCTTCATAAAGACAGACTCAGATTTCATTCAAGACTTGCACATTTGTAAAAACTGCAAAACACATTTTTTAAATACCGAAGTATACACAGTGTCACTTGAAAAAGAGGCATTAATCATTCATTGTCACATCATCAATTCATTGCTCTAAAAAATAAACTCATTTCACTCTCAAGTGGTATGCTCTGTCTGTTTTACACACAATAAATACTATAAGAAAGAACCTAGTAAAAGTTCTTCATTTAGACCTTTAGGGTGTTCTGTTTGGAGAGAGTGTATCCACCATGCCTCTCGTTGCAATAGAAGTTTTTCACGATCCCCACCTCTTTTTAAGGGCAATATTGCCTCAATACCCTGAAACCTTAAAGCACAGACTTCTTTCATGTCCCACCCCATTAAAATGTCTAGCAACAGGCGATTTTTCATCCTTGTTTCTAATATTACTTTTATGTTTTATGTTACTTTAAGTTCTCTTTTGGTTTTACCCACATAACAAAGGCCACAAGGGTATTTTAGCAGATAGACCACAACCTTAGTTTTACAGGTGATGATGCTTTTAACATCAATCTTTTTTCCTGAATGTGGATGTAATACATGATTCCCTCTGATCATTGCATTGCAATGAACACAGTTGTAACACGGAAAGTTGCCCGTAGGCAAATCGGACATAAAATGCTGTGGTGGAACATAACAGTCTGCCCTCACTAGAGAGTCCCTCACATTTTTGGCACGTTTGTGTGCAAAGATGGGGGGCTCCTTGAAAACATGACCCACATTAGGATCACTCGATAACACATACCAGTATTTTTTCACAGAATTCTTAATATCAATGCACAAAGGGGAATAGGTTGTGGACAAAACTATCTTTGACTCCCTGCACGAGCAGGTTTTGGAGTTAACAAGCTAGACCTCTCTTTCTCTCGAGCTCTCTGTACATTAACACTCAGCACTTTATCACTATAACCTTTAGTTTTGAAACGATTGCACAAGTCCTTTGCTTGTCTTTCGAAAGCACTGTCAGTGCTACAGATTCTTTTTGTCCTCAATAGTTGACTGTAAGGTAAGCTTCTCTTTAACCCTGACGGGTGATAACTAGAAAAATGTAAATAATTGTTTCTATCAGTTTGTTTTCTGTAGACACAAGTAGAAATCTTATCTACCTCTCTCTGTACTAATACATCCAAGAATGACACTGATTCTCTACTAAACTCTAAAGTGAAGGATATCGATGGCATTCTAGAATTAATATAAAACCTTAAACTCCTCCAACTGTTCCACTGACCCAGAGAAAATGAAAAAAAAAACGTCATCAATATATCTAAACCAACATCTTAACCAAGGAGAAAAAGGATTGTTATTGTACACAAAGTCACCCTCACATTTTCCCATAAATAAATTGGCATAATTTGGGGAGCAGGGACTTCCCATGCTCACCCCTTGACACTGTAAATAATAAATTTGAAATAATTCTTGTTTAACACAAGTCGAGTCAGATCGGTGAGAAAATCAGTAGGGGGAGTTTTAGCCTCTCTCTGGTTCAAAAAGTAAGTCAGGGCCTCGAGCCCTTCTTTATGAGGGACATTAGTGTACAGGCTAGCCACATCCATAGTACACAGGAGATCTGAGTTAAGAGTGTTCTGAACCGAATCTAATTTGTTTAGAAAGTCTGTAGTATCTTTAACAAAAGAAGTAAGCTTGACTACCAACTGTTTAATATGTAGATCTATATGATTTGGTCTATCTGTGGCTGTCGGGGGTGAAAACGCCGCGCTACACGCAGCAGAGAGAAGACTATGGATCTTCGAGTGATCAATATGCCAACGAGATGTCGACTGACAACCAGAGACGGCCTTAGTGAAGGCTATAGTGATAAAGTGCTGAGTGTTAATGTACAGAGAGCTCGAGAGAAAGAGAGGTCTAGCTTGTTAACTCCAAAACCTGCTCGTGCAGGGGAGTCAAAGATAGTTTTGTCCACAACCTATTCCCCTTTGTGCATTGATATTAAGAATTCTGTGAAAAAATACTGGTATGTGTTATCGAGTGATCCTAATGTGGGTCATGTTTTCAAGGAGCCCCCCATCTTTGCACACAAACGTGCCAAAAATTTGAGGGACTCTCTAGTGAGGGCAGACTGTTATGTTCCACCACAGCATTTTATGTCCGATTTGCCTACGGGCAACTTTCCGTGTTACAACTGTGTTCATTGCAATGCAATGATCAGAGGGAATCATGTATTACATCCACATTCAGGAAAAAAGATTGATGTTAAAGCATCATCACCTGTAAAACTAAGTTTGTGGTCTATCTGCTAAAATGCCCTTGAGGCCTTTGTTATGTGGGTAAAACCAAAAGAGAACTTAAAGTTAGAATTTCAGAACATAAAAGTAATATTAGAAACAAGGATGAAAAATCGCCTGTTGCTAGACATTTTAATGGGGTGGGACATGAAAGAAGTCTGTGCTTTAAGGTTTCAGGGTATTGAGGCAATATTGCCCTTAAAAAGAGGTGGGGATCGTGAAAAACTTCTATTGCAACGAGAGGCATGGTGGATACACTCTCTCCAAACAGAACACCCTAAAGGTCTAAATGAAGAACTTTTACTAGGTTGTTTCTTATAGTATTTATTGTGTGTAAAACAGACAGAGCATACCACTTGAGAGTGAAATGAGTTTATTTTTTTAGAGCAATGAATTGATGATGTGACAATGAATGATTAATGCCTCTTTTTCAAGTGACACTGTACGTGTATACTTCGGTATTTAAAAAATCGCACCCAGTGTGAAGTGGGCGGTGTGGTCACAGTGGTAGTGGTCAATCACGGTGGCCAATCACGGTGCAGGGTTGGGGGGGTACAATGGGTGGGGGGGGGTACAATGGTGGCCAATCACAGTGCAGCCGATGTCTTTTTTCTTTTTCTGTATATGTAATTGCTGCAAAACACAAATATGCAGCCAAAAATGTTTTATTTCTCTACATGATTTAGGCATCATGCCTCCGGTTCATGTCCGGCCAGAGGGCCTCATCCACATCATAGGCAATGTTCTCCCTGTCCAAGCAGCGTTGGAAGAAACGCCTCGAGTGGCGCATGAAGCCCTGAAAGGCCTCAACAGTGCTGGGCTGCAATCGATTTTAACGATTTTTGTATAATGACATTTTTCGATTTTGAATTGGAAAAAAACATATTTTAATCGAGAATCGTTTGTTTTGAAAAAATCGGAAAAGAATCGGAATCGTGACCCCAAGAATCGGAATCGAATCAAATCGTGAGATAGCAGAAGATTCACACCCTAACAGTGACGTCGCCACAAGCCTCCTCCATGGCCTGGAGCAGTGGGACCCGGCTCTGTGGGTTCCGTTCATATACCTTCCACCTCCAAGCTCAAAATAACTCCTCAATGGGATTCAGGAAAGGAGAATAAGGTGGAAGGTACAGAACGGAAAAATGTGGGTGGTCCTGGAACCACTCACACACTGGAGCAGCCCGGTGGTGCAAATTGCTCTCCAGACCTGAATGTTTAGAGATTTGACTATTTGTGTGTTGTAGGTTGATGCTTTGAGATTTTACGTGAGAAGTGTGTGCAACAACTGAACATTGTGTGTAGTGTTTGGACAACAAGGTGTGTTGTAGATTGATGCTTTGAGATTTTATGTGAGAAGTGTGTGCAACAACTGAACATTGTGTGTAGTGTTTGGACAACAAGGTGATAATGTAATTGACATCAGAGTGTAAAGAAGGAAAGTCAGAGTCTAATGCAGATAAGGGAGTGTGAAGTAGTGCCAAATTGGGTCGAGCGATTAGTACATGAAGTTAAGGTTGTGAAAATTGTGCCGAATTTTCGCTTTTTGTGTGTTAACAATTGTGAAAAACTAACCATTGAAGCCCAATTTTATAGTGAAAATAGCTGATCTGCAAGCCAGCTTGTACAAAAAGAACATCATTTTGTGAGCTTGTAGATCTAATATTTTCACTATTTCCTAAAAGTTAGATATGTTAAATTAATTTGAAAGTTTATGAAATTACAAAAGAAAAGAAAAATAAATAAAACGTTTAGTTGCTGGGGTCCAGCAACTGTAAAATATGAAATTGTAATTAAACAACAGAAAACTTCCTCTGAAACAAGACTGGCCGAAATGTATATACGGCTGAAGTGGTTAATGTATGTTTTGTAATAATAATCAAAATCTACAAAGTATTGCAAATTGGAAATACTCCACTAAAGTAAAAACACCTCACAATTGTACTTAAGTACAGTACTTGAGTACATGTACTTACTTTACACCACTGAAATTGCAATTAGCCTACTGTACTTATACAAGTCTTGTTGGGTTTAAATACTTATGGTCCATAGAATAATGAATAGATAGGAAATAACACTTCTTCCATAGATTAATGGTGGAGGAACAGGATTTCTAAACAGAATGGTACCTTGATACTGCCCAAGCCTATAAAGGACAAAGCTAAAACATATTAAATGTGAGAGTCTTTCTGTGTTGGGCCTTTAGTTCACTGTAGTGTAGATAATAGTTAATGGTTAACATGAACTGTTCACAGTAACAATAAACCACCTGACCTTTGATTTTCCTGTCATATACTGTACCTGTTGTGTTGAAGGTTAGTCTGATTAAACACATTTTGATATGTCTCTGAACTCAACTCAAACTTTAATTAAAACGACCATGGTCAACCAAAGAGCTATACAGATCAATGACTAGAACAAAAACTGAAAGAATAAATTAACACATGAGGAAAACAAAAACATGAAATTCAAGAAGGGGGGGGGGGTGAAGCAGTTCAAATCAAGTGCCAGGGCGTGCGCCATAGTTGCTGATGCTTTTAGACTTTGATACCAATAAACTTGTTTCAACAGGTCATTTAATCATATAATCATCATATCTCAAATGAGAACATGGTGGGACCAGAAATGTTTTTATGAAGGTTTATTCCCATTTGGCCTGTCATGTAACCTTCATGGCTCACACTTTAACGCAGCTGTCAAATTGTCAGAGCAGACAGATATCCCATAGTACATGATGAAGCTGTTAATTCTTACTATAATTTTCTGATTATTCAGAAGGGTTTTCTTCACAATCTGTTTAGATCAACCTCGCCAATTTGCAGCCCTTGGAGGGCTGGTACAACAAATAAATCAGAGCCCACATTGTGAAAATAATCATTCAATCTTAGAGCCATTCAATACATGTCTGGTTAAACAAATTAACTAAATGATATCTCACTGTAAAACATCATGAAGCACTTTATTATCGTCATCACACATAATAGATCTTGACAACTCTCCCCTAGCCTAAGGAGATGTCCCCTAGCCAGTGGTTCTCAAACTTCTTTGTGTCGAGGACCCTCAATCGATGTAATTAGCAGCAGACCCCCATCTGATTTTTTTTGCGCCAAGGACCTCCACAAGCAAAGATTTGAGTTAAAAAGGTTCTTATAACAAATATATGCATTCAAAGATTTGCACACATTTTCATGATTTTTTTAAAATAGCAGATCTACAAGCGTGTAGATCAAGTATAACATATCAAGTATAACATATCGTTGCTGTCGGGCTGTGGGCTTTCCACGTGAGAGACAAGGATTCATGTCCTGGGTGTTTTTGTGTTTTATTCACCTTGTTGTATTATACTTCAATGCTTGAATTTCTCCTCAGGGATGAGTGAAGTCAATGTAAATGTGAATCAATTGACAGGGTGAAGACGTGACCAGGACGGAGCTGTGTTGTCCTCATTGGAGCTCCTTAACACAATGGAGCAACTTCAACTTTCTGAAAAGCCACATGAGGACTGTCCAGGTAACGGTGGTGTTTTGAAAGAAAGAAAGAAAGAAAGAAAGAAAGAAAAGGATGAATTAGGCTATGTTTAAAAGCCATTTCAGTTCAGAATTTTTATTTTGTGACATTGTTGAGACACATTAAGAGTTTGCTTTATTTCAGGAAAATTGTTTTTTTATTTAAAAATGCTGTATAGCTGCTACAGTACATAAATCTGAATTCATATCAAAGTGAATTCCTTGCTCAAAGTCTGTAAGGTGTATTTTGTCAGCTAAGAAGTTGTTTTAAAGCCTTCTCTGCTTTACAGAGTGCAATGATTTGCCTTAGTCATGTAAAGCTGTAATTGTTGCATTTACTTTCTCTCTCTGAGAGTTTGTAACATTGAATGGGTTGTTTTTTATACTTAGAGATGAATTAACACGGATGACTGTGTTCTGCAGGTCTTCCAGTGGTACCTGCAGTTTCTCCAGCTCAAGTCAAAGCCCAGAGTGGAGGCATAGTGATGTCTCCTCCTACCATCTCTGGTCACATAGGTGGTTCTGTCAACAGCTCCACAGACAAAGGTACATAATATATTTGCTACCAGGCTAATGTGCTATTATACTGCTAAGATAGGAATCATTTTCCCTGGACAAGAGTCCCATTGAAAAATTACATACTGTTCTGTGATGCATTTCTCAACCACTCTTTTTTTCTTCTTCTTCTTGCAACCAGCACATTTTGTGATGCAGAACAGGGCTAAGTTGATTCAAAATGTTAACACGGTCACGGCTATAGTAGATAGTCTAGGAACAACGGTCCATCATGAGATTCGTGCCAAGATTCAAGCCCAGGAGACAAGCATGGACCAAATGAGGCTACTGTATACATTGATGCCAGATGAAGGGGGGGTAAACATCAAAGCAGCATTTTATGATGCCCTTAAACAACACGAACGGCACCTGTTAGAGAGCATGGGTAAGATCAGACTTACGTAGCATTAAATTACTTATTTATTTTACTTTTTTTTCACACATTAATTAAAAATAACTGTAAAGGCAACTGCCCAACGCGTGGTGTTGGGCAGTAAATATGGTCTTCTCTTGAGTGCATTTAAAATATTTATTTTGATGCTGGATGATGACAGCATAAACAAAAGCCGGGTGTTTAACAGATAACTAAACAACTAACTTGTGACAAGAACAGTGCGAATTTCATCGACTAAAACTATGACGATTTTTTTTTCGTCGACTACCTTTTTTCACTGACAAAAACGAAATAAAAAATAAGCTATGATGCCTGGCTCCAGCCTCTGAAATGAGGAAATCGCTTGCCTCGCATTCAGGGTCTGGTGACGCTGTAAAAGGCGGGTTTTTCTCGTTTGCACATCTAAGTTTGGTTGACCTTGTGTGTTGCGCTCTGAAAATAGCTCACAACGCTCGCTGCTATGCGTTGTGAGCTTGTAGATCGGCTATTTTCAGCATGAAACCAAGTGTAAAAATCAGCCATTGCGATGCCATCAAGGCCTGCCAAAATACATTTTTGTCGACAAAATCATAAAATGATATTTAGTCGACTAAAGCTACACTAAAACTAAATACAAATTTATAAAAAAAATGTGCTGTCAAAATTAACACTGGACAAGAAAATACACAGAAAACACTCAAAACAAACTGAAAACACGAACGGTTGAAAAAGTGTCGGCTTCCCTTGGCGTTCCCAATCTCTACAGCTGTGCACCTGTGACACCCCCAAATAGGCTGTACCCCGAAATCCCACGTATGCCCAGGTCAAGCAGTAATATCACAGCACCTTCACAATATCCCAGCACCTTCACTATAGCACAGCACCTTCACATACACATAATAAACCACAATCAAATTGGCTACAACAATAACAATGGCCAGGACATGAAGCAGCATTCATATCATTTATAGTGGATGCTTTTCGACCAAGATGGCTTTCAGCTACTAGGTTCAATATTAGACACACCTGGTATCAATTCGGAGCAATTGTGATGCATCATCCATTATTACATCAATATTTTTAAACAAAATATATTATACTGTGTAAATATGGAAAACAATGAAATACAATGTATTAAATACACCCCGAAAGCCAATGGTAAGAATATGAACAGATGTTTTACTCGTGTTATACATTTTTCTTTAATCACAGCTCTATCATCACAATATCAATATAAGTGATGGCAACACATGACACATGGATACATTTGAATGTACACACAGGGGAGATTGTAGATTGTCACTTGTTATTGCTCAGGGATAATTATCCTGAAGTCTTCTTGATGACTATAGGGAGTAGGGGTGAAGGCAGGTAGAGTTACATTTCATGTCATCTTAATTTGATAAATTCTGCTATTATTAGCACTAGCCTTAATTCAGTGGTTAACTTGAGAATCATCAACAATTCTCATTTGTGTTTGACAATTACCATAACAAACCCTTACTGATGTTCTTTGGTCCTTTAGAAACTCCTGCTGCTGTGTATCAAACACGATTCAAGTCTAATCTGAGAAAGAAGTTTCAGGTTTTGTCCACAAAACAAGGGAAAAAAACACTTCTGAAAGACATTTTCTCAGAGATTTACATCACAGAGGGTGGGAGTGGTGAGGTCAATAAAAACCATGAGGTCAGACAGATTGAACCATCATCTATGCAACCAGCAATACCAGAAAGGATAATCAGCTTTGAGAACATGTTTAAAACATTACCTGGAGAAGATGACCCAATAAGAACAGTGATGACAACGGGAGTGGCTGGCATAGGTAAAACAGTCTTAACACATAAGTGCGCTCTGGACTGGACAGAAGACAAAGCCAACCAGGATATCCTCTCCATGTTTCCATTCACATTCCGAGAGCTGAATAGGAAGAAGGACAAGGTTTTCAGCTTGATGGAGCTTCTTCATCATTACTTTGGTGAAACCAAGGAAGCAGAACTCTGCAGCTCTGACGGGTCCGGAGTTATGTTCATCCTTGATGGATTAGATGAATGTCGGCTTCCTTTAAACTTCGAGAACAATGAGATCTTGACCGATGTCAAAAAGCCAGCCTCCATGGACGTGCTGATGACAAACCTCATCATGGGACACCTGCTACCCTCTGCTCACATCTGGGTAACCACTCGACCTGCAGCAGCCGATCAGATACCTACTGATTGTGTTGACAGGATGACAGAAGTGAGAGGCTTCAATGATGCTCAGAAGGAAGAGTATTTCATGAAGAGATTCAGTGATAAGAATGTGGCCAAAACAATCTTCTTACAAATCAAGAAATCACAAAGTCTCCACAACTTCTGTCACATCCCAGTCTTCTGTTCCATCATGGCTGCAGTTCTGGAGAATGCGTTAAGAAAAGGAGAACAGGATGCTAAAGGAGCAACACCAAAGACCCTGGCAGAGATGTTCATCCACTACATGGTGGATCTGTCCAAACAGAATTATAAAAAGTATACTGACAGTGCTAAGATCCATTCTCATAGGAATCCAAAGGATAGTGATGTCATACTGTCTCTGGGAAAACTGGCTTTTGACCAGTTGGAGAATGGAAACCTGATCTTCAGTGAAGAAGACCTCGAAAAGTATGGCTTTGATATCAGAGATGCCGCTGTGTGCTCAGGAGTGTTCACACAGGTCTTGACAGAGGAGTATGGGTTGTACGAGGACCAGGCGTTCTGCTTTGTCCATCTGAGTGTTCAGGAGTTTCTTGCTGCTCTTTATGTCTTTGTGTCATTCATCAACAATGGTGATAATGTACTGTCAGAAACAAAAAAAACATGTTGTCAAAGCTTGTCAAAGCTATTTAGAGACCAGGAAGATGTCTACCAGAGTGCTATAGACAAGGCCTTAGAGAGTCCCAAAGGACACCTGGACTTGTTCCTTCGTTTTCTGCTGGGCCTCTCATTGGAGACCAATCAGACTCTCTTACGACGATTGCTTGATGTGAAGACAGGAAATAGGTCTAAGGCAAATAAGAAGACAATTGAGTACATCAAGAACAAGATCAGGAAGAATCTGTCTCAAGAGAGAAGCATCAATCTGTTCCACTGTCTGAATGAGCTGAATGACCATTCTCTAGTAGAGGAGATCCAACAATCCCTGAGTTCAGGAAGTCTCTCCGCAGACAAACTCTCTCCTGCTCAGTGGTCAGCTCTGGTCTTTATCTTGCTGTCATCAGAAAAGGAACTAGACGTGTTTGACCTGAGGAAATACTCTGCTTCAGAGGAGTGTCTTCTGAGGCTGTTGCCAGTAGTCAAAGCCTCCAAAAGAGCCCAGTAGGTGCACTGATAATAACTGGTTAGATTCAATATTATGTTATTTTATTTTAATAGAAAATAAAATACAATATTCATTAATTTATTTTCTTCAGGCTAAGTGGCTGTAACCTTTCAGAGAGATGTTGTAAGGAGTTATCATCAGTTCTCAGCTCCAGCTTCAGTTTGAGAGAAATTGACCTCAGCAACAATGATCTACAGGATAAAGGAGTGGACTTGCTCTCTGCTGGACTGGCGAGTAAGCACTGTATACTGGAAACTCTCAGGTCAGTAAGTAGGCGCACTGATAACTAGAAAAAGTGCTCCTCGGAGCAGAGGTCTCCGCCTATAGAGATCATGTGTACCGATGTGCGTGAAATTTAGATAAAATCTGAAGGCTTAATATCCCAAAATGTGTTTTACATAAGTCGGCCTCCTGGTAGCGCTATAAAAGGCAAATGTCAAAAAGGCAGATGTTTTTCCCTGGCCTCTAGGGAGTGTGCGTGCAATTTTCACGCAGATCGGCCTGTTATAGCGCCACCATGAGGCTGATTTAAACATTTTCAAGTGGCATTTCTTCCTCGGCCTAGTGGGAATGTGCGTGTAAAATTTCATGGAAATCGCAAGCTGCGTTCAAAAAACGCTGGCACCCCATGGATGAAGCGGATACCTGGCAATACACAACATAGAGTAAAATATACACAATATACTACTCACACTACACAGCCATCAGTGTGGAGGAGGCCGCGTTCATGTACTCAAGATTAAATAAATCATAACACACTCTGAGGTACTTAAAGGTGCTGTGTGCATGGGTCTTACTTTAAATATTATATGCATAGCATACATGTACAGTTTGTGTGCACTGCACTGTGTGTATATGAGTAGCTAGGTATGTGTGCATAATTATGTTTGTGTGTATAGGTTGTCAGGCTGTCTGGTCACAGAGCAAGGCTTTTCTTCTCTGGCCTCAGCTCTGATCTCCAACCCCTCCCATTTGAAAGTGTTGGACCTGAGCAAAAATCATCCAGGAGACGTCGGTACGGCGCTACTGTCTGCTAGACAGAGGGATCCACACTGCAGCTTGGAGGCTCTCAGGTATGGAGACACTTGATGTCACTCAGTGTCAATGTGCTCTAGTAGGTTTATAGTATGCTAACACCATGATGATGTATAGTGTTTAATGGTTTATCGTGTGAAATCATTATCATTTATTGTTTCAATTTTTTAAGAGATAATACAGGCCTGACTTTGTCTCTCCCTCACCCCCAGTGTTGACCATGGTGGAGTGTGTTGGCTGAAACGAGGTCTAAAGAAGTGCCCAATAAGTAAGTGTGTATTCTGCTCTATTCATGACATCAAAACAGCACACATCATGTTATCACATACAGTCAGAGGTTTCATTAAATAATAGGATAGTAGGAATAGTAGGATATAGTAGGATGTAGGATAATTATGCAGTGGTGTAAAGTAACTAAGTACATTTACTCAAGTGCTGTACAATTTTGAGGTACTTTTTTTTTAGGTAAGAGTATTTCCAATTGTCTATACTTTTACTTCTACTCCACTACATCTCGGAGGCAAATATTGTACTTTTACGCCACTACAATTATTTGAAAACTTTAGTTACTAGTTACTTTGCAGATATAAATGATTACATTATAAAACATGCATTAACCACTTTAGCCCTATTTTATACCTCGGCTATTTGAAAATAGCCAAACTACAAGCTCACAACGCGTCACATTGCGACGCGTTGTGAGCTTGTAGATCTGCTATTTTCAAACATTCTAGTACTTTTACTTTTGGTACTTTAAGTACATTTTTATACCAATACTTTTGTACTTTTACTCAAGTCAATTTTGAATTCCGGACTTTTACTTGTAACAGAGTACTTCTACATTGCAGTATTGATACTTTTACTTAAGTAAAACATGTGAGTACTTTTTCCACCACTGAGGATATGATATGATATAGGGTAGTATTTATTCATACATTATTATTAAGTTGTATTTGTTTGTAAACTGGTGTTGTATTGTTCTCCCATCAGATGTCATTCATTCAAGGAACTGATTTGATACCATTGATTACTGAAAAATCCCCTGTCCTTCGATACCAAATGTCAATATCTAAGGACTAAATGTTATGAGTCATGAGCATGCAGCATACATGATTAATGGGATGGTGTCGCTTGTAAAAATTTATCTACAAGCTTACAACACATTGTGCAGTTACACAACAAAGTATAAAGTAGGCTTGAGGGAGAGACACAGCACAGTAAAATCCAGCAGTTACAAATGGTTTAGGGTCCATTTGGTTCCATTTATACACTCTCACGTGCACTGTCTTGTAACAGATCAACTCATGCAGCTCACTAAATAAATACTTTGAGATAGTGGATAAATTTATATCTGCAGTATTTTAATTTCCCCGCCTCGTTCATCCCCGTCTAAGGACAGGAGGACACTCACAGCATGTGTCCCCATGAGATGAATCATAGCACTGAAAAAAGGTTGTTGTCCTGATATTCAGGCAGCGAATGACGGCTCGCCCTGTCCAAGATGAGCATGGGCAGATATGAGCAGTGAAGAGAGTCTGGTTATGGTGGTCCTGAGAGGCTGTTTTGTATGATGTAATCCTGCTTGTCCCGTTAACATTGATAAGCAGTTAGTTAATCAATGTCATAGTGAATTAATGAGCAACTGAGCACTGACATCAAATGGAATGCGCTCAATCTTCTCTAATTGGTATTAGTTGAATGTGGGCTTTATACTGGGGGAACTGTACTAGGCATGGGACGATTTCATATCACAATTATTGTAGCCCAAATAATCACAATTTACGATATTATCGCAAATGTATGCAAATTATGCTTGTATAATTCTTAAGATATTTTTGGGGCTTTTTGCCTTTATTGATAGAGTGAGTGGAGACAGACGAATGAAAGAGAGAGACGGGCAGTGACATACAGCAAAGAACATAAGGAGCCTAGAGTTAGGAGCCTAGGTGCCCGAACCGTTACGCCAGCCCGGACTAGCCTGGTTCCAGAAAATTAGGTCTGGCCCCTCTCAATAGATATTTTATTTCTCTCCCTCCGAAGTTGTGAGGCACCAATCAGAGCCCAGTACGCAAATATGGGGTGGGTTTATCATCAGAGGCATTTTTTAAATTTGCCCCTCGGAAATGCAGGTTCCACACAGAGATTCCAGACTAATATCTACGCAGTGATATTAGTCCATGCCAGGCTAAGCCCGGACCACAACACAACAGACACTGGAATCACTTGACCTGTAATTGTTTAACAAATATATTTATTGTCTCACAAATTGACTATCATTTGCACAAAAAAAAAGGAAAAAAAAAAAACATTTGAACTGTGTAAATATCAGATGCTGTGTCACATGAAGGTGGATAAAACAGAATGTAAACATCTTAAGTAATCTCAACTTCCAAGTAATCATTCACAAATATAAGATGCCCCTGCATAGACACAACCTAGACGGATGAATTGACCCAATATTATTACTTTTATTACTTTATACGTAAACAATGATTGTATTATTTATCATTCAGATGTAAGTGAAGATGACCACTCTACTTCTATCGCTATATATATAAATATCAATCTTACCATGCAGGCCCGGCGCCACGGGGGTGCCTGAGGGGGCCTGGCACCCTCAGTTTCACATTTTTTTTTTTTTTTTTTTTTCATAATTTTTTTTTTGATAAAAAATCTGTAAAATCAGGCAAAAATAAGAATTAAATAACATAAACCTAACCCTAATCTCTCAAGAACAGATTCTGCTCTGCGTTTGAATCTGTCGGGGAGGTTCGTCTTAACATGTACGCAGTAGCCTACAAGTGGGCGTGCCTTCAGATCAGGAAGCAGGCCGCGCTTTACCCAATCAAATGTAGTGGGCGGGATTCACGTGTCCGTCGATCCTTCCCCACTCGAAACAAGCCTAAACTAATTTAACAATAGCGTCCGCGGAGCAGACAAAACCACGGAAAGATATTCACATTTTAACTTGCTCTTTCATCATAGAAACAAGTGGGCTTATAACCAAAACGATCCATGTTCTCTGGGAGAAGTGGTGTTAGTGTTCCGTGTAGAAATATTGCTAGTGGGAATGAAAACATAGTCGCACCACCGGAAGTGGAGCGGTGAAGGCAGACCAAAACCCTGGTTTCCTTGCGCACGGGTGCTACGTTTTCTTCCGCCCAGAGCCAACTGACATAGTAACACACAGCAGAGGTCGCTGTGTTTCCTTTTCAGTTGGTTCTGGGTTCCCAGATTGACCTAACCCTAACCCTAAAACCGAAATAAAGTAACAAAAAAACGCCCCAAATTGCCAAAATCCACCCAATAACCGCAAATATTGGAATTTGGTAATTGCATTGCATTGCATTAATAGTCTACATTGCTCAAATATTCACATTTACACATTGAAATTCTTTATTAGGAATAACCCCTTGAGTACCAGCATCTTGTTTTCAAGGGGGTCCTGAAGACAGCAGCGCAATATGTAAACACAATACAAAACATAAATAAATAAAAAAGCAAAAAAATATATCAACCAGACAATCAAATTGTCTTTATTTTCCTAACAAAGGATTTCAATACAAAGGTTTGATTCTGTGTCAAATATTTGAAAGCTGGAAAGAAAAAGGGCAAAATTACAACTTGTTACTGCCACTGATATACTCTATAGTAGTGGTTCCCAAACTGTGGGTCAGGACGCCCAGGGGGGTCCCCAAATTATTTCAGGGGGTCCCCAGATGATTAGCTTACGGTGCAAAATAGTTTTTTCACTCAACAGGAAACAAACCAGCATACAGTATAAGTGTATACAGGGTATCTGCACATTTCTAAAGTTAGAATTTAATGACCTTTAAGACCTTTTTAATACCAAATTGTCAAATATTACGTAAGAAAGAGGCAAACATTGTGAAAATAGACGATCTACAAGCTCACAATGTGAGCTTGTAGTTCGATTATTTTCTCAATATTTATCTGTGCAACTGTGTGATTATGTTGAGGGGTCGCGGCCTGAAAGGTTTGGGAACCCTTGCTCTATAGGGCTAAAGTGGTGAATGTATGTTTTGTAATAATAATTAAAAGTAATTATAAACTGCATTTTTCAAATAATTGCAGGGAAGTAAAATTACAATATTTGCCTCTGAGATGTAGTGGAGTAGAAGTAAAAGTATTTAAAATTGGAAATAGTCCAGTAAAGTAAAAATACAAAAACATAGTACTTCAGTACAGCACTACTGAGTCATTTACGCGAGTGTCAGAATTTAGAGTTCTGACACTCGCGTTCACTTCTTCGGGCCAGGTCTTCTACATAGCAATCTATTGGCGAATAGTGACAAAGCCCTAAACCGGAAGTTCATGGAATGCATTGAAGTCTATGGCTCCTTGTCACTATTTCCAGTTTACATGAAGCACGTGACCGGCGCTGTTTCTGCCCCCTCATTGGCACAACTCTCTAATACAAGGCTATGGTGATAGGTTGTGAGCTTGAAGTTTCACAGTTAAAATAATTATGGCTCTATATAATATTAAAGTAAAGTATAGATACTCAAAATATGTACTTAGTTACTGTCCACCAATGCTCAAGAGTTACAAGTACATTAGGTTGGTTGACGTGGTTCTATTTGTACCCTCTCAGAGTTATAAATGGGTTACTGTAGATAGATACCTTTATTTCCCGCAGGGGAAAATCAGTTAGGGTCCATTTGGTTCCATTTGTACCCTCTCAGAGTTACAATTGGGCAGTTAGCACAGTGAAAGTACTGTATTGTATTTTTTTTATTTTTTTTAAGTGAAAAATAAATAGCCAATCTACAAGCTCACAACTCATTGCATCTATTGCAGCTATTTCAAATAGCCATAAGTGTAAAATACTGTAGTACTGAAGTGGTTAATTAATGTTTTCAAATAATAATCTAAATATGCAAATTAACTAGTAACTAAAGCTGTCAAATAATTGTAGTGGAGTAAAAAGTACAATATGTTCTGCTGAGATGTCGCAACGCATCGCGACACGTTGTGAGCTTGTAGATCGGCTATTTTTGAATAGTATAAAAGTATAAAATAGGGCATAAGTGGTTAATATATGTGAATTATCTTCTTTTCATTCATTATTAATAATAATATGTATACATCATAATTAAGTTGCATTTGTTTGTAAACTGATGTTGTATTGTATCTTGTTCTCTCATCAGATGTGTGTAAACTCACACTGGATCCAAACACAGCACACAGAGACCTCTCTCTGTCTGAGAACAACAGGAAGGTGACATGTGTGGAAGAGGATCAGAAGTATCCTGATCACCCAGACAGATTTACATTCTATGTACAGGTGATGTGTAGAGAGAGTCTGATTGGACGCTGTTACTGGGAGGTAGAGTGGAGGGGAGAGGTTGATATAACAGTGACATACAGAGGAATCAACAGAGGATGGGGTCCTAACAGTGCGTTTGGATTAAATAACAAGTCCTGGTGTCTGCAATGTGATGATGTTAAATACATCTACTCCTTCAATAAAGGATTAAGCTCAAACCCTATCAGTATCTCTGCCACCCCCAACAGAGTAAGAGTGCATGGCAGTAACAACAGAGTAGGAGTGCTTGGCAGTAACAACAGAGTAGGAGTACATGGCAGTAACAACAGAGTAGGAGTGTATGTGGACTGGCCGGCTGGCACTGTGTCCTTTTACAAAGTGTCCTCTGGCACACTGACACACTTGTACACCGTCCAGCACACGTTCACTGAACCCCTCTATGCTGGGTTTGGGTTCTATAAGCCTGGCTCCTCAGTGTCTCTGTGTCAGAGAGAGGGGGAGGAGGAGGAGGAGGAGGAGGAGGAGGAGGAGGAGGAGCTGTAGTAGCAGGGTTAGGGTTATAGGGTATAACAGAGTTCTGGGTTCAGTATGACTCCTCAGTGTGTGTGTGTGTGTGTGTGTGTGTGTGTGTGTGTGTGTGTGTGTGTGTGTGTGTGTGTGTGTGTGTGTGTGTGTGTGTGTGTGTGTGTGTGTCTCAGAGAGAAGAGGTTCAGTAGTAGCATCCTGTGTCCTGGAAGAACGCTTGCATTCCTTCTCTCTCACGCACGCACGCACGCACGCGCGCACGCGCGCGCGCACGCACGCACGCACGCACGCACGCACGCACGCACACACACACACACACACACACACACACACACACACACACACACACACACACACAGTAAAATCCTCAAAATTACAAATATGTTAGGATCCATTTGTTTACATGTGTAACATCTAGCAGTAACACATGGGTTGGGGTCCATTTGGTACCGTTTGTACACTCTCAGAACTACATATGGGTTAGGGTTCAATGTGTACTGACAGTTTTCAAATTAGGATTCATTTGGTTTAATTTGTACCCTCTGACAGTTACAAATGGGTTAGGACAAATCACAATGGTTCCCAAACTGGAAGTCGGGACCCCCAGGGGGATCCCCAAATGATTTTGGGGGTAACACATTAATTTATGTTTTGTATTAATAATCTAAATCTGCAAAGTAACTAAATCTGTCAAATCATTTCTGTGGAGTAAAAACTACATTATTTGCCTCAGAAATGTAGTGGAGTAGAAGCATTGAAAATGGAAATACTCAAGTAAAGTAGAAGTACTTCAAAATTGCAGACAGGAACAGTACTTGAGTAAATGTACTTAGTTACTTTGCACCACTGTCCATGTGTACACTCAGACATACAAAAATCAGCATATACACTGACACGCACACACTACATTATTTTTGGTTTAATCCTTTAACATAAGACTGAAGCATGCATAGAGTCAATAAGCCATTTATGATGGCATGTTGTTGCTTTTTAAACTCTGTCATATATAAACTACATGATGTTTGATACAAAGATGCTGTTATTCTCTTCATTCATGTGGGAGTCTTTTGACGTCTGTATTTTCCTTGAAGAGTCAAGGACAGTAGAAAATGTCACGATTGACTGATCAAATATTGTCTTGATGTAATCACTCACTATGCTTTTATTTTGCAAATGTAAAGTTGAGTTGGACAAGAATGTCATGACTGCTAATGATGTACATTGTTATCAAGTATTATGACAATAAACTTCAACTTACTTCATTCTCTTTGAAAAGCACATCTGTTCATTATTCATATTTTTGAATACATAACAAAAAATTAATATCCTTTGTCTAGGAGTAATCACATCACTTATTGTGCAAGAAGATTTGATGATTATGTTGATTTAAACACTTAAAGGATCAAGGTCACTTCATTTGTCCCTTAGACTGTCTTAGAGGAATGTGTGTTGGACATGAGACTATATACAATTATAGTATTATTTTAACATACAAAGATCAACTTAAAGATGTCAGTCTGTCAGCCAAAAATAGCCAATGTACAAGCTCACAACGCGTCATAACATGAACATGCTGTGAGCTTGTAGATCGGCTATTTTCACAAAATTTCCATCCATCAGTGCTAGTTTGCATTTAATACAATGATGGCTCTGGGGAAGAAGCTCTGTTTGAGTCTCTCTGTCTTTTCTTTGATAGAACTGTAGCGCCTCCTAGAGGGCATCCGGAGACAAGGTGCATGAGAGTCCTGTCTAGTTATAGTTTCCTGGTTAGACGAGGAGCTATGGACATTTTAAATGCAACCCTACCCTTCTCTGCTGCTTGTCAAAGGCTTTTTTTACTGCAGCTTGATTGATCTGTAGCCCAAAGAAGGGGAAGAGCTCATCAGTTTGAATGGTTTGACCAGGCCGGGAACAAGCTCACCACAAGCTGTTTTTACACTACGATGAAGCAGTGCATACATTCTGTACATTTTAAACTATAGGATACCAGGTAAACAATGAATCCAGCATCTGTCTAAAACCAATATGCTCTCTAAACAACATTCTGTCCAATTGAAGTACCAGGTGAACAATGATAGGGGTTCCATGGCCTAATGAAATTTGTTTTAAAAAGTTTGAAAACGCCTGGCCTAAGGCCTAAGGCAGTGGTTCTCAAAGTGGGGTTTGCATAATTTGTTAATAGGTCAATAGCATCAGCATCACAATCATTTTGTGATCCAATGGATCTGATGTACTGTAGTTATTATTTAGTCACAAGCTCTTGTTAATACTTTTAAATGGTTAAATATTTATATTAAAAAACACAGCCACTCTTAACCCTTGCATTGTGTTAGAAAACTGCATCCACTTGTGGTGTTAGCGGGTCAAATTTGACCCGTGATTTAAATCAGCCCAAAATACTAAAAAAATAAGTATTTTCATTAATATTTTCCTCCCACCTCATAGCTGACTTGTAATGCATTCATATCCATGTAAACACTTTTAAAATATTATGTTGGGTTAGGGCTAGGGTTTCATCTTTCAAAATATCTTGTTTTCTATTATAAAAATGTTAAAATTCACTCATTAGATTTCCTATAATGAAGGCAATGGATAATGATGTTATCTAGCTAGAATAGAATAATTAAGAATAATAATTAGAACACACTTCCAAAAATAAAAAATAAAAATAAAAACTTGTTTTCGTTTTTTAACTTTAAAAAATGTTAAAATTATAAAAAATAGTGACACTAGTGGTGTTAGGGTCCGAAATTACCCGTATACCATAGAAGGTAAAAAGTCATTTATTTTGACTCAAACTTTATTTTACTTCTGATAGCAAATGCTAATTGAGGACAAGTCTCTCTCACTCTCAAACATGTAAACATTGAATATTGACAATATGGGGGGGAATTCAGCCACACTTCTTTGCCGGGTCATTTCGGACCCTAACACCAAAAGTGTCATTTTTTTTTGAGACCATCAAAATTAATTAAAATGATGATAAATACTTTTGTTGCGTTAAAATGGCTATTTCTGAGGATATCATGACGCCTCGTTCCAATAAAGAAATGTAAAGGGTACTTTTTACCTATTTAAACTTGAAAACGGGTCAAAAAAGACCCTAACACTAAATTGGTGTTTCCGCTCAGGAAACACCAATAAACTCAAGGAACGGCACACCAACCTCCGCACCATGGGAGACCGAGCATTCTATGCAGCTGCCCCCCGGCTGTGGAACTCACTCCCAGACCATCTCAGAGCTCCACAATCTGTGATCACTTTTAAGAGAGCACTAAAAACCTACCATTTTAACAAAGCATTTGGTTAGCTTTTTAAGACGGTTTTAATAACCCTGTCTCTCCTTTTTAAACTTGTTTTAAACATGTTTTAACCCTGTTTTAGACTTTTTGATTTTTTGATTCTCTTGCAAATGGTTTTCTTTTCTGTTTTATTATGTACTGTAGCACTTTGAGGTTTGTTTCAAATGTAAAGTGCAATACAAATAAAATGTATTATTATTATTATTATTACTAACACAATAGAAGGGCCAGTGGTTCTCAAACTTGTTCATTTTTTTTCTTCAAAAATAGCAGATATACAAAGCCAACATAACATGGATAAAGTGGTTAAAATGATTGTGATGCCGTGTGAACTACTTTAGCTGGGGACCACGTGGAACCCCCCCCCCCCCCCCCAGGGTTGTGAGCTTGTAGATCGGCTATGTTTGCTACGTTTGTGACACTGTAGTGAGTCGAAATACGGAGATACAATGTTTCTGCCCAGCAGTAACGACATGTGTTCTCGAGTTGGGTTACACATTGTTGCTGTCGGGCAGAAACCTCGTATCTCCACTTTTCAACCTTTTTATATTTAAAATTAATGTCCTACTTCGTCATACAGTGTCACTCAAAAGTAGCAAAACATAGCCAAAAAAAAATAATATTAAAAAAAAAAAATAATATTAAAAAAATATGACATGCTTTAAAACCTTGACATTTTTTTTCCATTGTGATACTGATGAATAGGAACTTAGGACTTATTGCACTACCAGTCGTTATCACCATGGCAACCCACCAGTCATTAGGCCTACATCAGTGGTTTTCAAAGTGGGGTCCAGGAGGGACCCCCAGGAGTCCTTGGGGGGTTCCAGGGGTCCCCCTGCTAAATGAGCTTGTAGATCTGCTATTTTTGAAAAATCGAGAAAATGAGTGCACATCTTTGAATATATATACATATTTTTAAAGCAAACATTGTTTACTCTGTTACAACTTCTGAGGGTCCTGGAACAAAATATGTTGAGATGGGGGTCCACGGCCAAATACATTTTTGCGAACAACCGATATTATAGCAACATCAGTTAGGATTTAGAAGACATTTGTAGAATCCCCAGAAGCAAAGATTTGAGTTACAAATGTTCGCTTTAAAAATATTTATGTTCAAAGACCCACGATTTTTCAACAACAAAAAAAAACAGATCTACAAGCTCATAGCGCGGCACTCTGTGCAGCGCTATGAGCTTGTATATCTGCTATTTTTGAATAGCCCAAAGAAATCTAAAAAGGACAGAGATGTGGTTTGAATGGGTAGACAGTGGTGGGTAGACAGTGGTGGACAGTGGTGGAAAAAGTGCTAATTTTTTTTACTCAAGTAAAAGTATCAATACTGCAATGTAGATATAATCTGTTACAAGTAGAACACTTGTATTCAACATGTACTTGAGTAAAAGTACAAAAGTATCGGCATCGAAATATACTTAAAGTACCAAAAGTAAAAGTACTCATTGTGCAGAATGTCCCATTTCACAAGTTCAAAATGTATAGAAAATCCTTTGAAAATAGCCGATCTACAAGCTCACAATGTGTCGCATCGCGAGCTTGTAGATCTGCTATTTTCAAATAGCCGACATATATATACAGCTGAAGTTTTGTAATAATAATTAAAATCTACAAAGTAACTAGTAACTAGTCTTCATACAATTGTAGTGGAGTAAAAGTACAATAGTTTCCTCTGAGATGTAGTGGAGTAGAAGTAAAAGTATTGAAAATTTTAAATACCGAGGAAAGGAAAAAATACCTCAAAATCTTACTTAAGTACAGTACTTGAGTAAATGTACTTAGTTACTTTACACCACTGATGGTAGAGTATGTTATTACAATATCACTACTACATCTGTATGGTAGAGTATGTTAATACAATATAACTAGCACATCTGCAGTGATTTGAGGTGGTCCCCCTACTCTTCCATTGAGACAGTTAGACCTTGGTGTCGGGGTCGAATACCTATGGTTGACAATGTCATTGAGGTTATTTGAAGCAGACGGCACACCAGATTGATCACTACTGTCGACGGGCCGCCATCTTTATTAATAGTTTTGACATTGTTGCAATTCCCTCTCTCTTGATTCTGGATCAATCGGTAATCGACGAGGCACGAGGAGTCAGAGACACACGATTTCAAGGTTGTGGTGATTGTGCTTTAACCCTTTAAGACCGGGAACGCATCCCTGTGTCATTTTTGGATTTCTTTGGGCTATTCAAAAATGGCAGATATACAAGCTCATAGCACTCGGTGCCTATGATTGCTACTGTCAGTGGTGGAAAAAAGTGGTGGAAAAAAGTATTCAAATTCTTTACTTAAGTAAAAGTATCAATACTGCAATATAGAAATACTCTGTTAGGGCGCGCTCCCACCAAGAGTTGGCTGGCCGCTGTAAAACGCAGGTTGTGCGCGGCCACAGTTTTTTGCAGCCAGCGGATTCTAAAAAACGGGAGTGTCGCGGCTGTCACTCACTTTCAGGAGCCTCCCCGTAGCCCACACCGCCTGTGCCTGCTGCCTTGAGCACCATGTTGCTTCCTGAGTCTTGAGACGGTCCGCCTTCGACTCACCCGATTGGACAGAGGGAGAAAATCAGCGCCTGCCTCCAGCAGTTTTATGCTTAGTCGCGGAGAGCAGATAAACGCAAGGTCTGCGCGACTAGCGGAAAAATCTGCTCTTGCGTGAATCAACGCATTTGCATTGACAATGCATTGGCAGATTCTGCAAACAGCGGCCAGCCAACTCTTGGTGGGAGCGCGCCGGGCAAGAGTTGGCTGGCCGCTGTTAAACGCAGGTTGTGCGCGGCCACAGTTTTTTGCAGCCAGCGGATTCAAAAAAACGCTGTGACGCACCTGTCACTCACATTCAAGACCGTCCCCGTAGCCCGCACCGCCTGCTGCCTTGAGCACCATGGTGCTTCCTGAATCTTGGGACGGTCCGCCTTCAACTCACCCGATTGGACAGAGGGAGAAAATCGGCTCCTGCCTCCAGCAGTTTTATGCTTAGTCGCGGAGAGCAGATAAACGCAAGGTCTGCTCGACAAGCGGAAAAATCTGCTCTTGCGTGAATCCACGCATTTACATTGACAATGCATTGGCAGATTCTGCCCCAGAGGTAAAATAAAAGTGCGGTGGGAGCGCGCCCTTACAAGTAAAAGTCCAGAATTAAAAATGCACTTGAGTAAAAGTACAAAAGTATTGGCATCAAAATGTACTTAAAGCAAAAGTACCTAAAGTAAAAGTACAACAATATTTGAAAATAGCCTATGTATAAAATAGGGCTAAAGTGGTTAATGTATGTTTCATAATATCATAATTGAATATCTGAAAGGTAACTAGTAACTAAAGTTTTCAAATATGTAGTGGAATAAAAGTACAATATTTGCCTCTGAGATGTAGTGGAGTAGAAGTAAAAGTATTGGAAATAGGAATTACTCGTAAAGTACAAATACCTCAAAATTGTACTTAAGTACAGTACTGTACTTAAATAAATGTACTTTCCACCACTGGCTACTGTGCATTTCAAATAGAAATATTGTAGAATACTTTTGACTCCAATCCACTACATTTCTAGGAAGGGACTCTTGGAACCCAAACTTGCAGAAATATATTATGATTAACCACTTAAGCCCTCTTTTGAAAATAGCTGTCTCACAACTTGAGTGTGTAGATCTGCTATTTTCACAATTTCTGACCATTTACCATACTCACTAAGTATTATTATTTTTTGAATACTCAAGCATTTACTTTGAACATCAGAATAAAACACTAAACACGTTCTTCATGACTGGTGGTAAAACCCCTGGCATACACTTCATCTTATAGGGCATAGCAGTGGCGGCCATTTTCTGGTTCCACTTCAAAATACTCAATGCATTTTTCCCATTGACATTTCCAAAAATATTTATATCAATTCATTTAAGCCTAGAATCAAGCCATCCAGGGTCCTGGTGAATCATGACCATAAAACGTTTGATTCTGTGAAAAAACTTTTTTGAAAACGGCAAAACAAAGGGTATTTATTAAATATATGTAGTGCTCACTTGTGCCACTAGTCGGTGAGTGACACTTCTAGTTGTAACTTATAGTACCCAAGGCACTATAGTGTAATCTGGGCTAGTCTAGGTTTAGTTTAGGTTCGACTCTCTGGAGCTGTGGGGAATACTTAGTGAGACTCAGACACAAAATGTTAACTGATTGCCGGCTATTTATATAGAAAAATGATAAACATATAAAACAAACAAACATGTAAACAACAATGGGGAAATACAAAATGGTTGGTACCAACACTGTGGCAATTGTTTGGCCACTTCACTTATCACAGTTCACTGGCCCTCATTTATCAACGCAGCTTATAAACCGGCTTATATTTTTCCATATATTCGGCCGTACACCAACGTCGAAGTCACATTTATCAACGAATCCTACACAGCTGATCCGAGCCTACATTTGGTCCCAGGCTTGATAAATGTCACGGCTGGAACCTAGCGTCATTTAAATAACACGCCCTTAAATATTCTCAAAACGCCCCGATTTTACGACATGAAGAAGGACCAGAATACGACCAAAGACATCAAAAGCCAATGAGAAAGAGTTTCCCCCGCCTGCGATCGCCACACACGCACACGCACACGCCCCCCCCTCTCTCTCTCTGTCTCTCTCTCTCTCTCTCTCTCTTACACACACACACACACACACACACCCGCCCAGCGGTGTTTTTCATGTATTGTAATCCGTACCGTAGCGGTACAATCTTTGTCACGTAGGCTTGTAGCCTACATGAATGACATATTATGATACCAATCACATCGCCATGAATGGAATACGTTTGTATATTAATTTATTTAACCCATACCGAGCAGTGCACAAGCAGTCATGTAGGATATTCCCCGTGAGACGGCAGTGGTTTCGGTCCGTCCCGTTAATAAGAGATTGGAGCGTCGGGTTTATATCCTTAACCCATCCAGGTTGTAGTCTTCAAAACTCTCTATGACATAACTCCATACCATAGGACAAGCTACTGTAAGTTTGTACACCTCACTGTCCATGAAAAGATCGTCGGCAGTCCCGACCGCGGGACTCCCGAGTCCCGACGCAAAAGCGCTCGTATATTTTGAAAATAGCAGATCTACAAGCTCACAACGCGTCGCGATGCGACCCGTTTTTGAGCTTGCAGATCTGCTATTTTAAAATAGCCAATGCAACTGAATGACTGTTAAAGCAGTTTGTTTAAATTACTTTATAAAATGTTATATTTTCACAGGGATTAATTATTAGTGTGTAGATATACATTTAGGAGTGGATTATGTGTCCAGATGCCTGTCAGACAGTCAGACAATGCTGCTCCGCAGGTCTAGAATGGAATAAACGGGCGCAGCCAACGTCAACAACTGGTCTCGACCAGACGTGAGATCTCAGCGTATGGTAGGATGAAGCCCACGTCAGGATATATTGATAAATGCCTTGCCCTACGCCCATTATTTGGGCTGCACCGCGTTGATAAATGAGGGCCACTGTGTCTCTCTAATTTGGGTGCACCCTTCTAACTTGAACCTTCAGTAGTCACCTTTAAATTCAAGATAGTTTCTGTTCCAGTTCAATCAAATAACAATGAAAATAGGACAATTGCAAAATAGAAATCCACCCTTTAAATAGGTAACTATTTCCACTCAGTCACAGTTCCCAATTTGAGGAGGTAAGGTAAATTTCAGTATAATGTTAAGGGGTCAGAGTTCCAAGGATAAACCAGGAGGGTAGGTATCAGTATACGTGTCAGAGTTCCAGGTGGGTTCCAATACCTAGGAGGTAAGTATCTGGGTTCCAAGTTCCAGGGGGATTGTGTGTGCGTGTGTGTGTGTGGGAGAGTGGGAGAGAGGGGGAATTGGGAGTACTGCAGCTGAGAGTGGGGGAGTCTGCAGAAGTAGGCCTACCACACAGTAGAGTGCAGTAGAACTGTCCAGTGATCGCTGTCAATCACTCTCTAGATCCTGGGTGGGTTAGCTCGCCATCTATTGGAACGGTCACTGGAAAAGATCCAATCCAACAAAAAACCTGACCTGTCATCAGACAGGGCCAGAGAAATCCAATCAGTATCAGAGTATCTACGGTCTGTTTTCTATTCAGTTTTTAACCATGAAATAACATTACATGATCTTTTTTAAATGAAACAATAAATGAAATACTGTATGCAACACTGTGCATTTTTAAATCTTTGTACATACTTTTTAAACAAACATATGTATTTTAAACAAAAACATCTTCACATGAATTCAACTCTTGTCAAGTGCAATGCAAAATGGATTACATACATTTTGTAATCAACACTTGGAAACAAACTCCATTGTAAACCATTACATTAGAATGTGTTCACCATTAGCTCAAGTGTAACATGAAACAAAACAACATCCTTTAAATTAAAAGAATGAACAGTCTCACCGATTCTGTGAAACAGGCTGGGCACAAACATGAATTGCAATGGCTGCCCCAGTGAATCCACAATTGGGTTCTAGAAGTCAAACAATACCACACATCAAAACCAAAGTAATTTTAACTTATTCGTTACTCTTCAAATGAAAATATAACAACGGGTGAGTTACCTTGCTTCTCTGTGGTTTGCATATATTTATATTCTTCTAGATCTCAACTTCTCCTCTCTGTGTTCTGTGCTGTCTGTTCTGTGCAACAGTGGCTTTTTTTCTGGCTGTCTCCAACCTACAGCTGAACTGACTCTAGCTTGATTGGGGATTGGTTTGATTAGTGCAGGACTGCAGGTGTGTGTAACTGGCTGCCTTTGTAGGTCAGCCTGACCTGATGACTGCTAATTGGCCAGAACCACTATACAGAAGTCACTCTAATGTCATGTGTAGCCCACTCCATATCATGTGTGTTACATCCTCCCTTCTTGACGGTATGCACGTCCCTGTGCATTCAGATGACGAAGTTGCCTAGTCAAAGGTCTCCTAAATAGTCTGAGCAATCGAAACCTTGCATGGAACTTGCAAATGCCTCACTCAGGCCTTGGAAGAGGGAGTTCACAACAAATGATAAGGGTTGACCTAAACTAGAATATTGAAGTCTCTCAGGCCTCTCACGTTGTCTCTGAGAACGACGGACAGAGGTTTCAGTATCTTGGGGTAGATCATTCTGTATCTCTACTGAACTGGACTGTTCAGGTGCAGTTCCATTTTTTCCAGATTCCTCCTCTTCTTGCACATCTGACAACACTGGGGATGGCTCATTTACATTGAGAGACGTTTCCTCAGGTGGTTGCAGACATGTGTCCAGAGGGGACCTGTCAATGTCCTCCAAGTCATTTTCAGGTAAGGGGTCTGGTCCGGTTAAATCATCACATTCGGATGGTATGTCCTCATCAGGTAAGTTGACATGTTCGGGTAGGTTTTCCTTTACAGGTTCTTCAATTTCCGGTTCCACGGAGTCAATTAAGTTATGTAGAGATAAGTCTCCATCTGTGTCCTCTTCAGGGGATTCAACTGTCGGAGGAGCAGGAACTTCAGGAGATGACACATCAGGTTCATGTGATTGTCTGGTCACACAAGGAGGGTTCCTCAACTTGTGAGTATCTTGGTCTTGTGTCTGACTAGGATATCTAACCATAGTAGGTAGATTCTCTGAGTCAGAATCCTCGTCCTCTTCACTCTCAACATCAGGATTCTGTCTTGTCCTTGGTCTCCTGACAGTAGGCTGT
The DNA here is from genome assembly GCF_963280865.1 of Gymnoscopelus braueri. Taxonomy (NCBI): domain Eukaryota; kingdom Metazoa; phylum Chordata; class Actinopteri; order Myctophiformes; family Myctophidae; genus Gymnoscopelus; species Gymnoscopelus braueri. Next base: position 33,080,815 of record NC_137626.1, read on the forward strand.
CTGACAGGTTCGTCCATTGAGGTTGCGGGTAGAAAGCCACAAGGGAGCAACAGGTCTCGATGTAAGGTGCGTACAGGTCTATCTTTACCCACGGGCTTGACCGTGTAGACCGGCATCTCTCCAGCTTTCTTTATGACGACATAGACATCATCCTCCCACCTGTTTGCTAGTTTGTGCTTTCCACGTATCTTGACATTACGGACAAGAACTCTATCACCCACTTCCAGGGTTGACTCTGTGACTCGTTTATCAAATCGGTTCTTGTTGCGTTCAGCATTCTTCTGGGCGTTAGAGGTTGCAATCCTGTAACTCTCTTCCAACCGGCACTTCAAGTCACTGACATATTGCGAATGAGACTTCCCACTGGTATTGATGGGTAACCCAAAGGCTAAGTCGATTGGAAGCCTTGGTTGTCTCCCGAACATTAATTCGTAAGGAGAGAATCCTGTCACCTCGTTTTTAGTACAATTATAAGCATGAACAAGAGGCTTGACAAAGTCCTTCCAGTGCTGTTTATCCTGTTGACTTAGTGTCCCAAGCATTTGGAGGAGAGTACGGTTGAATCTCTCGACCGGGTTCCCTCTGGGATGGTATGGTGTAGTTCGCACCTTCTTCATGCCCGTTATCTCACAGAGTTATTTTATGGTCTTTGACTCAAAGTCAGGGCCTTGGTCACTATGTAAACGCTCAGGAAACCCATAGTGAACAATTAAGTTTTCCCAAAGACTCTTTGCTACAGTACGTGCTCGCTGGTTTGGAGTCGGTATTGCTACCGCGTACTTAGTGAAGTGGTCGGTGATGACTAATATATCTTTAGTGTTGGACCGGTCTGGTTCCAAGGATAAGTAGTCCATACACACCAGTTCAAGAGGTCTACTGGTCTTTATGTTAATTAGTGGAGCGGCTCTCTCAGGTAAGGACTTGCGAAGAACACAACGCTCACAGGTTCTGATCATCTTTTCAATGGCCATGTACATTTTTGGCCAGTAAAATCTGGCTCGTGCCAGATCCACTGTCCGCTCAACTCCCATGTGGCCCATGTCGTTGTGGAGGCTTTTAAGTGCTACTGCTCTCAGCTCCTCAGGAAGCACTAGCTGGAAGACGATATTGGGTCCATCTTGCCTCCTTCGATACAGCACTCCATTCCGCAGTTCCAGGCGGTTCAGCTCACGTAGCAGTAAGGGAAGTTCAGGTAGTTCTTCTCTGAGACTGGTAGGTGGAGTTTGACCAGTTTCAATCTGAACGATCACTTCATTGATTGCAGGATCGAATCTCTGCTTTTCTCTCAACTCATCCTCAGAAAGAGAGGGAATTAGAGGGAAACCATCAACTTGTTCTTCCTGGAAGCTGTCTGGAATGGCTGTAGAATGATGAGCAAGGGACTCAACTAGAGCTAGCCCGGGACTAGAGATTTCGGCATCGTTGCCTTCAGTAATGGTGACAATGTGCCGGTCACATATAGCTTGGACCACATCTTGAGGTACAGCGAGTGAATGTTCGGCATCACTTTGGTGATAATCAGTGAACTGCTGGATTCGTTCACTCTCCTTCCGTGATATCGGGTCATCCTCCGGTGTACCATGAGAGCGACGAGACAGTGCGTCAGCATCTAGGTTTTGCTTGCCAGCTCTGTACTGGAGTTGGAAGGAATAGGTGGAAAGTGCAGACAGCCACCTGTAACTTGTCGCATCGAGTTTGGCCGATGTTAGGACATAAGTCAGGGGGTTACTGTCGGTCACCACCGTGGAGTCTGTACCATATAAGTAGTCAGCGAATTTATCAGTGACTGCCCACTTAAGGGCCAAGAATTCAAGCTTATGGGCAGGGTACTTGGTTTCACTTTTTGAAAGTCCTCGGCTTGCAAAAGCTATGACTCTCGGTTGTCCATCCTGGATTTGGTACAATGCAGCCCCCAAGCCAATTGTACTGGCATCAGTATGTAGGATGTAGGGAAGCTGAGGGTCTGCAAAGCCCAAAACCGGAGCTGATATCAGTTTTTGGATTATCAGGTCAAAGGCTTCCTGGCAACGGGATGTCCACCTTTGACCGAAGGACTCTTTTGGGTTGTGGTACTCTGAACTTGCACCTTTTTCAGGTTTCTTTCTTCCCTTTCCAAGCGGTGGATATCCAGAGGTTAGCTCGTTAAGGGCCTTCACAATGTTAGAGTAACCCTTTATATATCTTCTGTAATATCCCGCAAATCCGAGAAAACTACGGAGCTCCTTAAGATTGGTAGGGACAGGCCACGTTGTTAAGGCCATGATCTTTTCTGAGTCGGTTTCCACACCCTGCTCTGAGACAATATGGCCAAGGTATTTCACCGAGGTCTGGAAAAATTTACATTTTTCTGGAGCCAGCTTCAATCCATATTCCTTCAGTCGCTGTAGTACATTCTTCAGGCGCTTCTCATGCTCTTCTAAGGATGATGAGAAAATGATCAGGTCATCAATGAACACTAAAACCTCCTTTAGGTTCATCTGACCCATACACTTCTCCATGAGTCGCTGGAAGGTTGACGGTGCATTAGTGATTCCCTGGGGCATTCTGTTGAATTCCCAAAATCCTAATGGGCAAACAAACGCTGTCTTCTGTTTGTCGGATTCTTCCATTTCTATTTGGTAATACCCCGACTTCAGGTCGAGAACAGAGAACCACTTTGACCCAGCCAGCGCGGAGAATGCCTCCTCTAGCTTTGGAAGGGCATACGCGTCCTTGATGGTTTGAAGGTTTAGCTTCCTGTAATCTATGCAAAGACGAACAGAGCCATTCTTCTTCCTGACGACTACAATGGGGGAAGCAAATGGGGACTCTGATTCTCGTATCACTCCTGAGTCGAGAAGTTCCTGAAGGTGTTTCCTCACTGCATCCACATCATGTGGATGTATGGGACGGCCTCTAAACTTAAAAGGTGTGTCATCGTTGAGTTTGATATGGTGTTTGACCTTATCTGTCCGTCCAAAATCCAGGTCATGTTGGGAGAAGACTTCTGGCATGGAATTAAGCATTTGTGTTGCTCGTTCCTTCCATTCAGCAGGTAAGGGAGAATCACCAAAATCAAAACTCAACTTTTCAGGTTGACTGGACTCTTTCTGCATGTCAGTTGAGTTTGGTTCTTGCACAGTGTGTTCTTTGTGAAGCACTCGCACTACGGCATTAACATCTGCCAGTACTGTTCGGGGTGGTATGACAATGTCATGATCAGTTTCATTTTTAAGCACAACAGGCAACCGGCAGGGCTGTTTCATTGGCAAAGTGACTAGGCTGGTTGAGACCAGTAGGCCACCAGGTAAGGAAGAGACTGATGGTTGTTCAAGGATGACATACTTCTCAGTATGAGCATTGGACATGTTAACTGTTCCCTCCAGAATGACGGTCTGTCCTGCGAGGACAACCTCAGGGCTCTTTCCTTGCATCTTCACCCCGCCAAGGGTATCACTGCTGGAGATATTCTGACGCAGTCTGAGGATTTTAAGAACAGCTTGGTAGCCATAAGCTGAAGGCTGAAAGGTAGAGAGGTTCTGATCAGCAGAGAAGTCTGCATAAAGCACGTCCAGAGTGTTAGTGCCAATAAGCACCTGTTCTAGGCTTCCAGAGCGGAGGTGGGGAATAACCAGGGCTAAGGTGTGAACCTCGATATCAGAGCCTACAAAGTCTTTAGAGAAAGTGATGGGGAGCTCTATATATCCTAAGTAGGGGACTGATTCACCATTGGCACCCTCCACATCAATGAGACCATGTAGTGGATGGATAGTCAGGTCTGAAAGATGGTTTTCATAGAAAGACTTGGGTATAGTTGTCACTTGGGACCCCGTGTCCAAAAGACAGTTGGTGTCAGTTCCTTTAATAATCACTTGGGCTGTAGTTTTATTTCCAACGAGACCCTTTGGAATTTGTACAGACTGTTCTTTGGCCTGAACTCTCTTCAGGTCAGATTTGTTTGGTCTGGGACTAGATTTGTTTGGTGTTGCTCCCATATGTCCCTCGATGGGAGCAGCAGTCAGTTTAAATGGGTCTTGTCATCAGAGGCATTAGTGGTTTCCCACATTGCCTGTTTTTCTCTCAACTGCTTTTTCTTAGCAGCTACAAGAGAAGGATCTGGCTCATTGTCACAAGCAGACTTGATGTGACCATCCTCACCGCATTGAAAGCAATACCAAGGGCGTGGCATGCTGTTAGTCTTGGTGGAAGGTCTCTGCTGTTTGGTTTCTTTATTTTTCGCAGGTCGGGCCTCTGCACTTGCTGCAGGGGACTGAGATATCTCTTGTTTCGGTTTCTGTTTCTGGCTCTCACTTTTCATGCTGCTCAGCTTGGCGCTGAGGTCTGCTATTTGTTTTTTCAGCATCTCAAATTCAGTGACATGACCAGAATCAGCAGTGGCATGTGCTGTTTGTAGATGAGACATTGTTCGCTGCTTAGTGATACTAGGAGCAGGCTTGACAGTGCCTAAGTGCTGCCTCATACGGCTGACTTTCGCGGCCTGTATATCCTCTTCTGTTCTTAGCATCAGCAGGAGTTCTGGGAAGGAAGGCGGAGTCTCCCTTCTTTTTCCTAGCTGGAGGTCAGTTATTAGAGCATTATCCCAGCAGCCACGGCAGAACTGCTTTAGGAGCTGCTTATCAAATTCTTGTGCGGACACACCACCACGCCGCATAGTCAGGCTCAGACACACATGCAATCTATGGAGAAATGCGGACGGCATTTCATCATGATCCATAAATGTACTCATGAACCTTGCGTAGAGTTCATCACCATCTTCCACCGTTCCATAGGCAGAGTCAAGTAGTTCAAGATAGGCGGAGGGTTGAGCCTGTGGGCCTAGATGCTTGATTAACTCCGCAGCAGGTGGAAGGAGGCTGTCAAGTATGCGGTGTGTGCACTGCAAGTCAGAAATGGAAGGATCTTTCATAAGGACTTCAACGCTTGCGCGCCAGGTGTCATAATCTGCTTCGTTGTTGGGTCGAGGGTTTTTCCCTGAAAATGCTCGAAGTCTACTTGCAGTGAAGTGTGATAAGGTTTCCCTACTGCGAACGACATGTTCGACCACCACTCGTTGCACGTTGGGTGGGTTTAAATCAATTGTGGGCGGTAATCTGCCCTGAGCCGCAGCTGGTGTCGCTGACATTGAGAGGGAGTCGGTCAGGTTTTTAGTTGATGCATCATGAGGGGATTCAAGGACTGGAGGATTAGAAGGGTGTGAACTTTGAGAAGACAACGGATGAACTGGTAGGGGTTGTTCTGTGGAGAGGGATTGCCTCTGATCAGAGGAAGAGGGGGGAGGAGGAGGAGTGGAAGACAATGTAAGACTCTCCAGTTCTTCTTTTAGCATTTGCGCAAGAGAATTTCCGCTCAGGCTGGCAATTGCACGCAGCTCGTCCATGTACGTTTTGGTAGCATTAAAACGGGCATTTAGCGTATAAACAGTTGTCAAACTCTGTATTTCGTAACCAGTATTTTCAAGAGTGGAACTTTTAAGCTTAAGCGGCAGCAAGGGCTCTAATGTTTCCATGGCAGTGCCACTTTTGAACTCTGCTATACAGTGTTGTGCTCACTTGTGCCACTAGTCGGTGAGTGACACTTCTAGTTGTAACTTATAGTACCCAAGGCACTATAGTGTAATCTGGGCTAGTCTAGGTTTAGTTTAGGTTCGACTCTCTGGAGCTGTGGGGAATACTTAGTGAGACTCAGACACAAAATGTTAACTGATTGCCGGCTATTTATATAGAAAAATGATAAACATATAAAACAAACAAACATGTAAACAACAATGGGGAAATACAAAATGGTTGGTACCAACACTGTGGCAATTGTTTGGCCACTTCACTTATCACAGTTCACTGTGTCTCTCTAATTTGGGTGCACCCTTCTAACTTGAACCTTCAGTAGTCACCTTTAAATTCAAGATAGTTTCTGTTCCAGTTCAATCAAATAACAATGAAAATAGGACAATTGCAAAATACAAATCCACCCTTTAAATAGGTAACTATTTCCACTCAGTCACAGTTCCCAATTTGAGGAGGTAAGGTAAATTTCAGTATAATGTTAAGGGGTCAGAGTTCCAAGGATAAACCAGGAGGGTAGGTATCAGTATACGTGTCAGAGTTCCAGGTGGGTTCCAATACCTAGGAGGTAAGTATCTGGGTTCCAAGTTCCAGGGGGATTGTGTGTGCGTGTGTGTGTGTGGGAGAGTGGGAGAGAGGGGGAATTGGGAGTACTGCAGCTGAGAGTGGGGGAGTCTGCAGAAGTAGGCCTACCACACAGTAGAGTGCAGTAGAACTGTCCAGTGATCGCTGTCAATCACTCTCTAGATCCTGGGTGGGTTAGCTCGCCATCTATTGGAACGGTCACTGGAAAAGATCCAATCCAACAAAAAACCTGACCTGTCATCAGACAGGGCCAGAGAAATCCAATCAGTATCAGAGTATCTACGGTCTGTTTTCTATTCAGTTTTTAACCATGAAATAACATTACATGATCTTTTTTAAATGAAACAATAAATGAAATACTGTATGCAACACTGTGCATTTTTAAATCTTTGTACATACTTTTTAAACAAACATATGTATTTTAAACAAAAACATCTTCACATGAATTCAACTCTTGTCAAGTGCAATGCAAAATGGATTACATACATTTTGTAATCAACACTTGGAAACAAACTCCATTGTAAACCATTACATTAGAATGTGTTCACCATTAGCTCAAGTGTAACATGAAACAAAACAACATCCTTTAAATTAAAAGAATGAACAGTCTCACCGATTCTGTGAAACAGGCTGGGCACAAACATGAATTGCAATGGCTGCCCCAGTGAATCCACAATTGGGTTCTAGAAGTCAAACAATACCACACATCAAAACCAAAGTAATTTTAACTTATTCGTTACTCTTCAAATGAAAATATAACAACGGGTGAGTTACCTTGCTTCTCTGTGGTTTGCATATATTTATATTCTTCTAGATCTCAACTTCTCCTCTCTGTGTTCTGTGCTGTCTGTTCTGTGCAACAGTGGCTTTTTTTCTGGCTGTCTCCAACCTACAGCTGAACTGACTCTAGCTTTATTGGGGATTGGTTTGATTAGTGCAGGACTGCAGGTGTGTGTAACTGGCTGCCTTTGTAGGTCAGCCTGACCTGATGACTGCTAATTGGCCAGAACCACTATACAGAAGTCACTCTAATGTCATGTGTAGCCCACTCCATATCATGTGTGTTACATATAGTATATCATATAATTAAATATAAAAATTTAAAAGATCACAGAAAAAAATCTTTAATGGTCATGATTCACCAGGACCCTGGATGGCTTGATTCTAGGCTTAAATGAATTGATATAAATATTTTTGGAAATGTCAATGGGAAAAATACATTGACTATTTTGAAGTGGAACCAGAAAATGGCCGCCACTGCTATGCCCTATACCAGGGATGGGCAACTGGCGGCCCGCGGGCCGCATGCGGCCCGCACCGTCACTCAATGCGGTCCCAGGCCAAAAAAAAAAAAAGTTTAAGTTTTTTTTTTAAATCACAAAGAAAAACAAAGTAATCTAAACATATCCGAAATGCTGCCCTCTAATGGACATGTCACGTTCCATAATAAGTCCCTCTCAATGGAGATAAAGGTGAGAGGATTACGTAAAACATGTGAGTACTTTTTCCACCACTGGCCTTCAGTAATCAGTATTATGTCACTTTCTGGTCATAGACCGTCACAAACTTTGAAAACATGTTTGTTTTTATTCAGGCATGCAAACTTGTAGCTTTTCAGCTTCCACTAGCCGTTTTGAATCCAAATAGGGCAATAGTGTGACACCTGACCCGAAAAAAAACAGCATTTTGTCACCATTTTCACCTCGGGGCTGTTTGCATGCCTGATTATTATTGTATATTATTGTTTTGTTTTTTTTTCAAAATGAATTTTTTTCAAACCTTCTTCAAACGGTGCGGCACACCTCAGCAGTAGCCCCGGCCCAAAATTGGGACGTTTGCCAGGGTTGATAAACACTGACATACCCTACCGCCAGCCAGCCGTCCTTGACTGCGACAAGCCCAGTGTTACAGCCAAAATTGTGAGCTATAGAATACTGCGTCTACAGAGGGCACTGTGTTCACTGTCTGTTGAAAATAAACTAGTTGTTTATGAATAAAATAAACAAATAAAGTGAGATGGCCTTTTAATTTAATTCATCTTCACAAGTAACTTTTTGGATTCTTTACCTATAATCACTAGTTCAGGGTTCATCACCATGCCAGCTTGTGATGGACGTTTTCATCAACATTTTATTTTATTTTTGCCACAGATATACAAAAGAAGTGGTCAATAGTATTACCAGAAACACATATAGCAGGAGTCACCAACATGTCCATACACGGACAAACGTGTCAGTGGCGAGACTTGTCCATATGTCTGAGGCAATTTATTTTGTTTTGAAGAGGAAAATAGTGTGTGTGTGTGTGTGAGTGTGAGTGTGAGTGTGAGTGTGTGTGTGTGTGTGTGTGTGTGTGTGTGTGTGTGTGTGCGTGCGTGCGTGTGTGTGACGCAATGGAAAAATGAAGGTGAGAGTCAAAACAGATACATTATGAGTGAATAGATAGTGAAGAGCATGACAGCATTTCAAGGAATGCAGACCAGTGTCACAACTAGTTTGATGGAAGGACCCCTCACTTTGATCAGAGAAACTTGATGTGAGTGCAGACCCCCAGGCTGTGGATCGAGGGGTTCAGTGGGTTATGGCTGTTTTTATGGCCTTGCTGTCAGGCAGAAACCTCTTATCTCCATATTTGAACTATTTAAGTTTTATTTCAATTGTTTTATTATTTCAATTGTTTTAAGTTTGTGGATCGAGGGGTTCAGTGGGTTATGGCTGTTTTTATGGCCTTGCTGTCAGGCAGAAACCTCTTATCTCCATATTTGAACTATTTAAGTTTTATTTCAATAGTTTTATTATTTCAATTGTTTTATTGATGCCAATACTTCGTCCATTTTTTCTATTTTTGAATTTTAATCCTGAAAACTTTCTCTCCATTGAGGAAAATCTGCTTTACTTTCCAGGTCTGCCCTCCACAGCTGATGTGTTTATATGTTTGACTTTAATAATTATATTATGAATTAATATAAGATCTGCATCACGCTGTGACACGCTGTGAGCTTGTAGATCTGCTATTTTTTTTAAAGATCTTGCATTATTTTGAATTAAAAAAAAAAACTATTATAACATAAATCTTCGCTTCTGGGGGTCCCTGGCACAAAATATGAGATGGGGGTCCGCAGCCAAATGCATGTAATTTTGGGGGTCCTTGACACAAAAGGTTTGAAACCCCCTGGCCAAAGGAACACTATCTATCATCACTGCAAATGCCCCCCTTGAGAGGGGCTGCCACTGCTGAACATCATTGCTGTCAGGTGTAAACCTTGTATGTCCAAAACAGTTACTTTTCAAGAAATGGAAAACAAGAAAGAATGACATAGATGTCATGGTGGACGGCGCAGGCCCAAAAAAGAAAATAGCATTTGGGGGTACAAAATCATGGGATGGAAAAAAAAAAAAGGAAAAAAAAAAGGAGGTTCCCCCCCCCCCTTAGGGGTCCCTGGAGACCCTTGGGGGTCCCTGGGGGTGACCTACAGACACGGCGAAGGAAAACTGTAAAGCCACAGCCACGCATGCAAGATGTTGCACATGAACTCTGCAGCCGCACTTGAGCAGAGATGCTCATAGGCCTGCGCCGTGCGTCGCTGACACACAATATTGTGAAAGGACGCATTCATGACACCGTCGTGGCGTCCATGGGACGCACTAGAGTTGTCACAACAAGAGAAAAATATCAAAATAATTTGCGATAAAATTATTAGTGCACGATAAGTATCGGCCCGATAATTATCGGTTCGATATCAGGAATGATGACGTCATCCCGATAAAACCGATAACATTAATAATAGCTCCGATAATATATCATATTTGTCAACTGTGATCTGCATGGACTCTCGGTTAGACACCGTTGTACTGGAGAAGTATAACTCTCGGTTAGACACCGTTGTACTGGAGAAGTATAACTCTCGGTTAGACACCGTTGTACTGGAGAAGTATAACTCTCGGTTAGACACCGTTGTACTGGAGAAGTATAACTCGGTTAGACACCGTTGTACTGGAGAAGTATAACTCGGTTAGACACCGTTGTAACTAGTTACCATTACTAGTTACTTCATTTAAAAGTAACTCAGTTACTTTACTAGTTACTTACACCAAAAAGTAATGCGTTACTGTGAAAAGTAACTTTTAAGTTACTTTATTAAAAAAAAGGGCTCCCATTATTGCCCTTCATTTCAGTACTGTTATTGCATTGGAGAATAATACAATCTGTTGATCAACTTGACATGCATTTGCATCACTGAACTCTGCTAAGCAATGTGGTCTATACCAGGGGTCGCGCTATAGGATTGTAACCTGCTGGTCCCAATGTCCGGAATGAATCAAATTTATCAGACATCTGATAAAAAATACCGGTCATAATTATGTTTAAGCATTAATTACAATTAAGCAGGTGCGTAAATACAGCCTAACACTTAGGCCTACAGCATTATATTTTGGATTGAGCTATTTGAACATGAACCATGATGAACGAGTAATATACACATTTTATATACAGTAGCAGGGTCATCTTGCACAAATACATTAATTACCTACACTACCATTTGCGCCTGGCAATCTCTGCTTCTCACCCATTGACTTGCATGTTAAATGATGACGTTTCCCCTTAAAAATAATCGATCATTTCAGGAGCAAGAGCTTAAAAATCTCTTCTAAATCTGCAGTAGGCTATGCACTGGACAAATATGCATGACATTATTTCAATAAAGTAAAAACATGGGAAATGTTAGAGGGAGTAATAGCCATGGATACACGACGGTCGACTGTCACGACTGTCATGGATGAACTTCAACCTGGTGTTTGCACTTTCTCCATTTATGGCCCGTACATCTACATAAACGTTCATATTTCAAATATAAAGTGCTTACCCCATGGCGACGGAGGTTACATGTATATACGGGCTATCAAAAGTACCTGTATCATCCGTATTGTTCAATAAAAAGCATTTTAATCTGATCGGTGGCCATTTTCTCCATATGCTTTCAACTGAGTGACCCTATCGGTTGGTAGGTGTATTGCACTCCAATATATTATGAAAAAATGGCCACTGATCGGATTAAAATGCTTTTCATTGAACAATACAGAATATACGGGTACTTTTGAGAGTCCCGTGCATAATTGTAACATCCGTGGCCATGGGGTAAGCACTTTATATTTGAAATCTGAACGTTTATAGAGACGTACGGACCGTAAATGGAGAAAGTGCAAACACCAGGTTGAAGGTGATCCTTGACTGTAACAGGAGTTTTCATGTACCGCAGGGACTGCAGTAGCAGACGCAGTTAATAAATAGACGAACAAATGAATTAATATACTTTAACGTGCGGAATCCGAAACAGGCAGCGCTGTGATTGTGAATTTTGTTACGATTACGGTGATTAGTAGCCTATTATTGACACCACCTGGGCGAGTGAGTCATGTAACTTTCCTGACGTTGCAGCCGTGCAGTTTAAGTGCAGATTTCAGCTTGGGAAAAGCAGCCTTTAACGGGTTTGGGTACGTGGTTCATAATCACCATTGCGTTATCGTGGTATTCCTACTACTAGTCCCAGAAACACACACACGCTGTTGAGAGAGAGAGAAAGAAAGAGCGAGCGAGCGAGAGAGAGAGAAGCCGATCACAGCGGGTCTCCGCAACACAGACTGGTGTAAAGTAAATAAGTACATTTACTCAAGTACTCTACTTAAGTACAATTCTCAGTCACTGTTCGCCTCGCTGTATATATAAATATAAGATTCAATCGACACTTATTAATGTTTTGGTGCATTCTATAATTTAATAAAAAATTCTGATGCCTCCATAGTCTGTCTACTTCTCCACAGTGCCTGTGACAATGGCGGCCGGCAAAAATTTTTAGGAGCAAAGAGGGGGCGTCTCCCATAGGGCGTCTCCCTGCATGAATCCAAGTTGCAGCAACCAATCGGTGGCAAAGAAGCAATGATGACGCGTTCCGGACCCTTTTTTAGCAAACCCGCCCCCTTTTTCCCACAAAGAGAGCATTCCTTCCCAAACCCCGCCCCTTTTTCACAGACGCCCCGCCTCTCTTTAAATAGCTTTGGAGGTTAACTCCCCCTTTTGGTCAGATGCCTGATATCTGTTCCTTAGGACTGCTTGCGCTGTCCAAAAAATAACCTGCTGATCCAAAGGATCTGATGATGTAGTTATTATTTAGTCACAAGCTCTTGTTAATGCTTTTCATTGGTTAAATATAATTGGGGGTCCCCCTGCTAAATGATTGATTGATATTGAGGAAACCAAATGGACCCTGTGGTGTATCAGTATTCAAGACTGATGAATATGAAGTTATTATGATATTAATATATTATAAACACAAACCGTTAAAGTGTCTAATAACAAGAGGAGACCAAAACGTCACTAGGCTATCTGGGAAGATTCTGGTGGTGACTGCCAGCTGCAGTGAATTGATCAAGATAACACTGCTAGCAATCCTGTCTATTGTCTTAGCTGTGAATCTAGACATAGGATCCGGCTGAACTCTTGGTTCTCACAAAGCGCATTCTAATATTAGGCAAGAGTGCCTGTTTGACGCTAGAACAGTTGCCCTTTTCAGTCAAGCCAGCCGAGATAAGTTAAAACAAACTTATAAAACGTATACTAATCTTTTCTAAATTCACAGATAGATAGGACTAAGTTTTAGTAAAATAGGGCCGAGGGAAAACCCTTTAGTGGGATAGAATGAGCACTCTGTGTCTAAGTCCGAGGTTAATGACGGCATCATTGTTAAAGGGATTTTGACGCTCTTTCCAGAGAGCTCCGACAGTTGGAGCAGAGCGCCTTTCTTTTAAATAACTTTAACTATAAAGGCCATTCATACAACGTCGGATATATTACTGTTTAGACTTATTTCGAAGCTAATAAAATGTTGTAGAATAATGTCATAATGTGAACATATGGGAAAGTACGGTTTCATGGATATGGATAAAGAAAGATTTCATGTGGTAAAAGTAAAAGGAGTCAGATGTTAAATCAGTGCCCTGGAGGAGGCGGGCCAAGCATTGTTTAGACAAGGAGCCTATTTGTGATTGACGGTCACAGACAGCAGGTAGTTTATTTATACTAAACTGTCTGTATATAATGGCTCGCATTGGAAGCAAACAGGACTCTGTGTTTGGGCTAACACACAGATGTCGCGTTCAACAGGACAAAGCAGGTCCTATGAACAAAGATGCGGAATACAACATTGAACCCTGTATTTGTTGCCTTTTTGACAATAAAAAGATTGTTGGAAATGACTCCTCCGGCCTCTAAAGGATTGTGATTTATTCCCACCCAGAGAAACATCTCTTCTTCCGTCTTCCAAATGGGCTCAGATACCACACAAATTCTTGGCGAGACAGCTAGGCCCTTTGCTGCTGGAACACGGGACATTTCTACAAAGTTTTCGTTGAAGGTATGTGTGAATTGTACCTTTAATGTTAAACTTTGTCCGTGTTTATGGCGGTTAGACAAAAAAAGACCTTGTATGGGCCATTTTGGTTCTGGCGGAAATGAATGGTTTCTCTGAGTGGTTTTAAGTTGCGTGCTTGGAGGCCGCTTGGAGCCTGCTGTGTTTTCATACACGCATTGGTGAGACACTGACACGGGGAGCGTAGAAGTGTGTGTTTCACCGTCTCCGTGTACCACAAAAAAAAATGTTCGATCTCTTCACGGGGGTTCAAGCCGTGTCTGGGTTAAACTGCATTTCGGATAGTATAAATGGACTTTTGATTTGTCGTGGTACATTAAGCGTCTAATTTCCTTCTGGGGGATCAAGCCAGGCGTTAATTACATGTAGGATCTGATCAGAAAGTGTAAAACACACATCTGGTTTAAGAGGGCTCTTGTGATGAAATAGAGCCTTGTTATCTAGACTCTCGCTATCGGTATTTAATCTTGCTAGTTATAATACACGCGAGCGCCCCGGATATTTCCACATGGTTGTGAAAGGAAGGTTACCAGAGAGGCCTGTGGAAAATATTCGGTTCGGTAAAAATGTCTATAAGTACGTAATGTTAGGGCAGCCCACTGATGGCACTTAAAGTTGGTTCCTGGTACTCATTGTGCGTGTTTGCATATGTTGTTTCCAAGCATCGCGGTGGCTTTTTGCTTGTAGCGATTGTGACCTGTTTGTTAATGGGTCTCAGGTAGGGCTACGGCTCTCTCTCTCTCTCTCTCTCTCTCTCTCTCTCTCTGCCTCTCTCTCTCTTTTTCTCTCTCTCTATCTGTTGTGTTGCTTTTTGTGGTTTTGTCATGTGTTTACGAGCTGTGTCATGTGATATTATTTTTATGGGGAGTGCTTGTGGCCTGGCTTGGCCTGTGTTGTCTGTACTGTTACTACAGTGTAACTACGTGGATTTAAGCTGCGCGATGCGTGTGTTTTTTCCTTTTTCCCATTTATATTTTTTTACGTGGGTCTTGTTCGTTTGCTTTGTTTGTTCAAAACATTATTATAGGGGATAATGTTTTGAGGAGGGGAATGGAGTATTATAACATTTCAAAACTTTTGTTTGGACTTATAGTTCCGCTATAGGATTATAAGTGTATTGTGTCGAGTGGACGAAATTTGTGTAAATATGAAGCTGGATTTGATTTTTGGAAACCCACGGAGGGGAATAGAACGGTTATGTTTTGTTTTAAGAGCCAGTTTTAGAATGTGGCTGTTTATGGGATTAAAGAAGCGTCTTGCTTCTTGACTTTGTGAACAGGTGAAGTGAGGAGGTTTAAATTTAGAGCAGCGTAGGCCTGCTGTTCCGTGTTGTTGTTTATTTTAAGGGGGAGGACATTTTCACATGGCTCATTCTTCTGTCTGGGAGCCGTCAGTCAAACAGCGCAATTTGTAGTTTTTGGGGCCGGGAATGTAGTTTTTGCTACATGTCTTGACTTCCGCGTTGTCACGTCATATCCGGTGCATCGTCGGTGTTGCTGGAGAGACGGGAGACGCAGCTAAGTTTTAGCTTTTAAATCTTAAAAGGCTACTTTTCTTATATATATTGCATTCGTAATATTTTCTTCTTTAAACGCTTATATGAGAATCCTTTTGTTTGGATGGAATAAGAACTTTTAAGGGAGTAAAAGTATTTATTTTTATTTTTACATTTAAAATAATTTCACTTTATACCCTGTAGTTGAATGGGCTCTTCACACGTCTTCTCGTGTGTGGAAAAGGTTTCTATTGACTGTGTTTAAGCGCAAGAAGGCGTTTAGTTTTTCACGCTGTTTTTCACGTTTTTAAGGTTCTCTGGGGTTATTTGTCTGTTTTGACACATGAGTGTGGAGCAGTGTCTTAATTTTCGTTGAGATGTTTTACCGTTGTTTTTCTCTTATAGTTGTTAAGTGCTCGTTGTGAGAAGAGTTAAACAGGGGTGTGGGCTATGCAGTAGCACAAGTAATGTGTTTATTTTTGTGTCTTTGGGACACTTGTTGAATGGCATTGTTCCTTTGTGAGGAGTTAGTAAAAAGAGCCGTTTTAAGTGCTTATTGAATGGCTGTTTCTATGTTATTAAAAGAGGAGTAGGGTCGGGTTGCTGGTTGTATTGTCTATTGTGAGGAATGGATTAAATTGGATAAAATCACTGTTGATGTTCAAATTAGGGTAGTTAAGGTATTGTGTCTAAGTATGTTTAAGGGTTTGTTATTGGCCTGTTCTGCGTGCTTTATCCACGCCTGTATTCATTAATGGTCTGGTCGTTAACCTGTGTGCTATGGAGAACATTGTCTTTATGTTAAAATATGGTCTTTTTAGTGCACACACAGTAACCTTGGGGTACGCGACCCCAGGGTTCCTCATTCTGGCTGGTTCCAGAGGAAAGGATTCTGTTGTGTGTCTTTGGAGGCACCAGGGTTTGATTATGTCGGCCATATCCTCTGTAGTAATATGTTTAAACTTGGTCATGGTTACTTTGTAGGTTGGGCTAGGGTGTTTTACATCTGTGTGGTTCAATTCACAGATGTATTGCATTTTGGCTCACTGGGCTGTGGGAAGAAGTGATATTATGCGTCGAATTTAAAACGAATTGTTTGATTGTAACTAAATAGTAAATGCAAGGAGGAGGTAAATTTGGTAAAAACGAGTGCCTGCTTAAGTACCCAAAATAAGATATTTTCCCCATAATATCTGTATGGTGTACGAGAGTGGTGCTATAATTGGTTTTAAAACCTTGTTAGAAGTATGAATTAAAATTGTTTGAAACCTGTGATTATTTGATAGGGCACAACCATTCGAGACTATTTCTGTCCTTTTAAACTGATGGACATTGCCCACTGGTAGATGTGAGGAATTATCACACCCTTTAGTAACCTATTTAGATGGATATGTTAAAGGAAAAAATAGGTATTTTTAAATAGAATGAGCCCGAATTTGAATGACAATTTATGAACAGTTAACCAGTCTATGTTACTATTTTTAATGACACGAATGTGTAGGATTTGAAGCTGCAAACGTGTAATTATACTCGATTTTTGTGACGTACCACTGGTGGCTAAGAATAAGTTGAAATACGTTTTTTGGTTAAAGTATTGTAAAGAGAAATTAAAAGTTCACCCTACTGGAAGCACGGACCGTCACGTGACCATTACGTGATGACATGTTGCCTGTGGGAGTGACCTATTTGACGACATGATAGTGTATTTTACCTCTGAGGGGGCTGAGCTGACATTGTCAGATTGGTTCCCCCAGGCGGTCAAAATATGAAGCCTGTCTATTAATGACAGTTGATTTTAGGTCTTTTTGACATAATTTTATTGCATGATGACAGAGTTGCTTCCTTCTAACAGTTCTTAGTTTTAACGAGATTACCTTAGTAGTATTTTTAGGTTTAGTATGTTAAGTATGTTTGAAGTAACATTTGTTTGTCTGTTGTGTTAACAATTCATCTTTTATTTCATGGATAGCCTTCACAAGTGAGGCTTGTCAGTATGGCTTGTGTGTCTTGTGCCAGCTTAACAAAGGATAGTTCCTGTCTGGAAGAAGTAATGTATCGACCAGACTTTTAAAATTATTAGACGCTCAGAATGTTTGATTTGTATTGATTCAGTTTTAGAAGTAACTAGAGGGGCTTAGTGTAGTCCCAGACGAGTGTCTTAATTCTAGGAAAAAGGACCTTTGATTATTGATTTTAACCGCTCATAGATGAGATCCAAAGTTTCTAAAACAGAGTGTTTTTAAGTTGAGCTTCAGAAATTCCTATCCTTGGCGATATAGCCTAATACCGTTTGTTTACATTTGCTACAGCTTCTAAACAGAACTCACGATAAATACATGTATTAGAGCATGTACATAGAGTGTACATGTATTGACCAAATTCACACCCATTTTCTATATTGTATTGACAATGCTTAAAAGTTTATATGTAATACTGATTGTAGAATATTGTGTGTTGTGTTGAATGACACATTTTTCATACAATATTACATTAGTATTAGTTTCCTTTTGAACAAACTGCTCTGAAGTAACCAACATAATGGTATCCATCGTTTGTGTTTTATTTTCAAGGAAGGGAAGTACAGTGTAAAACATACTTTCAGTAGTCAGAATAATAAGAGGAGAATTTAACATTTCTGTGAAAACAGCTGTATGCCTAGAAAATGAAATAGAATGACAAATGTTTGTGACTGAAACGATTTGAACAAATGCTAATTAATGTGGCCTGAGGGGAGCATATTTGATCCAAAATAATTGGGAAAAGAAGGAAAGCGGTCGTATTGTTTTTCAAAAAAGGGAACGAGGTAACCAAAAAGCTCACACAAAAAAATCCCACACTAAAACTGACAACCGTATGGTGGTCCAGTGATGTCTTGCGAGAATTCCATGTGTCCCAACAGTTTGATCCAGTAATACAGGAGACCGCAGTCACAGCAGAAGGAAGGTGCGACCGTTTCGATGACGGTATGCTGATACAAGCCTGCTGTATGCGGCACACCAAAGGTTTCGTCAAACTCCAATTGACGGACACAAGTTCTAGCAGGACAACAGGTTTTGCCACCACACAGGTGCAGCTCGAAGGACGTGGTCGATCATCAGAGGTTGTTTCATGCATGAAAGTCACATCATCTTGCATAATCCTGTCCACGGCCTCTCAACAAACCTTCGGCTCAACGTCTCATATCATGGTGTCCCTGAGGGGGCCCAGCGATTTCGCGAAGGAACCGGTGATCCATTGTAATGGTTCACCGGAGAGGGGAGGAGTCCAGTGGGCATGAGGTAAGCCTGAAGATATCGATTGCAAGAATTCAAAGTTATTACAGAAAAAGACATTTGAAGGACACTTGAAATGTACAGAGACATTACTTTAGGTGTTGGTGAATATTGGAAATACTGGAAAAAATACCAGAAGAAGCATCACCGTACAAGGAAAGAAAAACAGTAGTCATCTTTTGAACTTGACACAAGGACTTGACACAGCACAGATTATAGTTTGGTGTGGGAGTTTAAAAAAAAAAGGAGCTAAATAATTTGCTTCCATGCCTATTTTGAAACTTGATAACAAAACTCTTTCCCTAAAACTAATGTTAGATTTAGCAAAATATGCTTTCAAGAGTCTACTGAATTGTAACAAAATTATAGAGTATGCAGGTTGCAGATATTGTCAGTTTATTTTGGAAAAATGCTCATTTAAAGAAAATATAGTTCTGTGGTTGTCCTTTAGACTTCACAGTTTTGGAATATTCTCATAATTATCAAATCATGGAAAAATACATTTTGGAACATGCTTAAAAAACGAAAACAAATAGTAAGTTAACCAGGACTCTAAGAGAATCACAGTAAATTAAGAGATTTGTCCTTAAATGAATTACAAACTTTGGAAATAATTGTCAGAAAATGTGGAGCAAAATAAGATGCAGTAAAAGATTTAAAATAGGAGATTTATTATTAGGAATTAGAAGAGTAAAATAGGGATAAGGTGGGAAATATCACTTTAATATTGGAATTTAGTTAGTACAATGTATGAAGGAGCGAATGGACCAGCAGGAGAATGTACTGTCTGAAAGAATCAGATAGCAGTCAACAATTTGATGATAGGTCCTCTAATTTTAACAGCATGAGTTAAACTGTGTGTCTATGAGTGAATAACCCCTGAATGTATGAGTATTAAAGCAAGTTAGGCATCTGTTTAGCTTATGTAGAGCAGGTATAGGTGGACTTTTGTTTTTGTACTAGGAGAAATAAAGCAGGTGCTGAGATTGGAGCCATCCATCTGGACCAGGATGACAGCATGCAGAAGGGAACAGCTGACCCGGGACAAACAGAGGTCGCCTGGACTTCTATCTCCAGGGAACCACAGCTATCTATCTTCACATCTCTCCACCTACCAGTGACCATCACAGACCATGGTCGAGAGGGGAGTCGTGGGGATATAGCCTGCATGAGATTCAACCGGCCACACCGGAGGAGAGAGTTCCAGACCCGACAGCCGTTTCATCTCCGCGTCATCGATCCAGCAGGAAGTGGCGACCACCAGCTACCTGTCAACTCATCGTCATCGGCCCTGCAAAACACCTTGCCAAGGCCAGGGTGCAACACCTCTGACTACAGGAGGGCGAGAGGTCACAGATCTACAATAGTTTCTGACAAACCAGCAGCGGTTGGAAGTCCAAGTTGTCTTTTTGGTTAAAACAGATTCTAGTTGATACCTACACAAGTGACATCAGTCCTTGAATATCCTTGTGTGGAGATGTATTAATATATCTCCATGAGGGGAATATGTGGTGTATCAGTATTCAAGACTGATGAATATGAAGTTATTATGATATTAATATATTATAAACACAAACCGTTAAAGTGTCTAATAACAAGAGGAGACCAAAACGTCACTAGGCTATCTGGGAAGATTCTGGTGGTGACTGCCAGCTGCAGTGAATTGATCAAGATAACACTGCTAGCAATCCTGTCTATTGTCTTAGCTGTGAATCTAGACATAGGATCCGGCTGAACTCTTGGTTCTCACAAAGCGCATTCTAATATCAGGCAAGAGTGCCTGTTTGACGCTAGAACAGTTGCCCTTTTCAGTCAAGCCAGCCGAGATAAGTTAAAACAAACTTATAAAACGTATACTAATCTTTTCTAAATTCACAGATAGATAGGACTAAGTTTTAGTAAAATAGGGCCGAGGGAAAACCCTTTAGTGGGATAGAATGATCACTCTGTGTCTAAGTCCGAGGTTAATGACGGCATCATTGTTAAAGGGATTTTGACGCTCTTTCCAGAGAGCTCCGACAGTTGGAGCAGAGCGCCTTTCTTTTAAATAACTTTAACTATAAAGGCCATTCATACAACGTCGGATATATTACTGTTTAGACTTATTTCGAAGCTAATAAAATGTTGTAGAATAATGTCATAATGTGAACATATGGGAAAGTACGGTTTCATGGATAGGGATAAAGAAAGATTTCATGTGGTAAAAGTAAAAGGAGTCAGATGTTAAATCAGTGCCCTGGAGGAGGCGGGCCAAGCATTGTTTAGACAAGGAGCCTATTTGTGATTGACGGTCACAGACAGCAGGTAGTTTATTTATACTAAACTGTCTGTATATAATGGCTCGCATTGGAAGCAAACAGGACTCTGTGTTTGGGCTAACACACAGATGTCGCGTTCAACAGGACAAAGCAGGTCCTATGAACAAAGATGCGGAATACAACATTGAACCCTGTATTTGTTGCCTTTTTGACAATAAAAAGATTGTTGGAAATGACTCCTCCGGCCTCTAAAGGATTGTGATTTATTCCCACCCAGAGAAACATCTCTTCTTCCGTCTTCCAAATGGGCTCAGATACCACAACCCTTACAAGTTTGTGATCATCTGTACACTCTCTGAGTTATGGGGGTCCATGTGTGGCCTTAATCAGTGGTGGACAGTAACTAACTGTATTTACTTGAGCACTGTTAGCCCAGTGGTCCCTAAACCTTTTAGCTCGAGACCCAAAAGAGAAATGTGTCTCTCCGGGACCCAAATTAGTGAAAATAGCAGATCTACAAGCTCACACCGTGTCGTTTCGCACAATTCGCACCACGTTGTGACATTTTAAATTTGCTATTTTCACCCTCTATGCTATAAACAATTCTCAAACATTGGGCAAATTGTCAAATATTACCTAAGAAAGAGGCAAAAATTGTGAAATAGCCGATCTACAAGCTAACCACATGTCCCATCGCACCACGTTGGGAGCTTGTAGATCTGCTAATTTCTCTTTTATTGTGAGACACCGTTGTACAACAAAGTAAAACTGCAGGTTAATCCGACTAATCAATTTAGTCAATTATTAAAAGCAATGTATCATAATGTTTTTTTTACGTTGATTCATTGATACAGTGAATATAAAAATAAAACCAAACACTCTTCTCAATTATTCAATTAATCAAAAAAGTAATCAATAATCGCTAATAAAAGAACTGATAGCTGCCGCCCTGTTTTATGTTTTTATGATCTTGCGCTACTTGTGGCAAAAACCACTGGTGTCTTTAAAAATGACATAATGTTACGGCCCTAGCCGTATGGTTATGTTATGTGTGGTTATATTTTGGGTATATTTTTGTGCTATGTGTGGCTTGTATTATATTGTTGTGTTTCTGTGTTCCATATAAGGTCATGAGTGGTGGTGGAAGCTGTGAGTGAGTCTGGGTGTGGTGCTGGTATGAGTGAGTGAGTGATTGACTTCCAGCTGTCCAGCTTGACAGGTCCAGCCTCTGGCCCTGTTCCCCTGCTCCCATTCGTCGTCCCTTTGTCTCCGCCCAAGCCAGGGTTGGCTGTTCTCTGAAGCTCACCTACAAAAGCTCATTCTGCCCTGACTGTCATGGGGACTGGTTGCTCTCATTTGAAAGAGCTAGCAGAGATTCAATCCCTCTGTCTCCCCGAACCCATGTAGCCTGTTTTGTTCTGTTTTGTTTTGTTCTTGCTTTGTTCTGTTTGTTCATTTGTCCTTCAGTGACTTTTGATACGATCAGTTATTTTGTTTGCCCTTCAGTTGACTTATTTCAGTTTATTATTTTGAGTTAAGAGTTTTCTGTATATATTTGTCATTTCTATTAAGCATTGTATTTATCTGTTCACTCGCCTTGTAGGGGTGTTTGGTCTTTTTGTTTGGTTCAACCATTTCTCTACTTGTTTTTGTATATTCTTTAGTTAGGTAAGTGAGTTTAGTAAATGTATATTTTTCTTTGGTTAGGTTTAGGGTAGGGGGTAATTTTCTTTATTAGTTAGCCTTTTTACAAATGTAAACCGGCACCCTGAAGTTTCTGGCACTGGTGAAAAAAAGACAAAAAGAGTTTGAGATCTCTGCATAAAAAAAGGAAAATAAAATCAATTCATTTTTGAAAGCGACTTTGTCCTCCATTATTATGTCACCTCCCCTACCCTAGACAGGGGGTCGTAACACATAAACATACAGTATTATAAATAATGACAGCACTGCAAGGCCACATTTAAAGATGCACACTGACCACTTTACTCTCTGACATGACATTGAAAAAGTGACGCCATCCACCAAACCTGATGTAAAATGCTGTAACAATATAGTGTGTTTAAATGTAATATATGTAATGTCTTCTGATATATTATTAAATATTATTATTATTATTATTATTATTATTATTATTCACAGCTTGACACAGACTCGTTCTCTCAGTTCAACGTATAATATTTACAATTAATTTAGTAATGTCTCTTACATGTGACTCAGATTACAAAATATATTGGTAAATGTTTGTGGTGCTGGGAGTAAATCTCCTTAGATAAAAAAAACGTACACAAAAACTGCATACTCCTTGCACACACTTTTCCCTGCTTTATTAATCAATGTTTCGGTCAAAAAAAGGGACCATTAAGATCACAGTTTGACCTTCACAAAGGTCCCTGTTTGACAGAAACACTGATTAATACAGAAGATTAAATTGTGTGCAGGAGTATGCACAGTTTTGAGTAAAAATTATAAAAGCTGACATAAACAGCTGTGTTGATACAATATTAACAGTGAGGTAGAGCTGTACTGTCACCACCAGACAGCTGCTGTAGAATAAAAACTAGCAGTACTCTAGTTTTATATGACTGTTGATGAAAAACCTTGGCTTAAACGTCATCTTAATATATTATCTGTGGTACAAAGCTGTCACTCCAGGGACAAGGTTAGAGCCCGATCACAGCCCCATCAACTGCCTTTGTACAATTAAAGTTACATTTAAAAAAAAGCATAAAACATAGATATGTGAATAAAATGAATGATGGTACTTCTGGCAGTTTGCAAAAGAAAGTAATGCACATGCCAGTCAAATGAACTACACACCGGAAACCAGCACACTTCCTACAGCCCTCACATGGTAACATGGGAAAGGGATGCGTCTCACAGATCAGCTTGCATTTCAGACACGTTGTCTGTCCACCCCCCCATCAGAATGTAGTGTGTGTGTGTGTGTGTGTGTGTGTGTGTGTGTGTGTGTGTGCGCTAATGTGCAGGTGGGAGGGTGTGTGTGGTTGGTATGTGTGATAGGTGTCTCTGTTTGTGTCATTGTGCGTGAGGCTGTCTCTACCTGTTAAATCCTGTTGATAGGTTGACGTGTGTGTGTGTGTGTGTGTGTGTGTGTGTGTGTGTGTGTGTGCGTGCGTGCGTGCGTGCGTGCGTGCGTGCGTGCGTGCGTGCGTGCGTGTAGGCAGCATGCCAGTGAAGCATCATACCAGGACTAGGAGTGCCACAGTAGAACAACAGTCATGCCCGCCAGGCAGGAACGGTCGAGGCGAGGAACCTGAAAGAGCAATGGAAAACCGAGTTTATCTGATGTGTATAGTCACATCGGATAAGCCACACTACATGCTACAGCATGTAGTGTGGTGTGTAGACGTTTTATGTGTGAATAGACCATGCACGTGACCAGCATGTCAGCTCATCTGTTTTTGTGTTCCTGAACCTGTTCCTATCAGGTGTATAGATGTCATGCTGTCTCAATAACAAAATAAGCCAAAATATGAGTAAATTTGTTTAGGTTTTCACTTCTTCATGATACCAGTCATAAAAGTGGAAGTTACTTGGCTGTATAATATAAATTACTATTATGGTATGTCTTACACACCCTTGACAGTGTGTTCTAGACTTTGGAACACACAACAGGCCTTAATAGCAGCTGTGGTTAGCGTGTGGAAACCTGTCTTGTACATGTTTACCATTCAGTGCCAGTTTTAGCTGTCTGTGGAAAATAACCTAGTTGTTTATTTCTGTTAGCTACAGGCAGCTAATCAAATACAACATAATAATGTGCTGAACATTAAATAAACAAATAAAGTGAGAGGACTTTTAACCCATCTGCACAAGTAACTTTCTCCTTTTATGACTTTACCTATACTCACTTTAGTTCTATAACCAGCAGCCTCCCCCCCCCCCCCCCCCCCCCCTTCACTCGCTCTCTCTCTCTCTGTATTTAAAGGCAGTGGTTCTCAACCTTTTCAGGCCGCGACCCCCGCAAAATAATCATATTTGAACTGGGGACCCCCCACCCTGACAACCACTTGGAATCGGAGGAGTTGAGGCATTACATTTTGTTTGACTCAGTTCCACAGATAAATATTGTGAAAAAAGACGATCTACAAGCTCACAACGCCACATGTTGACAAATTTGACAATTTACTTTGGCCAATGATTGTCAGTTTCTTATAGTATAGTTTGTTGAATACTTTTGATGCAGTAATGGTCTTTTTTTCTTTTCTTTCTCTCTTTTTTTAGGTATTAAAAGGTCTTTAAAGTCCTTAAATTGACCCTTAACTGTCATCTAGGGACCCCCCCACAGGTTGAGAACCACAGTAAACACACTTTTTAGTGAAAAGGTGTAACAGCTTATGGATAAAACATTGTTATACTTACAGTGTTGACTTATGTATAACTACAGTATACACAAACTAAAATGATATAACAACAACAACAACAACAACAACAACAACAAAATAGCATAGTGACCGCTGCAGTCTGCAAGGTCTCCAGTGAAGTTACATGAAGGTGGATGTCTTGGAAGGGCAGTAGAACTTTGGACTCTCATGCAGGAGACCTGGGATAGGACATGAATGGTAGTAGGCGTGTGTGCGTGTGTGTGTGTGTGTGTGTGTGTGTGTGTGTGTGTGTGTGTGTGTGTGTGTGTGTGTGTGTGTGTGTGTGTGTGTGTGTGTGTGTGTAGGCAGCATGCCAGTGAAGCATCATATCAGGACTAGGAGTGCCACAGTAGAACAACAGTCATGCCCGGCGCCCGCCAGGCAGAAACGGTCGAGGCGAGAAATCATGTTTTACTGCCTGCAAATCTAACTATTGTGAAATGAAACACTCCATGGACATTCCCAATAGGCCAAGGAAGAACCGCCAGTCGAAACGAGAGAGAGAGAGAGAGAGAGAGAGAGAGAGAGAGAGAGAGAGAGAGAGAGAGAGAGAGAGGGGTGTAAAGTGAAAAAAGAGCGTACCAAGTACAGTTTTATGGTGCATTTTACTAATTATACAGGGTTAAAGTGGTTTAGTATTGTTTCCTAAATGATATTGAATTGCATTGAATGCTTAAAAGGACAAACGATAAGCTCTGAAAATCAGGCTTAGTTTTGTACACATCTATTTGATTAGATCACTCCGATGTGCACAGTATCAAACGTTCATTAAATTCAAGTGACATCTCCGCGACACTCAATATGGTAGGCTACTTACTGTACATGCATGCATCCATTTGTGTCTCCACACGTTCATAAGTCTATCCAAATGAACAGAAGTAATCCAATAACTTGTCAGGATAGATCAATAAAGAATCAGTCCAGGCAATAATCTGACATGACTCATTGATAGATATGCCTGTGCGTATCTCCAGTGATTGTGGCATGCAGTTATTCCACAAATAGGCCATAAATATAGTTTTACATATCTTATTTCACAAATAAATAGTACAACAAATTATAATGATCATAACGTTAAACATCATTTTTAGAACCTTTCAAAATGTTATTTTTTATAGCAAAAATTGCCGATCTACAAGCTCACAAGCTGTCATGAAGAGGTTTTGCAGCCTATATATTTGTGTTATTTCATGTATGTATGTACTGTGTGTGGTCAACACAGACATGTAACTTGCTTTTGTAGTAGCTTACGTTAATGCAGTGAATATTAACGTGGTGTTTAACGAGACAGCAGCGCAACATGAAACACCCGACGTTTCAAAAACATACTGTCACGGGTGATCCGATCATCTTATCAAAATATTAAGCAAATGACAAGTTAACTAAAGTCAAATAGCTGATGCTGAGCTAAACATGTTCGTTTATATACGTATTTAAACGTTATGATGAAAGGCCCCACACACAGCCGCTGTAGGCCTAGTGCACGCCATGTTTACATTGTAGTAGACTGAAAGAACGAGCCCAATCGATGGTCTTGAAGGGCGGATCCTAACCCAGCCGCCCGGATTCGTGCGGCGCTTCCTATTGCTTCACCAATCTATGTCCCCGCCTCCCCTCCCCTCCCGTGTGTTGAAAAAGATAGCAGCCTTCAACAATAGCGTTACATTCAGTGGTCAGGTTCGTTCAGAAATCAAGTGAAGAACGGAGGAGCGAGCTTTAGCCACGCGCGCGAACGTGCATATACGCAGTACGCATGTGTCGTTGTTTACATTGTCATATGGTTTTAATTTGAAGGTTCAACAGTTTTTGTGAGTTAAGATAACTGACCGGCGTGCTCCATGCTGTTGCGCTGTGTTAAGTTACACATGTGACGTTGTTTGGGCGGAAACAGTGCACGCTGATTTTCACAATAAAATGTTACCCACCCACGTTTAGTTCAGTACCGCCCGTCCCCGTAAACTTATAAAAGTATATTTTTCACCCGTTTTCACCCATCAAACGCGGGTACCCGTCGGTATCCGCGGGTACCCGTCGGTATCCGCGGGTACCCCGCCCGTTGCAGGACTCTGCCATAGGGCCACTTAACATGCCACAAATGTAACTGTTTGTTGCCAAAATGTGATTCACCCCAGGCAATTCTGAACAAATGGTCATGTGAGTTTTGTGACAATGCCCGTCAAACTGCTGCAATAAGCTCCATACACTTTGCTTGCAATTGCCTTCACAAATTTGTGGGCGAAGCCTATTTCTTTAAAAACAGAGCCATATATCACACCATCCAATCCCCAAATTTGAATCGCATGTTGAGGGGCTTATAGAGAGCACCTCTAAAACAGCGTTCATTTCTACCCATAGGGGCCGCCACAAACGCAAACAGCTGCACCATCTGTCGTATAAACTCTGTTTCCCCCGCAGCTTCCTCGTATCCTGAAGGCTGCACCCCACGACTGACAGCCCCTGGGTAGGCAACCTGGCCTGGCGGGGATCTGCGCACCGGAGAGCTCTTTTCTAGTTTATAGTGTACATACCTGCCTGCGAAAGCATGTTCAAGCAAGTTCAACACACACACACACACACACACACACACACACACACACACACACACACACACACACAGACACACACAGACACACACACAATAAGACATGAGGCTAGAGAGAGAGAGAGAGAGAGAGAGAGAGAGAGAGAGAGAGAGACAGATCAACAGTAATACTCAGTGTGAGAGAGAGAGAGAGAGAGAGATCAACAGCAACACTCAGTGAGTGCGTGCGTGCGTGCGTGCGTGCGTGCGTGCGTGCGTGCGTGCGTGCGTGCGTGCGTGCGTGCGTGCGTGCGTGCGTGCGCGGCACTGCTGTAAGCACTGTACCATGTTTGTGCATGTGAGTAAAAAGGTAAACTAACTTTAACACAATCAAAATTAAGACACATTTAAATGAATACATGCAATTTATTTTGGGAAATGTATTGTTGTAGATATGTGTTATGTTTGATAATATCACAAAATGTTTACATTGCACTTGAACCCTGGCATCCCTATTCTAGGGGAAACGTTCTAGGGTCACAACGCATTGTGTTGTGAGCTTGTAGATCGGCTATTTACGGCGAAGAGGTTTGGTGTAGAGGAAAAAAAGAGTGAACCAAGTACAGAGCTAAAGGTCAAGTTTACTATTGAGGGTTTAAGTGGTTAAATGTCTGAAATTACGCATTTAACATCTCATCTGTTTTTGTGTTCCTGAACCTGTTCCTATCAGGTGTATAGATGTCATGCTGTCTCAATAACAAAATAAGCCAAGATATGAGTAAATTTGTTTAGGTTTTCACTTCTTCATGATAAAAGTCATAAAAGTGGAAGTTACTTGGCTGTATAATATAAATTACTATTATGGTATGTCTTACACACCCTTGACAGTGTGTTCTAGACTTTGGAACACACAACAGGCCTTAATAGCAGCTGTGGTTAGCGTGTGGAAACCTGTCTTGTACATGTTTACCATTCAGTGCCAGTTTTAGCTGTCTGTGGAAAATAACCTAGTTGTTTATTTCTGTTAGCTACAGGCAGCTAATCAAATACAACATAATAATGTGCTGAACATTAAATAAACAAATAAAGTGAGAGGACTTTTAACCCATCTGCACAAGTAACTTTCTCCTTTTATGACTTTACCTATACTCACTTTAGTTCTATAACCAGCAGCCGCCCCCCCCTTCACTCGCTCTCTCTCTCTGTATTTAAAGGCAGTGGTTCTCAACCTTTTCAGGCCGCGACCCCCACAAAATAATCATATTTGAACTGGGGACCCCCCACCCTGACAACCACTTGGAATCGGAGGAGTTGAGGCATTACATTTTGTTTGACTCAGTTCCACAGATAAATATTGTGAAAAAAGACGATCTACAAGCTCACAACGCCACATGTTGACAAATTTGACAATTTACTTTGGCCAATGTTTGACCAGTTTTTTATAGTATAGTTTGTTGAATACTTTTGATGCAGTAATGGTCTTTTTTTCTTTTCTTTCTCTCTTTTTTTAGGTATTAAAAGGTCTTTAAAGTCCTTACATTGACCCTTCACTGTCATCTAGGGACCCCCCCACAGGTTGAGAACCACAGTAAACACACTTTTTAGTGAAAAGGTGTAACAGCTTATGGATAAAACATTGTTATACTTACAGTGTTGTCTTATGTATAACTACAGTATACACAAACTAAAATGATATAACAACAACAACAACAACAACAACAACAAAATAGCATAGTGACCGCTGCAGTCTGCAAGGTCTCCAGTGAAGTTACATGAAGGTGGATGTCTTGGAAGGGCAGTAGAACTTTGGACTCTCATGCAGGAGACCTGGGATAGGACATGAATAGTAGTAGGCGTGTGTGCGTGTGTGTGTGTGTGTGTGTGTGTGTGTGTGTGTGTGTGTGTGCGTGCGTGCGTGCGTGCGTGCGTGCGTGCGTGCGTGCGTGCGTGCGTGCGTGCGTGCGTGCGTGCGTGTGTGCGTGTGTGTGTGTGTGTGTGTGTGTGTGTGTGTGTGTGTGTGTGTGTGTAGGCAGCATGCCAGTGAAGCATCATATCAGGACTAGGAGTGCCACAGTAGAACAACAGTCATGCCCGGCGCCAGGCAGAAACGGTCGAGGCGAGAAATCATGTTTTACTGCCTGCAAATCTAACTATTGTGAAATGAAACACTCCATGCACATTCCCAATAGGCCAAGGAAGAACCGCCAGTCGAAACGAGAGAGAGAGAGAGAGAGAGAGAGAGAGAGAGGGGTGTAAAGTGAAAAAAGAGCGTACCAAGTACAGTTTTATGGTGCATTTTACTAATTATACAGGGTTAAAGTGGTTTAGTATTGTTTCCTAAATGATATTGAATTGCATTGAATGCTTAAAAGGACAAACGATAAGCTCTGAAAATCAGGCTTAGTTTTGTACACATCTATTTGATTAGATCACTCCGATGTGCACAGTATCAAACGTTCATTAAATTCAAGTGACATCTCCGCGACACTCAATATGGTATAGGCTACTTACTGTACATGCATGCATCCATTTGCGTCTCCACACGTTCATAAGTCTATCCAAATGAACAGAAGTAATCCAATAACTTGTCAGGATAGATCAATAAAGAATCAGTCCAGGCAATAATCTGACATGACTCATTGATAGATATGCCTGTGCGTATCTCCAGTGATTGTGGCATGCAGTTATTCCACAAATAGGCCATAAATATAGTTTTACATAGTCTTATTTCACAAATAAATAGTACAACAAATTATAATGATCATAACGTTAAACATCATTTTTAGAACCTTTCAAAATGTTATTTTTTTATAGCAAAAATTGCCGATCTACAAGCTCACAAGCTGTCATGAAGAGGTTTTGCAGCCTATATATTTGTGTTATTTCATGTATTTATGTACTGTATGTGGTCAACATAGACATGTAACTTGCTTTTGTAGTAGCTTACGTTAATGCAGTGAACATTAACGTGGTGTTTAACGAGACAGCAGCGCAACATGAAACACCCGACGTTTCAAAAACATACTGTCACGGGTGATCCGATCATCTTATCAAAATATTAAGCAAATGACAAGTTAACTAAAGTCAAATAGCTGATGCTGAGCTAAACATGTTCGTTTATATACGTATTTAAACGTTATGATGAAAGGCCCCACACACAGCCGCTGTAGGCCTAGTGCACGCCATGTTTACATTGTAGTAGACTGAAAGAACGAGCCCAATCGATGGTCTTGAAGGGCGGATCCTAACCCAGCCGCCCGGATTCGTGCGGCGCTTCCTATTGCTTCACCAATCTATGTCCCCGCCTCCCCTCCCCTCCCGTGTGTTGAAAAAGATAGCAGCCTTCAACAATAGCGTTACATTCAGTGGTCAGGTTCGTTCAGAAATCAAGTGAAGAACGGAGGAGCGAGCTTTAGCCATGCGCGCGAACGTGCATATACGCAGTACGCATGTGTCGTTGTTTACATTGTCATATGGTTTTAATTTGAAGGTTCAACAGTTTTTGTGAGTTAAGATAACTGACCGGCGTGCTCCATGCTGTTGCGCTGTGTTAAGTTACACATGTGACGTTGTTTGGGCGGAAACAGTGCACGCTGATTTTCACAATAAAATGTTACCCACCCACGTTTAGTTCAGTACCGCCCGTCCCCGTACCCGTGAACTTATAAAAGTATATTTTTCACCCGTTTTCACCCATCAAACGCGGGTACCCGTCGGTATCCGCGGGTACCCGTCGGTATCCGCGGGTACCCCGCCCGTTGCAGGACTCTGCCATAGGGCCACTTAACATGCCACAAATGTAACTGTTTGTTGCCAAAATGTGATTCACCCCAGGCAATTCTGAACAAATGGTCATGTGAGTTTTGTGACAATGCCCGTCAAACTGCTGCAAAAAGTTCCATACACTTTGCTTGCAATTGCCTTCACAAATTTGTGGGCAAAGCCTATTTCTTTAAAAACAGAGCCATATATCACACCATCCAATCCCCAAATTTGAATCGCATGTTGAGGGGCTTATAGAGAGCACCTCTAAAACAGCGTTCATTTCTACCCATAGGGGCCGCCACAAACGCAAACAGCTGCACCATCTGTCGTATAAACTCTGTTTCCCCCGCAGCTTCCTCGTATCCTGAAGGCTGCACCCCACGACTGACAGCCCCTGGGTAGGCAACCTGGCCTGGCGGGGATCTGCGCACCGGAGAGCTCTTTTCTAGTTTATAGTGTACATACCTGCCTGCGAAAGCATGTTCAAGCAAGTTCAACACACACACACACACACACACACACACACACACACACACACACACACACACACACACACACACACACACACACGCGGCACTGCTGTAAGCACTGTACCATGTTTGTGCATGTGAGTAAAAAGGTAAACTAACTTTAACACAATCAAAATTAAGACACATTTAAATGAATACATGCAATTTATTTTGGGAAATGTATTGTTGTAGATATGTGTTATGTTTGATAATATCACAAAATGTTTACATTGCACTTGAACCCTGGCATCCCTATTCTAGGGGAAACGTTCTAGGGTCACAACGCATTGTGTTGTGAGCTTGTAGATCGGCTATTTACGGCGAAGAGGTTTGGTGTAGAGGAAAAAAAGAGCGAACCAAGTACAGAGCTAAAGGTCAAGTTTACTATTGAGGGTTTAAGTGGTTAAATGTCTGAAATTACGCATTTAACATTTATTGATAGAAAAGAAATAAACAATGGACAATCAAAAAAACATAATTAACACAACACTGATGATTACTGATGACACTGTCGCGGTTTTGGGTAGACATTGAAGCGGAGGTAAGATAATTCAGATGCAAGGGATTAATTTACAGATAAACGACGAAGGAAACATTGGGAACAGGCACGAGGAATCACTAAGAAACTAACACTGGGAATTCAGGTTCTAGGAAAAGATACAATGACACAAGAAAAACAAGACTGAACACAGAAACAGAGGAAACCAGGAGACACTAACATACTACAAAATGAAGGTACACAACATAAAAGTAAAACACGAACTAAAACTAGGAAGAAGGAACACTAAAGCACGACAGGAATACAGAAATGACACAGATCGCTTCATCTGTCCCTCAGCAAAGGGGTTCTTGGCCTGAAAAACTTTGAAGACCCCTGGATAGACATTATTGTAAGTGTGAATAAACCCTGCATGTGACCACTGTCAGCTCATCTGTATACTGATCCTGAACCTGTTCCTCAGATGCATATCTGTCATGCAACTACAGTAGACTCACTGTCTCAATAACTAAATAAAACACACAATTAGATTGTTGTTGTTTTTTGTTTTGTTCAGGCTTGACATCAACAGCAGCAGTGGTTAGCGTGTGGAAGCCTGTCAAATATTTGACAGGTTTCCACATGTTTACCATTGCTGGTGCCAGACTGCCAGTGTGTTGTTCTAGTACAGTAAGTTAAGTGTAGGGCCAGAAACATCTTGATGCTATATTGTTTAATAATTAATGCTCAGCCTGTGAATGATCCAAGCACCACCGAATAAGGGCGCTTTCACACTATGGTCCCGGGTGCGCACCCCGGACCACATGGCAGATGTTGTGGTAGTGTGAACGTAGCGAACCGTTCCCCGTAACGCATCACCGTACCGTACCCGAAACCACCTTGGGAGGTAGTCTCGGGTCCGATTGCTGCGGAGTCGGGAACGGAACGCGGCAGTGTGAATCCATCCGTACCAAGAGAAGGAAGTGGACTGCTAATCATATATCATTTATATATTTTTTATAATTACGCATTATTTTAGCTGGGTTATACCTTCTCATAGTTCTACTTGAATGTTGACAAGAAATAATAATCCCGCTAGTGTTTGAGTAGCGCGAGCCGTGAAAAATAATAAACAAAAAACACATGTGTGGCGAACGTATTTATAAGGATAAATACACCAAGGATTAGTCCGTGACGTCATACCAAGGATGCGTCCGTGACGCCAATATCATATTAACAGACGACGTTACATTTCGAGGTTTCAAAGACCAGTGCACACACTGCTTTGGTTGTGTATTGTTGATCTGTTGTTATTATAACTCAAGACAACGTCAGGAACACAGTCAAACTTTATTATTCACTCTAGAGTGACTTTTCTTCTGTGAATGACATTCTATCTCCCAAAGCCCCATAGTCCACAGCGCCCCCATGAGGCACATATTTACCATTACTGTTAAATGAAATGGTCTCGAGTCTTGGCCAGTGTGAATGCTGGCCAGCCAAGCGTACTCGGAAACGGTTTGATTCAAACGGATCCAGTGTGAAGCCGCCCTAAGAGTATACCCAGAGATCACGTGATCACAACAACAAAAATCTAGGCATCTTCCATGTTAAATGATGTATAAAATGTTCTTCGATTTCTGTTGTTTTATAAGAATTTTTCAAAAAACACAAATTCAATGTTTAGGCTATCATTGACATACAAAAGTAGAGAGAAGCAGCTGTGACCTCACCACTCTGATGGACAAGAAATATAATCCTTTTTCAAACAAAGTCCATGTCCTTGTTTAAGTTAATTGCGTTTACCTGTTGTGCTGCTGTGCGCAACAGGGCAGATCCCCGCCAGCCCAGGTTGACCTAGCCAACCTAGTCATAGCAGCCAATTAGAATTAAATCTGCTAAATCTGACTCATATACTGAAAACCATAGGCTATATTGTTGCTGTCGGGTGGAAACTTTCTTGTCCAAAACTGTTCCTTTTTTTAATTATTATTTAAAAACAAATTAAAATGGTGAAAATAGCCAATCTACAAGCTGTAATTATTGATAATTAAGAAATACTTTATTTTAAATAGTGAAAAATCAACTAAAGTCATTATTAGTGCAAGTTCAATCACATTGTTATGAAATGAACTTGTGGGGAAAGTAGGGAGACCGGGGACAAAAGTAACAGGGGGCAAAAGTAACACGCTCAATAATTCTAATTAGGAACACGCTAGAGGGGTGAGACTTCTTGTGCACATGCTCAGTAGGGTCCTCTCTCTGCCTATGGAAGATTAGCATGATCATTTCATCTCAGCAGAAGTTTTCAACAAAAAACAGATTTTTAGGTGTAAACATTTTTGAGTGTACGGTATTTTCCTTCTGCTGTCTAAAGATAAGATGTCAGCTGATTTAAACTTAGATTAATTGTAACTCTATGTTATTGGCCACAAATTAACGTCAGCAGCCTATGCTAGTATAGGTGTTTCTAGCTAAAATATGGGATTTTATCATGGTTGCCCCATCGGGGGCAATTGTAACAAAGTGACCGGGGTCAATTGTAACAATGTGTTTTCAATGCAAGCAGATTTTTTGTCTAGGATTACATACTTTTATGTTAGTAAATGAACATATTTCAATAAATGTCACTACATTTCAAAGTAAAAATACATTTAAATAAAAAATAGACATACATTTGAAAAAACACAATTAAAAAATAAAATAATTTGAATAAAAATACAAAATAATTGTAATTATGTATATAAAACATTTCAAGTAAAAATGCTAAATTATAAAAAATACATATTTCTTAGCGATGTGCTTTTATTTGAGATAAAGTGTGTTAATATGACTTATTTTTACAGTGTTACAATTGCCCCCAACCACTGTTACAACTGCCCCCGTCACGGGGGCAATTGTAACACTGTGACTCATTGCATTCAAATTCATATTTTAGTCTTGTCCTTATTAGTGAAAGCTTAAAAATGGTATTATTAATTAGGGCACATATATATGTTTCTTATAGCAAAAAAATACTAGGATATTTCAAGTCTGTGAATTATGAAGTTAAATACAAAAAGTGTTACTTTTGTCCCCGGTCTACCCTACATCAAATCTCTAATCTGCGAATGCCCCCATGTGATGGCCCCATGTGACCCCTACTTCAGTCAGTGAAGTTCAGGGCTGAACGTGACAAATATTAAGACCAATATGACTGTACAAATATTGGTAATTTGCCAATACATAATTTTGTGAAATAAATGGGTTATATTTGACTGATAGTTATACTATTCTTGTACTATTCAAATTAAATCATCCTTAACCTTCAAGTTAAATTCATTATTTCCATGGACTTAAAAATCATTGTTTTATTTGATGGCGTTCCTGCCTTGGCATTTGGCCTTTGTGCCCTCAAAAAAATTGACAACACCAAAGGACAAGTGGCCTTGCCCCTAAAATTACAAAATTCCAGGCCTGGCCTTAAGTGTGTGTTTATGATATCAAAGCAGCACACATCCAACTAGAAAAAGTGCTCCTCGGAGCACAGGTCTCCGCCAGGTCAGGTAGGTTATTTTGGCATCCTGGTGGCGCTATAATAGGCCAATGTGAAAGGGGTGCCATTTCTTCCTAGGCCCTGCACGGCAATCGGACACTGCATTCATGATTTGAGGCATTTTGTTCTAAAAATGTGTTCTGCTAAATTTGACCTGCTGGTGGCGCCATAACAGGCCAATATTAAAAGGGTGGCATTTGTTCCTCAACATAGTGTGAATGTGCGTGGAAAGTTTCACCGCAATCAGACGCTGCGTTCATGATTTGCGGCATTTTGTTCAAAACAAGCCACTACTGCAAACTTTAGATGTTAATCTTAGCCAATCAGGATGGAATATGAAAAATGAAACAGACCCGTCTTGATCACATGACTATAGAGTTCATGTGTACCGATTTGCGTGAAATTTAGATTAAATGGGAAGGAGTAATGTAAAAAAAATTGTTTTACATAAGTCGGCCTCTTGGTGGCACTATAAAAGGCAGATGTGAAAAATGCAGGGCAAAGGTTTTTCCTTGGCCTCTAGGGAGTGCGTATGCAAAGTTTTATACAGATCGGTGCAGTTATAGGTAAAAACACGAATCGGCCTGTTATAGCGCCACCATGAGGCTGATTTGAATTTTTATGTGGCATTTCGTCCTCGGCATAGTGGGAATGTGCGTGCAGAATTTCAGGGAAATTGCATGCTGTGATCATGATTTGAGGCATTTTGTTCAAAATGGAGCACTCCTGTAAACTTTAGAATCCATTTTTAGCCAATCAGGATGAAATATGAAAAATCTGAAATAGCTGTTTTGTTTAATGACTATAGAGATACTATGTACCGATTTGCGTGATGTTTGACAAAATCTGTAGGAGTACTGTCAAAACATGTGTTTTGGAAAAAGCGACCTCCTGGTGGCGCTATAACAGGCCCATGTGAAACATTTGGGGCATAGGTTCTGAATTGGCATCCAGGGAGTGTGTGTGCACAGTTTCGCTATGATCAAGCCAACGGTGCCGGCGATTAGCTGTTCACAGACGGACACACACACACACGGACACACACACACACAGGGACACACACACACACGGACGGACGGACGGACGGACAGGGGGCAAAACATACTCTCTCGCCATGCCTTTCAGCCTGGCGGAGACAATAATTACACATATACAGCAGGATATGGCATTTGTCGAAAAACAGACAGACCGACACACCTTCCGACAGACGGATTTGGTGCTCTCTCTCTGTGTGTGTGTGTGTGTGTGTGTGTGTGTGTGTGTGTGTGTGTGTGTGTGTGTGTGTGTGTGTGTGTGTGTGTGTGTGTGTGTGCGTGCGTGTGTGTGTGCTTTCTCTCTCTCGCTGTCTGTGTGCGGCACTGTGTGCAGTCTGCTCACTCTCTCTCTCTGTGTGTGTGTGTGTGAGTGTGTGCGTGCGTGCGTGCGTGCGTGCGTGCGTGAGTGCGTGTGTGAATGCGTGCGTGAGTGCATGCGTGC
Source organism: Gymnoscopelus braueri (assembly GCF_963280865.1). Taxonomy (NCBI): domain Eukaryota; kingdom Metazoa; phylum Chordata; class Actinopteri; order Myctophiformes; family Myctophidae; genus Gymnoscopelus; species Gymnoscopelus braueri. Next base: position 33,118,078 of record NC_137626.1, read on the forward strand.
GTGCGCGCGCAGGCAGTGGCACGAGACGTGCATGTGGAAGTTGCATTTCATTTGCATGACAATTATTGACAATTATAGTTATGGCTGATTTATACCTAGTTGCACACCATTGGTTGTAGATCTGCAATTATCGGTATGAGACATGATGCGCAAAAATCTGGCTTCAGGATTTAACTGTCTGTGTGTGAATGCATTGTGTTACCCAGTGACATAAATGGGTTAAAATATTTAATGTCTATGATCCAACTATATGAGAAAACACTTTTAGCAATGACAGGTATGAGTTCAGTTTTATACTATAACGCTGCAGCCTCCCATCTCATGCCAGGCAGCTGAAGTTATTATTTAATTAAAGGTAACTTTAGCATTTAACTAAAGGCTTTATATGCTTGTAGGTTTGGATTGGAAGTGAAGCTGCTTCCTCTGGTTTACTGAAAAGAGGAACATTAGCCTGCACAGTAGAAAGAAAGAAAATTAGAGTGAGGCTAGTTTCTTCAGAGTGATTTAAGAGATTAAAGTAATCACTCTTACTGGAAGATTGGAAGCCATACAGTTCAACAACACTGTGGAAGTGCGATGAAAAACCGAGTTTATCAGATGTGTATAGTCACGCGCTACCATGCTACAGTGTGGGTAGACATAATTTTGTGTGTGAATACACCATTCATGTGACCAGCATGTCAGCTCATCTTTTTGTGTTCCTGAACCATGTTCCTATCAGGTGTATAGATGTCATGCTGTCTCACAAACGGTCTCAATAACAAAACTAGAAAAAGTGCTCCTCGGAGCACAGGTCTCCGCCAGGTCTGGTAGGTTATTGTGGCCTCCTGGTGGCGCTATAATAGGCCAATGTGAAAAGGGTGCCATTTCTTATTAGGCCTTGCACGGCAATCGGACACTGCATTCATGGCTTGAGGCCATTAAAGGCCTTTAAACCTGCTGGTGGCGCTATAACAGGCCAATGTTAAAAGGGTGGCATTTGTTCCTCAACATAGTGTGAAGGTGCGTGCAAAGTTTGACCCCAATCGGACGGTACGTTCATGATTTGCGGAATTTTGTTCAAAACAAGCCACTACTGCAAACTTTAGATGTCAATCTTACCCAATGAGAATGGAATATGAAAAATCAAACACATCCGTCTTCATGACATGACTATGGAGATCATGTGTACAGATTTGTGTGAAATTTGGATAAAATCGGAAGGAGTAATATAAAAAAAATGTTTTACGTAGGTCGGCCTCCTGGTGGCGCTATAAAAGGCAGATGTGAAAAATGCAGGGCAAAGGTTTTTCCTTGACCTCTAGGGAGTGTGCATACAAAGTTTTACACAGATCGGTGCAGTTATAGGTGCAAACATGAATTGGCCTGTTATAGCGCCACCATGAGTCTGATTTGAAAATTTTGCATGCTGTGTTCATGATTTGAGGCATTTTGTTCAAAACGGAGTATTCCTGCAAACTTTGGAAGCCATTTTTTTTGCCAATCAGGATGGAATATGAAAAATCTGAACTACAGGTTTGGTTTAATGACTATAGAGATACTGTGTACCGATTTGCGGGATTTTTGGACAAAATCTGTAGGAGTACTGTCAAAAAATATGTTTTGCACAAATTGGCCTCCTGGTGGCGCTATAAAAGGCCCATGTGAAAAATGTGCGGCAGAGGTTCTGAATTGGCATCCAGGGAGTGCGTGTGCACAGTTTCGCTGCGATCAAGCCAACGGTGCCGGAGATTAGCTGTTCACAGACAGACACACGGACGGACGGACACACACACACGGACGGACGGACAGGGGGTAAAACATACTCTCTCGCCATGCCTTTCGGCCTGGCGGAGACAATACGCCAAAATATTATTGTCTCCGTCCGTCCGTGTGTCTGTCTGTGAACAGCTAATCTCTGACACCGTTGGCTTGATCGCAGCGAAACTGTGCACACACACTCCCTGGATGCCAATTCAGAACCTTTGCCCCAATTTTTCACATGGGCCTGTTATAGCGCCACCAGGAGGCCGCTTTTTCTAAAACATTTTTTTTGACAGTACCTTTACAGATGTTGTCCAAACATCACGCAAATCAGTACACAGTATCTCTATAGTCATTAAACCAAACCTGTAGTTCAGATTTTTCATATTCCATCCTGATAGGCTAAAAATGGCTTCCAAAGTTTGCAGGAGTGCTCCGTTTTGAACAAAATGCCTCAAATCATGATCACAGCATGCAATTTCCCTGAAATTCGGCACGCACATTCCCACTATGCCGAGGAACAAATGCCACTTCAAATGTTTTAAATCAGCCTCATGGTGGCGCTATAACTGTATAAAACTTTGTATGCGCACTCCCTAGAGGTCAAGGAAAAACCTTTGCCCTGCATTTTTCACATCTGCCTTTTATAGCGCCACCAAGAGGCCGACTTATGTAAAAAAAAAATTAAATATTACTCCTTCCCATTTTATCCAAATTTCACACAAATCGGTACACATGATCTCTTTAGTCATGTGATCAAGACGGATCTGTTAGATTTTTCATATTCCATCCTGATTGGCTAAGATGAACATCTAAAGTTTGCAGTATAGTGCCTTGTTTGGAACAAAATGCCGCAAATCATGAACGCAGAGTCTGATTGCGGTGAAACTCTCCACGCACATTCACACTATGCTGAGGAACAAATGACACCCTTTTAACATTGGCCTGTTGTAGCGCCACCGGCAGGTCAAATTTTGCAAAACACATTTTTAGAACAAAATGCCTCAAATCATGAATGCAGTGTCCGATTGCCGTGCACGGCCTAGGAAGAAATGGCACCCTTTTCACATTGGCCTATTATAGTGCCACCAGGAGGCCAAAATAACCTACCTGACCCGGTGGAGACCTGTGCTCCGAGGAGCACTTTTTCTAGTTTCGGATTATTTTCACTTCTCATGATACCACATAAAAGAGTGGAAGTTACTAGGCTGTATAATACAAAGTACTATTATGGTATGTCTGCCTGTACACACCCTTGACAGTGTGTTCTAGACTTCTAGAAAACACAACAGGCCTTAACAGCAGCTGTGGTTAGCGTGTGGAAACATGTCAAATATTTGTACATGTTTATCATTGCTGGCATACAATGCAGGTGTAGAATACTGTATCTGCAGGTCACTGTGTTCGCTGTTCGTGGAAAATAACTTTTTTTATTTCAGTTGAAGCCAATTCAATACAAAATAATAATTTGCTGAAAACATTGTTATGCTTGCAGTGTTGACATTAGCAGTATAACCATGTACTGTACAATTGCATATTTTGCTACAGTAGAACAACAACCTGTTGGGTTTTTAAAAATATATATTTTTCATTAATACTTTATTGCAGGTTCGTACATTGTATGTGATCGATTTCATCCAATTATCTTACAAGTTTTCTTCACTTGTTTAATTCATCCTGCATAACAACCTGTTGTTAATGGAATATAAAAGGAATTATTTGACTGCTCGGCATCATCTGATCTTGCCACCTTCCCCTCAGAATGTGGTTGGTCAGTGTGTGTGTGTGTGTGTGTGTGTGTGTGTGTGTGTGTGTGTGTGTGTGTGTGCGTGTGCGTGCGTGCCTGTCTGTCTGTCTGTCTGTCTGTCTGTCTGTCTGTCTGTCTGTCTGTCTGTCTGTCTGTCTGTCTGTCTGTCCATCCGTCTGTATGTGTAATATGTGAACATGTGGTGAAAATAGGCAAATGTCCTGTTAAAATGGCAGATCTGTGTGATGTGAGCTTGTAGATCAGCTTTTTGGCAATGAGGCTAAAATAAAAGGAGGGGGCCCAGTTCCTACAGTATGTGTACAGTAGATACAGTATGTTCCACCTCAAGGTGAAAGGCAAGGGTGTTCTGAGTGTAAAATCAGTCTACAGTCCCCCCTCACCTGGGATTCGAGGTCATTGTCAGCCAGCTGTAGGTCAAAGTAGTCCGTCTCAGTTAGTTCTACATGGTTGAGGAGGACTAGATCCATCAGCATGCTGTACCTTCATCCTGTTTCTGGAGAACAATGTCATCATCACCTAGTATAATAGACATACAGTAGAAGACATGACTACCAAGAACATGCTCAATAAGATACGACACTTGTAAAATATCTACACCATATGTGCACACAGGGGCACAGATTGGGGCTTGGACCCCTGCCCGGCTGGCCTTTGACATCAGTGTATTTTTGGGTGGTCCAAAAAGACACTGAATGAGAAAACAGTGGGCAAGAGTGATTCCATGCATCTTGAGACAAACACTTGTACTTCCTCTTAGAAACTAGGCTTATTCAAGTAAAGAACAGTTTCACAGAGTCAAAGCCACCATCCATAACAATCTACAGCTGCTGTATGTCTGTGTCACTGTTGTACTGAAGTACATTTGAAGGTTACTGACACTGCTACTGTGGGTTCAGCTGGTGTGACGTTCAGGTCTCGTTCTATGCTTCATATTACGCACTGCCTCATTCTTTATTTGTTTTCCACTTTACTTTTGCTTGCATCATAGTGCTTCTCAAAGTAGAGGTAGAGAGGCCACCTGGGAAACAGAACATCCCAGGTTTGACACAGCAAGAGCAAGACACAGTGGTGCGCGCAGACATTTTGAGGGTTGGGTGCTCAAGTGAAACAAAAGGGCACCTTGTGCGGCACGTGGAACCTAACTGTTAACGTTCATGATACAAATGTAGTGGAGTCAAAAGTACAATATTTGTCTTTTAAATGTAGTGGAGTCATGTGCTGGTACTCCAAAAATGTACTGAATGTCACTTTTAACCGTGATTGTACCTGCTTTAATTGAGTTGGTTGACTTGCTTTGTGTTCTGTTTTTAACACATCAAGTGCCAGAGGTTTTTTAAAACAGGGTACATCCAGTGCCAGCGCTTCTTACCGTTTACGCTGATCTGTTTAGAGCTGTAGAAGCCACGACGAGGTTCCGGATGTAAACAAAGTCTAACGACTGGAACAATAATATTTCTAACGCGATCCGCCATTGCAGAGTGATCACCCGTCGAAAATGGCTCGTTTTCACCAGGGTAAAAAGATATGGAGATATGGACCTTTTTCTCAAGATCATTGGAGCGGACGGGGTCACATCCGTCCATTCCATTTTACAGGGTCTGCGGATCATTCCTAAGTTGCGTTAGAGCGCCCCATGTGGAAAAAAACGTTAACTTAAAATTAACACACGTAGATCTGCGGTTATGGCACTCGACGGGTGTATTTGCAAAACCATAGATCTCTGTGTTTGGCACTCAATGTGTTAAGTTATTTATTTTACTCTGATTGTAAAATGTAATGTAATGTAATGGATGTAATGGATTTGGATTGTGTCTATTTTGTAATCGTGGCTACATTGGAAATGAGGGCTTGCCCCTCAACTGCACTCCCGGGTAAAAATAAAGGTGATGATGATGATGATGATGATGATACTCAAGTAAATGTACTTAGTTACTGTCCACCACTGGTACTTGTAATTTCTCCTCAAGTTAACTCACTAACCTTATCAAGACATTCTTACTCTCTCTCTCCTCCTCAATACTATTTTAAATCTGACCAGTGTCTTAAAATATTTGATCATGAGATCATTTTCAAGGAATTTCTAATTGATGCAACATCAATGCAACATAGAGGAATTAGATAGATCCACTTACAGACTATTAAAGGAACACTTTCACACATTTTCAACCTTACCTCCGTATAATTGGTCCTCACTAATCCCAATTATGATATGGCACAATTTCTATCTACTCACTCAGTCTCTCATTGGTGGGCTGCGGACATCAGAAACCTGCTTACCAGTGACATCATCAATGGGGATTCCGAGCCAATAGAAACTACATCCTTTCTCTTCCTGGAAGGTTAGCATGCTGAAATAGAAGCCATTGTTGTTGCATTAATAACAATTATTGTTACATTTTTATCCCACAATTTTGTAACCCCATTTTTTACACCCAGTGCCAATTGTCTATGTACTCCTGGGCACTACCTTCCCTCTGCCAACCTAGGGAGGCCAGGGCCAAGCTCATGCCTCCTTCAATGCATGAGAGCCAACTGACCTTCTTATCTAGCCTCGCGTGGCCAGACAATATCACACGACACACTGCGTGGATATTAGTCTGGTCCCTATCAACGATACGTTTTTTTCCAAGGGGCGGTTTCAAAAAGATCCAAACGGACTCTATTGGTTAGACCTAAACCAATCAGAGCAGTGCTTCCTTGTTCACGAACTAATCAGAGCAGTGCTTCCTTGTACGTCATTGCTCCAAATAAGGTGATAAGCCCGCCCACATTTGGATACTGGGCCCTGGTTGGCTCCACACCACTGCGGAGGGAGAGAAATGGAATCTCTATGGAGGGGGGCCAGACCTAATCTGCCGAGGGCTAAAGTGCGATGCGATTTTGCAAAGGCAGATTCGGCTGGAACCAGGCTACTTCTTATCACCTGACAGGGGAGAGTTTCCCTGGTTGGACGCGTGGAAGGAACACGTTATTCCAACCAGTTCCTTTCCCCTCCATCAGGCGCCCCGGCTGGCCAGGGGGAGGCTGTATTAATAATAACAATTAAAATACAAAGCTTTAAATCTAGTTTGAAATGGCCAAACCGGCCTACTGATGATGTCACTGGTAGGCAGGTTTCTGAACTGTACACAGCCCTACTGAGAAACAGAGTGAATACACAGAAATGGTGCCATCTTATAATGAGCATTAGTGAGGACCAATTATATGAACATAGGTTGAAAATGGTTGAGGAGGTCCTTTAAGTGTATATAGTGGTCAGTTGCATTCTGTTGACTCTAGAATGATATAGAATTCATAAAACAGAGGACACACACGGCAGAGGGGAAAGTCCTCCTCTTTCTCCTCCCTTCCTTCTCAGTTCACTTCTTACACGCATTAGAAGGCTGACTGAGTCTTTGTTAAAGTATAGAGAACCAAACCTTCAGCGAGGTGGCTATACTGACAACACAGCGAGATTACTGACAACACAGCGAGATTACTGACAACACAGAGAGGTACTGTAACTAACATTGTACATGCATGTACACTGGATTATTCTACAATTCTAAACCAAAGTATATTTGAACGTTTGTGAATCAAGTGTTAAAGACATGAAAACATGCAGCTTAAGGTCCTTACTGTACACAGAGGTACTGTACACAGAGGTACTGTACACAGAGGTTTTTTATTTACTTTTGGTGATTAATTCGCCCAAAATACATATTTTTAGAACACTTGTTTGTGGCATGCAGACATCATGTGAAATATTATTCACTGATAAGGCAACATAATTATTTTTGTGAAAAATCATGCTCTTGGGGTCTAAGTACCTTTAAGGTCCTTACACACCAGGAGTGGGACAAATAAAATCAAATAAAAATGTGTAAAAATATTTAGCATCAAACTATTCATGGGGTGATGCCTCATACAGGTTGATGCTTTTATCTGTAAAGAAAAAATACCTTGTTTTTGTCTGTGTGGATGTAGGCTACTCATGACACAAATAAGCGTTCTAATGGTACAAAATAAATACTTGTGGCGTGTAAGGACCTATAGACTGAAAACCTGACAAAACTATTTTGTGTGTTAAATATTAATTCATGCTTAATTCACCTTTTAAATAAATAAAAATTACTATGGTGTAAAAATATGAACTTGAATGTAGTCGCTGTAAATCGCTCTGGATTCAGAGTGTCTGCTAAATGCCTAAATTGTAAATTCTAAATTGTAGTCTACTCAAGGCAGGTTATTTGCTTTATTTTTTGTGAGACTGTTGACAAAAACAAAAATCTATGATTTATTTTTTCACATAATCTCAGTTTCTATGTCAGGTTTTATAGACACAGAATTATATTATTATTATTATTATTATTATTATTATTAGTAGTAGTAGTAGTAGTAGTAGTAGTAGTAGTAGTAGTATTTAATTCAGTGTTCCTCCATTTTAACACTTTTTTCTACACACATTTTCTATAACAAACTGCACAGTTAAATATTAGGCTTGGGCAGAATCTATTTTCATATCTTCATACCTTCCTGACATTTCACTGGGTTTTATGATATATGACAGTATGTGAAGGAGAATGCTACGCAGGCACACCAAAGTCCTTATAGTGGTGCCGGCCCACGGCAGAATAACCAAAATAGTATTCTTCAAGAGACAAGAAGGTGGCCACACACACTGGTAGCCAAAGGGCCTGTATTTTATTTTTGGACGCAGAGTATAAAGAAATCAACGTTTTGGCAGGTAACTGCGTTCTTCAGGTTATGAATATGAATATGACAGTATGTGTACAGAAAAAACAAAGAAAAACAAGGGATTACAGCCGCTAGTGCCAGGGTGTGTGCCAGCTAGGGATGCTGATGCTTTCAGAATTTGATACTAATAAGTAGGGCTGGGACTCGATTTAAAAAAAAAATCTAATTAATTAGAGGCTTTGTAATGAATTAATTGAAATGAATCGCATGTTTAATCGCATATCAATATTTGTCCTGTGAAGCAATTTATTTTCAGATAAAACAGATTTAGGTATTGAATCTATGACTGAATACATAAGTTTAAGCAACCAAAATATAGTTGTTTTTTTATCAAGGTGGTACTAAACAGATCAGTGCAAGTTTTACCTTAATGTTAATCTAAATTTCCCATCCACCGGGCCAAGCAAAGCAGTCTAATCGGCTTCTTCTCCCATTGGGGTTTGTTGTCTGTTGGTTGGTGCACTGGTATGATCGCTACACCTGAAACTTGTTCAGTGAGAAAGGTTCCGTGGTGCAAAAACTAAGCGCGATTGCAAAGTTTAACATGTTTTATTAAACTCTGGCAGGGGTTGGGGGAAGGAAGACAACCGGGGGCAATGGGACGGATGGACGGACGGATGGACGGGGGGGGGGGACCAGTAGACGTGGCGTCTGGTCCAAGAAGGGTAGGCGTGCCCATGGGTCCAGTCCAAGTCCAAAACCGACCTGGCTGAAGTACAAAAGGGGTTCGGTGAAGATAAATCTTTGTACAGTCGGGGTCAGAATCAAAATACAAACAGGCTGGTTAAGCTAATGACAATCAAGTTTTATGTGCAGGCAGAGAATAAAGGGAAGAGCAGCCAATAAATGCTGTGGCTACTCAGTGGAAACAGGCAAAGGTGTGGAATTAGGCACAGGTGTGTGGAGACGCGAGCTCCCAACATGGGCGTGACAGTAAAACATCATAAAGCACTTTATTCTCATCGTCACACACAGTACATTCTGAAAACTAAGTTGTGAAATGTGGGACTTTATTTCACAACATATATTTAGAATTTGACTGGATTTCAGTTAGACACTTGGAACACAGGAATAACCAGGAATAACCATTTATTGTAATTTTATTGCATTCAGATTGGCGGTGTGACTCTGCTCCTGTGATACTACAGATTATATGCCCAAGCATGACAAATAATCTGAGATCACTATAACCCCCCCCCCCCCCCCCCCCCCCAGAAGCAGAGCCTAAAATACAGAGATATTACACTGATTATTTGGTCAACAATATTACAGACAAAAACAGTAAAGTAGGCTTACATAAAGTTTAGAAACGTGCATACTGCCTACCAGTGACATCATCGATGGGGAATCCAAGCTAATAGAATCAGCAGGCTTTCTATAACTGGAAAGTTAGCATGCCATAATGGAAGTCATTGTTCTCGTGTTAGACGTACTTAGACTTAGATTTAGTTCCTCCCGTTCCTATTGGAACATTACCCTCCATCCGCTCCGGTCCCTTGTGACCCTTCATTTTTTTTCATATATATATATTTTTTGGTTGACCCTTCTTGCACCATGCCAGCTGACACCCATCTCGTTTAGGTCTTCCTTAAACGTATGTCTCCACGTCTTTTTCGGCCTCCCTCTCTTCCTATTGCCGCCTTCTGGCACCGAGTCCATACTCTTGGCAGTCGGAGTACATGTCCATCCAGGATACTGGTGAATCATGACCATAAAACATTTGATTATGTGTCAAAAAATATTCTACCATTTGTTTTGAAGTTTTCAAATATGTTTTGACACAGAATCAAATGTTTTATGGTCATGATTCACCACCAGTATCCTGGATGGCTTGGTTCCTGGCTTAAAATAATGAATATGAAGATTGTATGGGCTTTCGATCTGTGGCACCACAAAATGGCCACCACTGCTATGCCCTATACAGTACACAGAAGGTGCAGGGGCACCCAGAAAGGACAGCACAACTAAGTATGCAGTCTTTTATGAGCAGAGGCAATTATTGAGACTGTTGGGGGACCCTGCTGACTGACTTGAATGAGCCCTCATAACAGAGGGGGTCTGTATATGGAGGCCTGATTCGTTTTAATTTAATTAGTAGACCTACAAACCAACTACCAATTACAGTCTCCGATATTCGAATACTGGGCCCTGATTGGTTACCCCCGTCTTCTGGAGCAGGAAATGGATTCTCTATGAAGCGGTGCCAGCATAGACATATAAAGGTAGACGCCTCCTTTGGCTCTGAAGCGTCGGCATCTCGGACGCACTTCCGCTTCCTCTATGCTTCTGGGGGGGAAGCTGGAAACTTCCGTGTGCGTCACAGAAGGGGGCGTTCAGTAGGCCAATCAGAGGCAGGTGGGGCGGGTCTTTTCTTAAGAGGCAGCCGCGCAGCAACTAGTCAGTTAGACGCGCTGTGATTGGCCAGTTGTTAACGTGATGTGATTGGTCAGTAGTCAAACAGCCCCGCGGAAGAGCCTTGTATTGAGAGACCAGTCGTTACAATGAACTGCAGAGGCCAATGAGGTATCTAGGTTTCTATATCTATGGGTGCCAGACCCAAATCTTTTTGCACTGGCAGATTCGTCTGGTCCCAGGCTACTAGAACAGTGGATATCAGTCTGTCCTATATTCTAGAGCAGTGTTTCCCAAACTTTTTAGCTCAAAACCCAAAAGAGAAATTAGACGTTTGCCCGGGACCCAAACTAGTGAAAAAAGCAGATCTACAAGCTCACAATGCGTCGGGTTGCAGCCGCTAGTGCCAGGGTGTGTGCCAGCTAGGGATTCTGATGCTTTTGGACTTTGATACTAATAAACATGTTGAAACAGTTTATTTAATCATGTACTCATTTTATAATCTGTAACTCGAATGTCTATAAACTCAGGATGGAGAACATGGTGGGATAAGAAATGTTTTTAATGATGGTTTAATCCATATTATCTATCAAAACTATTAACATTCATGACTCTCTGTACCAAACAGTTCACTTTGATAGTGGTTAATATGTTGGCTTTCAACGCGGGAGGGGGAGGGAGGTACGTAGGGGGACGTAGAGAGAGACCCAGGTTCGAATCAGGACACCAAACTCAAAAAGCAGGGACAGGAGGCAGATGCAAAGTTTAACATGTTTTATTCAACTCTGGCAGGCGTTGGGGGGAAGGAAGACAACCAGGGGCAATGGGACAAGGCAGAATAGTTGTCAAAGGAGCAAGCGTGGGTAAAAGATCTGGGGGGGGGGGGAGGCTGTCCACGTGGCGTCTGGTCCAAGAAGGGTCCAAAACACAGGTGGTCCGTCCGACCTGGCTGAAGTACAAAAGGGGTTCGACGAAGATAAATCATTGTACAGTCAGGGGTCAGAATCAAAATACAAACAGGCAGAATAAACAGATTGAATCTCAGGTTCTTGGCTGGTTAAGATAATGACAATCAGGTTTTATGATAATCATGTTTACACAATCATGTTTCACCTCTGTTTTCTGGACTGGTTGGTAGACGTCCGAGCAACTACATCATCAATGGTGACTGTATTGTTCCCGGATGGTTCGACGGATGGTAATGTATTTAACAGAGGACTCAAATTATGGTTGAAATCAAATCAACTGTGCTCACATGTATAGTTACTGACTGGTTATCTGAATGATTATGTCTACTTTTGTTTCACAAGTTAATGTATTGGGTCTGATTTTGATGATGTTAATTATTACATATTTATTTGTACTTGATTGGGTTTTAGACTAGTGTTATTTTAGAAAAGCCTCCTGTGGACAGATCGTGCTGTATACACTTTAAACAATGCATCTGGTTCGTCCAATGTGATCGTGATGTCCATGTCAAATAAATAAACATAACGTAAAACAACATAACATAACATGATGAATATGAAATATGAAGGAAAAAAAATGTATATGACAAACATTCATTGTAGGATGTCTACCAGGTACTGTGGGTAGTAAGTATGGTACATGTTCATCTTTGTTGTCGTCCTGTCAGGATCAGGAGAGACCAGAGTCCACACAGCTGTCTCAGTGAAGAATGACCACTAAGCAGACAGATATCCCATTAAAGTGTTGTGTAGAGCCATGAAGGTCACAGTTATGACAGGCCATATAGGAATAAACCATCATAAAAAAAAATCTGGTCCCGCCATGTTCTCGATCCTGGGTTTAGACATTTTGAGATATGATAATGATTATACGATTAAATGACCTGTTGCAACATGTTGTTTATTAGTATCAAAGTTTAGGCATCAGCATCCATGGCACGCTCTGGCACTTGCTTTGAACTGCTGTAACCCCCCCCCCCCTCCTGTTTTCTTGTATTTAATTTGTGTAATGTTTTTGTTTTCCTTGTTGATTTATTCTTTCAGTTTTTGTTCTATAGTCATTGACCTGTATAGCTCCTTGGTAGACCATGGTCGTTTTAAATAAAGTTTGAGTTGAGTTCAGAGATATATACATATCAAATCAGACTAACCTTCAACACAACAGTACAATATATGACAGGAAAATCTAAGGTCAGGTGTTTTATTGTTAGTGTGAACAGTTCATGTTAACCATTAACTATTATCTACACTGCAGTGAACTAAAGGCCCAACGCATAAAGACTCTCACATTTAATATGTTTATCTTTGTACTTTATAGTATCAAGGCAGTATCAAGGTACTTGTTTTCAGATTGTGTTCAGAAATCCTGTTCCTCCACCATGAATATAATAAGAAGTGTTATTTCCTATCTATTCACTATTCTACGGACAATAGGTATTTAAACTAAAGTTTTCTGTGGTTGGTTTATTGTCTCCGCCAGGACGAAAGGCATGGCGGCGAGTATGTTTTACCCCCTGTCCGTCTGTCCGTCCGTCTGTCCGTCTGTTCGTCCGTCTGTCCGTCCGTCTGTGGACAGCTAATCTCCCGCACCGTTGGCTTGATCGCAGCGAAACTGTGCACACACACTCCCTGAATGCCAATTCACAACCTCTGCCCCAATTTTTTCACATGACCCTGTTATAGCGCCACCAGGAGGCCGCTTTTTGCAACAACAAAGTACTCCTACAGATTTTGTCCAAACATCACGCAAATCGGTACACAGTATCTCTATAGTCATTAAACGAAACAGGTCTTTCAGATTATTCATATTCCATCCTGATTGGCTAAAAATGGCTTCCAAAATTTGAACAAAATGCCTCAAATCATGAACACAGCATGCAATTTCTGTGAAACTTTGCACGCACATTCCCACTATATGCCGAGGAAGAAATGCCACTTGAGATTTTTTTAATCAGCCTCATGGTGGCACTATAACAGCCCGATTCGTGTTTTAACCTATAACTGCACCAATCTGTGTAAAACTTTGTATGCACACTCCCTAGAGGTCAAGGAAAAACCTTTGCCCTGCATTTTTCTCATCTGCCTTTTATAGCGACACCAGGAGGCCGACTTATGTAAAACATATTTCTTTACATTACCCCTTCCAATTTTATCAAAATTTCACACAAATCGGTACACATGATCTCTATAGTCATGTGACCAAGACAGATCTGTTTAATTTTTCATATTCGATCCCGATTGGCTAAGATTCACATCTAAAGTTTGCAGGAGTGGCCCGTTTTTAACAAAATGCCGCAAATCATGAACGCAACAGATCTAATTTAGCAAAACAATTTTTTTTTAACAAAATGCCTCAAATCATGAATGCAGTGTGATTGCCGTGCAAGGCCTAAGAAGAAATGGCACCCTTTTCACATTGGCCTATTATAGCGCCAGCAGGAGGCCACAATAGCCTACCTGACCTGGCGGAGACCTGTGCTCCGAGGAGCACTTTTTCTTGTTTATCTTTATTTTCTTTTTAAGGATCTACACCATGGATTTAAAAAATAATAATAATATTTAATATCATATTGTTTATGTCCCTCAAACATTTTTCAAAAGGTTTGAGCCTAAATCAAGCCTCAGATATACTCATTCCAACTAACTTCTCTTTGGCTTATAAAGCACTTTCACCTGCAATACCACATTGTCCTGTTTGGCACGGGGCGCTATTGAGCCAGTTTGTATGCATGTTATCTCCTGGTTCTGTGTGGAAAAAGTTAAAAAATAAATATATATATATATATATATATTTTTTTGGTTGGAACTGAAAAACGGGAGGTATTTTACCCTGACGTGACGTCACGTCAGGGACCAAATCAATTTGGCCTGTTTTGAGACCAATTTACAGAAAACCCCAGATTTGCTGTGAAAGCCTGAGTGTTCAAACTGGGGTATTTTTGGGGATAGAAGAGAGGTAGGGGAGACCAAAAACACACAAAAAATAAGAAAAAGTAAAAATTCATGGTGTAGTCCCTTTAAAATTTCATAAACTTTCAAATAAATTTAACATCTAACTTTTAGAAAATAGTACAAGCTCATAGAATGAAAATAAAAGATTTACAAGCTGGATTGTACTGTAGATCAGCTATTTTAACTATTAAATTGGGCTTCAATGGTTAATTGATCATGTATTTTATAAGTTTGGGTTTCAATAGAAAGACACCACAGGCAGAAAGAATGAGACAACCAGGTGCTCACCTGAGACGCACAAGTCAACAAAGTTACAATTGTAAAAGTTGCTCCAGGATCAGACGGGATAAGACAACAGATAAAAAAATGGGAGATCGGGGCACTCAAGAGTTAAAAAAGGTTTGAGTGTGTACACCTCCTACCTGCCGTGCCAACCCCAACTATCGCGATGCTCGATTCATTGTTGAATGTCTACCAGGTACTGTGGGTAGTAATAATGGTACATGTTCATCTTTTTTGTCGTCCTGTCAGGGTCCATCAGGAGAGACCAGAGTCCCCACATCTGTCTCCGTGAAGAATGACCACTCTATGAATGAACACTATCTTCAAAGGTGGACAGCACTCTATTGAGGAAGGTAAGGTCAGAATGTGAAAGGGAAAATAGCTATTCCTGAAATACCATGTTTTTAGTAATTGCCAAGCTGATTTCAGATATTTAGTTAAAAACTGAGATGTTCACTGATTATTTGGTCAACACTATTACGGACAAAAACAGTAAAGTAGGCCTACATAACATGCATACTGCCTACCAGTGACATCATCGATGGGGAATCCAAGCTAATAGAATCTGCAGGCTTTATATTCCTGGAAAGTTAGTATGCTATAATGGAAGCCATTTGTTCTGGTGTTAGACTTACTTAGACTTAGTTCCTCCAGTTGCTAATGGAACATTGGGCGACGAGTCCCTTCCATCTGCTCCGGTCCCTGGCGACCCTTCTTGCACCATGCCAGCTGACACCCATCTTGGTTAGGTCTTCCTTAAACGTATGTCTCCACGTCTTCTTTGGCCTCCTTCTCTTCCTCCTGCCGCCCTCTGGCACCCAGTCCATTACCACACTTGCTGGTCATTCTCTTGGCAGGCGGAGTACATGTCCATCTAGGATCGTGGTGAATCATGGCCATAAAACATTTGATTCCAAAAATATTTTACCCTTTGTTTTGCAGTTTTCAAATGTTTTTTGACACAGAATCAAATGTTTTATGCTCATGATTTAACAGGATCCTGGATGGCTTGGGTGCAGGGGGCCTTGGGCATCCAGAAAGGACAGCAAAACTAAGTCTGCAGTCTTTTATTAGCAGAGGTAATTATTGAGAGTGTTGGGACCCTGCTGACTGACTTGAATGAGCCCTCATGCCAGGGGGGCTTTGTGGAGGCCTAATTCATTTAGATTTATAGTGGTCGGGCTCTAGAACAATGGATATCAGTCTGTCCAATATTCTAGAGCAGTGTTTCCCAAACTTTTTTAGCTCAAGATCCAAAAGAGAAATTAGACGTTTGCCCGGGACCCAAACTAGTGAAAAATAGCAGATCTACAAACTCACATCGTGTCGCTTCGAGCCGCGTTGTGAGCTTCTGGATCTGCTATTTTCACTACTTACGTAATATGGGGGTTATCAAACAGCTGGAGGTCCAAATAAAGCATCCACTGAGATGCAGCCACTCTGTAATAGTAAACATAGTTTTGTGAATCTTACCTATTAATGTTATGGAAATTGTGACTGTAGAGAGGCATGGGATTTAATGTCAGTCTTCAATTTTGTCTAATTATTTAGCTTAACTTTTGAGCAATGTTTAGCTTCAGGTTACTGCTTGCTAGTTAAAGCTGCAGTGTAGAAGAGAAAAGTAAAATGTTCCTCTTCTACCCAGGATTTGAACCCAGTTTCCTGCACAAGTGCTGACATTTTTACCATTGAGCTAAAAGAGCTTGCCTGCTTGCTAAAGGGATGTATTTAATCTTGACCATCAGGTCAAACTCTGTGTCAGATCCTGTGTCCATGTGAGACATGACCTTTGACACGATCTAAATGTCTCTAAGAGCAGGGAGACGAAGTACAACCACCCCAGTTATATTGTATTAACATACTCTACCGTACAGATTGGACAACATTACATTTAATTCATTACAAAAAAGTGACATAATGCCGCTTTAACTGAAATATATTCTGTCATATAAAATACATTCACCCTTATAATCAGAACTGACCTAATATCATGTATAGTCCTTTGTCTCAGACAGTAAAATATGATCAGTATATCGCATTAGTGTGCAAGATGCTGACAATCATCAATTCTACTGAATTCACCATTTGATTGATTGAATACTTTATTTAGAAAAGACATGGAAGTACAATTCACAATACAAGGTCCTCTAAAATGGACGCTCATAAAAGCACAATGGCTTATTTAAAATGAGATCCCCAAAATACCCACCATTTAAAACCTTCTATATAGTAAACTATTACTGAGTTGACTGGGGTCCCCCAGGGCTGCCTTTTCCCCTGTACTCCAAATCACTTTGCCAAAAATAGCTGATCTATTAGCTCATAGCATGCCACAATGTGATGTGTTGTGTTGTGAGCTTGTAGATCGGCTATTTTGGGTGAATGTTCCCCTTAGAATAGGGATGCTTTTTTTTTTGTATTATTCTCATCTCTCCACTCTTGCCTGTACCTCCTCATCTGTTATGTTTGCCACTGTTGCTGGTATGACGTCTGTCTGTCTGTCTGTCTGTCTGTCTGTCTGTCTGTCTGTCTGTCTGTCTGTCTGTCTGTCTGTCTGTCTGTCTGTCTGTCTGTCTGTCTGTCTGGCTGGCTGTCTGGCTGGCTGAATGGCTGGCTAGCTGGCTGGCTGGCTGGCTGAACTCCAATGTCCACTGTACAATCCTTAGTTTTTGCCAGACCCAAGGGGTCGGTCGGGCTTACATGAGGCTTTGTATCGGTTTCATCCATACATGGGCTGGGGCCATTTGTCCTCCGGCCCCAGCCAAAAAAGTCTGTCCCCCTTTCGTCCATACATGGGTATACACAGGCTGACACGTCATGTGAAGTCCGGCTTAGCCGTGACGTAGTGCATGTTTTGTACCTGTTTCCTCCATGTATGGAGGCTTTGTACCATGAGGCTTTGTACCTGTTTCGTCCATACATGGGCAGGGGCCATTTGTCCTCCGGCCCCAGCCAAAAAAAAGTTTGTGACGTCCCCTTTCGTCACGAACTATTCATGACATCATGAACTTCAGTTATAAAGTGGTTTGTAGGTGTGTTACATACTAGGACTTCATTTTGGGTCTGGCAGAATCAGGTCTCCTGGTCTTGTTATTTAACTCTGAGGGGGTACAAATAGAACTAAATGGACCCGGGAGGGCATCACTGAGCCAGCTCTGTCTCTCTGTCTGCTGGTGTACTTCCTGTCAATCAAAAACGTACATGTGTGACATGTCAACAAGCCCCGATGGTAATCATAAATCATGATGTCAATCACCTGTGTGATTCCCAAAGCCCATATGACACACACACGCACACACGCACACACGTACACACGTACGCACGTACGCACACGCACACACACACAAACACAGTGAGTTGAATGTTTTTCATATCAGGGTATCAGTGCCGCATTGCCAAGTCTGCTTATTATAAGCGAGTTAAAGCGACTTAAGGCTTGTTTTCCTGCTTGTAAATACTGGTAGTTCCGGGTTGCAATTTTTTTTGTTAGTTGCTTATTTGGGATTGCTTCAGTTTAACCACTCAGCCGAAAATAGCCAATGAATCTATAAGCGTTGCGATGCGACGCGTTATGAGCTTGTATATCGTCTATTTTCAACAAATATTGAAAAATAAGTTACAAAGCTGGAAAGATTTTACAACACAAATCTTTAATCAGGGTTCCTGGCACAAATTCTTTCAGATAGGTAGATACATGCAAAATATGTCTCTGTAGGTGAAAAAAAAAAGCCTAAAGATAATCTGCTGTTGGGGTGGAAAATTACACTTATGGTTACATTGTAATCAGAGGCCTTATTGCACTCATTTGTTAGTGTTGTTCTAGTTAGATAACAGAATAGGGAAGTTGTGCTGCTAGCAGTGAGTTCAGTGCAGTGAGAGGAAGTTTAGAGGAAGTTACAACAGGGTGCAGTCACAAAGCTGTGTGCTTGTTTACTACTGACTGACTGGAAGCCACACAGCTCAGCACAAACCTGAAAGACTGATTGAAAACCAGGTTAACACGACAGTTAATTCATGTGACGGTGAATAAACCATATGTGGCCACAGTTTAATGACCCTGAACATGTTCCTGTCAGGTGCATGGCTGTCATGCATCTACAATAGGCAGAGAGGCCTACAGATTGATCGATATTGTCTGTGTTTCTTAATGCTAAAATGAGGCTACTGTTGGGATGTAGAATTACCATTGACTAGGTTGGCCACCAGCAGGACCTCAGAAAGAAGGACACTTTTTTTTCACACTATGTGGGACCCCCAAATTGAAGTATTTAGCCACAGACCCCTTCTCAAAAGAAATTGTGCCAGGGACCGACATAGACCCCAAAGGTCATTTTTTTTAAAACACTAGATCTACAAGCTCATAGCTTGTAGAATACAGTGTAAACAGTGTAAAATAGGCTGTAAAGTAGTTTAAACTGATTTTGATGCTCTATTAAATCATTTAGCTGGGGAATGTAAGCTAATTTAAGGAACCAAAGACCCTTCATGAATGATTGTATAATATGTTTAGATTGATAGATGTTTAGATTGTCTTTTTCTTGGGTTTTTGTTGAATGCAAATCTAATTCACACTCTGGTAAGGACTGGCATATCAGAAATAATAAAACAGAGAGAGAAGAAAAGAGAAGGGGAGACTCGTGTAGATATGGGTACTGGATAGCTCAGCTGCTGTTATTTTGTTCTTAATTGGGGATCCTACTTGATTGATTGATTGATTGATTGATTGAATACTTTATTAGTCAGAAATGTAAACAACACAAGGTACATTTCAGTTCAGTTCAGTTTATTTCCAGCTCTTTTGGACAACAGAAACGATACATATATACAAGTGCATTAATGCAAATTTGAAAAGTCAATATCACAAGAAAAAAGGAGGTCCAAGGCACAAGTTTGTATACATGAAGTGTCCAAGAAGCTGGAAAAGGGGACAGGGAGAAGCATAATGCTTATCGAGCCCTACCCCTGGCTCAGTTTGCAAAAGGAAATAAATAAGAAATAAGGTACATATTTGCAACACAATTGAAATGAAAAGAATAATATATGTATAAAAAATGATATACCGTAAATATATACATAATTTATATGTTATATTTACATTAATTGATACATTAATTAATACAGCACGCTCACACTCAGAACTCTCTCTCTCATGTGAGAGTCAAGACAGCAAAGAGCATCGGAGTGTCACCGTGGAACGGGCGGCGCAGGTCTCATTGAAATTATGATTAAATAATAATAATTATATATTAATAGTATATAACATTAATATAATATAATATAATATTAATAATAATTACAATCATTTCATAATATATATTATCATCATAATAGTATGCTAATACCATTATTTTTCCCTGTAGTGACTATTTTAAGTGGTATAGTCTATTACTTATATGTATTTATGTATTATTATTAGGTTAATACACTAATATATGATGGAAATAGAATAATAGTACATAATTATATAGTGATAAGGATACAATACAGCGTATACTAAATCATTTTACTCTACTAGGGTATCTTCCAGTTCATAAATGTCAAAGAATATTTGTTTTAGTTTCCTTTTGAATAGGTTGATGTTGGGGCTTTTTTGTATATCATCAGCTAGCCCATTCCACAGTGACACTCCACAGGACGAAACACACATGAACTTGAGAGTACTGACTAGCGGTTGTTTAAAGTCTGATGGGTTTCTTAGGTTATAGTAATTGTCTTTGTCTGGAAATCTGTTTTGTATATTGGTTAGGAGTGTTTTATTTTTTGCTCTGTACATGACTTGGGCTGTTTTGAATTTGATCAGATCAGGGAACTTTAGGATGTGGCAATTACAGAAGAGAATGTTTGTGTGATCACGGTACCCGGTGTTGTGTATGATTCTTACGGCCCTTTTTTGTAGGATGGATAGTGAATGAAATGCAGTTTTATATGTATTTCCCCATACTTCTACACAGTAAGAAAGGTATGATAAGATCATGGTGCAGTGAGTACAGGATATGGAGTGATTTGGTATCGAGGATGTGTTTCGCCCTGTTAATGACAGCAATGCTCTTCGCTATCTTGACTCCCACATGCCTTATGTGAGGTCTCCAGCAGATCCTGTGGTCCAAGACAACACCTAAAAATGTGTTTTCGTAAACCCGCTCAATTTCGATGTTGTCGATTTTAAGCTTGGGGATTGTGGTGATTTCACGGTTACCAAAGAGCATGAACTTCAGACATTAAGGCTAAAAGGATAACACAGAAAAAGCTCTGGGGACTTGTTTCCATTGTGGTACTATGAACGGGGTGGAAAGATGACGATAGGGTTGATGTAGACCTACCTGCAGTTCTCAGATTGTCATTGCCTGTCAGTCAAAGCATGCCGTTCTATGTACCTTTCCCTTCGTTGCTGACATCAACCATGCCTGTTACACACAGTGCAAAGTGCATGATACTCGTCAATTCTACTTTTCTTTATGAACCAAATTTACTTTCTCCATTGTTCGCTAAATGAAGTTTTTCGTTTCGGCATCTTTGTGCAAATCTACCGCAGATTATCTGCGTTGTAAGTACAGTACATGGAGTCAGTTTCATCCGTCACAAACATGGGAGGAGCATTCAGTGTGAGTGACAGTTGGGAGCGAGCACAAAACAAAATGCACATAAGCGGTAATAGGCAAGCTACCACCTGATATTCTATACCAATGAAACGGCCGATATGTATATAACCACATTTACACTGTAATCACTCTAGCAAATGCTGGACAATTATGCGTCCGGCCATAGGTTGGAGCACAGCAGGGTCAAAAACCGGACAAATGTCCACCTTACCATTGACACTTGTGGTTATGTGACATTGTAATCAGAGGCCTTGTTGTGCTGCACTCATTTTAGTGATGTTTATTTTAGTGAAGATAATAGGATGAGGGAAGTTACTGCTAGCTGTGAGTTCAGTGTGTATTTAGAGGAAGTTGCAACAGGATGCATGCAGTCGCAAGGCTGTGTGCTTGTTAGAACATGTGGTTAGAACCACATTGAACCAACTGCAGACATGTTGTACATTAATGCTGATGTCAAACTTTGTATCAGCTTGTTTGTGTGCACAGTGTTTACGGGCTTGCAAACCTTATACACTAAAGGGACCGAGACATTATTCACTATTTATTGATTCATCTCATCAGTTGCTTAATTATATATATGTTACAGTATGATTGGAGAACCAGTACGATTGAAGAATGCGCGCTCGTTTTTACCACCCACCCAGCAATTCTGTAGAAGCAACACTAGAGCACTAGAGGGAGCCACAAGCCAGGCTTGTGCACAAACATATATGGCCACGACCACACACACAAGCGCACACACACACGCTCATGCTTTTTTTGGTTTATTGAAAGCAGGACTGTTAAGATACTTTTTTTGTGTTCTGGCTTTTGTTTTACTTTCTCCCTGACACACACACACACACACACACACACACACACACACACACACACACACACACACACACACACACACACACACACACACACACACACACACACAGTGATCCATGAAAAGAACTATTCTGTCCCTATCGGTTTACAACTCAAACGGCGCTGAGTCGACTAGTAGAGCATCGGCCGGTCAGCGCGGGCACTCGCGCCTGGAGGCGCGAGGGCGCGCTTCCTCGGCCTCAAGCTCTACTGAGTCGGCGCGCCTCCGTCGTGGACAAGCGTGTGCGTGTGCACGCGTGTTCAGCGTTCCCCTAGCGTAGCTTCCTGGTTGCTATGTGGGGGGGAACAACAAAAGACAGGTCCGCGTCGGCACATCAAAGCCCCGCCTCTCCGCGTTCTCCTTCTCCTCCTCCGGTTTATTACGCGAGGCTCGCGAGGAGGAGGAGGAACCTCCTCCTCGCGAGCCTCGCGTAATAAACCCCCGCCTCGCAGCGCCGCGTCCTCCTTCTCCTCCTCCTCCTCGCGAGCCTCGCTAATAAACCCTGTCTCGAAAAGCCCCGCCTCGCCCCGAAGCCCCGTGCCTAAAAACGAACGCTCTGTCTTCAATCGTACTGGTTCTCCAATCGTACTGTGACATATATATAACACGCGGTCATACATTCGTCAGTCAGAATGCATCTAGGATCATTGATCATCTGATCTAGTCTAGTCAATTAAGTCTTTATTTGTAAGGTGTAAGAACAACCAATCACACTTATCAATGTGCTTTATATAACATAATTAAGAATTAAGAAAAATCACACACAAAAAATACATTTAGGGCAAGGTTTTCATATTCTGCATTATGATTGCAAAATGTTGGGAATAATCAAAGGCTGAAACTTTCCATGGGAATTTAAGTGAATATTATGGGAATTACTGTAACAGGAATAACGTAATATGGGGTTTATCAGACAGGGCATCCACTGAGATGCAGCCACTCTGTCTCTCTGTCTGTAAACATTGTTTTGTGAATCTTACCTATTAATGTTATGAAGATTTTGACTGTAGAGAGGCATGGGATTTAATGTAACTTACTTACATTTTATCTATTTATTTAGCTTAACTTTGGAGCAATATTTAGCTTCAGGTTACCGCTAGTTAAAGCTGCACTGTAGAAGAGGAAAGTAACATTTTCCTCTTCTACCCCAGATTTGAACGCAGTTTCCTACGCAAGAGAGCCTGCCTGCTTGCTCAAGGTATAAATTGAATCTTGACCATCAGGTCAAAGTTTGTGTCAGAGTCCAGGTGAGACATGACCTTTGACACAATCTAATTATCTCAATAGACGAGTAGGGAGACAAAATACAACCACCCCAGTTATATTGTATTAACATACTCTACCGTACAGATTGGACAACTTTACATTTAATTCATTGCAAAAAAGTTAAAAGTGCGGCTTTAACTGAAACATATTATGTCATATAAAATACATTCACCCTTATAATCAGAAGTGACCTAATATCATGTATAGTTCTTTTTTCTCAGACAGAGCAGTTTTATATATATACCCCAATTTTATAACATTTCCTACCATAATAACCTACCATACAGATTGGACAAAATACATTGTATTAATTAAAAAAGAAATGACATAGTGCCGCTTAATACATTCAGTCTTTTCTCGGAGGAAAACTTTTTCCTCAGACAGAGCAGCAGAATGGGCTCATTAGCATCGCATTAGTGTGCAAGGAGCTGACAATCATCAACTGAATTCACCATTTAAAACCTTCTATAGTAAACTATTACTGAGTTGACTGCGGTCTCCCAGGGCTGTTTTTCCCCTAGCTGTCCCCCGAATAACTTTGCCAAAAGTAGCTGATCTGTCCTGTCGGCGAAAACTAAGTTGTGAAATTGGGGAGTTTTCATTTCACAACATACATTGAAAATTTGACTAGATTTCAGTTAGACACTTTGTCAGGAATAACCATTTATTGCAATGTTATTGCATTCAGTTTGGCGGTGTGACTCTGCTCCTGTGATACTACAGATTATATGCCCAAGCATGACAAAGAATATGAGATCAATAACCCCCCCAAAAGCAGAGCCTAAAATACAGAGATATTACCAGAACATAACATAAACCCTTAATGCATAAATTAAGATACACACATAGCAACATGACAAACTAAATGCCACAGGGAGGAGGCAGGGGAGGTGGAGGGTGTTTGAACGCTGACAGGCTGCAGAACGAGCTGTGACAATGCTGAGCATGTAGAATGAACACTGAATAGTGGACTGCTTAAAAATATGCCTAAACTGAACCGTGGGAATGAGGGAAGTGAGATTGAATGTGGAGAAACCATTTGACTGCCGTGGGTTGGGGGGGGGGCAGTTTGAGTGTGTACACCTCCTGCCTGCCGTGCCTATACCTGAACTATCGCAATGCTCGATTCATTGTAGGATGTCAGGTACTGTGGGTAGTAATTATGGTACATGTTCATCTTTTTTGTCGTCCTGTCAGGGTCCATCAGGAGAGACCAGAATCCCCACAGCTGTCTCAGTGAAGAATGACCACTCTATGAATGAACACA
This sequence comes from Gymnoscopelus braueri, assembly GCF_963280865.1. Taxonomy (NCBI): domain Eukaryota; kingdom Metazoa; phylum Chordata; class Actinopteri; order Myctophiformes; family Myctophidae; genus Gymnoscopelus; species Gymnoscopelus braueri. Next base: position 33,142,865 of record NC_137626.1, read on the forward strand.
CCTAATATCTTCAAAGGTGGACAGCACTCTATTGAGGAAGGTAAGGTCAGAATGTGAAAGAGAAAATAACTATAGTATTCCTGAAATATTGTGTTTTTAATAATTGCAAGCGTTGCTGATTTAATATATTACGTTAAAAACAGAGATAACTATTATTTAGCTTAACTACTAATAATTATTTGGTCAACAATGTTACGGACAAAACAGCAAAGTAGGCCTACGTAAAGTTCAGAAACTTGCATACTGCCTACCAGTGACATCATCGATGGGGAATCCAAGCTCATAGAATCAGCAGGCTTTATATTCCTGGAAAGCTATCATGCCATAATGGAAGTCATTGTTCTCGTGTTAGACTTACTTAGACTTAGATTTAGTTCCTCCCGTTCCTATTGGAACATTGAGTCCCCTCCATCTGCTCCGGTCCCTGGCGACCCTTCTTGCACCATGCCAGCTGACACCCATCTTGTTTAGGTCTTCCTTAAACGTATGTTTCCACGTCTTCTTCGGCCTCCCTCTCTTCCTCTTGCCGCTCTCTGGCACCCAGTCCATTGCCACACTTGCTGGTCATTCTCTTGGCAGTCGGCGTACGTGTCCATCCAGGATCCTGGTGAATCATGACCATAAAACATTTGATTAAAAAAATATTTTACCCTTTGTTTTACAGTTTTCAAATATGTTTTGACACAGAATCAAATGTTTTATGGTCATGATTAAACAGGATCCTGGATGGCTTGGGTGCAGGGGCCTTGGGAATCCAGAAAGGACAGCAAAACTAAGTATGCAGTCTTTAATAAGCAGAGGCAATTATTGAGACTGTTCTTTATCTGCTATTTTCACTATTTACGTAATATGGGGGTTATCAGACAGCTGGAGGCCCAAATAAAGCATCCACTGAGATGCAGCCACTCTGTAATAGTAAACATAGTTTTGTGAATTTTACCTATTAATGTTATGAAAATTGTGACTGTAGAGAGGCATGGGATTTAATGTCTGTTTCCAATTTTGTCTAATTATTTAGCTTAACTTTTGAGCAATATTTAGCTTCAGGATACTGCTTGCTAGTTAAAGCTGCACTGTAGAAGAGGAAAGTTACATTTTCCTCTTCTACCCCAGATTTGAACCCAGTTTCCTGCAAAATTGCTGACATTTTTACCATTGAGCTAGATAGAGCGCCTGCTTGCTCAAGGGATAAATTGAATCTAGACCATCAGGTCAAACTCTGTGTCCATGTGAGACATGACCTTTGACACGATCTAAATGTCTCAACAGAAGAGCAGGGAGACAAAATACAACCACCCCAGTTATATTGTATTAACATACTCTACCGTACAGATTGGACAACTTTACATTTAATTCATTGCAAAAAAGTTAAAAGTGCGGCTTTAACTGAAACATATTATGTCATATAAAATACATTCACCCTTATAATCAGAAGTGACCTAATATCATGTATAGTTCTTTTTTCTCAGACAGAGCAGTAGAATAGGATCAGTAGCATCGCATTAGTTTGCAAGATGCTGACAATAATCAATTCTACTGAATTCACCATTTAAAACCTTCTATAGTAAACTATTACAGAGTTGACTGGGGTCCCCCAGGGCTGCCTTTTCCCCTGTACTCCAAATCACTTTGCCAAAAATAGCTGATATATAAGCTCATAGCACGCCACAATGTGACATGTTGTGAGCTTGTAGATCGGCTATTTTGGGTGAATGTTCCCCTCAGTATAGGGATGCTAGGTATCAAGTGGTTAAATGGGATGTAGGCCGGCTGACACTGAATATAATTATACTTTTTGTCTTATTCTCATCTCTCCACTCTTGCCTGTACCTCATCATTTGTTATGTGTGCCATTGTTGCTGGTACGACGTCTGTCTGTCTGTCTGGCTGTCTGGCTGGCTGGCTGAACTCCAATGTCCAATGTACAATCCTTAGTTTTTATTTAACTCAGAGGGCGTACAAATAGAACCAAATGGACCCGTGAGGGCACCACTGAGCCAGTCTCTCTGTCTGCTGGTGTACTTCCTGTCAATCAAAAACATATGCGTGACAACAAGCCCCTAGGGTAATCATAAATCATGATGTCAATCACCTGTGTGATTCCCAAAGCCCAAATGACACACACGCACGCATGCACACGCACACGCACACGCACACACACACACACACACACACACACACACACAGTGAGTTGAATGTTTTTCATATCAGGGTATCAGTGCCGCGTTGCCAAGTCTGCTTACTATAAGCGAGTTAAAGCGACGTTGGGCTTGTTTTCCTGCTTGTAAATATTGGTAGTTCCGGGTTGCAATTTTTTTTGTTAGTTGCTTATTTGGGCTTCAGTTTAACCACTCAGCCGAAAATAGCCAATGAATCCATAAGCGTTGCGATGCGACGTGTTATGAGCTTGTATATCGTCTATTTTCAACAAATCTTGAAAAATAAGTTAAAAATCTGGAAAGATTTTACAACACAAATCTTGAATGGGGGTCCCTGGCACAAAATCTTTTCAGATAGGTAGATGCAAAATATGTCTCTGTAGGTGAAAAAAAAAACTAGAGATAATCCGCTGTTGGGGTGGAAAATTACACGTATGGGTATGTTACATTGTAATCAGAGGCCGTATTGCACTCATTTGTTAGTGTTGTTCTAGTTAGATAACAGAATAGGGAAGCTGTGCTGCTAGCAGTGAGTTCAGTGCAGTGAATGTATTTAGAGGAAGTTACAACAGGGTGCAGTCACAAAGCTGTGTGCTTGTTTACTACTGACTGACTGGAAGCCACACAGCTTAGCTCAAACCTGAAAGAATGATTGAAAACCAGTTTAACACGACTAATTCATGTTAATTCATGTGAGGGTGAATAAACCATATATGTGGCCACAGTTTAATGACCCTGAACATGTTCAGGTGCATGGCTGTCATGCATCTACAATAAGCAGAGATGTGCAAACTATCAAAAGAGGCCTACAGAAGATCGATTTGTCTGTGTTTCTTAATGCTAAAATGAGGCTACTGTTGGGATGTAGAATTACCATTGACTAGGGTGGCCACCTAGCCTGACACTCAGCCTGAATTTTCATTTCGTTTCACTCCATTATTCAGTCTGAAAGCACTCTCAATGCAGCGGAGTTCTGAGATGGGGGCGTGGCCAAAGTGGGACTCCACTATGAACCAACGCGATTGGTTCATACTGGATTGTCCCGATCCCGATTCGTCGTACAGATTTTCAACCGAGAAACACCCGCCTTCGAAAGCGTCACCAGACCCTGAATGCTAGGCAAAGGATTCAGGGGGTGGAGCCAGGCTAGTGGCCACCAGCAGGACCTCAGAAAGGAGGACACTTTTTCTTCACGCTGTGTGGGACCCCCAAATTGAAGTATTTAGCCAAGGACCCCCTTCTCAAAAGAAATTGTGCCAGGGACCCACATAGACCCCAAAGGTTATTCCAGATTTTTTTATTTTTTTGAAAACAGTAGATCTACAAGCTCATAGCTTGTAGAATACAGTGTACAATAGGCTTTAAATTGGTTTAAACTGAAAACTAAATTTTGATGCTCTATTAAATCATTTAGCTAGGGACCCCCTTTATTTAAGGAACCAAAGACCCTTCATGAATGATTGTATAATATTTTTAGATTGATAGATGTTTAGATTGTCTTTTTCTTGGTTTTTTGTTGAATGCAATTATTCCTGTAAATGTTCCCAATTTAAATCTAATTCACACTCTGGTAAGGACTGGCATATCAGAAACAATAAAACAGAGAGAGAAGAGAAGAGATTGGGAGACTCGTGTACATATGGGTACTGATAGCTCAGCTGCTGTTATTTTGTTTATTATTATGTTATTGGGGATCCTACTTGATTGATTGATTGATTGATTGATTGATTGAATACTTTATTAGTCAGAAAGGTAAACAGCACAAAGTACAGTCAGACATTAAGGCTAAAAGGATAACACAAAAAAGCTCTGGGGACTTGTTTCCATTGTGGTCCTACTGTATGTACGGGGTGGAAAGAAGACGAGAGGGTTGATGTAGGCCTACCTGCAGTTCTCAGATTGAGTCATTGCCTGTCAGTCAAAGCATGGCGTTCTATGTACTGTACCTTTCCCTTCGTTGCTGACATCAACCATGCCTGTTACACACAGTGCAAAGTGCATGATACTCGTCAATTCCTTTCTCCATTGTTAGCTAAATGGAGTTTTCCGTTTCGGCATCTTTGGGCAAATCTACAGCAGATTATCTGCGTTATAACTACAGTACATGGAGTCAGTTTCATCCGTCACAAACGTGGGAGGAGCATTCAGTGTGAGCGACAGTTGGGAGCGAGCACAAAACAAAATGCACATACGCAGCAACAGGCTGGCTGCCAGCTGATATTATATGTCACCAATGAAACGGCTGAGATACTGTATGTGTATATATAATCACATTCACAATGTAATCACTCTCACAAATGCCGGACAATTATGCGTCCGGAGCACAGCAGGTTAAAAAATCGGACTGTCTGTCCTGTCTGACCCTACCATTGACACCTGTGGTTATGTGACATTACAGTGCTGCACTCATTATAGTGATGTATAGTTTAGTGAAGATAGAATGAGGGAAGTTGTGCTGCCAGCTGTGAGTTCAGGGTGTATTTAGAGGAAGTTGCAACAGGATGCAGTCGCAAGGCTGTGTGCGTGTTAGAACATGTGGTTAGAACCACACTGAACCAACTGCAGACATGTTGTACATTAATGCTGATGTCAAACTTTGTACACAGACACTTTGTATCAGCTTGTCTGTGTGCACACTGTTTACAGGCTTGCAAACCTTTTAGACTAAAGAGACAGAGAAACCAGCTAACTCCATTTTGACGCGTTTGCATTTTTTCCCCATAAATCAGGACCATTGAACACCCTTTACATCTGTGTATTGGCAAAAAAAAGTATTGAACTAATGATACGTGTTAAAAAGTGCTTCTGACAAAACCAGCTAACTCCATTGGATCCTTAAACTTTCTGCTAAACCCAGCTAACTCCACCGGAGTTAGCTGGTTTTGCTGACTCCAGGTTCAACCCCCTTTTGACCTCCAACCTCATTGTGAGCTTGGAGGTCCATTCAGCTGTTCTTATCAATATTGAACAAAACATCCTAACTTTTTTTCATTTCCTGAAAAATGAACATTTCGGAGTTAGCTGGTTTCTGCCGGACAGCAGAGATATATATATCACATGGTCATACATTCCTCAGTCAGAATGCATCTGGGATCACTGAGGTCTTTACTCTGATCTAGTCTAGTAAATTAAGTTCTGCATTATGATTGCAAAATGTTGGGAATAATCAAAGGCAGAAACTTTCCATGGGAATGTAAGTGAATATATGGGAATTAACAGGAATAACGTAATATGGGGTTTATCAGACAGCTGGAAGCCATAGTTATCCACTGAGATGAAGCCACTCTGTCTCTCTGTCTGTAAACATTATTTTGTGAATCTTACCTATTAATGTTATGAAGATTTTGACTGTAGAGACATGGGATTTTATGTAACTTAATTAAATTTTGTATAATTATTTAGCTTAACTTATAATACAATATTTATCTTCAGGTTGCCGCTAGTTAAAAGCTGCACTGTAGAAGAGGAAAGTAACATTTTCCTCTTCTACCGCATATTTGAACGCAGTTTCCAACGCAATTGATGAAATGTTTAACCATTGACCTAATAGAGCCTGCCTGCTTGCTCAAGGGATACTGAGTGTCGCTTAATACATTCACCCAGTGTTTTAATCAGAATTCACCTAATATCATGTATAGTCCTTTTTCCTCAGACAGAGGACAGAGGGCTCAGTAGCATCGCATTAGTGTGCAAGGAGCTGACAATCTGACTGAAACTGAAATCACCATTTAAAACCTTCTATAAACTATTACTGAGTTGACTGGGGTCTCCCAGGGCTGCCTTTTCCCCTGTACTCCAAATAACTTTGCCAAAAGTAGCTGATCTGTCCTGTCGGCGAAGATAAATCTTTGTACAGTCAGGGGTCAGAATCAAAATACAAACAGGCTGGTTAAGCTAATGACAATCAAGTTTTATGAGCAGGCAGAGAATAAAGGGAAGAGCAGAAAATAAATGCCGTGGCTACTCAGTGGAAACAGGCACGGGTGTGGAATTGGGCACAGGTGTGTGGAGACACGAGCTCCCGACGTGGGCGTCACAGTAAAACATCATAAAGCACTTTATTCTCATCATCACACACAACACATTCTGAAAACTAAGTTGTGAAATGTGGGACTTTTCATTTCACAACATACATTTAGAATTTGACTGCATTTCAGTTTAGACACTTTGTCAGGAATAACCATTTATTGTAATGTTATTGCATTCAGTTTGGCGGTGTGACTCTGTTCCTGTGATACTACAGATTATATGTCCAAGCATGACAAAGAATCTGAGATCACTAATCCCCCCAGAAACAGAGCCTAAAATACAGAGATATTACAAGAACATAACATAAACCCTTAATGCATAAGTTAAGATACACACATATCAACATGACAAACTAAATGGAGTGGAGGCAGGGGAAGTGGAGGGAGTTTGAACGCTGACAGGCAGAACGAGCTGTGACAATGCTGAGCATGTAGAATGAACACTGAATAGTGGACTGCTTAAAAATCAGTACATTACAGAGAAAGCATTTGTCATTTTAGATTTAGAACCACTTCAACCATTATCTTATACTTTAATTGAAAAATATTGAAAAATAGCAGATATACAAGCTCATAGCGCGGCACCGAGTGCCACACTATGAGCTTGTAGATCTGCAATTTTTTGGAAGAATATGAAAATTTGTGCAAATCTTTGAATATATATATTTTTAGAGCAGACATTTGTAACTAAAATCTTGGCTTTTGGAGATTCTACAAATGTCTTCTAAATCCTAACAGTTTTTTGAAAAAACTTATGTTGCTATAATAGAAACATAGTGGTTCTCAAACTTTTTCATGTCAAGGGCCCCCAAAATTATGTATTTGGCCGTGGACTCCCCATTGTTCCAGGGACCCCCCAGAAGCAAAGATTTTAGGTAAAACATTTTTTTTTAAACAATATAAATTAAAAGATTTGCTCAAATTTGCACGATAAAAAAAAATGCAGCCAGTATAAAAGCGATTGCTTAGTATAAAACAATAGTTAAAGTGGTTAGCGTTCCCGTTTTTAATGGGTTAAAGCAATTAAATATTGTACAAACTAGTTATTTCATATTTGCCATTATAAAACCTCCATGAATGGAGTCCATTGGTTTGTTTTGCTCGTTCATGTTTTGGGTCCAAACCTGCTCGTCAACTGTTGCTTCAAGTCTCGGTCCTTCAAGTCTCGGTCCTTGGAGGCTTGCTCAGCACTGAGCCCTGGTTTTATTCATACAGTAACACTGCTGTCATGCATGTCACTCAGTACATGAAAACACACACATGCACAAACGCATGCACGCACACGCACGCACGCACGCACGCACGCACGCACGCACGCACGCACGCACGCACGCACGCACGCACGCAGGCAGGCAGGCAGGCAGACAGACAGACAGACAGACAGACAGACAGACAGACAGACAGACAGACAGACAGACAGACAGACAGACAGACAGACAGACAGACAGACAGACAGACGTGAGGCTGGGGAGAGGGCTCCCTGGTTCTGCTGTTGTACTGAATACTGAATAAACCTAATGCTGATCAGACCGATCTGGATGTCTTCTCCACTTTAATATCTCAAACCAGCTGGGCCTGGCACCTAAAATATATGACAGCTTCAAGGACAAGTTGTTCTAATTCTGATTTCACAAACACTTTGTATTTTTATATAAAATAGAAAAACAGAATCGACACTATATAAATAAGAATAAAACTAGATAAAATAAAGACTAAAAATAGAATAAAATGTGCCCACCACCTTTTTCCAACTATGTCTCTGTACTGATGCAGATTGGCTTATAAATGTTGTGTGCTCACCAGTGGCCCAAGAAAGAAGTACCTTAATATGGTTGGTGTAAAATAAAATAATTATGAAATAAAAAAATATATATACAAGTTAAAAGTAATCATTGATACAGAGTGATTGTTCAGTAACATGGGTCTCCCTGTCTCTCCAGCTCTATACTAAACAGAAATACATTTTCAGGTGGCTTACAAATGTCATCCTATCAGAAGAGACAATTAAGGCCAGGAAGACCATTTATCAGCTTTCATTCCAGCTGCAATGTCGCTGCTCACTTATTAGTTTTTTCAATTCAATTGAGTTCTTTCTCCTGATTAAATGCATTTTATGTTTACTTAAGAGCTGGAGAACTCTACAGTATAGCAATGATTACATATCAGAAGAGCTATACACTTATTTTAACAAACAAATTACAGGAATGTGTTGAATAGTCAATTTGTTGATGGAAACAACAAAAGTAGTGAGCAGCCTTTTCAATGTAGGCTACTGTAAGCTGATTTGCCCTCAAGTTTTTTTCCTTTTCTTTCCAGAGTATTTAGCTGAGTTTGAGGACGTTACTGACAGCAGTTGAACTCAGTTAACACTCTGGATTGTTGAAGGTGGATCAGCTCAGCAGCATCTTTTCTTTGAACATCTCCTCTGCAGATGAAGGTCAAATATTTCTTTGTCTTAATCTAGATTTGAATTCATCACGATCCACGTTTGATGAGTAATTGTATGTGTTAGAATTATGACTGAAATTAAATTAAATTACTTGGTACATGTAGACTTATTAGTTGGCCTACAGGACAATGCGATTGTCAGTGGTGTAAAGTAACTACTGTAAGTACATTTACTCAAGTACTGTACTTACTGTAAGTACGATTTAGAGGTGCTTTTACTTTATTGGGGTATCTCCAATTTTCTTCTACTTCTACTCCACTACATCTCAGAGGCAAATATATTTTATATTGTGGTATTGCTACTTTTACTTAAGGAAAATTAGTACTTCTTCCACCTCTGGTGATTGTAAGTGTGATGATGGATACATCTTCCATCATGAGTTATGACAATTCACATACCGTCATGGTTGTGTTCTTCCACTGGGGCCATATGTAGCGTTGTGTTGTGTTGTGTCAGCATCCGCATCAGGGAAGTGAGGGAACGTTCCCTTTAACCCATCTAAGGGATAGTTCCAAAATGACTATTTCTATCGATTAGTCACCCCATGGAGACTTGAATTCATGGATATTTTTTAGTTTTGGTCGCATTCCTAAGCCAATCATTTGATGAGGTTCCAGTAGGAGACACAAAGAGTCTACTTTGTGTCTACTACCGGAATCGCTGCCTACCGGTCCGCTGGTCATCAAATTATTGGCTTAGGAATGCGACAACAAAAAAAAGGATATCCATGAATTCAAGTCTCCATGGGGTGACAAATCGATAGAAAATAATATTTTTTGGGGGTGAACTATCCCTTTAAGACCTGAGGCCGATTCTACAAATGTGTTTTTCAGAAAACTGTTTAGACACAGATGCTTTCCAGATTCGGAAGACTTTGTAGAATGTCACATGTAGCGTTGTGTTCAGGGCCGCCGACAGGGGTGGATAAAGGGGACATTTCTCTCCCCTCCCGGGAGGAGGGGGCCCAAAACAAATGTGCAAACTTCTTAAGAATTGATTTACATTTGTGTGGTGGTGGAACTGCATGCTGCGTCGCCGAACGACCGCAGAGCGTGTGTGTGTGTGTGTGTGTGTGTGTGTGTGTGTGTGTGTGTGTGTGTGTGTGTGTGTGTGTGTGTGTGTGTGTGTGTGTGTGTGTGTGTGTGTGTGTGTGTGTGTGGCCAATTTACTAAAATGCAATGTATAGGTTAATCAAATATCAAATGTGTGGGCCCCTCCTCTGTATTTACAGCAGTGGTTCTCGCTGGGTTTGAGGCCCTGAGAAGGGCTCCTGGGGCCCTTCAGGCCCCCCTAGGCTGGGGGTCCTCAAACCTTTCTCTCAGGGGCCCTTGGGGGGAACTGGGCCGCAAGGCCTAAAATGTGTGTGGGCTCCTCTCTGTATTTAAAGCAGTGGTTCTCGCTGGGTCTGAGCCAGGCTCCTGGGGCCCCCTGAAGGGACCCCTGAAGGGCCCCAGGAGCCCTTGTCAGGGCCTCAAACTTTGAGGCCCAGGGCCCTCCCAGGCTGGGGGTCCAGCTGGGGACCCCTCAAAGTGGGCCCTTTGAGGAGCATTGCTCCACCGTACAAAGCCAGGCTTTGTACTGTGAAGCAGTGGCCCTCAAAGGGCCCACTTTGAGAGTTCCATTTGAGGAGGGGGGGGGGGGCCTTAAAGGCTGTAAGTTAACAGGACCCCCACTCCGTCCCGTCCTATAGGGTTCTCTGACCACCAGGAGTTATAAGCATATTTCCTTGAATAGAGCCACCTAACAATTAATAGCCCAGTTCAAGTTCCTTCCTGAAGCTAGGGACTAGAATAATGATTATGTTGATATAATTGATTACTTGTTTCAGGCAGCATTGCAATTAATATGTATTATGAATATTGCTCGTGACACATGCAGCCTATGTTTTTGTCGAATCAGATTACAGATTATTGGGACTGATTGTAGCGGCCGTTTTCCAAATTGTGTTTTACACACAAAAAAATATATATATATATATTTGTAAAAGCTTTGGCTCTGATGCTATCATAGTAGACCTATTTGACAGTGCATACAGAGCTCCCCTCTGCAGTGCTCAACTGAAAGTGACTGGGGTCTGTCTCATTTCTGTCCAAAAGCCCTTCAATATGATGGAATATGATTAAGGATTACTGTGATTATGGTAAACTCACATTTCATATCATACACACCATACCTGTAACTTCCAAAATGTGTTTTTTAGGAGGGGGTCTAAAAAAAATATTTGCCCCGGGGCCCGTGCGGGGGTTAATCCGTCCCTGTTTAAACCTATGCATTAACAATAATAATACATTGGTCCTTCCTTCTTCTGTATCACATACTTTGATGTAAAAGTCCAAAATGTATCTATTCCTTAGTCTCATAAATCCTGATTTCATTGTTGCACAATGGGGCGACGCCCAACAAAAATAGCTGATATTCAATCTCATGTTGTGAATTTAGGTCACGAGCCCTTTAAACCTATGCTTTGGCTATTTGAAAATAGCCGATCTACAAGCTCACAACGCGTCGCATGTTGTGAGCTTGTAGATCGGCTATTTTCAAAAACTCTTGCATTAATGTGGAATATTTTGAGTATTTTTTTAAACATTCTAACAACACGAAATTTTGCTCCCTGGCTGGCACAAAACATTTACATGAAAATATTTGAGAACCACTGGTGTAAATAATAATTACAAAAAAATATTCCAAATATTCCACATTTTATTGCAAGAGTTTTTGAAAATAGCCGATCTACAAGCTCACAACGCATCGCGACGTGTTGTGAGGTTGTAGATCGGCTATTTTCAAATAGCCGATGCATAGGTTTAAAGTGTGCATGTGGCCTAACTAATAGTTGCTTATTTCTCTCACAAAATATGGCAACACCGCAACATAAACGTATGGACTAGTTTAAATGACAACGCGTTGTGAGCTTGTAGATCAGCTATTTTCAAATAGCCAAAGCATATAGGTTTAAAGTGCTCGTGACCTAAATTCAATCTCCTGTTGTGACCTAAATTCACAACATGATATTGAAGATCAGTTATGAAACGATGAAATCAGGATTCATGAAACTCAAGAATAGACACACTTTGGACTTTTACATCAAAGTATGTCATACAGACATGTTTGTCCAGGATCTAGAAAAGGAAGGAAGGACCAATGTATTCTTATTAATGCATAGGTTTAAATAGGGACTGATTAACCCCCCTAAAAATGTTTTTTTGTTGCAAAAATTACAATTGTTTTTGGGCTAGTGAAAGTTACAGGTATTGTGTTTATGATATGAAATGTGAGCTTACCATAAGCACAGTAATCCTTAATCATCAATGGCTTTTGGAGAGAAATGAGACAGACTCCAGTCACTTTCTGTTGAGCACTGCAGAGGGGAGCTGTACTGTGTATGTCTGTGTCCAGCTGATGCTCGTTGACGCTTGTTAATGCATCAAGGAAGGCAATTATGTCTCTGCACTGTCAAATAGGTCTACATCTATGATAGCATCAGAGCCAAAGCTTTTTACAAGCGACCCTCTCTGGCTTATAGATAACAAGCTATTATAGGCTACACTTGGTTGGTAAAGTCCAGATGACAAGAATATGATTTTAGTGGAATTTATATTCATGCAGTATTTATATTATATTTGTTATTATTAGTGTCTATATGTCCTCTGAAAAAATTGGTTTATAGTGAGAAGTTACTTCACTTGTTCCTTAAGCTTGTATGTATAATTGTATATATTTTTTTGTGTAAAACTGATCTGATTCGACAAAAACATAGGCTGCATGTGTCACAAGCAATATTCATAATACATTTGAGCTAAAAACATAAAAATCGCAATGCTGCCTGAAACAAGTAATCAATTATATCAACATAATCATTATTCTAGTCCCTGGCTTCAGGAAGGAACTTGACCGGGGCTATTAATTGTTAGGTGGCTATTTTATAACTCCTGGTGGTCAGAGGACCCTAGGAAGGGACGGGGTGGGGGTCCTGATAACCTACGGCCTTCAAGGCCCCCCACCTCGAAGGGAGGGGGGCTTTGAGGACTACTGCTTCACAGTACAAAGCCTGGCTTTGTACGGTGGAGCAGTGGTCCTCAAAAGACCCACTTTGAGTAGCCCACGTCGTTCGGCGACGAAGCGCGCAGTTCCACCACCACACAAATGTAAATCAAGTTTGCAACGTTTTTTTTTGGGGCCCCCTCCTCCCGGGAGGGGGGAGAACTGTCCCCTTTATCGGCCGCCCTGGGCCTATTAATAATCAAATCTTCAAAGAAACTAGTAAAGATGCATCAAATAATTGTAGTGGATTAAAACGTACAATATTTGCCTCTGAGATGTAGGCTTGTGGAGTAGTAGGCAATAAAATATCAAAAATGGAAAAACTCAAGTAAACGTACCACAAAATTGTACTTAAAGGACAACTTCAGCCATTTTCAACCTATCTTCATAATTGGTCCTCACTAATGCTCATTATACAATTTTTGTCTTCTCAATCTGTGTCTCAGAGGAGGGCTGTGGACAGTTCAGAAACTAGCCCCTCTCGGGACCCTGTTTACCTTTTTTGTATTTGGGAAGGCGGTATCCAGGGTTCCTTGACGCTCAATCCACTCTCCCTGGTACTCGCGGCTACCAGTGTCTGGTCTCGTCTCGTGTCTCTAATCATTTTTTAAAACTTAAGCTTCTCTCTAACACTCTTCTCCACTTCCCATGTCCCGCCTCCCCAGGTTGTGATTGTCATGCAAGCATGTACGAGCTCGGCTAATCAGAGGCAGTAACGTAGGACGCGCAGCTCGCCAGTCACAACGCGGGGACGCGGGACATGGGAAGTGGAGCAGAGTGTAAGAAAGAAGCAAAAGTTTTAAAAAATGATAAAAAATGTTTAACGGCAGCGTTGGGTCCTGCGGGTACCGCGGGATCCCGCTCCCGATGCAGTGCTCTAAAGTACTGTACTTAAATAAAGATGTATTTATTTATTTATTAAAACGACTAGCACCACTCGATGTGGACAAATTAAGCTGTAACTGTATGCATAAAATAAAATAAAATAAAATAAAAAATATTGTGCCTCTTCTGAAAAAAGTACTCTACCTGTGGAGCAAGTGGAACATCAAGTTGACAACGTCGATGACGGGTCGGTGACACAACGCAACGCACCTGGTGGAATTTAGACCAAAACAATGCAAAGATGCAGAGATGCAGAGATGTTAAACAACTATCAATAATAGTGAAAATAGCAGATCCACAAGCTCACATAGTGAGTTGTTGTGAGCTTGTAGATCTGCTCTTTTCACGTCTACTTCCTATAATGTAGTGGAGTCAAAAATACAATATTTGTCTTTTAAATGTAGTGGCGTGAAAGTCATAAGTACCCCTCCCCCCACACACTCACATGCACACTGTGTCCTTTAGATGTTGCCTCCATTCACATGCACAGACATACAGTATGTATGTAGGCTATCCCTTAAATAGCCTATGTGAGACCCAGCCGTTTTAGTAACAACCACTCGATGAGGGTCTCAATAAACTGTTTGATGACTGTTTGAACGATCCTGAAATATGAAGCGAAGAGAGTCTCACTCTCCCATTTGATGGTGGTCCAACAATCAGGAAATATAAATATGAAGTGAAGAGAGTCTCACTCTACCATTTGATGATGGTTTGAACAATCAGGAAATATCAATAGAGTGCTTCAGGACCAAAGAGGCACCATGTCACATGACCTCCTTCAACACAATCCATATTTCAACCCTACTTAAAAATAACTCTTTCACCATGTATCTTTCTTATTCAATGTAGTCAATGTGCACCATTTAGGGGACGTATTGTAAAACTACACCACCTGATCTCTGATGATAAAAGCCATCCCAATGGAGACAGTGAGTGACTGTTTGTAGCCTATGTTTTGACAATCTGGGAACCCAAAGCCAAATGAGAATGAAAAACAGCGCCCTCTGCTGTTTGTACTATCTCATCTAGGCTCTGGGACAATGGCAACGTAGAACCCGTGCGCAAAGGAAACCGGGGTTTTGGTCTGCCTTCAGCTTTCACTTCCGGTGGTTGCCACTATGTTTTCATTCCCACTAACAATATTTCTACATGGTCCACACGGAACACTAACACCACTTCTCCCAGAGATCATGGATCGTTTTGGTTATAAGCCCACTTGTTTCTATGATGAAAGAGTTAAAATTCTTTCCGTGGTTTTGTCTGCTCCGCGGACGCTATTGTTAAATTAGTTTGGGTTTGTTTCGAGGGGGAAAGATCGACGGACACGTGAATCCCGCCCACTACATTTGATTGGGTAAAGCGCGGCCTGCTTCCTGATCTGAAGGCACGCCCACTTGTAGCCCAGTGCGTACATGTTATGACGAGCCTTCACGACAGATTCCAACGCAGAGCAGAATCTGTTCTTGAGAGATTAATGTTTTGATAACCAGGGTCTTTCCATCCTGTAAGATGTATTTATTTATTTACCTTTAATATTATGACTAAGGGATCAATGAAGTCCCGCTCCACTCATAATTTCACCCTGAATATTGACGGCTCTATTGTCACCCCCTCCACCAAAGTCTGCAACCTTGTTGTCATCCTGGATCCCACCCTCTCCTTCCAATGTCAACCACAATACCAAAACAGCCTTCTTCCACCTCCGAAACATCACCCGTCCGTCCCACACTATCCCAAACTGCAGCAGAGACACTCATCCATGCCTTCATCACATTCAGACTCGACTGCTGCAATAGCCTCCTCTACAGTGCCACCTCCAAAGTTCTAAAAAAAACTTCAATGTGTGCAAAACTCTGCTGCCCGCCTCCTCACCAGAACCAGATCCAGAGACCACATCACCCCAGTCCTCCATGACCTTCACTGGCTCCCAGTAAAACACAGAATCGATTTCAAAATACTCATCACCACCTACAAAGCCCTCAATAACCAGGCTCCCCGCTACCTCTCTGACCTCCTCAAATGCCACGCATGTTCAAAGCCTCCCTCAAAACCCACCTTTTCAGACTTCCCCACCTAACTCAAACCAAATCTCCCTTAGTCTTAGCTTAATGTGTGTAGCCTTTTTTTGCTCCTAATTTTTTTCTATTTTAAGCTGTTTTTTAAAGCGACTTTGGGTACTAAGAAAAGCACTATATAAGTCTGATGTATTATAATGTAAATGTGAATCAATGGATGACAGGGTGAAGACATGTGATCAGGAAGGAGCTGTGTTCTCAGAGGAGATCCTGAACAAGATGGAGCAACTTCAACTTTCTGAAAAGTCACATGAGGACTGTCCAGGTAACAATGACATTTGAAAATAGATAGATAGAAAGAAAGAAAGAAAGAAAGAAAGAAAAGGATGAATTAGGCTATATTATGTTTAAATTTTCAATTCTAGTGACATTATTGCGACACATTATTATCAGAAAGAGTTTGCTTTATTCCAGGAACAATAAAAAGGATGTATTTGAAAATCCTGTATAGGTACATAGATTACCTGATTTCATATCAATGTCTCTATCCCTTGTTCAACATCTGAAAGGTGTATTTTGTCAGCCAATATGTTGTTTTAAAGCAGCGCTACTCAACCCGCGGCCCGTGGGCCGCATGCGGCCCCAACGCAGCGTCTTGGCGGCCCCTCATGGTCAAAGAATTTTTTTTTTTTTTTAAGCACAGGATTAAAATATACATTTCCGTTCAAATATATGTGTTGCAAATTTTTTTTTCAAAAACAAACAGACAGACATACATACAGGTGCGTCAATTGTTACAGGTATAATGCATAGTTTTCTATGCATTTCGTTTTTTTGGGGGGGTTTGACCCCCAATTTTTTCCGGCCGCACGGCTTCGCCGCACGCCCAGGATAGGTGTCCGTTAATTCAATCTCTGGGAGTTGGCAACCCTAACCTTGCCATACCTTAGCTTTTGCTGAACTGATGCCACTGGACATACACACAAAGTAAACAGGTACACTTTCAATATGATGTCAAAAAGTACATTTTCTTATAACAATAACAATGTGTAGTGTGTGTTACAAAATCCAAAATAGGACCGTCATTTTTAGCTGGCGGCCCCTTGGACTTTTGGTATTTTGCTGAGTGGCCCCTGAGCCATCTTAAGTTGAGTAGCCCTGTTTTAAAGTCTTCTCTGCTTTTACAAAGTGCAATAATTTGCGTTGTCATGTAAAACTGTAATTATTGCATTTACTTTAGAGACTGAGAGCTTGTAGCATTGAATAGGAGCAATTTTACACTGAAAGAGTTTTATTAACACTGACGGTTGTATTATGCAGGTCCTTCAGTGGTACCTGCAGTTCCTCCAGTCCAAGTCAAAGCCCAGAGTGGAGGCATAGGGATGTCAACTACCATCTCTGATCACGTTGGTTCCACATCAGACAGAGACAGAGGTACATAATATATTGGTTACCAGACAAATGTGGTATTTACTGGTAAGATATTAATTTCATTCTCTCTAAACGACAATAGTCATACTGTATGAATGTCATGCTCCCTCACAAAGCCCATTTCATTATCCTCTTCTCTTTATGCAGGATCTGAACTTCCGCCAGAAGACTTGGCTAGCAATCCTACCATCTCTGGTCACATTGGTGGTTCTGTCAACAGCTCCACAGACAAAGGTACATAATATTTGTTACCAGGCTAATTTGGCATTCATAGCCAACTGCTAAGCTATGAAAGTTATTCTCCCTACAATGAAAAGAGTCCCATTATATAATGACGTACTTCTATGTGATGCATTTCTCAACTCCTATTTTTTCTTCTTCTTCTTCTTCTTGCAAACAGCACATTTTGTGACGCAGAACAGGGCTAAGTTTATTCAAAAGGTTAACACAGTCATGGCTATAGTAGATAGTCTAGGAAAAATGGTCCATCATGAGTTCCGTGCCAAGATTCAAGCCCAGGAGACAAGCATGGACCAAATGAGGCTACTGTATACATTGATGCCAGATGAAGGGGGGGTAAACATCAAAGCAGCATTTTACGATGCCCTTAAACAACACGAACGCCACCTGTTGGAGAGCATGGGTAAGATCAGATTTGGCACTAAAGTACTTCTTTATTTTAGTGTCAGCTCCACAGGCTGAATGTTGTCTACAGGGCTAATGTGGTATGTTCTACTGTAAAGATATGAATGTCATAATGACAAGAGTCCCATTTCATGAATGTCATGTCCACTCACAGAGCCCACTTCATTATCCTCTTCTCCTATGCAGGATCTGAACTACCAGCTGAAGACTTAGTTAACAATCAGCAAGGATTGAAGTCTATTCTGAGAAAGAAGTTTGAGGTTTTGTCCACAAAACAAGGGAAAAAAACACTTCTGAATGACATTTTCTCAGAGATTTACATCACAGAGGGTGGGAGTGGTGAGGTCAATAAAAACCATGAGGCCAGACAGATTGAACCAGCATCCATGCAACCAGCAATACCAGAAAAGATAATCAGCTTTGAGAACATGTTTAAAACATTACCTGGAGAAGATGACCCAATAAGAACAGTGATGACAAAGGGAGTGGCTGGCATTGGTAAAACAGTCTTAACAAATAAGTGCGCTCTGGACTGGACAGAAGACAAAGCCAACCAGAATATCCTCTCCATGTTTCCATTCACATTCCGACAGCTGAATAGGAAGAAGGACGAGGTTTTAAGCTTGATGGAGCTTCTTCATCATTACTTTGGTGAAACCAAGGAAGGAGAACTCTGCAGCTCTGACGGGTCCGGAGTTATGTTTATCCTTGATGGATTAGATGAATGTCGGCTTCTTTTAAACTTCGAGAACAATGAGATCTTGACCGATGTCAAAAAGCCAGCCTCCATGGACGTGCTGATGACAAATCTCATTATGGGACACCTGCTACCCTCTGCTCACATCTGGGTAACCACTCGACCTGCAGCAGCCGATCAGATACCTATTGAATATGTTGACAGGATGACAGAAGTGAGAGGCTTCAATGATGCTCAGAAGGAAGAGTATTTCATGAAGAGATTCAGTGATAAGAATGTGGCCAAAACAATCCTCTCACAAATCAAGAAATCACAAAGCCTCCACAACTTCTGTCACATCCCAGTCTTCTGTTCCATCATTGCTGCAGTTCTGGAGAATGCGTTAAGAAAAGGAGAACAGGATGCGAAAGGAGCAACACCAAAGACGCTGGCTGAGATGTTCATCCACTACATGGTGGATCTGTTCGAACAGAATGATAAAAAGTATACTGACAGTGATAAGATCCATTCTGCTAGGAATCCAAAGGATAGTGATGTCATACTGTCTCTGGGAAAACTGGCTTTTGACCAGCTGGAGAATGGCAACCTGATCTTCAGTGAAGAAGACCTGGAAAAGTATGGCATTGATATCAGAGATGCCGCTGTGTGCTCAGGAGTGTTCACACAGTTCTTGAAAGTGGAGTATGGGTTGTACGAGGACCGGGCATTCTGCTTTGTCCATCTGAGTGTTCAGGAGTTTCTGGCTGCTCTTTATGCCTTTGTGACATTCATCAACAAAGGTGATAATGTACTGTCGGCAACAAAAACAGCCTCCAAGTTGACGAAGCTATATAGAGACGAGGAAGATCACTTCTACAAGAGTGCTGTAGACAAGGCCTTAGAGAGTCCCAAAGGACACCTGGACTTGTTCCTCCGTTTTCTGCTGGGCCTCTCATTGGAGACCAATCAGGCTCTCTTACGACGATTGCTCGATGTGAAGACAGGAAATGGGTCTAAAGCAAATAAGAAGACAATTGAGTACATCAAGAAGAAGATCAGGGAGAATCCCTCTCAAGAGAGAAGCATCAATCTGTTCCACTGTCTGAATGAGCTGAATGACCATTCTCTAGTAGAGGAGATCCAACAGTACCTGAGTGCAGGAAGTCTCTCCGCAGAAAAACTCTCTCCTGCTCAGTGGTCAGCTCTGGTCTTCATCTTGCTGTCATCAGAAAAGGAACTAGACGTGTTTGAACTGAGGAAATACTCTGCTTCAGAGGAATGTCTTCTGAGGCTGTTGCCAGTTGTCAAAGCTTCCAACACTGCCCAGTAGGTGCACTGATAATAACTGGTTAGATTCAATATTATGTTGTTTTATTTTAATAGAAAACACAATACAATAATCATTCATTTCAGGCTAAGTGGCTGTAACCTTTCAGATAGATGTTGTAAGGAGTTATCATCAGTTCTCAGCTCCAGCTTCAGTTTGAGAGAAATTGACCTCAGCAACAATGATCTACAGGATAAAGGAGTGGACTTGCTCTCTAATGGACTGGCGAGTAAGCACTGTATACTGGAAACTCTCAGGTCAGTAAGTAGGTGCACTGATAATAACTGGTTAGATTCAATATCATATATATCTCATCACAGATGTGTGTGTTGGGATTGAATGTTGGAGCATTAAGGTCGTGACAGACAGGAAGTGGTCCACGCGGACGTTACCGCTCGGATCAGCGGTGATCGTGCCGCGATCATTGTTGTTTTGTCCTCCTGCGTGATGCAGGGAAAACAAAAGCTCACCACAATCCAGCTCTTGCCGCCTGTGCGCTTGTGCACAAACGAGCACGCACACGATCATTTCACGGGACCGCGCCCGCCCACCTCACCGTCCCTCAACTTCTCTGCTTGTCCCAAATAATCGCCCGCCTCTCAAAAGGAATTACATCGGCCGCTTCCCGTCTGAAATGACCTTTAGACTGCAGGGCACAGACACAATCTGCACAATACACAACACACTACAATACACCAGCCTATTACAATATAGTAGTTTGGAAAATAATCAATGCTAACATTTGTGATTTAAAACAGCCGTTCTTCCGAGTGTTTTACACGGTCACATTACATCACGTCTCCCCTCTTTTGAGTATATTACACTTATACACTCTCAGTAACCTCAGTGTTGATTTAACTCTGAGTCATAGTTACATTAACACTGAGGTTTTTACTTTGTGTAACCTAATTTGATGTGCCCTTCTCAGCTGTGATGTTATATGCCTGTCTAAGCCAAGTCCCTAAGTATTAGGGTATAGTCCTAAAACTGTATATCTGTAGGCCTACATTATCCTTTTATTATTGTCTATTTTATTGTATTGCTTAATATTTTATTTTATTCTTCATTAAATGTAAAACAATCTGCAGTACAAGTCCCAACAACATGTTGCTGCTTGTATCTGTATAAGTAACATAAGTAACAATTCTGAAGTTGTAATTCAATCAAATCGAATCGTTAACATATTAAATGTAATCAAATCGAATCGTGAGGCCAATGCCAATGCACACCTTTACTACAATACGTACACACAAAACACTACAATACCCACAATGCACTACAATTATCACAATACACTGCAATAGGGCATAGCAGTGGCGGCCGTTTTCTGGTTCCACTTCATAATACTCAATGCATTTTTCCCATTGACATTTCCAAAAATATTTATATCAATTCATTTAAGCCTAGAATGAAGCCATCCAGGGTCCTGGTGAATCATGACCATAATTATTTTTTTTTTTTTATATATTTAATTATATGATATACTATATTTAATAAATACCGTTTGTTTTGCTGTTTTCAAAAAAGTTTTTTCACAGAATCAAACGTTTTATGGTCATGATTCACCAGGACCCTGGATGGCTTGATTCTAGGCTTAAATTAATTGATATAAATATTTTTGGAAATGTCAATGGGAAAAATGCATTGAGTATTTTGAAGTGGAACCAGAAAATGTCCGCCACTGCTATGCCCTATACACACAATACACAATACATTAGAATACACAACACACACAATACAAAACACAGTACAATACACTACAATATACACAATACACTAAAATAGACACAATATACTACACACAATACACAACCATCATAGGGAACATGTCAGTGTGGAGGAGGCCGTGTTCATGTACTCAAGATTAAATAAATCATAACACACTCTGAAGTATTAAAGGTTCTGTGTGCATGGGTCTTACTTTAAATATTATATGCATACATGTACAGTTTGTGTGCACTGCACTGTATATGTGTAAATGAGTAGCTAGGTATGTGTGCATAATTAGGTTTGTGTGTACATACAGTAGGTAACTGTGTGTGTGTGTGTGTGTGTGTGTGTGTGTGTGTGTGTGTGTGTGTGTGTGTGTGTGTGTGTGTGTGTGTGTGTGTGTGTGTGTGTGTGTGTGTAGGTTGTCAGGCTGTCTGGTCACAGAGCAAGGCTTTTCTTCTCTGGCCTCAGCTCTGATCTCCAACCCCTCCCATTTGAAAGTGTTGGACCTGAGCAAAAATCATCCAGGAGACTCCGGTGCGGCGCTACTGTCTGCTAGACAGAGGGATCCACACTGCAGCTTGGAGGCTCTCAGGTATGGAGACACTTGATGTCACTCAGTGTCAATGTATAGATGTTGTATAGTATTGTTTAATGGTTTATTGTGTGAAATCATTATCATTTATTGTTTCTATTTTTGAAGAGAAAATACAGGCCTGACTTTGTCTCTCCCTCACCCCCAGTGTTGACCATGGCGGAGTGTGTTGGCTGGAACGAGGTTTAAAGATGTGTCCACCAAGTAAGTGTGTATTCTGTTTTATTCATGAAATCAAAACAGCACACATCCAGTTATCACAAACACTCAGAGGATTCATTAATAGGATAGTAGGAATAGTAGG
Source organism: Gymnoscopelus braueri (assembly GCF_963280865.1). Lineage (NCBI taxonomy): Eukaryota > Metazoa > Chordata > Actinopteri > Myctophiformes > Myctophidae > Gymnoscopelus > Gymnoscopelus braueri. The sequence continues at coordinate 33,165,133 of NC_137626.1, forward strand.
ATATAGTAGGATGTAGGATAGGATATGATATAGGGTAGTATTTATTCATACATCATTACGTTGTATTTGTTTGTAAACTGGTGCAATATTGTTCTCCCATCAGATGTAATTTGTTCAATGAACTGATTTGATACCATCGATTACTGAAAAATCCCCTTTCCTTCAATACCAAATGTCAATATCTAAGGACTAAATGTTATGAGTCATGAGCATGCAGCATACATGATTAATGGGATGGTGTCGCTTGTAAAATAGTTTATCTACAAGCTTACAACACATCGTGCAGTTACACAACAAAGTATAAAGTAGGCTTGCGGGAGACACATGCAGCTGCACAGTAAAATCCTAAAGTTACAAATGGGTTAGGGTCCATTTGGTTCCATTTGTACACTCTCAGATCAGTAGTGGTCAAATTTGGACTTGAGTTAAAGTATTGGAGTATTTGCTTTCAAAATTACTTAAGTATTCATAAGTGCAAATTATAAAGTACATTTTCTTTGCAACATCAATGCATTGCTGTATTGAAATGTAGAAATTCACTATGCAAATTATGCTTGTATAGTATTTTTGGGGCTTTTTGCCTTTATTGATAGAGTGAGTGGAGACAGACAGGAAATGAGGAGGAGACAGACAGGCAGTGACATACAGCAAAGAACATTAGGAGCCTAGAGTTAGGAGCCTAGGTGCCCGAACCGCTACGCCAGCCCGGGCCACATACTGGAATCACTTGACCTGTAATTTTTTCCCCAATATATTTATTGTCTCTGTCACAAATGTGTAAACATCTAACAGCCTTTCTTGACTATTGTCATATCATTTGCTAAAAAAAAAGGAAAAAAAGAAAAGTGTAAATATCAGATGCTGTCTCACATGAAGGTGGAGAAAACAGAATGTAAACATCTTAAGTAATCTCAACTTCCAAGTAATCATTCATAAATATAAGATGCCCCTGCATAGACAGCCTAGAAAGAAAATATCAGAAGGATGAATTGACCCAATATTATTACTCGTAAATTAAATGTAAAGTAAACAATGATTGTATTATTTATCATTCAGATGTAAGAGAAGACGACCACTCTACTTCTATCGCTATATATAAATGTCAATCTGACCATGTAAAGTTAAAATGGAACGGACTGTAGCAAAAGTAATGCTTGATTTATACTTTAGCCTACTATACTATACGTTGTGCGGCGTATCATATTATTGAAATTTGGGAATTGCATTGCAGTGATATGACTCATTAATAGTCTACATTGCCAAAATGTTCACATTTACACATTGAAATTCTTTATTAGGAATAACCCCTTGAGATGCAGCATCTTGTTTTCAAGGGGGTCCTGAAGACAGCAGTGCAATGTACTGTAAACACACAATACAAAACATAAATAAATACAAAACAAAAAACAATTCAACCAGACAATCAAACTGTCTTTATTTTCCTAACAAAGGATTTCAATACAAAGGTTTTGGTACTAAAAGTAAAAATACTGATTATGCAGAATGTCCTATTTCTCAAGTTTTCAAAATATATAAGAAACTTATATAGCAAAATAAAATAGCAGATCTACAATGTGTGTTGTGAGCTTGTAGATCTGACAGATGAAGTGAGCAGTTTTGTGTACCCGCTCTGGTTCCACAGATAGAAAGCCCATTCATTTAGCCCAAAGAGATTTCTGAAAACATTTATATTAATTATTTTAAGCCTGGAACCAAGCCACACAGGCTCCTAGTGAATCATGACCATAAAGCATTTGATTCTGTGTCAAAACATATTTGAAAGCTGGAAAGAAAAAAAATGACAACCTGTTACTGTCACTGCTATACTCTATAGCAGTGGTTCCCAAACTGGTGGTCAGGACGCCCAGGGGGGTCCCCAAATTATTTCAGGGGGTCCCCAGATGATTAGCTTACGGTGCAAAATAGTTTTCTCACTCAACAGTAAACAAACCAGCATACAGTATAAGTGTATGTAGGGTATCTGCACATTTCTAAAGTTGGAATTTAATGACTTTTAAGACCTTTTTAATACCATATTGTCAAATATTACATAAGAAAGAGGCAAACATTGTGAAAATAGCCGATCTACAAGCTCACAACGCCTCGCAGCGAGGCGTTGTGAGCTTGTAGTTCGATTATTTTCTCAATATTTATCTGTGGAACCGAGTCAAACTGTAATGCCTACATATGCTTGTCAGGATGGGGGGTCCCCAGTTCAAATATGATTATTTTGAGGGGTCGCGGCCTGAAAGGTTTGGGAACCCTTGCTCTATAGGGCTAAAGTGGTGAATGTATGTTTTGTAATAATAATTAAAAGTAACTAATAACTGCATTTTTCAAATAATTGCAGGGAAGTAAAATTACATTTGCCTCTGAGATGTAGTGGAGTAGAAGTAAAAGTATTTAAAATAGGAAATAGTCCAGTAAGGTAAAAAATACAAAAACATAGTACTTAAGTACAGCTCTTGAGTTACTTAGTTACTTTCCACCACTAGTGATAGGTTGTGAGCTTGCAGATCGGCAATTTTCAGTTTTAAGTTAAATAATTATGGCTCTATATAATATTAAAGTAAAGTATAGATACTCAAAATATGTACTTAGTTACTGTCCACCAATGCTCAAGAGTTACAAATTTGTACCCTCTCATAGTTACACTTGGGCAGTTCGCACAGTGAAAGCACTGTATTGTAAAAACAAAAAAAAAGTGAAAAATAAATAGCCAATCTACAAGCTCACAACTCATTGCATCGTGACGTGTTGTGAGCTTGTAGATCTGCTATTTCAAATAGGCATAAGTGTAAAATACTGTAGTGCTGAAGAGGTTAATTCATGTTTTCAATTAATAATCTAAATCTGCAAATTAACTAGTACCTAAAGCTGTCAAATAATTGTAGTGGAGTAAAAAGTAAAATATTTTCTGCTGCAGTGGAGTAGAAGTATAAAGTATAACAAATGGAAGTACGTAAGAAAGTAAAAGTGCCTCAATATTCTACTGAAATGCAGTACTTGAGTAAATGTACTTTGATACTTTCCACCACTGTACATGGGTTAGGGTCCATTTAGTTCCATTTGTACCCTCTCAATGTCCTTACACACTGGAAGAGACGCAAGTAAACAAAACAAAAATGTGACACGTTTATTTCTTATCTAACTATTAATGTGGTGATGTCTCATGACAGTTCTCATGACCCTCTGACAGTTGTAAATGTGCTCAAGTCAATTTGGTTCCATTTGTACCCTCTAAGAGTTATGAATTGGTTAGGGCCCATTTGGTTTCATTTGTACTCTCTCCGAGTTATAAATGGGTTAGCATGATGGATTTTACTGAGGATTTTACGGTGTAACATCTACTGTATCCAATACGGAGAATGATGACAATTTACAGAAGGTTTTTCTAATGTTTTCAGGATAAAAACATCTAATAAAAATAGCAGATCTACAAGCTCACAACGCGTCGCATCGCGGCGCGTTGTGAGCTTGTAGATCGGCTATTTTTGAATAGCTTAAGTATAAAATAGGGCATAAGTGGTTAAATGTATGTGAATTATCTTCTTTTCATTTATTATTAATAATAATATTTATACATCATTATTAAGTTGTATTTGTTTGTAAACTGATGTTGTATTGTATCTTGTTCTCTCATCAGATGTGTGTGAACTCACACTGGATCCAAACACAGCACACAGCCTCCTCTCTCTGTCTGAGAACAACAGGAAGGTGACACGTGTGAAAGAGGATCAGAAGTATCCTGATCACCCAGACAGATTTAAAGAGGAGACACAGGTGATGTGTAGAGAGAGTATGATTGGACGATGTTACTGGGAGGTAGAGTGGAGGGGAATGGTTTGGATAGCAGTGATATACAGAGGAATCAACAGAGGAGGTCTTACCAGTGGGTTTGGAATAAATAACAAGTCCTGGTTTCTGGAATGTGATGATGTTGACAACAGATACCTCTTCTTTAAAGGAACTTCCTTCGGTGACAGTATCTCTGTCACCCCCAACAGAGTAGGAGTGCATGGCAGTAACAACAGAGTAGGAGTGCATGTGGACTGGCCGGCTGGCACTGTGTCCTTTTACAAAGTGTCCTCTGGCACACTGACACACTTGTACACCGTCCAGCACACGTTCACTGAACCCCTCTATGCTGGGTTTAAGCTCGATACGACTGGCTCCTCAGTGTCTCTGTGTCAGATAGAGGAGGAGGAGGGTTAGGTGTGACTCCTCATTGTGTGTGTATCAGAGAGAGGAGGAGGAGGAGGAGGAGGAGGAGGAGCTATAGTAGCAGGGTTACGGTTATAGGGTGTAACAGAGTTCTGAGTTCAGTATGACTCCTGTGTGTGTGTGTGTGTGTGTGTGTGTGTGTGTGTGTGTGTGTGTGTGTGTGTGTGTGTGTGTGTGTGTGTGTGTGTGTGTGTGTGTGTGTGTGTGTGTGTGTGTGTGTGTGTCAGAGAGGAAGAGGAAGAGGAAGTTCAGTAGCACCCTGTGTCCTGGAGGAACACTCGCACTCCTTCTCTCACACACACACACACACACACACACACACACACACACACACACACACACACACACACACACACACACACACACACACACACACACACACACACACACACACACACACACACACACACACACACACACACACACACACACACACACACACACACACACACACATCCTCAAAGTTACAAATATGTTAGGATCCATTTGGTTCCATTTGTACCATCTAACTAACAAATGGGTTGGGGTCCATTTGGTACCGTTTGTACACTCTCAGAACTACATATGGGTTAGGGTTCAATGTGTACCCTCTGACAGTTGCAAATAGATTAGGATTCATTTGGTTTAATTTGTACCCTCTGACAGTTACAAATAGGTTAGGACAAATCACAATGGTTCCCAAACTGGAAGTCGGAACCCCAGGGGGTCCCCAAATGATTTTAGGGGTAACACATGTAAAGTGGTGCTTAATTGGTGAATGTATGTTTTGTATTAATATTCTAAATCTGCAAAGAAACTAAATCTGTCAAATAATTTCTGTGGAGTAAAAATTATTTGCCTCAGTAATGTAGTGGAGTAGAAGCATTGAAAAATGGAAATACTCAAGTAAAGTAAAAGTACTTCAAAATTGCAGAGAGGAACAGTACTTGAGTACATGTACTTAGATACTTTCCACCACTGTCCATGTGTACAATCTCAGACATACAAAACTCAGCATATACACTGACACGCACACACAGAGCCAAACTACATTATTTGTTTGTCTAATCTGTTAACATAAGACTCAAGCATGCATAGAGTCAATAAGCCATTTATGACGGCATGTTGTTGCTTTTTAAACTCTGTCATATATAAACTACACAATGTTTGATAAAAATATGCTGTTATTCTCTTCATTCATGTGGGAGTCTTTTGACGTCTTTATTTTCCTTGAAGAGTGAAGGACAGTAGAAAATGTCACGATTGACTGATAAAATATTGTCTTGATGTAATCACTCACTATGCTTTTATTTTGTATTACTATGTAAAGTTGAGTTGGACAAGAATGTCATGACTGCTAATGATGTACATTGTTATCAAGTATTATGACAATAAACTTCAACTTGTTTCATTCTCTTTGAGAGCACATTCATTATTAATTTTGAAATAGGCCTACTACATAACAAATAATGCATTATCCTTTGTCTAGGATTAATCACATCACAATTGTGCAAGAAGATTTGATGATTATGTCTGTTGATTTGAGACCAGGAACGCATCTGTGTCATTTTTAGATTTGAGCTAAAAAGCATTATTTTACACTTTGGCCATTCAAAAATAGCAGATATTCAAGCTCATAGCGCGGCACCGAGTGCCACGCTTTTTTTTGCAAATCTTTCAATATATATATATATATTTAAGGGAACATTTGTAACTCAAATCTTTGCTTCTGGGGGGTCCCTGAAACAAAATATTTTGAGCACCACTGACATAGAAACATAGGTTTTTCAGAATACTGTAGGGATTTAGAAGACATTTGTAGAATCGGCGTCAGGTCTTAATGGGTTAAAGGATCAAGGTCACTTCATTTGTCCCTTAGACTGTCTTAGAGGAAAGTGTGTTGGACATGAGACTATTTACAATTATAGTATTATTTTAACATACAATGATCAACTTAAAGATGTCAGTCTGTCAGCCAAAAATAGCCGATGTACAAGCTCACAACGCGTCATAACATGAACATGCCGTGAGCTTGTAGATTGGTTATTTTCACCAAATTTCCAGGCCAGAATCAGTGCATGTTTGCATTTAATACAATGATGGCTCTGGGGAAGAAGCTCTGTTTGAGTCTCTCTGTCTTTGCTTTGATACAACTGTAGCGCCTCCTAGAGGGCATCAGGAGACAAGGTGCATGAGAGTCCTGTCTAGTTATAGTTTCCTGGTTAGACGAGGAGCTATGGACATTTGAAACTATAGGATACCAGGTAAACAATGAATCCAGCATCTGTCTAAAAAACAATATATGCTCTCTAAACAACATTCTGTCCAATTGAAGTACCAGGTAAACAATGATAGGGGTTCCATGGCCTAATGAAATTTGTTTTAAAAAGTTTGAAAACGCCTGGCCTAAGGCCTAAGGCAGGGCTTCTCAAAGTGGGGTTTGCATAATTTGTTAATAGGTCAATAGCATCACAATCATTTTGTGATCCAATGGATCTGATGTACTGTAGTTATTATTTGTCACAAGCTCGTGTTAATACTTTTAAATGGTTAAATATGTATATTAAAAAACACAGCCACTCTTAACCAGTGGTTCTCAAACTTGTTCATGTCAAGGAGATTTTTTATTCCAAACATTTTCAATATTTTTCATTTTTTTCTCTCCAAAAATAGCAGATATACAAAGCCAACATAACATGGATGAAGTGGTTAAAATGATTGTGATGCCGTGTCAACTACTTTTGCTGGAGACCCCCTGGAACCCCCAGGGTTGCGAGCTTGTAGATCTGCTATGTTTGCTACTTTTGTGACACTCTAGTAAGTCGAAATACGGATATACAAGGTTTCTGCCCAGCAGTAACGATATGTCTTCTCGAGTTGGGTTACACATTGTTGCTGTCGGGCTGAAACCTCGTATCTCCACTTTTCAACCTTTTTATATTTAAAATGAATGTCCTACTTCGTCATACAGTGTCACACAAAAGTAGCAAAACGTAGCCAACGTACTCACAACTCGTCGGATCACGACGCGTTGCAAGTGGGCCCCTAAATAATTGTCAAACACTAAGATTCTAATTTATGATATACATTTTATATTAAAAAAATAAGAATGTAAAAAAAATGCTTTAAAACCTTGAAAATGTAGTTTTCATTGTGATACTGATGAATAGGAACTTAGGACTTATTGCACTACCAGTCGTTATCACCATGGCCACCAGTCATTAGGCCTACATCAGTGTTTTTCAAAGTGGGGTCCAGGAGGGACCCCCAGGAGTCCTTGGGGGGTTCCAGGGGGTCCCCCTGCTAAATGATTGATTGATTGATATTGAGGAACCAACTGGACCCTTACAAGTCTGTACCTCAGAGAAATGGGACCCATTTGGTCCCATTTGTACATTCTCATGAGAGTGTACAAATGATTGCCTTTAAGACCGGGAACACATCTGGGTGTCATTTTAAGATTTCTTTGGGCTATTCAAAAATAGCAGATATACAAGCTCATAGCGCGGCACCGAGTGCCGCGCTTTGAGCTTGTACTGTAGATCTGCTATTTTTTGAAAAATCGTGAAAATGAGTGCACATCTTTGAATATACATATTTTTAAAGCAAACATTTTTAACTCTGTTACAACTTCTGAGGGTCCTGGAACAAAATATGTTGAGATGGGGGTCCACGGCCAAATACATTTTTGCGAACAACCGATATTATAGCAGCATTAGTTAGGATTTAGAAGACATTTGTAGAATCCCCAGAAGCAAAGATTTGCGTTACAAATGTTCGCTTTAAAAATATTTATATTCAAAGACCCACGATTTTTCCAAAAAAGAATCAGATCCCTCTTTTGAAAATAGCTGTCTCACAACTGCTATTTTCACAATTTCTGACCATTTACCATACTCACTAAGTATTATTATTTTTTGAATACTTTGAACATCAGAATAAAACACTAAACACTCAAATGTTCTTCATGACTGGTGGTAAAAACCCTGGCATACACTTCATCTTATACCATCTGTGGTATAAAGCTGGACTGTGTTGGTCTTGTGTGACATGCTGCCCTCTAATGGACATGTCACGTTCCATAATAAGTCCCTCTCAATGGACTTAAAGGTGAGAGGATTAAAGCTTCTCTTCAACCATGGATGGATCTCACTCGGTTTCTTTATCAGGGCTGAAAGAGCCTCACCACCTGTTTATGAGACACATAATGTAAATCTGGTCATTAAATGCACACAGTATATGTTTGAAATTATTAATTAATTTAATATTATTATTATTATTATTATTATTATTATAATATCAATTATTATTATTATTATTATTATTATTATTACTTTGATATATTATTAAGCTACGTTAGAATCTTAACATAATTACGTTAAGGTACCAGGAGAGGGCAATATAACATTGAATAACTTTACACTCAATGAAAGCACAGCAGCACAGCACTTAGCTTCGCCTTCAAATTAAACAATTGTTACCTATTTTACTCATCTACGATCCTACATCATATTACACAGTATTTACATTATTTAGGTGGATATAAATCTATTGAAGGGGCGAATATGACAATGAAGGCAAAAGATGATGTGGCCTTAAGTCAAAATACGTTCTGTCTTGATAAGCTGATCAGAAAATAGGTCTACATTCCCAAAGTACCCTGAAACGTCATGTCTTTCAATTTTTTCACGACTGACAGGACAGCTAATAGCTGGGAGGGAACTCATAAAAAATCAGCAAGATTTGGCTCTTGGTGACAAGTTTCAGATTTTTGGTATGGTGTGTTTGGGCATAAGGTTTTCGCCCAATGAGTTGGGCGAATCTCTTCTTTCAATTATTTGGGGTTTCAACCATCTACTGACCTATCTAATATTGCATTCATTGCAAACCAGGCACTTGGGGGCCAGCCCAACTCGTTTGTGATGTTTTTTGAAAACCTTAGGCCCATACCTAACACCATACTGTAGGCTACCAAGAATCTGAAATAAGAGCCAAATCTTTATGAGTTCCCTCCCAGCTATAATTACTACCAGCATCTATGCTGCCTTGCAGATACTGTGGTGATTACAGTGGCTGTGCTCACCTGCGCAGGAATCCATCACAACAATACAGACAGGTAGTACAGTAAGTATGTCACTTTCTGGTCACAGACAGTCACACACTTTAAAAACACAGCAGTGCTGGGGAGGGAGCCATGATGATGGTGCTTCTGTTTGTTTGTTTGTTTTCAGGATACACACCACCCGTCCTCTCTCTTCAGCGACAAGCCCAGTGTTACAGCTAAAATGGTGAACTGTAGAATACTGCATCTGCAGAGGCCACTGTGTTCACTGTCTGCGGAAAATAAACTAGTTGTTCATGGATATTAAATAAACAAATAAAGTGAGATGGCCTTTTAAGTTAACTCATCTGAGACTTTTTCATCTTTCTCCTTATATATGACTTTACCTTCCGTTTAGTTCAGGGTTCATCACCATGTCAGCTTGTGATGGACATTTTCATCAACATTAAATTTTCGTCACAGATTTACAAAATAAGTGGTCAATAGTATTACCAGAAACACACCAAGTCACAAACATGTCGAACGTATCTGTGGCAAGACGTGTCCATGTTGTTTAAGCGAACATTTTAAACTCAATCTTTGCTTCTGGGGATTCTACAAAAGTCTTCTAAATCCTAACAGTTTCTTGAAAAAACTTGTGTTACTATAATATCAGTGGTTCTCAAACCTTGTCATGTCAAGGTCAAGGACCCCCAAAATGATATGTATTTGGCCACGGACCACCATCTCAAAATATGTTGTTCCAGGGACCCCCCAGAAGCAAAGATTTGAGTTAAAAATGTTCACTTTAAAAATATATATATATTAAAAGTTTTGAACAACTTTTCACGATTTAAAAAAAATAGCAGATCTACAAGCTCATAGTGCGGCACTCAGTGCCGTGCTATGAGCTTGTATATCTGCTATTTTTGAATAGCCAAAGAGATCTAAAATGAATCAGATGTGTTCCCAGTCTTAATGGGTTAATATCGCGTCAAATAAGAACTGTGTTCCAAAAATAAACAAATGAGCCAGGCGGTTTGACTTATATGGATATGAAACATCAAATGACGGTGAGAAAACTTACTGCCGCCAAATTAATATATTTTTTCCAGATACAGAATGAGGCGCAGTTTACGGAGCTAGTTCAGGCCAGGCAACTTAAGGGATTGGGGCAACCGATCAGGTGACTAGTCACATGCACTTTTCCTCCTGATCGGGTGGTTATAGGTACTGCGCTGTTACCTGCTCACTCTGGCTGCCCTGTCTTGCTGAGCTGACGTGTGTCGCTACTGCTGCTGCTGTTGCTGAGATCCTGCTACCGCTGCTTACCTGCTGCTGCCCATGAAGTCATCCCACCCGCCTCCCCGGCATCCACCTGTAGGCTCTGTTTCTAGATCCCCTTGGGGGTTTAATTCATTCCCTGTAAATGCTAATTGGCATGTAACATTCATTAAAATGTTATCCTTACAGGGAATGAATGGATTCAGAGGCCTGACGCCAAACTATGCTTCCTCTTGTTTTCTATACCATGCTCAAGCTTGCTAAATATATATTGCTAATAAATGTATATTCTAATCCAATCTAAGAGTTGTCTGACTGTAACTGTATCAAATCAAATATGAGTGACTGACAATGGTAAACTACAGAGCCACCTCCCTGACATTCTCTATGGAATTTGGTACTCTATAAACCATATATCTCTGCATATAACTCCAAAATGTTCATTTTTCAGGAAAACAGCTGAATGGACCTCCAAGCTCACAATGGGGTTGGAGGTCAAAAGGGGGTAGAGCCTGGAGTCAGCAAAACCAGCCAACTCTGGTGGAGTTAGCTGGTTTAGCATAAAGTTTGAGGATCAAATGGAGTTAGCTGGTTTTGTCAAAAGCGCTTTTTAATGCTTTTCATTGGTTTAATATTCTAATATTTTTTTTGGAAAATTAAAAATATATAATAAAATAAATTCATAAAATAAATGAAAAAAGTAATCGAAAAAAACACGGCCCCCTCACGTATTAGGAGTGCAGTATGAGTCACCAGAACCAAGGACGGGTGTTTTTGATGAATCTAACATGGTTAAAATGGAGTTTGAAGTTACAATGGGTTTGTATAGGAAGGGGGCGTGTCTGATAAAATGAATATAAAATATCTAAATACTGAATCAAGCAACTTAAAAACTGTCTGTGGGGCTCACAAAAGCCTGAGTAGACGATAAAATTACCCACTTAAAAAAAGTGAAATATCCCTTTAAATAGGGTTAAATGTAACCCTATATGCATCGGCTATTTGAACTTGTAGATCTGCTATTTTCAAAGATTCTTGCAATAAAATGTGGAATGTTTGGAACATATTGAGAACCACTGGTTTAAATAACATTTTTTTTTAAATAGAAGCAAGCCTAAATAAGCAAGTACACTTTAGAAACAAGCCCAAAAAACCTGCAACCCACAACTACCAATATTTACAAGTGACTTTACAGAAAGATAAGCCCAAAGTAGCTTATAATAAGCCGACATGGCAACCAAAATGGTTTAAAAGTGCAGTAACAGTTTACTTTAGTAATTTGTAGCTTTGAATACTTGCTTTTCACTTGAGTGTATACTTTATCCACCACTGGCCTTATGTTATGCAAACCAAACTGCGGGTCCTTGAAAAAAATGTAATACAAATAAATAAATAAAAAAAGTTTGAGCGCCACTGCATTATACATCACTCTTTACTACCATCTAGCGGCTGAAGTGCGCTAGTGCCACTGGGCTGCGTCATACATGTGCGACAAACATCCGTCACCAGCGTTGCCATGTCCGCTTATTATAAGCATAGACTGTAGATTATAATCGACTTTGGGCTTGTTTTCCCTGTTAAGTCGCTTGTAAATATTGGCAGTTGCTGTTGCATTGGGTTGCTGTTTTTTGTTGTTGTTGTTTCTAAGTGCAGTTGTTTATTTGGGCTTGTTACTAAAGTGTAGTTGTTTATTTGGGCTTGTTTCTAAAGTGTAGTTTATTTGGGGCTTGTTTCCTAATGTTGTTTAAACGTGGTTCTCAAACATTTTCATGTCAAGGACCCCCAAATTAATATGTATGTGTCCGCGTATCCCCATCTGAAAGCATTTTGTGCCAGGGAGGGGCCCCTATACAAGATTTCTTTTATATTTCAAATTTTGCACTTTTCCAGATTTTTTTGTGTGTTGAAACAAGACCAGGAGACCCAGGTTCTGCCAGACCCAGAAGGAACAAATTCCTAGTAGGCAACACACCTACAACAACAAAGCACTTTATAAGTTAAAAGTATAAATCATTTTAGGCCGTATTAACATTTTGTTGGAATTAAATGGGAATACAGCATGGTGGGGGTACAGGGGTATTTGGTATGTTGTAGATTTGTGTATAGGCTAGACCAGCAAACCTTCCAGTCTGATTACATTCACCTGTCCCTTGTTGATTAGACCCTCATTGATTTTACTTGCTCACCTGACCTGCCCAACGCAGCTTCCCAATGCAATTTGAGTGGCTAAAACATTTTCAACTCATGAATGTTACAAGTGTGTTGTGGGTTTATGGTTGTGTAAATATGATCAATTGCTGTCATTCATACTATTGATTGCCATCTCATTAATCAGTTGGCTGTAGGTGATATTTATACAAATTACCTTCAGGTGTTGTGGGCCCTCTATTGCCCTCTAATCCTAATGTACTGTAGTTAATGACCACATTTAGACATGTCTTTCTTTCAACTATTCCATAAATAAATAAGTATGATCTAATGGCCAATAATGAACCAAACTAGGCACCACAATTACAACAAGTACAGATCCTGTACAGTTACACGGCACATGTTTAAACCAGTTGAATTAAAGGTAATTCAATGTTTGTTAGTGTCCCCATTCACTGCTGGTTCAAATGGTAGCAAGTCCAGACCTGCTCTGTTGCCCCTGGTGGTTGAAATCTGAAGCGTTCCTGAATGACTGGGGAGGGACAGACCGACCGACAGACAAAGCCTCCTGTAGGCCGACCCCCTGGGTCTGGCAAATAGTATACAAGCTCTCAAGGCATGTTTAAAGTGCTCTCGCTTCTTTTTGGCTTGTTTTCATAGACCTGGTTGCTTATTTCTCTCAAAATCTGGCAACACTGTCTGCCCCCTACGTCACAGGCAGACGCCGTACGGCGTGTGGATGTCTCAGCATAGATATTCTGACATGTGAATGAATGCAGTGTGTGGTTGGTGACTTGGTGTTTATTTGTATGACATTTATGTATTATTAGACAGTGGTCATTTAGTGCGGTCACCACCATGTCGGTGTTTCACGACGAGGTGGAGATAGAGGACTTTGAGTTCGACGAGGAGACGGAGACATATTACTATCCCTGTCCCTGTGGAGACAGATTTGCCATAACTAAAGTAAGTAGTTAGTCAGTCAGTCTGTCTGTCTGTCTGTCTGTCTGTCTGTCTGTCTGTCTGTCTGTCTCTAGCTGTCTGTCTGTCTGTCTGTCTGTCTGTCTGTCTGTCTGTCTGTCTCTGTCTGTCTGTCTGTCTGTCTGTCTGTCTGTCTGTCTGGCTGTCTGTCTCTGTCTGTCTGTCTGTCTGTCTGTCTGTCTGTCTCCAGCTGCCTGTCTGTCTGTCTCTCTAGCTGTCTGTCTGTCTGTCTCTAGCTGTCTGTATGTCTGTCTGTCTGTCTCTAGCTGTCTGTCTGTCTGTCTCGTAGCTGTCTGTCTGTCTGTCTCTATATGTCTGTCTGTCTCTCTAGCTGTCTGTCTGTCATAGATGTATTTGATCGAGTCTGACTTATATGTCAGACTGCTGACTCGATCAAATGCATCTATGATAGTCTTGATCCAAGGCTGCTTCAATGCAGTGATGGTCACTTGTTATTATACATACTACTGTATGGTTAGTCACTGTAACTATTTCAATATAATTATGCAACCCACCCTTTCTCTCTTCAATGCAGTGATGATGCAACGTAGTTACATATGGTCACATTCTGACTTAGCCATGGTTCACATGACGCTTGGTGCCGAGTCCCCCTGGTCTAAAGTTGTGTTCGATTTTTTCACATTGCCATCTCTCACATAAACATAAACGTTCAGATTTCAAATATAAAGTGCTTACCACCGAGCCACGGATGTTACAAGGCGATGCGGACCGCGATGAGTACCCGTATCTCCCGTATTGTTCAATAAAAAGCATTTAAATCCCATCGCCGGCCATTTTCTCCAAATTGTCTCCGATACTTTCAACCATGCGACACTAATGGTTGGGAGGTGTATTGCACTCTGATACATTACAAAACAAAAAAAACAGAAAAAAGAAAATGGCTGGCGATGGGATTAAAATGCTTTTTATTGAACAATACGGGAGATACGGGTACTCATCGCGGTCCGCATCGCCTTGTAACATCCGTGGCTCGGTGGTAAGCACTTTATATTTGAAATCTGAACGTTTATGTTTATGTGAGAGATGGCAATGTGAAAAAATCGAACACAACTTTAGACCAGGGGGACTCGGCACCATGACTGTCATGGTATGACAGTCATGTTTCAGGGCTAATTCTGACTATAACTCTTTCAATGTAGTGATGCAACATTAACAGCTATTTGCATTCGCCTCAGATTGATTGATTGATTGAATACTTGATTAGTCAGAAATGTAAACAGCACGTGGTACAGTCAGAATTAAGGCTAAAACGTCCTGGGGACTTGTTTCCATTGTGGTCCTATGTTTTCAATTCAAGATTCAGTGTTGGAAAGTACATGTACTCAAGACTTAAGTACTGTACTTAAAGTTAAAGCTTGTAGATCGGCCAGGGGGTCCCCAGCAAAATTAACCACTTTATTTATTTATGTTTTGCTTTTTACCCCTTTTTCTCCCCAATTTTGTCGTTAAGCCAATTAATTGTAGAGCTTGTAGATCTGCTATTTTGTTTTTAATTAGCAGACCAAGTACAGAGCCAAAGGTCAAGTTAACGAAGTATTGAGGGTTTAAGCGGTTAAATGTCTGAAAATACACATTAAACATGAATCCAACATATTCATAGAAAAGATAGTGTGTAAAATAAACGAAAAACATTAATTTACACAACACTGATGACAGTGCTGTCAAGCAGGTCTGTAAACCTATCTGAAATGTACTGGAAGGGGGTCCCTGCTTCTCTCTCTCAGCTAAGGGGTCCTTGGCCTGAAAACCTTGAAGACCCCTGCAAGTCTAATCATGTGCCATTGCTCTTCTTCCATTCAACAGGAGGACTTGGAGAACGGTGAAGAAGAGGCCACGTGTCCCAGCTGTTCACTGATAGTTAAAGTGATCTATGACAAGGTGGGTGATCAACTTATGTATGTTTTGGACATGGACATGCACTGCTACAGTTAACCACTTAAACCCTATATGGTTTACCGGAGTCCCTCAGGGCTCTATACCAGCGCTTCCCATACTTTTTTGAGATGATTAGCTTAAAGGAGTACTTCACCCAAAACATGACTTATTTTCTATCAATAACACACCCCATGAACAGCGGTGTCATGGTGATTTTTTTTTACTGGCAGGATGGTATTTTAATGACGTCACGCACATTTTATTTTACCTTAAATTAGGAAACATGTTTGTATAGGAAATGTTTTTTAGCTTAGTTTTAGTATTGTTAAACTAATATAAATTCAAGGAATGCCATGAATTATAGAGCTGAAACTACGTGCCGTACCTTGCACATGAAAAAATTACTGGCCACACGCCGTCCTACTCCGTGTGGCCTCCATGACACCACTGCCCATGAAGCATTGAATTCACTTTCTCACTCAACAGTAAACAAACCAACATACAGTACAAGTGTATACAGGGTATCTCAGGGTATAGACCTTTTTATTACAAAATTGGCCAAATTGTCAAATGTAACGCAAGAAAGAGGCAAACATTGTGAATCCACAAGCTCACAACGCCTCACACTGCAAGGCGTGGTGAACTTGTAGTTCGGCTATTTTCACAATATTTATCCGTGGAGCCAAGTACATTTCTAGCTTCACTACACTGGCTCCCGGTTGTTTTTAGGATTGATTTTAAAATTATTTTAATAGTTTATAAAGCTCTAAATGGTCTGGCACCTTCGTACCTCTCTGACTGCCTAGAGAGATATGTTCCAAACCGGGCCCTCAGGTCTTCAAGTGCTGACCTGCTCGAGGTGCCTACAATGACATATAAAAAATACGGTGAAGCAGCATTCTGCTTTTACGGACCGACAGTGTGGAATAAACTCCCATTACACTTAAGACAGGCAGCCTCTGTCGATAGCTTTAAAGCACAGCTCAAGACCTATTACTTCACTCTTGCTTTTAGCTGATTCTTTGGTTGATTTTTAATTCCTCACTGTATTCCCTATTTTAATGTTGTTTTATGCCTTTGCTTTTGCCTTTGCTTTTATTTTATTTTATTTTATTTTTGTTTGCTTTATTGTTAAATTGGTTCTAACTGTAATTGTATTCTTGCTCTGTAAAGCACTTTGAGCTGCATTTCATGTCATGAAAGGTGCTATACAAATAAAGTTTATTATTATTATTATTATTATTTACAAATGTCTGGCTTTTAGGGCTTCCATAACAAAAGTTGCACAGGGCAGATATGACAAATAAATTACATCATTTAATAACTTTATACTTCTTCTTCTTGTCGTATCCACAAGACAGTCAGTTACAAGGCTAGATGTGGTTCAGCCACAGCTGAACACATTGCTGTCCCTTCTCATTATGGTTGCTGCATGGTTTGTGGTTCAGTGCCACAGTCACAAACAACGTCCCTGTCACTCCTTCCCAGTCGCAATAATGAGGCAGATCGTTCGGATTACAGATGTTTATTAAACACCGTCAAACTGTCATAGAAAATAAACAAGCAAAGTAAACATATAACATAAACACCAAACCAAACCATAACGAGTAACAAAAAGAAAACAATAGAAAACAAATCACCTTTCTGGCTGCATGTAGGTATGAAAAGGAATGCACGGGGGGAAGAAGGGAGTCCAGGTTTCCCAACAAAACAACTGAAAATCATACGAACAACCAATGAATGAAACTTATAATGAAATTAGACAAAGAACCCAAAATTACAAATGAAAATACAAAACATGAACCAAAAACGCACCTTTAGATGTCACCGGCCAACACACGGAACAAACAATTCATGCCTCCGCTCTGCGGAGACACGACAAGACTGTAGCAGGAAGCGCAATACCCAGCCGTGTGGAAACACTTTCCAAAATAATGTTCCGGCAGGAAATGACGTAAATTGGCAACTTTATTACACAGAGAAAACAACAAAATAAAGTCAAAAGAAACATAGTGCGGCAGCCACACTCCCACCAAATCATGTGAAACACATGGATTTCATAACAAAAAAAACAAATCAATCTTGACCGTGCCAAGTTTCTGCTTCCAGCAGTACAACAATTTTATGTACAGGTCTATCCAAATAGACTGGGTTCGATCTTCGCTTTCCTTGGTCATCCAAGGTAGAGTCACAGATCAAAAGTTTCACCTTCCTGACCCTCCCATCAGGACTGGGGTAAACTTCTACAACTCGTGCCATTTTCCAACGATTTCGTGGTGATTTATCTTCCTGTAGAATGACAATGTCGTCGACTTTAGTATTCCGTCGGTCTTTCTGCCAGACTTGCCTCTGTTGTAAATTGAGGAGATACTCCCTTTTCCATCGAAACCAGAATTCATTGGCCAGAAACTGGACTTGACGCCATCGCTTGCGTAGATATACGTCTTGGCTGATGAACTGACCCGGAGGTGGCATGACAATGCTGGACTTCATCGTGAGTATGTGGTTGGGTGTTAAAGGCTCCAAACTCGTGGGATCATTCAAATGTTCTGTTGTGAGAGGTCTGCTATTCACGATTGCCATCGCCTCATAAAAGAAGGTCCTCAGTGACGTACTGTCCAGACGCTGGGACGACCGATCTAGAATGGCAGTTAAGACATTTCTCACTGTTAGAATCTGCCGCTCCCAGACTCCTCCCATATGACTGGAAGCTGGCACATTCATCAGAAATTCGCAGCCATATTCTTTCAGTTGTTCTTCATTGAGCCCTTTCATAGCCTCCATAAATTCTCCTCTTGCTCCAACAAAATTAGTCCCTTGGTCGCATCTTAATTGTCTGACATTTCCACGAATGGAAATCAGTGTTCTCAAAGCATTCATGAATGCGTCTGTAGTAAGGTCATCCAGCATCTCAATGTGAATTGCTCTACAGCACAGACAAGTAAACAGCAAGCCATATTTCTTCAATTCCTTTCTTGCTTCTTTCACATAGAAAGGCCCGAAACAGTCTATTCCACAATAAGTGAAGGGAGGGGTCGTCTCCACTCTTTCCAATGGTAGATCTGCCATTTTTGGCTCCTGAGTTGACCTCCTATACTTCCGGCATTTCGTGCACTTGTAAATATGAGAGGCAACAGCGTTGCTACATCCTGTTATCCAAATTCCGTTTGATCTTAATTCGTTCACAGTAAGTCCTCTTCCTTGATGATGTACCCTCTCATGATAATACTTGATAAGTAGTGCAGATATGTGACTTGTTCTAGGCAAAATAGCTGGATGCTTGACATGAGGGTGAAGACTTGACCTCGTCAACCGTCCTCCAACCCGTAGAACACCATCATCATCAATAAATGGATCCAAAGTGTGCAACTTGTTCCTCTTATCCTTAGGTTTAATCACCTTGCGGAGCTTGATACTGTCAAGTTCATTTTTGAATGCATCCTTCTGGGCCAACTTAATTATGAACAGCTCTGCTTCCTTATGTTGCTCAATACTTGTGGTTCCATCTTGACGTGGAGAACCCTTTAATTTCTGAGCATGGCGCCTTAAACATGCAATGGCCTTGACAGCCCTTTTCCAATCGGAGAACCTTTTGAGACGGTCCAAAATTGTCCTCACTTCCATTGCTTGTACATTGTACACTTGAGCCTTACGAAGTTCCGGATCATCAGTAACCTCTCCCACCATGATTTCTCCTTCTTGGGGTAGCTCTCTTTGCCATAGAAAGTCTGGGCCCGTAAACCAATTTGATGTTATGAGCTGATCTGCTGTTAAGCCTCTTGACGCATGATCTGCTGGATTAGAGTCTGTCGGAACAAAGTGCCACTGCTTTGGATCAGTTAAAGACTGGATTTTTTGTATTCTGTTGGCAACGAACACATGGAAACGCCGAGCGTCGTTATTCAGATAGCCAAGGACAACTTTGGAGTCTGTCCAAAAGTACTCTTGGAGGTTGTCCAACTCAAGCTCATTCCTGAGCATGGCGCTGATCCCTGCAGAAACAACTGCAGCAGATAACTCCAGCCTTGGTACAGTGGTTATCTTAGAGGGAGCAACACGTGCCTTTCCCATAACTAGAGAACAATGGATGTCCCCATGGATGTTAATGGCTCTAAGGTACGTGCATTCACCATACCCAACCACACTAGCGTCTGAAAAATGATGAAGCTCGTACTGATGGGCAGCAAAATCCGATGGAATGTAACATCGCTTGATCTTTACAGTAGACAGGGTCTTAAGATCTTGAAGCCATAACTCCCATTGACTTCTGAGGCTTTCTGGGAGTGGATCGTCCCAATTAAGTTTCTCTCTGCACATCTGTTGTAAGATCAGCTTGCCCAAGAGTATAAAAGGAGACAAGAACCCCAACGGATCAAAGATCGAGGCGACAGTCGAAAGTATGCCTCTTCTGGTCAGAGGGCCTGCTTGAATAGTGACCTTAAATTGAAAGTCATCGGAGGATAGACACCACTGAACCCCGAGAGCTCTCTCCATTAGTGGTTCTCCAAAATCCATTTCCAAGTTCTTAACACTTGCAGCACATTCTTCCTTAGGTATTGACTTTAACACATTGGTGCTGTTTGAAACAAACTTGTGTAGTCTTAGTTGACCTGTGCGACAAAGAGCTCTTGCTGATTGAATGAGCTTGACAGCTTCTGCTTCAGTTGGTACACTCAACAGTCCATCATCAACATAAAAGTTCCTCTGTATGAACTGGACAGTGGCTTGATCGAACTGCTCCTGACCTTCAGCGGCTAGGTGTTTAAGGCCGAAGTTGGCACAACCAGGTGAGGAAGCTGCCCCAAAAAGATGTACCTTCATACGAAAGACTGATGGTGGACATGTAAGATTGCCTTTCTCCCACCATAGGAATCTTAAATAATCCTGGTCTTCTTGTTTCACATGGAATTGGTGAAACATTCGCTCAACATCACACATGATGGCTATAGGACCCTTGCGAAATCTACAAAGGACTCCCACCAAGGAATTTGTGAGCTCTGGACCAGTCAGCAGATGGTCGTTCAAGGCTGTGTCTCGAAACCTTGCAGAGCAATCAAAGACCACACGTATTTTACCAGGCTTTTTTGGGTGATAAACCCCATGGTGAGGAATATACCAAGCAGGTAGACTCTGTAGCTCTTCTTCTGGGACCCTTTCAGCATCACCACGAGAGATAATGTCCTCCATAAAGGTCACATAATCGTCATAATATTTCTGGTTTCTCTTAAATTTCCGTTCCAAGCCAGAGAGACGTTGAAGTGCACAGACTTTATTATTTGGTAGATTCGGACGTTCCTTCTTAAAGGGCAAAGGCATTTCAAAATGGCCATCTGACTTGTGTTTGATTCCATCCTTCAACCGTGTCATGAAAAGCAGATCTTCTTGAGAAACCATCACATCTTCTCCACTCCTGTCGTTAAAATCAGACTCCAATACTTTGATGATGTCGTTTGGGACAATCATTTCTTTGACTTGACTTCTGCAAACATAATGCACTTCCTCTTTAAGGTTAACTGTTGGGTTGATTTCAGGGATAACTTGTTTTACCATGATGCGATGACTTATCCCTATAGCATCTCCATAATACTCACAGGGTTTCCCATAGCCTATGACGCTCCATCCCAGATCAGTCCTTTGGGCAAACGGCTGCTTTCCTTCACCTTGCACAACTTCTCTGGGCATGAGAGCCCGTGGGCAATTGTAGCCAATTAGAAGTGCAATTTCACATTCCTGGTATGGTGCGATATGGTCTGCAAGATGATGTAAATGAGGCCAGGACTTGACTGTCTCAGGAGTTGGGATATGAGATTTCATTGCAGGAATAAATTCACGAGTGAATATTGTCGGTATTGTGACCTTGGTATCTGAGAAGAAACCCCTCACTTGGAGACCTGAGATTTTCTTACATGGTACTAGTGTACCCTTAGAGGACATGGTCGACAGCTTGATGTTAACAGGTTCGACGGAGGCCTTTAAAATATCTGCAACGTCTTCAAGGATAAAAGAAGAATCGCTCATAGTGTCGAGCATCGCATATACGAGCACTTCTTTATCGGCATGTTCTGATGTAGAAACATACACCGGTACAATGGATGATGTTTGAATGCTCGTTCCTTCTTGCACAACACGGTGTGATATCTTAGCGTTTGATTGACTTGGTGTTGCCTGTCCTTTATCCTCAGTGAAACTGAATTCCCTTTTGGGTTGTGGCGTCACACGATCTTCATCGTGAAGACAGGTAGGGTGGCGTCTGTTGCAAGTATCACATGTCAATCTGTCTCTGCATCCTCTTGATTGGTGCCCAGGTGTCAAGCAGGCAAAACAAAGCTTCTCTCTTTGCACATACTGCACTCTGTCAGCGAGTGACTTGGCTGAAAAATTGTGACAGTTGTGCAGTCCGTGTCCTTGTTTATTGCAGAGGAGACAGGTGTTCGATTGCCTTTCAAAGGTAGTGTTTGTGTTGAATGTTTTTGCCATTTGATCCCTGTATGAACCAGCAACTTGATTTCTGGATTTACTGTGTCCATCAGATTCAAGTTGTTTCAGTGCACTGTATGAAGTTATCGGGTTGCAGGCAATGCTGGATTCGAAATTGAGGTAAGTTACAAAATAACTGAAATTAGGAAACTGTCCATGTTGTAGCTGGTATGTTGTAGCTGCGCGATTCCATCCTGAAATTAGCCAATCTGGCAATTTGCTTGCAAGCCTTTGATTTTCCATAGCATCATCCAAGATCCTTAAATGTGTGTTGTGAGCAATAGCTGATTCACAACTCCTGAGAAAATCAGCAAATTTGCGCAGTTCCACTCCATCCTTCTGTATTATTTTTGGCCAACTGTGCAATTTATCCCGATATGCCTTCGCAATAATAAATGGATCTCCAAATCGCTCATCCAATACATTCCATGCAGAGAAATAGGAGTCCTCTGTGTCCATTAAAAAATATCCCTCTATAGCCTCCCTGGCTGCTCCTCCAATATATCTTTGCAGGAAATACATCTTTTCCACTGTTGGGACGTTTTTCCTTTCAATTAGAGTTTGAAATGATGTTTTCCATAGGTTATATTTTAATGGATCATTGGTGAAAACGTTGGGCTCCGGTATAGGTAGCCTATTAGATGTAATGGCTTCAGAGAGCACTTTAACCAGCTTTAGGATGTCATTTTCAGGTGCAATTGTGACCTCTTGTGATGATGGTTGGTATTGCACGTTACTTTCTGCAGAAATCAGAGGTTCACCATTTTCATTGTACACTGGGATATTTGCTTTAGCTGCACATAGCCTTTTTTGCCTTTCCAAACGATCTTGTTCCTTTTTTATTTCCTCCATAGCTCTTTTGTTTTTGAGGTCTTCTTCTTCAAGCTGGTTGAGCCGTCGCTGCTGCTTCTCCTGTTCGGCCATTATCCGTAGAAAAGCTTTTGTGGCTATAAATTCTGATGCAGTATTGTTGAGATCCTTAGGTTGAGTTTGCTGTGGAAATGTTCGATTCGAAGCCGGCAAGGATACGCTTGACGTGGCACTGCTGTCAAATATAGAGCTGACTTCTGGCCAGTCTAATAGCTCTTCCCCAGTTTGTTGAATCAGTGTTTTCGCATTATGGACAAGATTTGATGTGACCTCATTACACTTGTCAATTCTACGACGAAAATTGTGTGTTGGAATTTCCATTTTTCGATATTCATTATACCTTTCATTTAGGTCTTTTAAATAATTTTCCAACGCATCAACATTATCTTGCAAGGTTTCAAGGGCAGCGTCATTAACAATACCCTTCTTTGTATTTTTAGCCTCGACCTTCCAGTGTTCGTAGACACGGTCAAATTTACCCAATAATGCATGTAATTTGTTGGCTTGAAAACCTTTCCCTTTCTCAGTTGGTCTGCGCTCTCTCTCTCCTCTACGAGGCTCCAGAGCCTGTTTCTCAGTATCTGTACCAGCATCTTTAACCACAATAGATGCCCTTGATTTGGATGGCCCCGATTCCTTTGATTGCAATGGTTCCATTTGTGTAATTGGCAATATAGGTTGTGCAGTTTCTTTTGGCTGTGACGGCCCTTTAGATGTCGGCAGTGACATTCTCAATATGACCCAAACACTTTACCAACAATATAAACCAAGCACTTATACCTTAAAATTCACCTAAACCATTTCAAGAGCCTCATAAACAAAGTGTTGAATGCGCAGGCATTTAATTAAACCAAAAAGAGCCATTTGGCAAATGCATAGACCAACCCATTGTCGACATGAATAAAGGACTGAAAGTGTTGCACTCAATGTGCCATTTGCATATGAATGTAAACGATGCGATTTTCCTCAGAAATGTCTCTTTAATGTCTCTTCCTTGCACCTCACAAAGTAGCCTCACAGTTCCTTTGGAACACCAGTGTAGTGTAGACTACTAACCTTTGTGCCTCTTTGATGACCAAGCGAAAACGTGTGTTGGCTGGTTGACGCGCACGCAATAGTGAGTAGTGTTTGTTGGGGGGGAGGGGGGGGGCGTGAAGTTGCCTCTGCACTGCAGCGTCTAGCTACGGACTAGCAGCGCTAGCGACGCCGCCACTTGATGCCGGTTCTGCTGCTGGGCGCCGCTCCACTGCCGCTGGTAGACACGCTGCCGCAGGCTGGTGGTGGTGATGGCCTGGACTCCCCGATGGATTATGCATAAAGTTTGACTGTCACTCCTTCCCAGTCGCAATAATGAGGCAGATCGTTCGGATTACAGATGTTTATTAAACACCGTCAAACTGTCATAGAAAATAAACAAGCAAAGTAAACATATAACATAAACACCAAACCAAACCATAACGAGTAACAAAAAGAAAACAATAGAAAACAAATCACCTTTCTGGCTGCATGTAGGTATGAAAAGGAATGCACGGGGGGAAGAAGGGAGTCCAGGTTTCCCAACAAAACAACTGAAAATCATACGAACAACCAATGAATGAAACTTATAATGAAATTAGACAAAGAACCCAAAATTACAAATGAAAATACAAAACATGAACCAAAAACGCACCTTTAGATGTCACCGGCCAACACACGGAACAAACAATTCATGCCTCCGCTCTGCGGAGACACGACAAGACTGTAGCAGGAAGCGCAATACCCAGCCGTGTGGAAACACTTTCCAAAATAATGTTCCGGCAGGAAATGACGTAAATTGGCAACTTTATTACACAGAGAAAACAACAAAATAAAGTCAAAAGAAACATAGTGCGGCAGCCACAGTCCCCGTCATTTAGGTATCCCCATTTGTCGAGAGTGGCTTTTGCACGTCCAACACCAGATCTTAGTCTGTTAAGACATTTCCACACTGTGTGGTTGGTGTCTGTATACTACTGTGTGTAGTTGCTAAAAAGTTGGTGTAAGTTATACTAAAAAGGAAAAAAACGAAAAAAAACTTGAATAGTGTACAGCAAATAACCTAGAAACTCAAGCTTGTAGATCTGCTTTTTCCACTATTCTGGAACATTTTTTAAATATATGAACATTTTTCAACACGGAAACGATTATGCAAAGCAATTATTGCGACTATCTCAAATAATTGCGATCATGTAGTAATCGTGACAGGCCTACTCATTCATTTTAATATCTGTGTGTGTGTGTGTGTGTGTGTTCCAGGAGGAGTTTATGTCAGGAGAGATGGTGGAAGCTCCGTCGTCGACAGAGACCAAACTGGAGGCGGTTCAGGCGTGACCAAGCAGGACGTGCACGATGCACTGCGACCACGGCCTTCACCCGTGTCACCGGCCGCATACCTCCACACGCGCTATGCATGACCAAACAAGGCCTTTTCTTCACGGACGTGCAATAGAAACCCCCAAACAGGACTGGACTGAGCACAGCACCGGACCGGAGCCGTCTTATCCTTATTTATACTTATTTATCACAAGGAATGTTTGCTGTGAGCACGCACATACGCACAGCTTCTGTTCGCCGTTGACAATGAAACAAAATGGCCTTTTTTTCCTTTTGACTACAGGAACACAAGAGAACTGTGTAGACATATTTCACAGGTTCTGGATTTGTTTTCCGTACACTACGGCTCGGCATCAGATAAGGTTCTCTGAGAACCTAATTTGGGCCCTCTGCTCAGGTGGTTTTAATAGCTGATCTACAAGCTTCCAACGCGTCACAATGCGATGTATTGGGAGCTTGTAGATTGGCTATTTTCCCTCTTCTTTTTTTTTACGACGTAGCCTACCTCTCCCGTTCTAGTTATAATGGAAACACAGAAAGGCGAAAGGGCCTTTCTGTGTGGAGTTTGCATGTTCTCCCCGTGTCTCCTAGGGTAGGTACCCTCACAAAAAACATGCAGTGATCCTGGTCACTATACTGCCTCCCCCTGGCCAGCCGGGGCGCCTGATGGAGGGGAAGGGAACTGGTTGGAATAACGTGTTCCTTCCACGCGCTACGTCCAACCAGGGAAACTCTCCCCTGTCAGGTGATAAGAAGGTCAGACAGCTCTCATTCATTGAAGGAGGCATGAGCTCGGCCCTGGCCTCCCTAGTTTGGCAGAGGGAAGGTAGTGCCAAGGATTACACGCTTAGGCATTGGCACTAGGGTGAAAAAATAGGGGTTACAAAATCGTGGGATAAAAATTTTGAGTAAAGAAAATAATGGAAACGCAAAAAAAAGGTATAGACAGTTGTAGAATTCTGTTCTAAATCTAATCTCCGGCACAAAAACCTTTCAAATGGGTTCTGTGGCCTAATGGGTATCAATTTAGGCGTTCTCGACATGAAAATGTTTGAGAACCACTGCTCTGGGGTGCCCAGAAGGTAGTACTTAATGATTATCTCTCTTCCTTCACGTGGATTTCTCCAGCTGTTTGGCAGATTTCGGCTCTCAAACCTGACTTATGCATCTGTTTTTGTTTCAGCCTCAAACTGTACTATCCACAAGTTTTCCAAACCCCGTTTTTGGAATTGATTTTGAATTGCATTTGTTTCCGTTAACACTGTGCTCACAAAATATGTAAATAGGTCTTCTAGTATTAAAAAAATAATAATCAGATTTTATCTTCTATGTGACTCGTCATGCTTATTATGTGGTGAACACAATAAAACGTGTTGAGAAGGATTACACTTCTTGGGTTTTAATTGTAATTGCAAAATGTGTCCAACAGAGGGGGCCCGCAGACAAGGATAAATTACACTGCAAAGAAAGGGACTCGTCAAAGGTAGTGTAAGTGAAGTTCTTTAGGTTTTCATTAAAAAGTGAGAGCTCTATATTCAGAATCATTGCTTTAGACTTGAAGTATTTGTTCAGTAACAGCGGGTCTCTGTCTCTCCAGCTCTATTATAAACAGGAATACATTTACAGGTGTTTTTTTTTATTTTCATTATTAATAAAATAAAATAAACACAATCTACTCTCATGGGGGTCCCTGGCACTATATATGTTCAGGTGGGGGTCCATGGTCAAATGCATATCTGCTTAAGAGATGGGTGTCACGTCTCTGCTTTCAATGGGCCTGATATATTTAGGCCACCTTTCATACAAAGTACATTTGCTTGAATACTTAAAGGTAGGGTAAGTGATTTGCAATGATTCAAATAATTGCAAAATGGG
The DNA here is from genome assembly GCF_963280865.1 of Gymnoscopelus braueri. Lineage (NCBI taxonomy): Eukaryota > Metazoa > Chordata > Actinopteri > Myctophiformes > Myctophidae > Gymnoscopelus > Gymnoscopelus braueri. The sequence goes on from NC_137626.1 coordinate 33,192,260, forward strand.
TCTATGTTCTGATAGTGCTCGTTACTATAGAGTGTCCTGTCCATATAAGGAGTCTCCATGTCTCTCCAGCTCTTTATAAAACAGAAAATGCATTTTCGTTTCAGTTTCAGTTTCGTTTCCAATTTTATCCAATCAGGATAGAGAACTCAATCAGGATATAGATTAAACAAGTGAAGACACTAAGAAATGAGCAGGCAAAATTAGAACTGGAACACTATAAAAATAAAGCTTAAAAATGGGTACTTTCTCCTGATTGGCTGAGATTTTGACACCTACCAGAAAATGTATTTTCTGTTTATTGAAGAGCTGGAGAGACGGGGAGACTCTTGTTACTGAACAAACACTCTCTAGCAATGATTACTATCAGAATATAGTGCTTAAACCTTTTTGTTTTAACCCAAAAATATCACTTACCCTACCTTTAATTAATTATAAAAAGGAGGAAAATATGTTATTTTCTATACTTAAGACTTTCACTCCACTACACTTCAAAGGAAGGGAAAAGGTATAACTAACCACTTAAGCCTTATTTCCAATATAGTGAAAATAGCAGATCTATAAGCAGAAGTGTCACAATCCGGTTAACAGGCCAATGAAAGTGTGTGTTGAAAACAAGGTGCGAAAAATCATGACCAATTTAGGCTGGGCAATATATCGATATTACGGTTTATTGATATCGTGATAAGACTTGGGTTTTAGGATGTCGGAATATTGCGATGTAGCATAATTGTCTCTTCTAATTGTAATCACCTCTTTTAGACTTTTAAAAAAAAAATCACTAAATATGCAAAGAACATATTTGTGCTATTTTGTTTTTTTTTGGGGGGGGGGATTATTATATTGTCACAATATTGATATTGATGTATAGGCCTATGATCCAAATATGGAGATAATTATCCATATCACACGGATCGATTTGGAGATGGCCAGAGCGCATCTTGCAGTGTGGATTGTTGTGTGTGTGTGTGGTGGGGGGGAGAATAAGTACTCCACTGGGATAAAGCTATAGGTGAATCCATATGTGAATAAACAACAATAATATAGGAAAGGAAGCCAGAGAGAGCGAAGAGGAGAGAGAGAAGCGAGGTCCACACAATAACAGGGTCCTTCATGTGACCTTGTAGAAGCCTGGCTGGCCTTTTCTCCAGGCTGTTTACTGGGTTTAAGGGTTGGAACTGGGAGACCGGCCCATACAGTACGTCTAAACCAGTGGACTCTCAACCTTTCGGATTTCTAGGACCACGGGCCCCCCATTTGAAACCATCTTTTCATCTCCACATCGTAAAACCCTCAGTGTTTATTTAACTCAGAGAGCGTGCAAATGGACCCATTTGGTTCCGTTTGTAGTGATTCATAGCTCCTTATACATTTAATTTATTTCATTTTTGTATTATTATTTTATTAAAGATATTGAGGCAGGGTCCAGGGACCCATGTACAATATTTGTGTTTAAATGTTTCAAGATGGTTTTGAAAAGCTCATGGCGACGTGTAGTGAACTTGTAGCTTATTTTCACATGAACTGATTTCGATGCTATATCCTATTAACCAGTTTTGCTGGAATCCCCTTGAGGACCCCTGGGGGTCCCACTCCCTGAACCCCACTTTGAGAACCATGTATGATGAGATGTGCACGCTGTTTGTGTTGAAGGTAGAGAGAGTGCTTCGGTTTACACTCTATGCATATTTGAAAGATAAAGGGTTTTAATCCACTAACATTAACATTTCAAATATTTATGGCTGCTGTGTGTGTGTGTGAATAGTGAGAGAGAGAGAGAGAGAGAGAGAGAGAGAGAGAGAGAGAGAGAGAGAGAGAGAAAGAAAGAAAGAAAGAAAGAGAGAGAGAGAGAGAGAGAGAGAGAGAGAGAGAGAGAGAGAGAGAGAGAGAGAGAGAGAGAGAGAGAGAGTGAGTGTGTGTGTGTGTGTGTGTGTGTGTGTGTGTGTGTGTGTGTGTGTGAGAGAGTTACACGCAGTGAATGAAATCATCAGTGAGTGTATGGCTCTGTTTACTCATGTATTGTATTCCCTGTAATTGTACATTTATTGAGGTTTTTGCTTTATAGCAATGTTAAGTTTAAACGTATGTTTTCTCACGCCAATAAACTCATTTGAGTTGAGAGAGAGAGAGAGAGAGAGAGAGAGAGAGAGAGAGAGAGAGAGAGAGAGAGAGAGAGAGAGAGAGAGAGAGAGAGAGACTGTGTTGTCACCACCATGACCATAGATATCCTCCGAGCTTTTTCCCTCATGGCAGGTCTGACGTCACCGCCGGTGGCACAGCGAGCTGGAGAGAGAGAGAGAGAGAGAGAGAGAGAGAGAGAGAGAGAGAGAGGGAGGGAGGGGGGGGGGTAGAGAGAGAGAGGGAGGGGGGGGGGTAGAGAGAGAGAGGGGGGGGGGGTAGAGAGAGAGAGGGGGGGGTAGAGAGGGGGGGGGGTAGAGAGAGAGAGAGAGAGAGGGTAGAGAGGGGGGGGTAGAGAGAGAGAGAGAGAGAGAGAGAGCGAGAGAGAGAGAGAGAGAGAGACACACACAGAGAGAGATAGAGTCAGGAAGAGGGCAGACGCAGCTGCACTGCCTGTTGTATTTAACGTGTGAACACAGATAACAGTAGAATAAACGGTATAGCGTCACTGTGGGATTACTATTGACTACAGCTTCACCTTACACCGCTGTGTCACATCTCTGGATGACACATACACACAGTTAACACACACCACCACAAGGTAAGAGGAAAGTTCAGCTCTCAATGAATGAAAGAAAGAAAGAAAGAAAGAAAGAAAGAAAGAAAGAAAGCGCAGTTCTGTGTGCGTGTGCGCGTGTGTGTTTGTGTTGTGGCTGTTTCTCACTTGTTGGTTTGTTGGAGGCAACAGGGAATGTTTCCACAGCTTAATGTTCCAGTGCAGTATGTGTTTATTGTCTGTTGTTTATGATGGAAAAACGTGTGTTTGTTTGTGATGAGAGGAGCAGCGTGGGGTTGTCTTCCCTTTGTCCACACGGCTCTGCGAGGAGAGAGGGAGAGAGATGGGTGGATGTCGAACGGATGTATATTAATTATTCAACAGATAAAACACTGATTTGGAGTCAGGTGAAGAGTTAGTGTTCTCCTCGTAGCCGTTTTTAAAAGCTCTCCCCGTTTACCCTGTCTGTCATTTAGCCCAGTGGTTCTCAACCAGTGGTCCGGGGACCACCAGTGGTCCTTGGGGCGGGTGGGGGGGGTGGGGGGGGGCGGGTGTGGGGGGGGGGGGGGGTAGGGGGTCCCCAGCAAAATTTGTTCATCATCATTTTAACCACTTAGCTTTGGCTATTCATAAATAGCAGATATACAAGCTCATAGCGTGGCACCGAGTGCCGCACTATGAGCTTGTAGATCTGCTATTTTTGAAAAATATAGAATATGTGTGCTGATCTTTGAATATATATATATTTTTAAAGCGAGCATTTTTATCTCAAATATTTTCTTCTGGGTTGTCCCTGGCACAACATTTTCACATGGGGGTACGTGGCCAAATGTATATCAATTTAGGGGTCCTTGGCATGAAAAAGGTTGAAAACCACTGATTTAGCCTACACTTTATCATGTTGCATTGGCCTCTCTCTGTGTATGTATGTACTGTATGTATGTATGTATGGGCTTGTTGAGTAGCCCAGTAAGTACTCCCAAATCCTGAGTGTTTTTAGCCTAATGATGCTTTTAGAGGGTTGCCCTTGTTTTAATCTCAAGACAGATAATGCAAAACAAAGGTTTTTAGGGGTTCCCAGACAGATTGCCCTCGTTTATCTTATGTGGCTGTCTAAAAAAAACTGGTTGCAACCAGGAAAACAATATTGTAAGAATGACACTACAGTATATAGTAGGAGTGGTTCTCAAAGTGTGGTGCCCCACTTTGAGAACTTTGAGATAGCATCACAATCATTTTAACCACTTTATCCATTTATGTTTTGTTGGCTATTAAAAAAATTGCAGATCTACAAGCTCGCGGCGCAGCACGAAGAGCGTGTACATCTGCTATTTTTGAATTGATTTGAAAAATATTGAAAATGTTGAATCATTTTCATAATTATTTAACATAAATCTTGTCTTCTGGGGGATCCTGGGCAAAACATTTTCAGATGGGGGTCCGTGGCCGAATACATACAGTACAGTATATACATTTAGGGGTCCTTGACATGAAAATGTTTTGAGAACCACTGCTATAGTAAAAATAGGCTGTATTGTGTTTCTACTTGCCTGGGGCCTTGTTGCGCTGTGAATCACTTTGAAATGAAATCATTTGTTATCACAGCACTTTATATATAGAGAGAAGTTACCATTTCATCCACAGTTATAGCCTATGTCTATACCACCAACATACACTGTTGCTGTAATCTGCGGATCACACCGACTGTTATATACACACTCATGTGGCAGTGCACTTATTGTCCTCTGTGACACTTTTGTTAACTTGGTTAAAGGCATAGTATGTAACTTTGCCCTGTGTTTACATAACAAACAAAAAATACTTATTTTGTTTTAAACCAGTCATTTCCCTATATACCAGCAGTCATCATCAGCCACTGGAGTAGTGTGGTGGTGTTTACCTGCAGAAAGACATTGTCCTCTTCACTGTATTTTGGGGGAGTTTTCACTATTTGTTTTGGTAGAAGGGGATGTTTTTGGGGCTATCAAAATCAGTTTTTCAGAAAACTCTTATTTAGAACATTGTTTTAGAACATTGGTTCTCAAAAATAGCAGATATACAAGCCCACACCTCGTCACTTTGTGCCGCGCTGCGAGCTTGTACATCTGCAATTTTTGAACATTTTTGAAAAATCTTTCAATCATTTTGCATTTTTTTAACACAAATCTTTTCTTCTGGGGGTCCCTGGCACAAGCATTTTTCAGATGGGGGTCTGCGGCCAAATGGATATCATTTTGGGGATCCGTGGCAACTATACTGGTTTAGAAGGCATTTGTAGAAACGGCCTCAGGTCTTAATGGGTTAAAGGTGGGGGATTCCCTCTACTTGGTCCTTGGTTTGTCATTTTTCTGTTTGGGGTTACAGAGACATCCACCCAGGGAGGTTTGTGCATATCAACATGACATCTTTGGGTACGGCAGTAGAGAAGCTCTATAAGCCTGAATAATTTACCGTTGTTTACCGGCAGAGCTTTTGGTGGATTAAACACTGTATCATTTTTTTTAGGTCTGGTTGGTTGCGATGGTTCTTCTCAGCCAAGGAAACGTTGTCCGGGGCAAAGATCAACTAACAGGGATGGGTACAGTAGACCAGTGGTTCTGAAACGTTTCAGGCCGTGAGTGACCCCTCAAAATAATCCTATTTGAACTGGGGATCCCCCACCCTGACAAGCACTTGCATGAGGCATTGCATTTAGTTTGACTCAGATAGATATTGTGAAAATAGCCACCTAGATCAGCTATTCTAGATATGTTTGCCTCTTTCTTATATCATTTGACCGTTTTTTATAGTATAGTTTGTTGATTACTTTTGATGCAGTAATGGTCTTTTTTTCATTTATTTTCACTTTTAGGTATTAAAAAGCTCTTAAAAGTCATTAAATTGACACTTCACTGTCATCTGGGAACCCCCCAGAATCCTGTGGGGATCCCCTGGGGTCCCAACCCACAGGTTGAGAACCACTGCAGTATACAAGCCTTGCTAAAACCAAATCCGCTGAAAGGAGCACCGTATCTTTGATCCTCACTAATGCTCTTTATAAGATGGCACCATTTTTGTCTACTCATTCTGTGTCTCATTGGTGGGACAGTTCAGAAACCAACCTACCAGTGACATCATCGATGGGGACTTAACCAAGCTAATAGAAACTACAGGCTTTATTTTCCTGGGAAGTTAGCATGCTGAACTAGAAGCTATTGTTCTTGCATTAAAAAAAGTTTGAAATCTTGTTTGAAGTAACCAAACCTGTCTACCGATGATGTCACTTGGTAATAGGCAGGTTTCTGAAGTGTCCACAGCCCTCCTCTGAGACACCGAGTGAATAGACAGAAATGGCGCCATATTATATTGAGCATTAGTGAGGTCCAATTATATGAAGATAGGTTGAAAATGGGGGAAGTGGTCCTATTCAATATCTTCCTTTTTAAAAAAACACTTGAACCCTATTGTCCTTATTCTGAAGCGAACATTCGCTGGAAATAGCCGATCTACAAGCTCACAATACGTCTCATCGTAACGAGTTGTCCCGAAAAACAAAAGAATACAGAGCCCTGGGGGGGTTCCCAAATGGTGGTTCCCAAACTTTTTAGCTCAAGACCCAAAAGAGAAATTAGAATGCCCCCTCACGCATTCTAATGTGTGAGGGGAGCTGTGTTTTTTCAATTACTTTTTTCATTTTTTTTTTTTTGGGGGGAAAATGAAAAAAATAAATAAAAATACAATGAGAATTTCAATAAATGATCGAAAAGACATGGCCCCTCACATATTAGGAGGGCAGTATAAGTCACCATGCAGAACCAAGGACGGATGTTTTCGATTAATTTATCATGGTTAAACTGTTTGAGTTTGAAGTTACAATGGGTTTGTATAGGAAGGGGGCGTGGCTGATAACATTAATATCAAATATCTAAATACTGAATCAAGCAACATAAAAACTGTCTGGGGTGAAACTCAAAAGACTGAGCAGACGTTAAAATGACCCCAAACATGTTTGAAAGTGAAATATCCCTTTAAGTGGTTAACACCAGTTCATTTGAGGCCTTTCATTCCACTTTTTCCATTCATGGAAAAGAAAATATGTGACCTGAATCTTCTCTGTTGGCTGGAAAACTTGTTATGTCCACCAAAACCATTACTTTTTTTTTTAAAAGGGGAAAAAAAAGAACCTGTGTTCAAATGGCTCCAATATAAGCTCTTGTTTTCATTGGTTGAAGACACACTTAAACACTTTCACTTTCAAAATGTTTCAAAAATAGCCGATCTACAAGCTCGCAGTGCGTTGTGATGCGAGGCGTTGTGAGCTTGTAGATCACTCAGCCTTTTTGGCTACTTTTGCCTTATACAGTTGTCTGACAAAGTAGAGCATTAATTTACTACAAAACAAAAAATAGTACAAGGAGATACAAGGTTGCTGCCCGACAGCAGCAACAACAACTGTTTTGTTAATCAGAGTTCTTATGATGACTCAGTGGCCTCATAGTAACGTGTCGCATCGTGACACGTTGCTTTAAGGCTAGCTATGAGGCTTATGAGCTTGTAGATCGGCTTTTTTTCTTTGGGCCTTGTTTTATAGACCTGGTTGCTTATTTCTCTCGCAAGATCTGGCAACAGGGGTGACCTGCATTCAAACCCGGTGTGTTTCAGCGAGAGGACACCGTGATTCATGTCACATCGGAACGGTCACCGACTTCTTGCTTCTCCCACCGATCGTGGTTCTGTGTGTGTGCGTAATGTACTTTTACGCACTTGTACCATCAGCTGAGACTTATCCGGGTCATTATGATGTATATTTAGACCACAGTCGCCTGAGAGAAAGAGAGAGAGAGAAAAGATTAAGATACAATAAGGGGAGGATGAAGTTTCTGTCTGCTTTGATATACGACTTGCAGAAGAGCACTGTTCTCTCCTCTGTATCAGATTTTAGTCCCCACTCCCAGAGAGCAAACCGCTGATCCTCTTTTATCGGAGGCAAGAATCACTTCATTCACATGGGTACACGAGTGACATGGTGACACAGTACACGGTGGCACACATGGCACACGGACAATGGCACGTCACACAATAGACTGCAAGCAGACACCGCGTGACACGACGGTATAAACTGTTGACGACAAGCCCCGGCGTCCGCCTGCAATCCGACACCATTGATTGGACGTTGCTCTCACGTTTCTGTTGCTGCGATTGTCACTTTCTTGATTTCGGGTTTTGATTTGAGGCTAATGGGTTCCTCCCCCCCCCCCCTTTTTTTGTGTGACTTGAATGTGCCATTCACTTTCCAATGTTCTTTTTCACAAAACAAAATCCAACGGCTAATGTTGAGAGAATATATTTACGTGTAATGCTTCCCACAGTACAATGCAACCAAACCAACGGCACTCACAGCATCAGATATCAGTGCCTTCCCGTCTTAATCCATTAAAACCGTGAAAGCATCTGTAATTTTAGATTTTAGCTGTATATTAAGCACATTGGTTGGCCTTTCAAAAATAGCATATATACAAGCTCATTGAATGAACTTCTGCTATGATCTGCTACTTTAGAAAAATCATGAAATATTTGGACATCTTTGCATATATATATATATATATATATATATATATATATATATATATATATATATATATATATTTATTATTATTAAAACATTTTTTAAAGCATTTTTAAGCATCTCGAATGACATGAAAAGGTTTGAGAATAGAGAGATCTAGCAACATAGGTTCTTTCAGAAAACTGTTAGGATTTAGGAGACATTTGTAGAATCGGCCTCTTGTCATCATGGGTTAACTCTGCTTCTCACAGCGCTACACTATTTTCAGCTGGCTGATAGAATAATAGATAATTGCAATGTGGTGAGTCATGCATTAGTTATGTACCACATGGGTGGTACGAGACATTTGCTTTGCCACATGCATTCCAGCTCTTCAGCCCATGGTGCCAGAAATAGGATCTTTTATCACGAGGGAGTAGAGGATCAGATCAATACAGCATCAACCCAACCCCTCCCGAATGACTGTCACGGCTAGAAAGGGAGTCCAGGGTATTCAAGGTGAGCCAAGTCTGACTCAATTAATTCAAGTGTACTGACATAGTTATCCAGTGTCCTAGTTTTTAATCTCTTTTAATACAACGTTTTTTGGTTGATTTGTGTTAGATTGGGAAAGTAGGCTTAAAGGGATAGTTCACCCAAAACAAAAAGTAACCCCATGGAGACTTGAATATTGATATTTTTTTGTTTTTGTTGCATTCCTAAGCCAATAATTTGATGACCAGTGGACCGGTAGGCAGCGGTTCCTGTAGGAGAGACAAAGGAGACTCTTTGTGTCTCCTACGGGAACCGCTGCCGGTCAATTATTGGCTTAGGAATGTGACAAAAACTAAAAGAAATATCCTTGAATTCAAGTCTCCATGGGGTGACTTATCGATCATTTTGGGGGTGAACTATCTCTTTAACTAAACACAGTTCACTACACCACTATAGTTCTCATAGCCTTGCCCCTTTTCCTGCGGGCCTAATTTTGAACCAGTTCAGAGTGTTTCCTCTCAAAATGAATTGGTTCAGAACCTTAAGAGTGTGTGTGTGTGTGTGTGTGTGTGTGTGTGTGTGTGTGTGTGTGTGTGTGTGTGTGTGTGTGTGTGTGTGTGTGTGTGTGTGTGTGTGTGTGTGTGTGTGTGTGTGTGTGTGTGTGTGTGTGTGTGTGTGTGTGTGTGTGTGTGTGTGTGTGTGTGTGTGTGTGTGTGTGTGTGTGTGTGTGTCCCCGTCCCCTATAGTGGACTGGGCTCATATACCTGGCTGCTTGTTTCTCTTGCAGAAATCTGGCAACAGCCGCAACACTGCCCACAAGTCATTTGTTTGTCATTGCTGAGTCACACGACCTTTTTAAAAAAAGAAAACGGGCACAATTCCGCCCAAAACACCACAGAGGCTGTTTTCACAGCAGCGAGCGGATGAGACACTGTTACACAGGCGGCGGTGCCAAGAACAGAACAACACACACAAAAAAAGACACCCCCAGAGATGTGACCGAAATCTGACGCTCTTTTTTTAGGAAAGACATTCACGGTTTTATGACTTCTGTAATGAATGTTTCATGATGGCTGTGGCTGCTGGTCATTTCTAGTTAACCCATTTAAGACCTGAGGCCGATTATAAAAGTGTATTCTAAACGTTTTTCTGAAAAACTTATGTTGCTATATCAGTGGTGCTCTAAAATGCTTTCATGTCAACGACCCCCAACATTATTTGTTCCGGGGACCCCCAAAGCAAAGATTTGAGTTTAAAACGCTTAAAAAATATGTCACAGTACGATTGGAAAACCAGTCAGATTGAAAAAGATGCACTCGGTTTCACCGATGGAGGCGCACCGCCCGAAGGGGATTTGAGAGTGCCATGAGAGGCACCGCCGAGCGAGCTAAAGCGAAGACTCAGCGCTGTCCGAGTTATGTTCCGATAGGGACCGAATCGTAAATCATCGTCCCCCTTTGTTTCGGTACCTCCGAGACGGCATTTCTTTTTTTGACGGGGGGGCCCCGCCCCACCGCGGCGGAGCGAGGGTGGTGAACTCGAAGAAAACGAGCACCCCTTTTTCAATCGTACTGTAATATATATATATTCAAAGATTTGCACACATTTTCACGGTTTCCCAAAAATAGCAGATCTACTTTACATGCGCTATGAACTGATATTTTTGAAAAGCCAAAGTGTAAATGTGATGCCATAGTTAGTAATTTTCATTCTCCAGTGGTGTAAAGCAGTTAGTACTCAAACCTTTTCATGTGAAGGACCCTCCAAATTGTTATCGTTGTCGGCCAGAAACCTCTTATCTCCATATTTATTTAAAACTTTTTGTGTTTTTTCGTAAATTAACGCCCTACTTGATCATAGTACAGCGTCACACATAAGTGTCAAAAATAGCAGTTAACAGTTTTGGTCATATGAGGTTTCCTCCCGACAGAGACGACATGTATTAGGTCCCACGGACCTCCATCTGAAAATATTTTGAGCCAGGGTCCCCCAGAAACCCTTACCCTGTCAACATTTTTCAAACAATCTTTCTAAAATGTTCAAAAATAGTAGATGTACAAGCTTGCAGCTGTGAGCTTGTATTTCTGCTATTTTTAAATGGCCAATGTATACATTGATAAAGTGGTTAAAATGATTGTGATGCTGCATTAACACATTTAGCTGGGGACCCCCTGGAATCTGCTATTTCCTCCCTGCTGACTTTTTTGGAGTGTATTGGCGTTCGGTTGGAAGAAACTCCTTCTTTTTTTCTCCCCAAATGTTGGTTTTTCAGTTGTTGAATGATGATGACATGTTTATAAAGAGTTGGGAGGCTTCAAATTTCCATCTTCCTCTCTCCCGGTGGGGGGTGGGGGGGGGTATTCAGACATTTCCTAAACTTAAAAAGCAGTATGGGGCGGTTTGTTATTTTTTTCCCGCTGTGTCATGGCGAGGTTGTCGGCACACACCGAAACTCATACGAGTTAACATCTGTGTGTGAGAAGAAAGTTTGGGAAACCTTCCCTCTGCATTCCAACAATGGTGGGAAGTAAATAAGTGGGCTGCAGTGCATGTACTGCAAGTACTGTACTTAACCCATTAAGACCTGAGGCCCATTCTACACTACAGTGGTACTTATTCTTCCATTCTATGTATTACAACTCACATGTTTCTCGTCACAACTTATTTTACAGTTTGTCTCTGTTGGGTGGAAACCTCATTATGTGCAAAACAGGATTCAAATTTAAAAGCATCAAAAGTAACTGATCTACAAGCTCAAAATGCGGCGAGCCACGAGCTTGCGGATCTGATACTTTTGATGCTTTCCTGTGACACTGTAGTATGATCAAGTAGGGCATTAATCTACGAAAAAACACAAAGTTAGACTATGGAGATGAGAGGTTTTCTGCTCGACAGCAAAGAGTTCTATTAATATCAAGTCTCGGTCACTATACACTGCACAACAGGGCCACACTTTCTGTGCACATCAGTTGGAGCCAAATGTCATCTTAATACCTCAAAAATGAAATGATATGTACATGATCTAAACCAGAGGTTTTCAACTGGTGGTCCATGGACCACTGGTGGTCCGTGCATTTCACGTGGTCCCCTGGTCATCCATTCAGTAATGTATAAAGTGAAGATTTGTTTTTTGTTTATTTTTTGGAGAAACGTAGTCATTTGGTATTTGTGTGATATGAGGACAGTGGAATTAAAAAACATTATCAGTGGTCATTGGAGAAGGCTTGTGTTTCAATTCCAAAAATACTTCAAGCTTTACTAAAGAAGAGGATCAGCTCATTGTCCACAAACTCTTTCAAGAGACATGAATGAAACACAGTCAATTGTGAAGTTCTGGATGAGTTTTCAGACAGTAAAAGCTAAATGTAATTTACGTTTGTCGTTTTGTAACGATGTGTCTCTGTGAGAGTGAATATTCCTCACATGTTGTGAGCTTGTAGATCTTCTATTTTGATGTTATATAAACTTTTTTTGCTGGGGACCCCCTGGAAACCCCCTAAAGGACTCCTGGGGGGTCCCCGGACCCCACTTTGAGAACCACTGATCTAAAGGACATACTGTTTTGAATTGTGGATAGACGTACACTCTGATGTTTGAGCCAGATTTTTTTTATTATTAAAGGAATTGAGAAATGTATACTAAATGGTCCATGAGTTGTATGTTTTTCATCGTTTCAACACATCTGAAGGATGTTTATAAGTTACTTTCATATGTTTTAGCTTTAGGCATGTACAATGTTTTACACAGTATATAGCCTAGAACTATGACTGTGAGGCCTCTTTAGTTTGAGCCAGCTATTTATTGGACATGCATATTTTGTATAATCCCCAGAGTCCCAGATATAAATTTAGCAAAAAGCAGCTATTTCTCATCTCCAAAGATTGGACGAATCAATGTTTTATTGTTGAAGGACTGACCATATGAATGCAGCATTTTTTGGAGCTAGCGCTTAAAGTAAATGAAATACGATAGAGTTATTGATAAAATATGTTTTTTTGGGGGGGATGTGGACCAAACATTTAGATTTTTCAATGCTAAATATAAACTTTCTCCCCCCCCCCCCCCCTTGTTTGATTAAATTGACATTTATGGAAATGTCTTTCCTAACCCAAAGACATGGCAACTTGCACCATTTGCCCAGTTTTGTGGCCAGGCTGACAATTTGCTGAAATTACAGAGCTTAGTTTGAGAGAAGAAAGTCTGTACGTCAGCAATAGCTCTGTGGTTGCCTGGTGTAATAGCCTGCATCAGCGGTGGAATGTAACTCATTTTTTACTCATTTACTCAAGTACTGCACTATAGTACAATATTGAGGTATTTTTTACTTTGATGGAGTACTTCCAATTTTCAATAATTGTACTTCTACTCCACTACATCTCAAAGACAAACTTTGTACTTTTACTCCACTATGATTATTTGAACACTTTAGTTACAATTTACTTTGTAGATTTTGATTATTATTACAAAACCACTTCAGACCTATACATACTTTGGCAATTTGAAAATAGCAGATCTACAAGCTCACGTGTTGCTTTGTGACGCATTGTGAGCCTGTACTTGAGTACTTTTACTTTTTGTACTTTTAAGTATATTTTGATGCCAATACTTTTGTACTTTAACTCAAGTACATTTTGAATACCGAACTTGTAACAGACTATTTCTACAATAGGGTATTATTGATACTTTTACTTAAGTAAACATGTAGTCCAGTTCTATATGTAATTTCGTTCAAATTTTCGGGGGATTAGGAAAACTATACATTTTTGGAAACTTCAGAGTATAACAAATCAGAAAATCCATGATTCCATTTGCGCAGAAGCCAATATGGTGGCCATCTTGGATTTTACAAAATGGCGACCTTTGAATATTCGTTTTTCAATATCTCAACTTCTAGATTACGTAGGATCTGGATTCTAGTGGCTAAATCTACATTTTTAGGGTCAGGAAATCCAATGGTGGTAATTATAAATATTTACAAATGATCAATGGCACAGATTTGGGTCATAATCCTTGATTTTAGGGGGGGAAATGAAAAATGTAACATTTGTTTTTCTCGACTTCTAGATTACATAGGATCATGATTCAAGTGGTTAAATCTACATTTTTCAGGAAATCCAATGGTGCTAATTAAAATCAGTGATCAATAGCACATATTTACATAACAATCTAGAATTGTAGATGTGACAGTTCAGGTGTAGCCATGAAGAATCTCTGTCTAGCGTTGGCAGAGATGTTCACATGCATGGTCTGCACCTATTGACACGAATGGAATGTCATTTTTGGTGACTGACAGATTACTTCCTGCAAGTTCCTTCCAGGTCTCAGGATGATTGGTTCTGAGGTCATGCATATCAGCAATATATCTGGGCCAAAGTCGCTTGTATTTGATCCGGTCAAAAGCAAAGAACTTCTTGCTGAGTGCTTCTGCAGCTTGCAGATGGAGTGCCAGATCAGCATTGCGAGATGTAGCCACAAAGAACAGGACTGTCTCCACTCTCTTCAGGTAGTTCATGATGGACCTGAACATGGCATTTTGTGCTTTCTGTGCTTCCCACTCTTTGAAAGCCAGCAAACGTCTTTCAGCTCAGGGTTCTCCCTGAAGAATTCCTCCAGTACCAGTTCATACAGTGCTACATATGAGTAGATGTGGCCCGAAGAGAACGCTTATAGTGTGTGCATTTGAGGATCTGCCTCGTTGTTGCTGCACCATAGACGTCAGCTTCTATCCAGGCATCATCTATGCCTGAATTCTCTATGGAGGATCCAAGAGCTCTCAGAGCAGCCATGACGGCATGCAGTTCACCAAGTCTGGGGACAACTGTGCGCTTCAAGTCAGGCCTGGCATCCAACAACTGCACAACCTTCTCATAGAGGGCCATGTCAAATGAGATGACAGTAGGATGTTCTTCACAAACTGCCAAACGCCTCAGCTCACTTGTCTGCTTAATCACGGTGAGGAGGGTTGACCATCCTCTGGAAGCAGTGGCAGAGATCCAATCTGAGTAAGAGGCAGACTTGGGGACAGCAGTGAGTGGTAGCCTGGCCCAGATATATTGCTGATATGCATGACCTCAGAACCAATCATCCTGAGACCTGGAAGGAACTTACATTGACATGCTAACCGTGTTACTTAGATGTCAACAGATTAATTCATAGAGAAGATCAAGGTAGCTTTGACAAAAATGAGAAGACAAAAACGTACATACTTACAAAACACAGTTTTCTCAAATAAATGCAGCAGCACATGTTAAATGTGCTGTCCATCTTCCAGGTGGAGAGAGGGTCTAACTGATCACGTGCAGTATGGATCATCACTTTAGCTTTTTTGCTTTCACTCAAATCAACCTTTTATAGCTGAGAGGCCAAGGCTGTGGGATGGGTGATGGCACCTGGTCTGAGTCAAACTAATTGGACTCAGGATTAGGTGTGATCACACAACTGTTGTGCATTGAGGTAATTGATGCACACAGTATAACCCCCAAAATGTAGATTTAGCCACTGGAATCATGATCCTATGTAATCTAGAAGTCAAAATAGTGGAAAAACGAATATTACATTTTATTTTTTTCCCCCCCAAATCAAGGATTATGACCCAAATCTGTGCCATTGATCATTTGTAAATAATTTTAATTAGCACCATTGGATTTCCTGACCCTAAAAATGTAGATTTAGCCACTATAATCCAGATCCTACGTAATCTAGAGGTCGCCATTTTGCAAAATCCAAGATGGCCACCATATTGGCTTCTGCGCAAATGGAATCATGGATTTTCTGATTTGTTATACTCTGAAGTTTCCAAAAATGTATAGTTTTCCTAATCCCCCGAAAATTTGAACGAACCTTCTTTTTTGGACATATAGAACTGGACTAATGTGAGTACTTCTTCCATCACTGGCCTGCATTACATTCTGTCGGACTAACGATTTAATTGCACCTCTTTCTTTGAACATTGGAACATTCTGATTACAAATTACAATTATGTTCTGTTTGGCTTTTACTTCATGGGAGGAGTGGTACAGTACACACACAGTAAAAATCCTGAGTGTTAATGCAAAAAATAAAATTGGAACCGGGGAGAGGGTCCATTTATTCGGTTCCATTGTGTGCACTCCCTCTGAGTTAGATTTTAGTTTTTACAGTGTATAAACATCCTAGTAACCTAGTTAGAAGAATAGAGGAAGCTGAGCCCGGCCGGGAGGAGAACCAAGCTGCTACGCTGACCTTTTGACCCCCCCCTCCCCACACACACACACACACACACACACACTCCCTCCTTTTCTGCATTATTAGGGTCCAGGGAAGATGGAGGTTCCCAGCCAGTGTTTTTTTCCTTTTTTTTCTTAAAGGGATATTTCACTTTAAAACATGTTTGGGGTCATTTTAACGTCTACTCAGGCTTTTGTGTTTCACCCCAGACAGTTTTTAAGTTGCTTGATTCAGTATTTGGATATTCGATATTCATTTTAGCACCCATTGTAACTTCAAACTCTGAATCTAACCATGATAGATTCATTGAAAACACACGTCCTTGGTTCTGGTGACTGATATTGTCCTTCTGAGGGGGCCTTGTTTTTTCAATTACTTTTTTCATTTAAGCAATAATAATAATAATGAAAACAAAAAAAAATACAAACAAATTATAAAACATAAATGAAAAAAGTAATTGAAAAAAAACACGGCTCACGTATTAGAAGGACAATCTCAAGCTTGTAGATAGGCTATTTTCGGTTATTATTTAACGGCCAGACCGCACCAATGCGACTAGTCGCAACTCCTTGCAACAAAACAGTTTTAAGGCCAGTCCACTCCACACCAATGCAACTCCTTGCAACTGCCATTTGGGATAATGGTTGCAAGTTGTTGTAAGTAGTTTCATGTTGCAAGGAGTTGCATTGGTGTGGACTGGCATTTGATTAGAGCATTTGAAGTGGTCAATATGTTCAAAAACATCTTCAATAAAATCTCAGATATTTCATATAAAAGCGAAGGTTAAAGCCTCATTCTGTGATTTCTTCACCTGATTGGCAGTATGAAGAACGGCAGGAAAAATATCCCCCTCCCCCCCAAGGACCCCTGTTTTATATCTCCCATCAGTGACGGTGGCCAATACAATCTTCCTATTTGATTGGAGCGGCAGCTCTGTGAGGAATGTGATTGATCAGCTTCTGACCTGATCGATGAGGTGCTATCTGTGTCACGATCAATAGATGTGGTCTGAATGAGAGCGCCCCGTGTTTGCAGATATCTAGTTTGTGCGTGCGTGCGCGTCTGTGTGTACTCGTATTTCTATACTTGTGAGGTCCAAATGGCCCCACAAGCCTAGTAGACTTTGAGAAATGGACATTTGTGAGGAGAGAAATGGTTGGTTTATGGTAAAAAAGAAGAAAAAAAAAAGAGAAAACAGGCTTACATTTAGGAAAGGGTTCAGGCTGGGGTTAGGATTAGACATTTAGAAGCTTTGACGACCTTGCAGGCTTATGCAATGGTTAAAATGTCATTTAGATAGCATGTAATGTATAGACAGATGCCAGGTTCATTTGTAGACCTGGCATCCTATAGTTTTGTATAGTTTCAATGTACAGATTTTTATTTATTTATTATATTACACTGTTTAGACTGATGAAAGGTTCTAGATTTACCTATGATCCTAGATTACTATTTCTATGCATTTGATGTATTACCTCGTGTTTTCCTTGCTTACTGAAAATCTCTCTGGAATAAGAGCGTCTGCTAAATGTCTGTTTATGCATGATTTATACGGAACTTTCACGCTGGAGACATGCACCGAAAATAGCCGATGTAAGCTTGTAGATCGGCTATTATCAGCTTTGGGGGAAAATAAATGTACTCATGAAATCACCGGCCTTAAAATGATGATGTACTCGCAAGTATAGTTGTTTGTGTGTGTGTGTGGTGATTCATGTCCATTACCGTATCACCGCGTCCATTCTATAATTCAGGAGCAGAGTCTGTCACCTCAGTGACATCAGAAAACACACACACACACACACACACACACACACACACACACACACACACACACACACACACACACACACACACACACACACACACACACACACACACACACACACACACACACACAGTCATTGTTTCACTCAAGCAACTTGCCATGACCACACACTTCCAGGACTACCCCACCACATGTGACTGTGACCAATCAAATCTGTTTAAAGCAGGGGTCTTCAACAGGGGGTTCAAGGCATGCTTCATCTCTCTCTCTCCTAAGGGGTCCTTGGCTTGAAAAACTTCAAGCCAAGGACCTACAGTTCATTCTTGAAGTTTAGAAGTCAGAAGCACACTGTACCGCAGTGGTTCTTTTGTTTAATGTTAATGTTTAATACATATTAGGAACGGTTCATGATGTTAATTTTGGACACACATACATACACATTGCACACACTGATATACTGTCCACTCAAAAGTGTTTCTCTCTGTGACTGTTCGCTGGTCCCTCTCTCTTTTCTTCTTTTTACGCTCGATCTCTCTCTCTCTCTCTCGTCTCTCACAGAGAGACAAAAACAGAGAGAGATAGAAAGAGCTCTCTCTCTCATTCTTTCTCTCATTCTCTCACAGACAGACAAAAAAAGAGAGCGATAGAAAGAGTTCTGTGTCTCCCTCTCTCACAGACAGACAGAGAGAGACAGAAAGAGAGAGCTAGAGTTTCATATCTCCCTGTCTGTCTCTGTCTCTGCCCCCCCCCCCCTCTCTCTCTCAGACACTCTTCAGTATGTTATGTTTCAGGTTTATAGTATACACATAGCAGATTGGTTTGTAGTACCACACAGAGCGATAGAGTGGAGCAGCAGCAGCGTCTGTGTTGTGTCAGAATGGTGGCTCTCTGTGACCCCGTCGTGACCCTCTGCTAGACTGCCACCGCTGGCCAACACACTGCCAGCTCTCTATACCCTAACACACACACACACACACACACACACACACACACACACACACACACACACACACACACACACACACACACACACACACACACACACACACACACACACACACACACACACCCACACACCCACAGAGGCTGCCTTATACACGATCATATACACTGTAGATATGCACTCAGAGTTATACTTGCTTGCACACGCACGCACACATCATCCAGTTGGGCCTTAAGGTCCTTACACACCGGGGGCGAATCTTTCATGCGAATAATACTTTTTATTTTAAAACCTTATAAAGTCAATGTTAGCTTCCATGGAGCGAAAAAGCGAAGCGAAAAAGTGTCTTTTAATTATTCGAGTCCGAATTTTGCGTATATTCGCATAATCGCCGGTGTGTAACCGCCTTTAGAGCAGCAGTATTTTAAAGTGACAGTTTCAGCCATGCTTTTAGTTAATAACTGCTTTATGATGTGTGCATTGAGATCTACCGGAAAGTTAATGGTTAACATACGGTAAATGGACCAACACTCCACTTACATTTGAGATGTTCATAGGAGTAGCATAACTTTATAATGTTATATACAAGCTTGCACAAGCTTGAACAAGATGTACAAGCTCACAGCGTGTCACTTCGTGCCACATTGTGAGCTTGTACATCTGCTATTTTTTTATTACAAAAAATATCTAGAAAATATTTGGAAGCTTTTTAATAATGTTGCATTATTTTAAACATAAATCTTCCCTGGCACAAAACACTTTCAGATGGGGGGTCCGCGGCCAAACACATATCAATTTGAAAAGTTTGGGAACTACTGCTGTAGCAGACACTTTTATCTGGAGCGGCTTCTAATTAGCGCTGCGGTCAAATCGGCTTAATTTCCTTTTGATTTTGTAATGAAGGAAATTGCAATCAGCCCACAGTGAGCAGCTGCTGCATGGGCGGAGGAAGGCAGCGCTTCCATTCTGCCTAGCAACCACAACCAACACACATAACATATCGTTGAGCTTGTAGAATAGATATTTGTTCGCCTAAAATAGCAGATCTACTATCATGTGATACGTTGTTAGCTTGTAGAGCGGCTATTTTCGGGATATTTGATGTAGCCGGGTGAAAAAGTGTTTTTTTTCACCCCCTTGCTTAAACCCGTGTTCTTTCCAATTACTTTTACATTTCTTTTAAATAATTGTAAGCCTATTTAATTTTCCATTTTCCCAAAAACTTGAAAAAAACAATATCAGTCTCCAGAACCAAGGACGGGTGTTTTCAATGAGTCGCATTAGGTTTAAATGGAGTTTGAAGTTACAAAGGGTTCGTATACACAAATCCACAGACGCGCTGCCTGTAGGCAGCCATAGCTACGGTGTCTGCACCGCGACACCTTCTGTGGATTTGTCTATAGGAAGGGGGCGTGTCGGATAAAATATATAAATATAAAAAATATAAATATCTAAATACTGAACCAATCAAAAACTATCCGTGGTGAAACACAAAAGCCTGAGTAGACGTTAAAATGACTCCAAACATGTTTGAAAGTGAAATATCCCTTTCACATCTCCAGCACCATTGCCCCCCCCCCCCTCGTCTTTTTTTTTTTTTTTAACAGGAATTCATGAAAGCAGAAGTACGTCATGTGGCCTAGTTAGACTCAGCTGACAACAAAAGTGCATCATACTCTGTGTTGCCAGGTCTGCTTACCGTATTATAAGCGACTTTGTGCTTGTTTTCCTGTGAAGTAAATATTGGTAGTTGCGGGTTGCATTCTTTTTTTGGGCTTGTTTCTAAAGTGTAGTTATATGCTTATTTGGGCTTGCTTCATTTTAACCGCTTTAACCCTACAGCTACAGTAATTACATTGGCTATTTGAAAATAGCAGATCTATTAGCTTGTTTTAGCTTGTAGATCTGCTATTTTCAATTAAACTGGATTTAATTTCTTTAAACAAAAATCTGGAATATTTTTTGAAACATTTTTTTTACTCAAATCTTTGCTTCTGGGGGTCCCTGGCAGAACGTATTTTTCAAATGGGAGTCTGCAGCCAAATACACATACTTTTGGGGGGTCCGGTCCTTGACATGAAAAAGTTTGAGAACCACCGATACACAGTACGCCTTTTCCAGTGAAAGCTTCATCTGTTGAATTCTGTGGCCGTTCGTTTCTAAATCCAATTTCACAGCCAAACTATCTCAAGGCCTTTAAAGCGTCGCTGCAGGTTTTGCTCAGAGTTGGAAATAGCCTGACCATGAAGAAGATGGCTCGCCCTAATGGCTTCTATAAAAGGTTTATGAGATGAAAAGCTAAAAAATGATCTGCAGTCATATTTTCGGGAGCACCAATTGAATGGCTACTACTGTGCTGCGAAAATGAAACGGCCCACAATGTTAGCTCCTTTAACCCATTCAAAGCCAGGAAAGCATCTGTGTCATTTTAGATTTTAGCTATACTGTGTATATAGCACATTGGTTCTCAAAGTGGGGTCCGGGGACCCCAGGGGTCCTTTGGGGAGGTACCAGGGGGTCCCCAGCTAAAGTAGTTAACTCATTGACTGCCAGAGTTAAAACATTGTCTATAGCTGCCGTGTAATGAGCTGACTCGGTTCCACAGATAAACATTGTGAAAATAGCAGATCTACAAGCTCACAACGTTGTGAGCTTGTAGATCGTATGTAATATTTGGCCAATTTGATATTTAAAAACGTCGAATTAAATTGTAACTTTAGAAATGTGCAGATACCCTGTGTAAACTCATACTGTATATGTTGGTTTGTTTACTGTTGAGTGAGAGCACACTGTTGCACATTAAGCTAATCATCTGGGGACCCCACAGAATAATGTGGGGACCCCCATGGGGCTCCCAACCCACTGTTTGGGAACCACTGGTCTAGAGTCTCAGCAACATGCTTTATAAATAGCTCTCAGCTGGAAACCAGGACTTTATTCTTTTATGTTAATTAGATTCAATATTCATGTTATCCAGGTACTATTTTTGGTGCATTCATTGAAATGTTACTTTCCCCAGAAATATATACTTATTCTAACAAAGAAAACGTTATATTTTAATCAATCTGTATGGCATGCATGTTATTGTATGTTAATACAGAATAACTAGTAAATGTGCAGTGGTTGGAGGACCACCCGGTTCCATTGAGACATTTGTCAGTTAGGCCACATATACGCCATAGCTGAATGGGTAGAGGGAAGAAGGCTGTCTGGGATTTCTGGCCTTGGCTTTGTGTCGAGGCAAATGGTGCCTTCCCGGGCACTTCCGCACTACAGGAATGCAGAGGTGCAGTTCTCAGCGCTCATCAGAACCATCTGAGCAGCTATCAGCTGGGTGTGAAGTTAAAAACATAAGTGGTAAGGCGGCCGTGCCGCCTTACCACTTATGTTTTTTACTGTTTTGAAAAAAAAACAAAAACAAATAGACGATCTACATCGACACGTTGTGAGCTTGTAGAACGTCTATTTGAACTATTTTAAAATGTTTTCCAAAATAGTAAAAAAAAAAAAGGCAAATTAGGGCCCTAGCTCCCCTCACCCAAGTTACTCAGGTTACTCGGGGTCGAATCCCGATTAATAGGACATACAAGCAGTGGTGGGAAAAGTATTCAAATGTTTTACCTAAGTAAAAGTATCAATACTGCAATGTAGAAGTACTCTGTTACAAGTAATAGTCCGGACCGGAATTCAACATTTACTTGTGTAAAAGTACAAAAGTATTGGTATCAAAATGTACTTAAAGTACCAAAAGTAAAAGTACTAAAATGTTTGAAAATAGCAGATCTACAAGCTCACAACGCGTCGCATCGCGACGTGTTGTGAGCTTGTAGATCGGCTATTTTCAAATAGCCTATGTATGAAATAGGGCTGAAGTGGTTAATGTATGTTTCATAATGTAATAATTTACATCTGCAAAGTCACTAGTAACTAAAGTTTTCAAATATTTGTAGTGGAGTAAAAGCACAATATTTGCCTCTGATGTAGTTGAGTAGAAGTAAAAGTAGAGACAATTGGAAATACTCCCAGTAAAGTAAAAGCACATACAAATTGTACTTAAAGACGGTGGTGCCGTGATTTTTCAGTGATTTCCCCCCCCCCCCCCTAAAACATAATCATTCAGGAATTATGGTTATACTAGGAGGAAGATTTTCTTCAAAAAAGTGTACAGAAATTGTTAAAATTATGTTTTTATGTGGACACGCCTCCAGTTCATTAAAGTTGTACAATGCAGAATCACAAATAACGATTTTCAGGCAACCTCTGCTGGTCACTACCGTCACTGCATACAATTTCCGTAGTCCTCGATTACCCAGAATTCCATTCGTTTTCACCGGAAGCGTTTCAAAAAGCGATCTTTTAATTGTTTTATACTATCTACGGATCGTTTCTCTTAGCCAGTGGAGCATTAGTTACCATGAGCTGTGCTTTCTTTTTCTATTCTTTTTCGATCTTCCAATCCTACATTCTCTTTGAAATCAGCGTGAGGTTCCTTTTTGTTATTAGTGCGGTAGTTCCTGGCCAAACAGGAAACCGTTGCGGTATTTCCTGGCCGACGTCATGACGTCGGCCAGGACGTCGGCCACGACGTCATGACGTTGGCCAGGAACGTCATTTTCCCGGGAAAGTCCCCCCAGTCCACGTTCAATAGAAAATATATAAATAAAAGGCTTCCGGGGGTGAAATTCATGGAGTGGGTGTAGTGAAACTTTTGCCACTCACAAAAGATATACAATTTAACTTTAGTTTTGTTGAAAACGTTACCTAGTATGCCTTTAAGTATACCTGGTTCTCACCTTAGCACCTGCTCCACCACCTTAGCACCACCCACCTGTCCTAGTCCCTCCTCCTCCTCATGCCCACACCTGTTGTGTTATGATAACGAGGGGGAGGGTATATTTTTACTATGTCACTAAAGGGCACGTTTGACCCTCAAGGTTTCAGCCTCCAGGTAGGAACTCAAAATAGTCAGAGAAGACATAAACCACCATAAAAACACCACCAGGGGGGCTTAATGAAGTTCTATCAACCTCATAGACACATGAAAAACAGAAAAGGTGCAAAACCATGGCACCACCTCTTTAAGTACAGTACTTGAGTAAATGTACTTTACACCACTGCATACAAGTTACAGATTGCAGCATGCAGGGCTGACGCTGCCTCTCTATATACCCGCAGTGTACCGTTCCTCTGGGAAACGGACGTATTGCTCTTAACGCAGCGCACGTTCCCGCGGCTGTCAGACGCTCTGGGGCTGTGTGTGGATGTGTTGTGATGGCGCGTCAGGTTCAATAATATTCCTTCATATAGTCATTTCCTGCCAGCCAGGTTTTTTTTTTCTTCGCCTCAGTGCGCGTTGGATAAACAGGGAGGTGAGGTATAGCTCACAGATGATAGCTGCACAATTTCGTCATAAAACAATGCAGGGAATATAATAAAAGTCTGAACGCGGTAAATGGAATACCACAAATCAGTTCCGTCGCTCTCGGGAGGATGTTTATTATTTAC